>NC_090265.1:594820274-595475274 GCF_040414725.1 Anabrus simplex
GGGAAATGAGGAGTGAGGTAGTTTCCCGTTGCTTTCCTCACCGAGCCAGACGTTGCTATTACATATCAGTCTGCCAAGCCCACTGAAATGCAAGCAACAATCGACCCTATGAGCAATATTTTCACACCATTCATAGCAGGGACTGACTGCGTAAGGAATGGCATTACTAGCATCGCTCATACCTCAGTCACTTTCATTTTGTCAAAGCCAAGGATAAGACAGAGACAGATCAATGAAAGTAACAAAATTGCTCTAGCCCATACCAGAAGACTTAGTGCACTGTAAACACTAGGTCCCGCCAGCAAAGGCATAGATAAAGACTACTGCATCAATAAAGAAATAACAACAGGCATAAATGTAAGAAAACTCCATAAAATAATTTCCCAAACCAGAAGATGGTCAGTATGGATTGGCTAGGAATATTCTAAATTAATGAAGTAGAGCGAAATGATAACATCATTTATCTGAAAGCAAGAGCCGATGTTAGTGGCGAGCACAGGAACGATCTGATGACCTCCTTCAATCAGTATACTAGATAATTCGTGTACATTCGTGAATTATGATATGAGATTGCTTGAATCATTTGTCAAGTGAATGGCACCACAGCGCTTCTGGGAACACGCAAGCATAAGGTTCTTGGTTATGGCCCGCACAGCCCGCACTTTACTCTCAGCTATTTTCTCATGGTACATTCCGAAAAAAAGAATCTTCGTGTGCAACAGTTCGACGATGATAAGGCTAGAAAAAGTCAAAACGTGGTTCAAGAAGTAGACTTCTAGGAATATACCTTAGAAGCTAGTATCCAGACTTAATACGAGTTTGGATAATCGTAGAAAACTTTGAGGGAATATTTATGTATTTATTTATTTATATCATGTAGGTAGGAATATGATGTTGACAATATATAAATTATAAAAGAACTACGGTAAGACATGAGCAGCATAGCTCTGTGGTTTTCTCTAAATGATCTGAACATTAGAGTGTAAATATAGTTACGTGCCAGCCCCGGCAGACCCTTTCTGTACTTCAAGGACTCAAGTGACTCAGATGACCTGAACTCTCCCAGTCGGCTTGTGAGGTGGTGCCGGCCTTTCCCTGTATTGTTCTCGTCGGCTGGCTTACCTGTGAGTTTCTTGGAGATTCATGTTCTGGTTCACACTATACGAGCTATAAAAAGGGGAGGCTAGCCGCGGACAGTCAGTGAGAGTTTGGCTCCGTCATGGAGCTATAGTCAGTGTTGGTGTTACACTCGGGGTCAGTGTTGGGCTCCGGGGTGGAGTCAATGTGAGACTCAGTGTGTTGGGGTTCGGTGGCTGGGCTGAGGGCGACAGGGGTGTTGGCTGTAGCTAGTGTCCCACCGTGGTCTGAACGAGGAACTGTTGTTGTGGTGTCGGAGAGTCCAGTGAAGAGGTGGGCTGCAGACGACGTACGGAACGGAAGACACTGTGCTACTCGAGAGTACTGTGTGTCTGGGTATTTCTGTGGAGTGAGGATCGCCGTCAGTCAGCAAGGGAAGCCACTATCGTGAGTGTGAGGGTAAATAGACCTGTGTTAATATTCGCTGTTGTGAGTATCGTCTTGCTGTTGAATACTTTTCAGCTGTTGCTGTTTAGTTGTTCACTGCATGTGATTGTGTGAATTACTGGACTATATCTGGAGTCGAACCAAGGAATAGTCATCTGTGTTGTGGAGCCCGCAGCCCTGTGTTCACATCCAGCGATCTACACACAGCTGCTGTATGAGGTGACTGGACTTGGGGAAATGAAATTAAGGATTAATCGTCCCCAGGTATAGCAACGGGCCGGACCGCCTGCTGTGCCATAAGGAAGAGAAACTTGTAAATAGACAGCAATTAGGGAATGTGGTCATTCATGGTTTATTAGAACTTTGTGTGTGTTTACTGAACCCTTTAGGTCCATATTGAGGGATACCTACCTTCCTTACCTATCAGCAAAGAGATCTGTCTCTTGGGTTGTATCGGGTTCTTCGTCACTTGCTGAGGTAAAGGTAGGGTTCAGTAATTCTAATCTATCTACTGGAATGAAAGGTCTATTTAAAACATTCCTATTTATTCAGGAAAATTCTGAAGCATTCTGGTATGTCAACAGTATCATAGAAGTCAATTGTGTCCACTGGACACCACAATCATTTTTACATAAACGTCAGAACACTGGTGTGAGACTTTAACGTAACTGCCTGACGGGCATTCATACTAGAAACCATTGTCTCAATTATTAATCATTTAAGAAAGGAAAGTCTGGAAATCCTTAAATTCGGCTTCCATGTGAGACCACATGTACCATCATAGTGATTCGTTATGGTCCAGCCCTCGTAGCACGAACTCTGGACTCTGGGTATAATTAAGGCCGTCCAATCGGTGTGTGCCACACAGTGGTTCTACGGCATGGACCCTTAATTGAATCGATGTGACCTGCGTCTATGTCATGGACCGACATCTAATCTTCTAAGTTACTTTAAAGTCATTGTGGATGATGACCGCAAGGAAATGATGCTACAATGGCATATGGCCCTAATCTAAGTCACTGAGGTTGATGACCCCCTGACCATCCAAGTTTCTAGGCTGAAGGCTAAACACAATTAAATTACATCGGTTGATGACCAAAGTTTCCACTTTACTATCCCAGCACATTCACTGCTCAATCAATCAAAGTTCAATAATTACAACAATAGCAATGCTCACAAACTTTGTGGCAGTAAAATCCATTTCCTTCGGATATGTCCCCTTTATCGTTACTTTATTTTTTAATATTCCCCAGAAAACAAACTAAAATTTCCAGAATGCATCTCAAAGTTATTCGCTTGATTAAAGTTATTTCAAAATGCGGTTTCACTGAATTTAATAATTAAATAAATTTAAATGATTTAACGAAATGTTAAAGATCAGTAAATTTTATCTCCACGGATTCTGGTTTCTTCACAAATTCCTACGCAGCTGTGATGTAAATTCAATATTGCGATGTTTATCTGGCTGGAAAAGAATTGTTACATAATTCATGTCCAGTTATATATCTTGTCTCCTGATCTCACACTTTTAAAATTTATTCTAGTCCTAACCGTTATTAACACTTGGATATCCTAATAATCTACGTACAAACCAAACAACTCGCCATATAATTACGATGTCATATCTCGTCATTACCATTATGAATTTTGCACACCCCTCACAGACAAACCGATCATCACAACCATCGCTCTATATTATGGACAACCCTGAATTTGGTTACTCTGTTCCTTATACTCAAAGTTCGTGATTTCAAATGTTCATTACGTCCCCAATTACAGTATTTCACAATACTCAGATCATTACCGGCTATGAATTTCAACTAAATCCAGCATTTTAACGTTTTCCCCGGCCGAGAATACAGTACAATCTCAATTCCACGCCTGTCCCGTTATCACAGCTGAGGCCTCTCGCCTCCCAGTTCGCTTGGCAGTAACATGAAACACCTGTTTGACTGGCTTCTCAAAATGCTCTCTTTAAACTCTGCCGACCAAATTAAACAAATACGATATTCTAACCAACAAAATGCACAGATTAAGCTTCAAGATGCCCACATTAATTATACGCGTCGCCAATTAACACCGCTATGGATTTCTATGAATTTCTTTCCATTCCCAACATTATAAAATATACCTCGGGCTATCGTGTCCCGGCTTCAATGACAGGACTCTAACCTGATTCGCACATCTCATCTCAACTCATATAAAACATTCCTCGGGCTTCCATGTCCCGGCTTCAATGACAGGTCCAACCTGATTCACAAATCTCATATCAACAAAACTAACCTCTGTTTCCCAGCTCCACAATTATCATCGACAAAGAACTGGAATAAAATCCTTACTAGAAATCTCGACGTCTAATATGGCACACTGCATTACTCATGAATAACTTTGCATAAATGATATCGTATTTAATAACTTGATTTTTACGAACAAAATGACTGAAACATTCTACTTGATCTTTTATTGTCAGTCAGACACAGTTTAAAATGGGCCTAGAAAAACGTTTCTCTCCGTGACCAAATTCATCACCCTAGATTCTCACCCGACAGCGCGCTTCTACTCGATTGAAAATGAGTAACCATGGATTTCTACATTATTAACTCAAATTGCAGACAGGAAAAATTTACGTCGAATGAACATCTTAATTTGACATCACAAAATATAGGCAGTACACTCACACGGATGACGATCTACATTGGACGTGATATCACTTCGGAACCCTATTCAATAACTTTTTACAACATCATACGGCACTCGCAAGACTTCAAAAATTTATCCAAGTGGAAAATAAAACAAATGACTCTTTTAGTCGTATTCTTACATTTACAAAACTTAGTAGGGATGACCACTGCGTCGTATATCCCCATTCAAATACACTTTTAGAGATCATGAGACAAGATATAAGAGGTAGTAACATGGAAAGTCACCTACCTCATGTAGTCATAGGGCTCACCTGCGACCCTGGCATTTTATTTAGCCATTTTTACATTCATGGCTGTACATATCATTATGTTTCTTCAGGTTTCCTGGAATAAAGCATTAAAAAAAAAGAAAATGCCCTTCACTTGTTTGCTGAGCGCACACGATGGACTATTATTCCGCACACGAATTACTTAATCACATTAGAATCTATTCGGTACTTTGACCGTCCTATCTGGTACAATTATTTCACTCAAGAAAACTATCTCCTCATGGAGAACAAGACCTAGCCCCAATGGCTAAAATCTGCAGTTGAACTCAGTCTACTTTCGTTGGTTTGATTTTGCAGAGCAGCTCAACAATTTTTCGTCCGCTTTGTATCACGAATACCGGAGAAGGAGACTTCGTCATGGCGTCCCTTCATATTTATAGCAGTTACCCCCTCTCTTCGGATCTCTCCCTTTGCCGCCAAGAAAATTTCTATAAATTTTCTGACTTACCTAAACTGTAATTTCAAGAGTTTTGAAAGTGACTACATGCTTGCTACATTTCTGGCGGTAGTGTTCATGGACATTTAAAATTTTTACGGGTTCGATTTGTGAGTTGATTGACCCCCTTTGATAGGGACTATATTTTTTGACTTGGCTTGGTTCACGCCATGTACACGCGCTTTGAAATAGTTCACAAAAATGACATGAGATTCTTCCGCCGTTGACACGTGTGGCTGACGTCACGTACCCCAGAGCGTGGGGCCGAAGGTAATCACCCCCTCGTCACGTGTCAAATCCATGCTATCAAGAATCCAACTTTTAAATGATTGTCGATTTATACATAATGTTCTTAGGGCACAAAGGTCATGGGTTCAATATGTGCGTGTGCATTTATTGGTGCATCCTGATGTAAATTAGAGTAATAAAACACTCGGAGTTTTATTCGTAACAATATATTAGATTAAGTATCCCACAGAACCCCATAGAATATTAATATTCTGTAAATTCAGATCTCAAGTCAGTTTACAGCAGTAAACTCTAAGGTGAGGCTCTAAAAGTACAAAAGGGTGATCCAAAAATGGTTTCAATCTAAATTTACTTGTTAGGAAAGGTATTGTTGGGCCATGTATCATTTACACCAGTAATGAATAATTGTCATTAAGTAATTGAATTTACATACCAATCTACAAGCCTGCACACTACATTATCTATTTAATTTGGTATCAGTTTGATCTAAATTACAGAAATTATTTTAACTGACATATTTTCTGGCAATGAGTCCTAGTTAGTTGTCATTTTTCATTTTCACTTACTGAGTTGCAGTACACAGTAACAACTTTATGTAAGTTATCTAAACTGAAACTGCGACGATTGTTGGCTAACAGACCTCACACATAGAAAAAAATCCTTTCTACCTGAACTGAAACGGTAAGGATATGCTTACTGTACAATACCCAGTACCATTGGTCACTATATCACTGTCATTTCTTGCCTCGGATGAGAATTATTCTCCATATAGACCCTTGGATATGGAGCACGTAAATACGTATCCTATATTTTTATTTAAAAACTCTGTATTTTTTTATTTATGGCTTTTCTAGCGTGTCCAAAATCCTTTGACTACTGATATCACTAATTCTAATTGACAATATGAAGTGTAAATAAATAAAATTGTGTTATAATTATAACATCTAGGTCATCGGTCTGTGAATTAAAGAAAAATGATGGCATTAATGAGAAATTTTAGACATAATTCAAATATATAGTCCCCCAAAATAAAAAGTTAATAAACCGCTCTGGAAAGAAATATGCAAACAAAATATGCTAAGAAATTTATCTTTAAATACTCATCTTATCATAAAATATGCTAAGAAATTTATCTTTAAATACTCAACTTATCATAAAATATGCTAAAAATTTATCTTTAAATACTCATCTTATCATAAAATATTATAAAAAATTATCTTTAAATACTCAACTTATCATAAAATATGCTAAGAAATGTATCTTTAAATACTCAACTTATCATAAAATATGCTAAGAAATTTATCTTTAAATACTCAACTTATCATAAAATATGTTAAGAAATTTATCTTTAAATACTCAACTTATCATAAGAAATGCTAAGAAATTTATATTTAAATACTCAACTTATCATAAAATATGCTAAGAAATTTATCTTTAAATACTCAACTTATCATAAAATATGCTAAGAAATTTATCCTTAAAGACTCAACTTATCATAAAATATGTTAAGAAATTTATCTTTAAATACTCAACTTATCATAAGAAATGCTAAGAAATTTATCTTTAAATACTAAACTTATCATAAAATATGCTAAGAAATTTATCTTTAAATACTCAACTTATCATAAAATATGCTAAAAATTTATCTTTAAATACTCAACTTATCATAAAATATGCTAAAAAATTATCTTTAAATACTCAACTTATCATAAAATATGCTAAGAAATGTATCTTTAAATACTCAACTTATCATAAAATATGCTAAGAAATTTATCTTTAAATACTCAACTTATCATAAAATATGTTAAGAAATTTATCTTTAAATACTCAACTTATCATAAGAAATGCTAAGAAATTTATCTTTAAATACTCAACTTATCATAAAATATGCTAAGAAATTTATCTTTAAATACTCAACTTATCATAAAATATGCTAAGAAATTTATCTTTAAATACTCAACTTATCATAAAATATGCTAAAAAATTTATCTTTAAAGACTCAACTTATCATAAAATATCCAGATACTAAAGCAGCTATGTTTCTGTGTTACCATAGTATAGATTACATTTCATCAACATTTTAGCCCTAGTAAATGTTTACACTGTTGATAATAAATAAATCAAGTCAAATCGGAATGCAAAATACATGTCCGTAATTCATTTGTAGTGGAAGTTTTGTCAAGGGAACATTATACGAATATACATATATTAGTGTATTATTGTATCCTTACTTCACGCACATGTCTGGTATACATATATCGTATTAGGGTATCAAACCGTTACGTAAGGAGCCAAACTCAAGGCATGTGGGACTGTTCAGAAATAAGTGTTTTACAGAACAACTCATTTCCTATGGGAAAGTAAATACTGACAATTTTTGTTCATTGTAGGTAACATAATCTGACATCATTGTGATTATATCGATACTAATAATAATAAGAATAATAATAAGAATAGCGAGAATATGAAGTAACATAAAATTAATGGAATTTATAATGCTCCTTCTTTGGCTTACTTACTTGGACTTCATGTCGCTGCCTTCTATTGAATTGTACTGTGCTGTTTACATCATTATAATGCAGTAGTTTCTGTGTATTCGTATAACGCCTATTTCTTCACATTCATGACAAGTCAGGGAAGTTCAGTTAATAGCTGAATAATCTTTGACGCAGTATGGAAAGCTATGAATATCCACATATTATTCACGAAGATTATGTAAGTGATCCTTATAATTTCCATATGAGTAGTATCTTTTTAAACGTCATGTATTCTTGTCTGGAAACACCTCCATTTTTCTGTCGAGCTTCTCTAAAAGAAATATATACGTAAAAGTTTTAATATTGAGACAATTCTGATTAATAATTGCTTTTGTGGACTCAAATGTTCGGTTATCGATAGTGTCTAATTAGAGCCTTTCTACTAAGGTGTTCAACATCACGCTCGCACAGGTAGATTTTCAGTGAATCTAGGATAGTAATGTACTGTGATTGATTGGGAAAGCAGTTGTCATGTATTTAATTAAGGTACAGCTCCTGCATTCATCTAGCGAGATAACTGGAACCTATAGAGTGGCATATTCTGGTCTGCAAACGGTAGGACTGGAGCCCAGCATCTCCGGGATGTACGATTACAGTTATCCAGTCTATACCACGTAGCCATCTCTCCTAGAGGTCCTATTGCAAATAACAGCGGAAATCTTCTGACCAGCAGCGATGCTAAATGAATGGCCACCTTTCTTCTGGTTGGAAGTCGCCAAAAAATGGCTTTTTATCGAGCAGACTCATCGCTGAACACAGTGAAGGAATTTCCTATTGAAATTAGTTATCGATTATTGCCAATAAAAGGAATCCATTCTGATAGTGAAAAGCCACTTACAACGCTAAAGCGACCATGTGAGGATTCTGCGGAGAAATAAAGTGACATATCACCATGAAATTAGTTATGATAAGGCGATATTTCACCAATTACGAACGGCGATACTACACAGAAGTAAGCGTATGGGTTATTCTGTGTTTCTTCTTCGAGAAGTCATAGCAAGTAGAACGCAAAATTTAAAACGTGCCCTTTCATAGTCCGTGTAAACGTGTGTTGCTTTATGTTGAGTATTCAGCACGAAGGCTGGTTTGAACCTCCGCAGCTCCACAAACAGCTGTCATAGATAGCCTAGGTATCACTGAAGAGGCATACTAGGAAAATGAGTGAGGTAGTTTCCGGTTGCTTTCTTCACTGGACCAGAAGTTGCTATTACATATCAGTCTGCCTAGCTCACTGAAATGCATGCAATAACCGACCCGATGAGTGATATTTTCACACCATTCTTAACAGGGACTGGCTGAATAAGGAATGGTATTACTAGCGTCGCTCAAACCTCGGTTACTTTCATATTTTCAAAGCCAAGGATGAGACTGAGACAGGTCATTGAAAGAAACAAATTTATTCTAGCCCATACCAGAGGACATAGTGCACTGCATACACTACATCTTACCAGCAAAGGCCTAGATAATGTTTCTAAATTACAATGTTACAAATTCTAAATTCAAGTAAAATCTAACACTTAAAAATGATAAATCTTCAGTCATCTTAGGTTTTTGACCTCTTTGACAGCTTCTCGACGATCTTCAGTTCGTTTCCTCCTCTTCCTTATTCGAGTTCCTTAAATTGTCCTCCACACAACTTGGCCATTTTGACGATGATCTGCACCGATGACTTTAGTGTTAGGCCTCTTAATGTAACGATAATAATAATAATAATAATAATAATAATAATAATAATAATAATAATAATAATAATAATAATAATAATAATAATATCAATACCAAGCTGGACATCTGCAGTCGCTTAAGTGCGGCCAGATTCCAGTATTCGGGAGATAGTTGGTTCGAATCCCACTGTCGACAGGCCTGAAGACGGTTTTCTGTGGTTTTCCACTTTAACACCAGGCAAATGCTGCGGCTGTACCTTAATTAAGGCCACGGCCGCTTCCTTCCGACTCTTAGCCCTTTCCTGTCCCATCGTCGCCATAAGACCTATCTGTGTCGGTGAGACGTAAAGGAATTTGTAAAAAAAATGTAGTAATTTAGGTCTATTAATGTCTTCTACCATCCGGATTTCTTTATAATCTTTACGCATAAATGTTCGGAAATTCTCCCTACATGAGCCAATCATACATACTGTATATGTATATTACGATATTACGATCCTCCCAGTGGCTTTCAAGTGAGAAGCGTTTATAGGTGGTCATAGGACCTCTATCGAATAATAATAATAATAATAATAATAATAATAATAATAATAATAATAATAATAATAATAATAATAATAATTTATTGCAGGGCTGAGTGGCTCAGACGGTTGAGGCGCTGGCCTTCTGATCTCAACTTGGCAGGTTCCATCCTGGCGGTGGTGTTGGTGGTGGTGGTGGTGGTGGTGGTGGTGATTATTGTTTTAAGAGGAAGTAAAACTGGGCAACCATCCTCGTTCCATCCTGGCTCAGTCCGGTGATATTTGAAGCTCTCAAATATATCAGCCTCGTGTCGGTAGATTTATTAGCACGTAAAAGAACTCCTACAGAACAAAATTCCGCCATCTCGGCGTCTCCGAAAACCGTGAAAAGTAGTTAGTGGGACATCAAAATATTATTATTATTATTATTATTATTATTATTATTATTATTATTATTATTCTTATTATTATTATTATTATTATTATTATTATTAGCTGATGTACCCGTACTTTGCTACGGAATTCTACATTGTATACAGGAGGTTAGGTAATGTACACGTTGTGGGTAAGATTGTATTAAATTGCATAGCTCTTACCGTTACCCCAGAAACGCGATGACGAAGTCACCAAACGTCTTTTCTCATGCATAGACTGGGTTAGGGAGTTTCATTGTAATGGTAGGCAGCCTACCATCAATCAGAATCAAGTTGGTGAATTTCAATTTTAATGGCAGACACTTACTGTCAACCTGCCTTTTTACATCCTCAGAAAGTCTATCTTGGTGGTTTTAACAACTTAAATGAACATAGGTCATTGCAATGAGGTCAGTAGGGATGCAGCCCTTAAAAGTAATGCTATCATATGAAATACTCGATCAAATGAAAAAACACACATTTTCTCACTTTTAACGAACAGTACTACGCTGTCGATGTAACAGTCCAAAGTTCCAGAGCTGGAATGAGCAGGCCGCAGTCAGCAGTGCTGCCGTATTCCGCTAAGTTCGCATAGTGCTCATCCAAATCGGCGTCTCAGAGTAGGGATCGAATTGCTGGAATATTATGATGAACCAGTGTGTTACGTACCAGTAGTATCAGAAAAGTTATCAACCAGAGGAAAGGCATGCTAAAGAAGGAAGTTATATAACTCCCTGGCTATATCCCGCCAATATTCAGGCAGGCTGTTATATTCAGTACGTAGCAGTAATTCCATCTATCGGAGATGAGTGGCAGCATAAGAAACAAAGAACATCACAACAAACAATGGTTAATGTAATTTTATTGTTGATCACTTTTATAAGCTTTCGACATTGTAGGTGTTCAAAATTAGTTTTCTTCCGATTCTGAAATACCACTGTTACCATAGTCGGTATGGAAAATTGAATAAAACATAAAAGATCGGAAATTGTATTCTCTATAACTTTTGTGGTGTACTTTTCGATAGGACTATTAACATAGGTATTTCAAAGTTAAATTTTAGGCGCCTTCCCTAAACTACCTTTTCATCCAGGGTGAAAAAAAAATATTTATAGCCCAGACCGTTGTTTTTTATTCCCCGACTCTACGAACCTATTTTTATTAAATTCTATTTAGGCCTACCCATTTGCTCTTTGCTCGGCGTTGATGTGGACTTCGCAACAAAAATACAAATTCATGAATATCTCTGTTATCACAGCCGGTACGGTGAAAAGGTATAAGAGATAAATGATCGGAAATTTAATTCTATATAACTTCAGTTATGTAGTATTAATGGATAGGACCTCTAATAACAAATATTTGAGAATAAACTTTCAGGCCTTCCCCTAAACTACCATTTCGCTCAGAGAAAATAGAACGATTTATAGCCTAGATTATTGTAGTTCATTCTCTGACTTTGCATACCGATTTTGATTAAATTATCTTCAGCCGTTTTCTCTTGATGCGTGAACCGATTTTCATTAAATTCTCTTCAGCTATTTTCTCGTCATGCGTGTACGGACAGACAGACAGACAGACAGACAGACAGACAGACATTACGGAAAGTTAAACAGTGCATTTCCTTGTTACTGTGGTTACGGCCGATAAAGAATAACCATTCTTTTAAATTCTGAGCAATGTACATACAAAACCCTTATTTTATATATACTCGTGTATATATATATAGATTATTATTATTATTATTATTATTATTATTATTATTATTATTATTATTATTATTATTATTATTATTATTTTGATTCGTTGTGCCCAACTGTGGAGCGCGTTTGAACTTATTTTGCACAATGTTTCTTCTTCTTTTCTTCCCAATATCTCTTCATTTTGTCACTGTGTTCCTTTCTGCGTGTTTCTGTCCAGCCTGTAATTTTTCTTGTTGGTTTCTCTGCAAATTTATGTTTGTTTACTAAGCTTCTAAATTTCATTCTATCTTGAATGGTTTCGTCCTCAGTACACATTTCTTGTAGATCTTCATGAATTTCTGCTAACCAATTGTTGCGGATTTTCAGGGTTAGAGCTAGATTTAGAATTTTCTTTGTCAGCCTGTTGTTATCCATTCTGTGTAGGTGTCCGTCGAATTTTAGTCGTCTCTTTCTGATGGTATCTGTGATTTTTTCTGTGAATTGAAAAATTTGTTTCTTTTTCATCCAAATTCCATTTTCGAACTTTGGTCCTAGGATTTTTCTGAGAATTTTCCTCTCTTGTTTCTCAATGCTTTTCATTTGTGACCTGCCGCCAATGATCGGTGTTTCAGATGCATGAAGTGCCTCTGGTTTGATGACTGTATTGTAGTGTCGTAATTTTGCATTCTTTTAAAAATATACATCTTTTGTTGTATCTGTTCCATGTGATTTTGTAAACCCTTTGCAGTTTAGCAGAATTTGAATTTGTCTACTTAGGAAATTATTCCACATTTGGTGATTAATGGTTGATTGTCGAATCTTGATGTAGTTCCGTCCATAAACTGCGTCTTTTCAAATGAAATTTGAAGTCCGGTTTTTGTGGCTATTTCATGCAATTTTTCTATGGAGTGGATTGCTTCTTGTCTGTTGTTCGAAAGGATCGCAAGGTCATCTGCGAAAGCTAAGCAATCAAGGTGAATTTCGTCTTTAAGAAGTCTGCCAATGTTTATACCTTTAGTTTCTTTTCTCCATTCACGAATCACTTTTTCCAAAACTAAATTGAATAGTAGTGGGGATAGTCTATCTCCCTGTCGGACATCAGTTCTGATTTCGAACGGTTCAGACATTTCTCCCAAGAACTTAACTTTTGATGTTGTGTTGGTCAGAGTTTGTTTAATCATTTCCCTCGTTTTCCTGTCGACTTGAAATTCCTCTAGTATGTTGAACAGGGTCTGCCAATCTATGGAATCATACGCCTTTTTGAAGTCAACAAAGATGATTACTGTTTGTTTGGTTTTGCGAATCTGTAGTATGGTTTTTAGGTTTAGGATTTGTTCTGCGCAGGATCTCCCTTTTCGGAATCCAGCCTGATAATCTCCGATCAGGTGGTCTGTTTGTTTCTCTAATCTATTAAGTAGAGCTTTAGAGAAGGTTTTATATACGAGTGAGAGGAGAGAAATTCCTCTGTAGTTATTAATATCTGATCTGTCTCCTTTCTTGTGAAGTGGGTGAATCAATGCACATTTCCAATCCTCCAGAATTTCTTCAGAAAATCAGATGTCCTGTAAGATTTTTTGAATGCTCTGGGCCAGTTTGTCACCACCAATTTTCAACATTTCAGCGATTATTCCATCTTCTCCTTATGCTTTGTTGTCTTTTAAATCTCTGATTATTTGTTTGACTTCTTGTAATGTGGGGGAATTCTGAATCTGGATTAGGTGTTGGTTTTTCATAGGTGAATTGTTCTTTCGGAGTTTCGCAGTTTAAAAGGTCCATGAAATGGTTTGCTAGGAGTTCACAATTTCCCTTATTACTTATTTCCAAAATCCCATCTGTACGTTTCAAACAGAGACTAGGTGCCTGGTAATTGGATAATTCTCTGAATGAACTGTAGAAGTTCCGTGTATTGTTTTTCTTGAAATCTTCGATTTCTGCCAGTCTGTTTTGATCATATTTTCGTTTTGCAGATCTGATGATTTTTGAGGTTTGTTTCTGTGTTTTGAAGAATGTATCACGATTTTGATCAGTTTTATGGGAACTCCAGTTTCGCCAGGACCTACTTCTTACTTCTATGGCCTTGTAACAGGTGTCTTTTCACCACCTGTGTTTGCGTTTCCTCAGGGGTTGCTGATGTTTTGTGAAGCTTTCAAGAGTGTGTCCTTGAGTTCTAGCCAGTTTGAAGGAGCATCGTTGGAGATATTCGCAAGGAAATTGTCTGAGTTCTGTCTCAGAAATTCAGGGTCGATTCTTGGGTTTCTGATTGTTTTGGTTTTCTTCCTGTTGGGTTGAAACTTTACTTTAACAAGAGATAGGTGTTGGTCGGAGTCAATAATTCCCTTTTTGACTTTAACGTTCGTAATTTCTTTTTGGTTTTTCTTGGAAATGGCCACATGGTCTAGTTGAAATTATCCTAAATGCATGTTCGGGGATCTCCATGCCATTTTCTTTTGTGGAAGTGCCAGGAAATGGGTTGACATCAATTTTAGATCGAAATTCTCGCAGAAGCCAATTAAACGTTCTCCATTTTTATTGGTTCTTTTGTGAGCTAGGTAAAGTCCTACAGTGATCCTAAATTTATTCTATTTGCCAATTTGTGCATTGAAGTCCCCCAGCATAATTTAGACATGATGTTTTGGAATTTTGGCTGTAGTTTCTTCTAGTAATTCCCAGAAGTCATCTACCTTCTGTGGGTCTTTTTGATTGTAATTGTTTGTAGGTGCATGTGCATTGATTAGTGTATAAGCTTTGTTTCCTGATTTGATTGTCATTAGCGAAATTCTTTCAGAAGGAGATGTAAAGTATAATACCGAATTTGTGATTTTTTTTCTCACTGCAAAACCAGTGCCAAAAGTGTAATATTTTGTTAGGAAGGAGGGTAGCTGGTTTACCTTTATAAATTCTGTAGTTTCCTGACTCAAAATGATTTTCGTCACTGTACCTAGTTTCTTGGAGTGCCAGAATTTGGATGTTGAGTTGGTCTAATGTGTCTGTTAAGTGCTTCAACTTTCCAATTTTGCGAAGCGTGTTTATGGCAATATTAATCCTTCCTTCCGCCAGGTTTGAACTTAGCCAATCCCGAATTTCTTTAATTAATTCTCAGCCAATCATGTATGTCTTCTTCAATATGGATATGTAGCTCTAAGCTATCCAATAATGTTGAGGGGGTGTGTCTACTCATTCTTGAAAGGTCTCGAATTTTCCACGAGGGTATAAAAACTGCTGATTTTCTTGTCTCCGGGCCACTAGTATAACATCTAACTCAGTGTGTGGATATGTAGCAGGTGGCGGGAAGTGCCTCTTTCTTCTAGCAGCAGTTCTTCTACAAGGTAATGGCCTTTTAACATCTTGATTTCTTGCTAGCTCAGCAGTCTAACTCTCGGGGAGGGTTCGAATCCTTTAATATGTAACCCTTCTTTTTAAAATGTAAATTCCTTTTCTGTCTATGTAAAATCTACAAATCTCTTTTTAAAGCGGGGATGGAGAGTGCTCTACCCTCTCGAGCTCCCCTTCATTTTGAAATTGAGGTGACTACGTTTTCATAACCATTTCTTCTCTTCCTTAATGTATTAATAATAATAATAATAATAATAATAATAATCGTATGGCCTCAGCTACCGTGTGCAGACATTTCAATTTGACGCCATTTGGCTGTCTGCTCGTCAATTTCGACGTTCCGTTTTACTCTAGGCCCGCTAGATGGCAGACAGAGTAAACCGGATCTCTCTTGGGCGTCTATGGCTGAGATTTAATGAATTTTGTCGGGTAAACACCAAATGTGTCACCAGAGATCTTTTACATGCCGACATCGCACGACATGGAGTATCGAATGGACTTTCTTCCGCCCTTCAAAAATCCGACTACCTCTGCCGGGTTTGAACCCGCTATCTTGGGATCCGGAGGCCGACACTCTAACACGGATCCACAGAGGCAGTTTTCTCATACGAGTCACCTCCATAGCTTGGGATTAGCCCCTGTATTATCGGCCTAGCACCACATTGGTTTTTAAAAAAACTTTAGTGTAGGAGTGCAAGTAATCGCCTCCATTCAGTTTTGTATTTTGGGCCATTTATTTAACTCGTTTTGTTTTCCTACCTGAGAAGGCCCAGTAGATTGGGTACGAGGTACCCCTGTACCATTATATGTGTGCCTTGAGGGCAGTTAGTGTGAAGTCTGCTTATGGCCTCCTGATAGGCTTGAACTTTGAGAGAGGGTCTGCTCTTTCCTAAATTTGATCTCTGTGTGCCTCTAGGAGGCTTAACTTTGTAATTAGGAGCAAGTGCTCCTTGGCATGATGGGGTTTTCTGCCCCTTTGTTCAATTTTGTACCTTGGTAAAGTTGGGCTAATAGCTCAAGGATTGTGATTGTGGGGCTCGAAGCCCAGACCTTGTAATAATCCCCTAACACTTGTAATTTCTTTGTATCTGATTTTGGCTTGTTGTTGACTTGTTCAGTTTTCAAATTCTACGTCACCATTGTTAAGTTTTGAAAATATAACCTTTGTTAAAATTTTAAATTAACTTTAATCTTGTAGTTAGACCCATTCCAGCCCGCACCTTCTTTAACCTCTGCCTTCCACGGATAACTCCGTAATTATTATTATTATTATTATTATTATTATTATTATTATTATTATTATTATTATTATTATTATTATTATTATTATTATTATTATTATTATTATTATTATTATTTGATAATAATAGTAATAAGAAGATTGAAACAAGTGCGATTATCAAAATGTCAACCGTAAGCTTAAAGGACGTGACCATAGTTCATGTTCTCCAAGTAGGAGCTATTGCGGTCTCCTCTTTAATGCCAGAGCTATTCTATTCGGGGAAGGGAATGTATTTTCTTATTACGAAGAGTTATCTCGATTTCCCAACGGACACAGGGCGTTGTACGTAACATAGCTAAAGATCCTCTGTATGGAACATGAGATAGGTAGAGTGGTTATTCATCACAGGAGCAGTTTCTGTGGGAGCAGTAGTCATATGGCTCGACCTGTAGGCGAGGTACACCAAAACAAGATTCCTCTGCTTGATTACATGACGCAAATGGGATGTGACGTTAACCGGAGTATGTAATAGACAGTAGGAGGAATGGTACGGTAATTATTATTCCCCCTGTAGGCTGTATTTCTGTTAATTTCCATAATTTTTTTTTTAAATCCCATGATTGAACTAACCCTTCCCGGTATCACCCTTCGTCCCTAAGGGCGTGTTTCATCAATGCAGTATGTCCGTCTGCCTAGCGTAACGCTTAGTGCTATTAGCTGTCGTCCTAGGAGGTTCCGGTTGATTCCTGGTACTGCCAGAGATTTAAGAATGGCCGCAGGCCTGGTACGTGCAGCTCATATTCATTGGGGATGTGCCTGAAAAGATCTGCATCACCTAAGGGTGAGAACTCTGGTTCATTTCGGCTTCCTCGTTAAATACTCGTAGTTAGCGTACTGCCCCTTGGTGCAAGGGGTCACTGGTTCGATTCAAGGATGGGTCGCGGATTTTAACTTCCATTGGCTAATTTCTGTGGCTCGGGGCCGAGTGTTAGTGTCGTCCTTGACATTATATTTCATCTCAGTTGGGTCTCATCTTCATAGACGCGCAGGTCGCATATAGGGCATCAAATTAAAAGATCTGCATAGGTGTTTCCGGAGTATACACACCAACAAAATATTGTTTGTAAATAGTGTTTATACTATCCATCTCCGTAGCTTAACGGTTAACACTATTGGCTTCCGTACTTGATGTCCCGAGTTCGATTCCCAGAACTACCACAGATTTAAAAATGACAGGAGGACCGGTATGGGGCTAAAATGGCACAAGCAACTCACCTCCATTAGGGGTGTGCATGAAAAGAGCTGCACCACCTCGGGGTGAGGACACGTGTTTAATTTAATATTCTTTAACTTGTTTCTAGCCATTCGACCGGGTCAGGAATGGAATAAATGAAGACCCCATCTAGCGGCGAGGACAGGAATTGGGCCGGTTACCGAATCCTGTCTTACTCATCTGGGCAATGATAAACAACTGACAGAAGAAATGAAATTATATTGGAGAGTGTTCCTGGAATGAAAGATGACAGGGAAAACCGGAGTACCCGGAGAAAAACACGTCCCGCGTCTGTTTTGTCCAGCACAAATCTCACATGGAGTGACCGAGATCTGAATCACAGAACCCAGTGGTGAGAGGCCAGCGCTCTGCCGCCTGAGCCACGGAGGCAACTTTAATATTACAACACATTGAAATTGACGTTACTAGCCAGAAAAATAATTCATTAATCCTCAATGAACTATAAGATACTCAGGCCACTGTATCGGGCTAATGGCTGACGTCTGTAATTGAAGGTTCTCAAGAGATGTTCCTCTAATAATAATAATAATAATAATACAGTACTTTTGCATCCATCTCTTGGCACAGGCCAGAGTAAAGTGTAGCTTCCACCGAGGTCCCAGTCAACATCCATGGCTGTGACAATATGGAAGTTGCTGGGGTATGGGTAGTGCTGAGTAATGACATTCAGAGCATGACTAGTGCATCTGAGTGTTATGAAAGGTGCTGCTCATAGGGTCAGTTATGCTGCAATAGTACTTTCTGACCCAGTGAGGAAAGCAATGGCAAACTACCTCACTCCTCATCTTGCCTAGTACGCCTCATTTTAGTGCTGCCATTGGTTTTTGGGGTTTCCTCATAGCCGCATAACCTTTGGTGGTGCTATTTGAGGATCCAACCAGCCTCTGGGCTGATGACCTAACAGACAGACAGGCAATAATAATAATAATAATAATAATAATAATAATAATAATAATAATAATAATAATAATAATAATAATAATGTTGGTACGATTTTTGAAACGAGAAATCACATGTTTGGAATTCGAATTTCATAACTCGCCCAGAGAGCTGAGATGGGGGGTTCGGAAAGGAGGAGTGGAAACAAGGCAACGTAAGTACGATTTTTTTTAATTACCCAGTGAGAAAACAAAACAGTTTAAAGTTACCAGAAAGTAAAAATTAAAGTGTAGAAGGAAGTTTATCTGGTATTAAGAAGGTAAGGTTTCACAATTGATCATTGATCACTAAAAGAAGATCCATGGAAGTGATCCTGTTGGCTTGGAATGGGCGGAGTAGCCTGCTAGAAATACAGGATTTATTGAAATATTAATCTAGATTAATAAATGATAATTACCTGTCAGTATAAATTAAACTAGCCTAGGTACATGGTACAAAGAAACTAACCATATGTTTACAAAGAAAAACATGTATACTGACGTTAGGTAAAGCTATAGGAAATAAGTAATGTTTAGCCTATGCATATTTTTCTGAATGTTTTTAATCGTTATAGACGCGCTTCTTAGTATTATTAATAACACGGTACATTCAATCGGTAACATGTAGTAACATAACGAGAGTTCCAGAATTTATCTTCAGAGAATCTGGAGCGCGATTGATATTTATTTTGACTATTTAGCGAATAACTTGGAAAATTAGTAATGATAATAAAATTGAATCTTCTTCTCCTTCGACCGTTTCTTCCACACCTTGTGGGGTCACGGGTGCGAACCTTGTCGCACATGTTGATTTGGCCCTGTTTTACTTTCCAGTGCCCTTCCTGACGCCAACCCTATCTGAAGGGATGTAATCACTACCGCGTGCTTCTGTGGTGGTTGGTAGTGTAGTGAGTTGTCTGAATATGAAGAGGAGAGTGTTGGGACAAACACAAACAACCAATCCCCGAGTGAGAAGAACTAATTACACGCGATTTAAATCCCCTACTCGGCCGGGAATCAAAACCGGGACCCTCTGAACCGAAGGCCTCAACGCTGGCCGTTCAGCCAATGAGTCGGACAATGATAATAAAAGTGAACAAATGGAAGAAATCAGTTGCTTTTTATCATGGTCTGGCTGTAATCTATTGAGAGAACAGAAAATTCTGCACGGAAATATACTATTTTACTCCTCCATTAATATTTTCTGGGTCGCTGTCTGCCAATAGAAACAAGTCCAGGCAGGTACGATGAAATAAAATTGAAATGGCGTATGGCTTTTAGTGCCGGGAGAGTCCGAGGACAAGTTCGGCTCGCCAGATGCAGGTCTTTTGATTTGACGCCCGTAGGCGACCCGCGCGTCCTAATGAGGATGAAATGATGGTAAAGACACATACACCCAGCCCCCGTGCCAGCGAAATTAACCATTTAAGGTTACAATTCCCGACCCTGCCGGGAGTCGAACCCGGAACCCAGTGACCAAAGACCAGCACGCTAACCATTTAGCCATGGAGCCGGACAGGTACGATTAAATGGAAGTGAGAGAAACGACAACGATAAAATTATGGCGATAATAATAATGTCGTGTGGCTATTTCTAGCCGAGTGCAGCCCTTGTAAGGCAGACCCTCCTATGAGGGTGGGCGGCATCTGCCATGTGTAGGTAACTAGGTGTTATTGTAGTGGAGGATAGTGTTACGTGTGGTGTGTGAGCTGCAGAGATGATGGGGACAGCGCAAACACCCAGCCTCCGGGCCAATGGAATTAACCAATGAAAGTTAAAATCCCATACCCAGCCAGGAATCGAACCCGGGACCCAATGAAACCGAAGACCAGTACGCTGACCATTCAGCCAACGAGTCGGACATTATGGCAATAGGCAGCTGTGACTGGCTGAAGTTCCTTTACTTGGATTTGTCACTGATTATTTAGATAAATAATAATTAATAATTTTCACAAAATTAATTGCTTATTTGTAGTCGTAGCAAAGCCACCAGTTATGAATATGTTTACTATCAAATATCCAGAAATCGTAGGCTTATATTCATACATCCACTTTTTGTCATTTCTTGATAGATTCAGTGCTTGTGCATCTGTATCTTTGCATAGGCCAAAAAATATGTGTTTCTACAAAAGTGTCACTCTCATTTATGACTCTGATAATATGGATGCTTCTGCTAATGTGTGGGTGATGATCAATAATGACATTCAGGATATGATGGAAGATGTTGTTCATAGAGTCAGTCGTGGTGCAATAGCACTTTTTTGGCCCAGTTAGAAAAGCAATTAAAAACTACCTCACTCTTCATCTCACATAGCACGCCTCATAATAGCGCTGACATCGGTTTTTAAAGTTTCCCTATAACCGCATAAACTTTTATTATGCTATTTGAGGATCCACGCAGCCTGCAGAATTACCAAGACACAAGTTTTAAAACCAATCAGGGAGTAGAATATGAGAAGTTACGATTAGTTCTGGAGTACTCTCATACATCATGATGGAAAGAACATGCAGTTTCCAAGCCCCAGTTCCCGTTAGGTATGCTACTTTCACAGCTGTTTCGTGCATTCATTGCAAGCACTAAATTCTCAACAATCAATTCTATTGCAGCAATAAAGTCAGGATAGCAAAGGAAAAGTTTATGTTCACGACTTTCAACCTTCATTGAGGCAGTTTCTGGCAACCGTTCAGAAACTGTACGTCCCTGTCGTATTGCCTGCTAACTTCTATTCATACATTCCTTCCTCCAACAACAAAAATAAAACGTGAAATAATTAATACGCTTCCCGCGTTGTAAAACCGATACAGGATTTTAAAACGGGAATGTTCAATTAAAAGAGCTATACAAATACTGTTTAGTAGACTGTCAAGGAATGAAATGCGGTATACCAGGGATAACCAAACTAGAATTCTGATGCTTGTAATACTAAGTGGAAGGTTGGCTGATAATGTAAGTGATTAGCTTTAAAGGTCACCCACGATGTGATCACTAGCTCTCTTAATTATGATGATAGGAGAAAGGAGAAGAGGTATGACCTCTCTCAGTGTGTCGGATTATGAAAGAGAAGGGGGATTAAAAGAGGAAGTAAGACTCTTTAAGTCTCACAAACCTAAAATGAATCTTCATTCAGGAAGAGCCTCTGTCCAGTAAAAAGTAAAATGGAAGACGCATTTACTTACCTGAGTATTCTGCGCTCCTAAATGTAAGAATTCATAATAAAATGATTTTAGTCAGACTTAAGTATTGTGAGTGAAAGATATGGCTAGAACTAATAAAGAAGAAAAGTCCTCTGTCGCATACTCTGACCTGTTTTTCATTAAACAATCGTAGTGCAACACATCGTTAAGAGAAATGCATCAACAGAGTTCCTGGCCCACGTTCAAAAAAGCAAAGAAAATTGGCCCAGAGAGTAAAAACAAAATGACTGGTCACTTGCGTGTAAATTTATGCAAAATTTAAGTCATCTCAATGTTACGGTCCGGAATAAGTTTCATGGTAGATATCTAACTGTATCTGTATCTATGATATCAGGACTGGAAAATATGCCTCTACTGCGAAGGCCTGAACTTCTTGTACCAGTACCTTATAAATAGCTTGTATAGTTCAGGTTCCCTAAACGTATCTAAAACGAACGACATAAATACAGAGCGAAGCGAAATTCGCGCACTCGGGCGTCGCAGCGCGACTCCTCACATGCCAGCAATAAAAAGATGTCTCTGACAAAAGTTCGTCCTGCGAGTATATCCGGCAGAAAAGGAACGTTGAAAAGTGGCAATCTGGCAACACTGCAACCACATGTAGGGCAACTACCTCTGTCAGCACATATGAGTTGTGCTGTACAGTTGGTGCAGTGGATAAAGTTTTGGGTTAGCATGCAGGAGGTCGAGGGTTCGATCCTGGATTGAGGCACACTTCTTAGATGCTAATTTCCATCGGACATTACATACTGTAATACAGTAAGACACCGTTTCTTATGTCATATGTATCCTACATTTACAAAATTTAGTTACGCTGAACACGTTGTAACGCATCTAGTAGATGAAGTGGTGTGAATAAATTCACGCCCACGACGTGGAAAGGGCATCTTTCAAAGCTGACTAATGAAAACGAATGTTCGTGCATTTCTAGGATCGTAGTATGTAAGTGCAAATGGTTTCTACAGGACCCTCTGTAATCGACGATTAAGATGCCAGGTACCATACCACCTGGACTACATTTACGGGAATAAAAAACATACCCCTCAAAGCAGGATCGACCCCTCGACCTCCTGCATGTTAACCCAATACACTATCCACTACACCAACTGTACAGCACGGGTAATATGTGCTGACAGGGGTAGTTACCCTACATGTGGTTACAGTGTTGCCAGATTGCCACTGTTCAACGTCCTTTTTCTCCCTGATATACTCGCAGGACGAACTTTTGTGAGAGATATTTTTTTATTGCTGACATGTCAGGAGTCGCGCTGTGACGCCCAAGTGCGCGAATTTCGCTTCATCCTGTATAGTATTGCCACGAATGCGAGTTCTTCTATGAATAAATTCTTTTGTAGCCTTTAAAGTTCGTTCCATTGAAGAAGATGGCCGCTAGGAAAGTAAAAAGCAAACAAACATCGTAACAGAAATTTCTCTGGTTCTCAGGATATTTCACAGCTTGCAATGATTCATAATTCCGCAGGTGAAAGGCAGATGCTGAGATGTACATAAATTAAATTTTGGCGTTATGGATATGTAAAAGAAATAGTAATATCTGGCTGAAGCTGTCATGACTATTGCAAGTCATTCCAGGGATAATGGACATGGCTGTTGGTGATTCTCCTATACTGTCACTTACAGTACAGTGAATGCCAAAACCTGTCATGTGTGGTTTGTCATGCTTCGGCTCTCGGTTTACAGACAATTTCTGATGTGACAAAAGGTAACATGTAATTGTACTGATGCTGTGGTAGGAAAGGTAATGTTACTGCATTTATTTCTACAATATGATTGGTCACTGAGCCCATATCTCTAGTAAATATTACTGCATTGCGCCAGTTGATGAAGACGATTTTCGCATTGTGCGAATGTGATACCGAAGATGAGCGCACCGAAAGTGCGAAAGATTAAGCAGATGTGATTCGAGTTCCCTGAGACTGGTACCTATTTGTGAAAACTGTTGGCGGAAAAATACCATTTAGTATTTGCAGTAATCAGTAGGACAAAGTCTATTCAAACATCAATTTTCTGCAAGATATATTGGTGAGACGCCACGTGGATGACACAGATGAGAAAGTAAACTAGTTAAACATGTGCTGGATTAGATCCACTTCTTTACGCTTCCAATATTTCCTAACGTTGAAGTTCCATTTCATGTACTTGGTCTGCGACGACGTAAGAAGTGTGACCAACTCAGCGTCCCAGGTATCTTGCGTTCTGTTCCATTGACATATAATGGGTCAATCCCTGTTACTACTGAAAAGAAGGCTACTTTCTTCTAGTCACTGGCTACGTATTCCACAAGCCAGTGTGCACATTCTGACACATCACGAGAAGATAATGATTGAAGTAAATGTGATCACCAATACGAGCTCATCTACGAATAAGTTCCCTTGTAGCCTCCACAATTCATTTTGTATTCTGATTCACTTTAAGAGTGCGAGACGTAAATAGTCTTCTCTAAATCCCTCTTCTTTAAAACTACCTTGGGCTCATGAAACAAACACCTCAATCGAGCCACACAACCAACCAAAGAGAGAGTGAAAAGTGACGCAATAAGTGTAGCTCAGTAAATCTCTGGACATAAAACGTACACTGCCATTGGTATTGCATTATTTTCATGGTACACATTTAGCAGACACATAATGTACTGGTAATACTAAAGAAAAAGGAAGCTAATAATTTTGTATAATGATTTTGGAACACATTATAGTATTTTTGACTACTGAAACATTTGACATTTAGTGCCCAAATAGTATACTAATTACTTATGAAATAAACTTTTAGTTTAGACACCAATCTAATTTACATGTCTCCGCAAAAATAACATTTTTCGTCATATCAGCGTTTATATTTAACATGCAGAATCATAACTGAAAAAAGTGTTCTGTATTAGAAAAACATTTAAAAATATCATGTTATCAATCCGAATTTATACTTTTTCCTAATTGCCGATTTAAGCAGGAGGAGCCTTAGTCTAGCGAATTATAAAGCTTATTCTGTGGCTTGGTTCTAAAAGGGCCAATGTCATTTTTTATCGAAATTGAAATATTAACTGATACAAACGCGTTTTATCCTGGCTTGCAACATGTTAAAAGGGCCAATGTCTCTGTTAAGTACTAAACGAACAGTTAACGTTTAATTAAATAAGCCCTTGTCAATAATGTTAGATAACCAATAAAGATAAGAGATCTGGCAATTTTTAAAGAATACGATAGAAAAAAATAGCGTTTAATAAGGTGACTTCCACAACGAAAGTATAAAGTTATTTGAAGTTAGTTGTTAAAAAAATAATTGGAAAACTATAAGCACAACTTCAAATGCTCATAGCTCAAAAACAGGTTTTTTTTTTGACATTGGCCCTTTTAGAACCAAGCCACAGATATATGCGAGCAAAATAGTCGAACATGTAAATGCCCTTACATGCTCCATAATTGAGCAGTAAACTTCCATTTTGCGTGTTTGAAATTTTTTTTGAGTGATGTGTTGCTTCAGAATATTAATTTTTGTTTTCCCAAAGTTGTAACTAATTTTTTTTTGCTAGGGGCTTTACGTCGCACCGACACAGATATGTCTTATGGCAACGATGGGATAGGAAAGGCCTAGGAGTTGGAAGGAAGCGGCCGTGGCCTTATTTAAGGTACAGCCCCAGCATTTGCCTGCTGTGAAAATGGGAAACCACGGAAAACCATCTTCAGGGCTGCCGATAGTGGGATTCGAACCTACTATCTCCCGGATGCAAGCTCACAGCCGCGCGCCTCTACGCGCACGGCCAACTCGCCCGGTGTAACTAAATTGGATTGAGGCCATTTCTGCACGAAGCAATTCTAATATCTTCAAGATCCGAAAAGTACTGAACATGCTGAAAGGAGTCAATGAAGAAAGATAGTAATAATAATAATCATAATAATAATAATAATAATAATAATAATAATAATCATAATAATAATAATAATAATCACTCCTAACTTATTTGTTAAGAAGGAAGCTATTATCTTCAGTATCGACGCAATTAATCGAACCTATAAGTAGTCAATATATCAAAGCACGAAATAAACTATTAGAAACACTATAACATACCTGTATATTACGAATACACTATCTTTGATGGCTCCACAACGGTGGAAATTAACAGGACAAAATATCTTCAGCTAATAGTTCTTTAGCAAATTGAGCAATTTTGAACACAAATGTGACAATTTCATCGCTTGGGTTAATAAAGTATTGCAAGTCCGTATATAAATGACCAAGATTTCATACTGCGTAATAGTTTAGCTTCCATTGTAAACGGTTCAAAACGATAGGCCTAGTCTCATAATGCATGTGTTGGTAAAGTAGGTTTGTCGAATGTAAAATTCTGTTCATGTTGTAAAAACCTCATTCTCAATACAAAGTTTTATGTAATTTTAAAACAGAACTATCGATATTGAGCCAACGGCCGTAGCCGTGTTGAAACACCGGATCGCGTGAGATCTCCGAAGTTAAGCAACATTGGGCGTGGTCAGGAATTGGATGGGTTGCCACGCGCTGTTGGTGGGGAGGGAGGTGGGGGTAAGGGAATGGAGGATCGGAAAGGAACTGGCCACCCTACCGCACATAAACTCCGGCTCAGGAACACCTCTGCGGAGGTTCCGACCTGCCTTCGGGCAGAATAACCCATAACCTTAAAAAGGGTTAAATATATTTAGACAGTTCATGGACAAGTTCATTCTAGGTTAACTGTTCTTAGCCACTCAACTATTTTTCATCAATTAATTATAATACTACCGTTGATTCAGCGGTAAAATTATTATTGCCATTACATTGAAGATATGTTAATAGATTGCTTATCCAAAGTTTATTGAAATTTGCTTGGTTCAACACAAACAATTCCTGTGTCTGACTTGACACTGACTCGTATAATCGAAGTTATTCTGTATAGTATTGCAATCTCTGTGCAGTACAAAGTTACTGTTTGTTTATTAATACAAACAGTTAGCTTGGGTACCCCTGAAATAAGCAATAAAGTGAAGTTATTAAATTGAATATGTTGCAAAGGTAAGTTCATTCATTCATACATATTCAAGTAATTGAAAAATGATGAAGTTTGTATCTATTAATTGGTCGCGTGGGATGATGAAAATTCAGCGGTCTTGTGAGTGACAGGCGTATCTGATAACGTTACAACCGTGTTATGAACTTGAGCCAATAAACCGTGTGAGAGTGGCCGGAGTGATATTGTGATAAATTACATCATGTTATCGTACAGCTTTATGTGGACATTTTACTCTCTTTGTTACATTTGTACACACCGCAGTAACTCTGCTACGTGAACCGAGTGAGAGCGTACCCTTGTTCCCAGGTATTTTGTGTTGGTCAATACACAAGCCACTCAGCGCTCTCTTCATGAATTGTAACGGTTTTAACATAAAATTAACAAAATGAAATAATTAACCCTTAAAGTGCCGAGACAATCCCAACTCAGACCTGTCGTATTTGAAGATGATTAAACAAGACAGCCTCACGTCGACAGATTTACCGCAAAGGACTACTGTCAAACAAATTCTGGCACCTCTGCGTCCACGAACATCATAAAAATAATTGATGAAACAAGAAACAAATAATATACAAAATGTTGCCCTGTAAGATGACCTGCAGGTATTAGATAGAGGCGATAATTGAATCTGGGTCCCGAGAAAAGGGTATAGGTACAACATAGAGCTATAAAATAAAATAATTACTGTACGAAATGTCCTGTACTGTCAGTTTTAAGTATATTTTTCAACATTTATTTTCAATTGATCTAGGCCATTTAGAGAATTATTGTGTAGTATTGTTTGATGGTCGAAGGCAGCTTTATAAATGGGACTCTACACCAGGAATTGCTCATAACAAAGTGAATAAGAAGAACCAACGTGTATTACATACTAATTGGTGGAGCATCCAGGTATGTGACGGTGGTCCTTTCCTTATAACGGGAAATGAAGTAGGTTTATGGACAGTACTTAAGAACGGTTGCGGAATTAATGATGGAACTCTGATGATTTTTCCTCTAAGGGAAAATGCAGTACGTTGATGGGCACATATTGAGAATAATTAAGGAATCATTGACAATGAGAGAGAGGAAAATGAACCTTTCTGAGATCTTTAAAAATAAATATTATCTGCTTGCTGTTTTCCCTTCACCTAAGGGCTCAATGATTCTAACGTGTGATGTTGCACATTGGCATAGTGCTAATTTATTTGCAGTGAACTGTTGTCCTTCATTTTTCCCACTTCTACTGATTAATGTTTTCTCTTTCCCTCTATGGACAGTAATAAGTTAGTTTGTCTTAGATGGCCTGTACTTTCCTTTAAATGTTACCCACATTCTTCAAGTCTGATAACACTTCTCCATCTATTCATGTCACGACTCACCATTTTCCCCCTTTTAGCATAATTTACCACTACTAGCTAATTAAACATACATGTGGATCCCTTCCTTCAAATTGCCTTGAATTCTTGTTGGAGTTTCTAGGTTACACAAGCGTTGAAGTCTCCCAAATCTATTCAACTTTCGCCGAATTCATGAAATTCGTTAATAGTTTGATGCTATTATAATTAAGCTTAGTTTTGCCTAGTTTCCTAAAAACTTAGATTCTCTCTTGCCGACAATGCCAATCATCCTCGGAGGTCACAATATTCAGAGATGTTGGGACGTATGAGAGATATGTCAATAAATGGATGTAGAACTGTAGCTTTGTTTGTAGGCATAAGAATGAAAATTGACATGAAATGACGAGACACTTCTAAGTACCCTCTAAATTTAAAAATCAGTGCTAGAGACGCTGAGACCCGCAAGGTCCCTACACAAGTCGAATGTTCCCAAACTATCCGAGAAATCTGAGCTGTGAAAGATTTGAATTTCGAGACATAGAGGTAAAGCACTGGAAAGACTGGTGCACACATGCACCAAATACCACGCCGAGTGGCACGTCGAAGAGTGAATGCGCATATATGAACGGTGTTTCGTAACATGCTCGCGCGCGCGTCGAGGCTCGGTTCGCGGGGTGCCATTATCCACGTTGCTGTCGGTTTTCTGGTGAAACATCAAAGGATGCTACGCCGCGCAACAATGAGACTAACAGTGGAGACGCAGTACATCGTCCACGCAACTGGCAGTCGTCGCCCGTGCTTGTTTTCCTTGGACTGTGATAACTGCTATACAGTTTAAGTGGTATTCACCTTGATCATATGAGGACTCCCATCTTCACACCAGGAAAATGCTGGGGCGAAAGTAATGCCACGGTCACTTCCTTCCCACTCCAACCCCTTTCCTATTCCATCGTCGCCATAAGACCAATCTGTGTCAGTGCGACGTAAAGCAAATTGCAATATACCGTATATTATATAGTAGAGGGTAAATCCGAACTCCACCGATAAACTTTCGTAGGTTGTTCAGGAATACCTTCTGAGTATATTGGTACAAGGGACCCGTTGTCACCACTGACGTATTACAGATTAAAAATGTAATTATGATTTATTCGGTTTATTACCCAAATCTTCCCCGTCTCAATTAAAATACCTTCACAACAGTGAATGAGTCTGCAATATGACTTTACACGTGTTTTAAAAGTAACAAATCCCTGTCTTGGCTTCCGGCAAGTTAAAGGAGTCCTGCGTGACAAAATTACGACACCCCGGTGTCTGTCAATAACTAGGTTTTAGGACGGACGTAAAAAAATAATACCGGAAGATTTGGCCGTGCGGTTAGGGGCGCGTGGCTGTGAGCTTGCATCTGAGTGATAGCGGGTTCGAATCCCACTGTCGGCAGCCCTGAAGATGGTTTTCCGTGGTATCCCATTTTCACACCAGGCAAATAAGACCACGGCCGCTTCCTTCCCACTCCTAAGCCTTTCCTTTCCCATCGTCGCCATAAGACTGATCTGTGTCGGTGCGACGTAAAGCCACTAGCAAATGAAAAAAAAAACAAATACTATTATTATTTTTAGTGCAATACAGATACAAAGCTAACTGGGGGCAACACACGAAACGAAATACAAATATCTGAGACGAGCACCGGAGACCACAGGTCCCTTGTACAAATGTACTCAGAAGGTATCCCTGAACAACATCCGAAAGTTTGTGCGTGGAGTTCGGAGTCATCCTGTATATTAGGACTGATTTAATTTGTGAGTGCAGTAATTCCGAATCTGCAGATGCCATTCCAATAACTTCTTATACTGTCCACTAAATGATTTATATTTTACATCCTCTAGTAAACGTGAACCAGTATATATATATTTTTTCTTTGCCGGGCTGAGCAGCTCAAACTGTGGAACAGCAGCCTTCTGAGCTCAAGTTGGTGGGGTCAATCCCAGCTCGGTCCGGTGGTATTTGATGCTTCTTATATATACGTCAGCTTCGTATCAATAGATTTGTTGGCACGTATTTGAACTATGGTGTTGGAGAAAACTCCTTAGAGTTCCGTGGACTGCGAAGAGGTCTAATAAGTCCATATTACAGGAAATCAACCCAGGCTGTTCACTGGAAGGTCAAATACTCAGACAAAAACTAAAGTACTTCGGTCATATTATGAGAAAACATGATTCACTGGAAAAGACCATAATGCTGGGGAAGACTGATGGTAACAGGAGAAGAGGGCGACAACGGATGAGGTGGATTGGTGGCATCAAGGAAGCCACGGCTCTCAATTTAGAAAGACTTCGGAAAATAGTTCATGACAGGAAGAAATGGCGTACTTTGGTCTATGGGGTCACGGAGAGTCGAAAGCGACTAAACGACTAACAACAACAACAACAACAACAACAACAACAACAACAACAACAACAACAACAACAACATGGACTCCTGCGGGACAAAATTCCGGCACCTCTACGTGGGACGTAAAACCATTACTTTTTCAGAACCATTTCGTTTGCCATCATCGTTTCAGAGAGTATTATAATGAATAGAGATGTACGCTGCGGGAACCAAAAGGCGCAACAAGGTGCACACCATCGCTCGCTAAAATGCTCGCCTCAGCAAACCCAAAACGTACATTCTTACGAATGTTATGCGCTTTGTTCGGCGTAACATTCGGCTCATGCGCGTGTCTGTCTTTAGTATGTAAGCGTAAGTACACTTTCCACCCAGTGGGAATATTATTGGGTTAATGTGGTATTTGTAGGTGCTCAAATACATCAGGCTAGTATCAGTAGAACTCCTGCGGGACTAAATTCTGGCACCTCGGTGTCTCCGAAAATCGTAAAAGTAGTTAGTAGGAAGTAAACCAAAATGGCATTATTAAAACCAGAAAGTAAACCGCATGACACTTGAGTCATGGCCGTTGGTCTAGCAAGTGACTGCTGCTTAGCCTTAACGCCATTATTCTTGGCTGTCTGATTGTCAGACAGCCTCTCAATCTTCCTCATGCAGGTTAAATGGACCTCCACTCAGCCCTGAAATCTAGGTAAAAATCCCTGGCGGGAATCGATCCTGTGCTCCCCGGGTAAGAGACAAACTCACTACACCTAAATCGTAAGGCCAGCCTTCTAATCGTACCATAATAGAAACGTTAAATAAATCTGTAGGTAAGAAGTAATTCACATGGTTATATTTCGGGTCTTTAATTTCAAGAACATAACGGATCTGGTTCAACTGTTTATTAGTATTAATAGGGTTCATTACATTAATAAAATGCATTTATCGTTCAACGTTTGATATAAATATGTCTTAAAGCTGGGGAATATCTGAAAATTTGCATAACGAAATAGTGTCATGTAACTTTAAAGGTAGGAAGGATGAAGATAAAAGCTGGAATTCAAGAGGAAAAATTGGGGCAAATATTCGTTTATAGGGAGTTAGGGATTGGAATAACTTACCAAGGGAGATGTTCAACAAATTTCCAATTTATTTGCAGTCATTTAAGAAAAGGCTAGGAAGACAACAGATAGGGAATCTGCCATCTGGGCGACTGCTCTAAATGCAGCAGTACCTTGATCGGTGCACAGGCCGTGGATCTGTATGCCATGGTCATCCATCAATACTGCACATCACAGCCTGCACGAAATGAAATGGCGTATGGCTTTTAGTGCCGGAAGTGTCCGAGGACATATTAGGCTCACCAGGTGCAGGTCTTTTGATTTGACACCCATAGGCGACCTGCGCGTCATGATGAGGATGAAATGATGATGAAGACGACACATACACCCATCCCCCGTGCCAGCGAAATTAACCAATGTTGGTTAAAATTCCCGAACCTGCCGGGAATCGAACCCGGGACTCCTGTGACCAAAGGCCAGCACGCTAACCATTTAGCCATGGAGCCGGACACAGCCTGCACGGTTGCTAGGTAACATCACGTCGAACATTGTACTGAAAGACATATTTAAAATAATTTGATTTTCCCAAAGGGAAATTTAATACAACTTTTTTTAAAGCTCTTTGATATTTGTACATGTAGCGGAATGCATACTATCGTGGGAAAAATTATGGACACCGAATTAATTCGTTAATAAAAAGTTTATCATTTGTCCCACATACAAACAAGCTACACCAATATTTAGCTTCTTTTATACTACTTTTAATTATGTGGAGTAGACATTTTTATCGTACTCAGTTATAATTTTAACGCAGGTTGAACAAAAAAATGCCGGTATTTTTTTCCATTTCGAATGGAGTGCTCACTTACAAAATTCATAACTTTAAAAGGATTAATCTGATGGTTACCAAACTTTAATATGACTCAAAGGTACCTATGTTTGATCTGTTTTAATTTCATGTAATATATTTGGAAAAGGTTCTTGTAAATTTTGTGAAGCAACTTTTTTTTTATAACTAGGTGATCGCAGCCGTAAAGTATATGAAGCTAGGTAGGTATCACGAGCTCGAAAACGGGAGGTGGATCTCCATCGTTGTGAGTTGTATCTTACAAAACTCCTTTCACTAAGTTGAGGGGGTCAGAGCTTTTCAATACCTTTGAAGTGAGAAGTAATTTGGAATTTAGTAAATGTCCATACAACCTTTGGGTGACCTACAGCTGTCACTTGTAGATAAAGTAACCGGAACTGCACTGACATGTTCTCTGGTTAATCTTGATCTTCTGGTTCCCTTGGAAATCTGTGACATGTAATAGTGCAGGAGTTCGTGTTACAACGAAAATACCTTTACGGCTCACTCTATTGTTCTTGAGGGAGTGGATAGCCTTGGCGAGTCGAGGTGTAGGAATGATTTGCGACCAGCCTTGCTCCTAGTACTCGAGATTCACTTCTTTACGAGCCGGAACGTACTTACAAGACTTGGAGGCTAAGCTTGTTTTTACATAAAACGAATTTCATAAGCTTGATGTCATAGATATTTCAGTTTGATAATCAGCTGTATAATTTCGAAATTATTTGTAAGATAAATAATGACGTTTCCTTCACTGTTCATATTCATAAACAACCTGATAAGATCATTACTGACTTCTTAAATATTAGCGTGTAAACTGTTGTCAGATTCACTCTGTTATAGGAGAATGGGTGAATGTAGGATATCGACGCCCTCCTTATACCACGTTGTGACAATATTTTTCCTATCGATTATTTTCCTTAAGACTGGTCACGCTTCCCAGCCACTTACGAATATGCAGTCCATCGGAATGAATGGTCGTTGTGTTCATTTTCCTATGCTTATTTGTACGAGAAAATGGATCTTAAATACATTATTCTGTAGGAGTGCGTAAATACGCTAATACAAACAACATTACTAGAGTGCGGTACGGTAAGGTTCATTTTCCTTTACATATTAACATAGGAAAATGAACACAACGAAAATGGCAGGCGCAAGGACAATAATGGCTAGGAACAGCATTCTCAGATAGATGGTATTAGAACTATGTCGTCGATGTCTTAATAGACATGAAAGTAGTGAGAATGATTGCTGGCATAAACAAATAGGAACAATGGCAGGAAGGTATTCTGAGCTTTTGTTGCCATTTTCTGAATCACAATCAGCTGTCTTGAGACCGAATTATACCTGCTTGGAATAATACCCTTATGACACAGATCTAGTAAATATTGCCTTTTCGTTTCAGTAATGCACTGAAAACTGCAGTAAAATGGAGTTAACTCTTGTCTGGTGCTGCTTGAACGTCCCCGATAAGCTGTGCCTCTTGTTGGTAGAACATGAAATTGTGGTTCCTCGTAGTAGGACATGAAAACGCAATTTATAGTACTGAAAGCATGCAGAAGTACATGTTCATGTCAATATAGCCGTGCATTTGAAGAGTACAGTGTAAGGCGTCAGTTTACGCGTTCACTTTAAACCACTCTCAATCTAGAATCAGAGAGGTATAAAATCGCTCATGACAATGTGATGCATCCTGTTATAACAATTCATATAGACCAATGGTTCTCATACTGTGGTACACGTACCCCTAGGGGTACGCCTGAGACGTTCTTTGAGGTACGAGAGCAGCCTTCAGAGAAAAAATTAAATACGGAAATAAATAAGAAAGTTAAATATTTATATGTGGGGTCACGCTTCGCTTGAAAGTTTCACCTTGACTATGAAACATCAGAAAACTGTGCCACGTCATGCAGTCACATACATCCCATTGAAATATTGATGGTTCACAGTGTCTGCATTACAGAATTAAGATCGAAATCTTTCGTCCTTATTTATTAATTTGATATTGATGCTAAAATTAAGCGTTTTGTATGACTTTCATAGAAACAGGGTATAGTGTGTTACATTATCATTGTATTATACTTGATGGAGACAGAAACTCTTAAATTTCTTGTAATGTATTGTAGAAACGTGTTAAATTTCACAATCTCGTCCTATTTACGACGTGTATTTAAAATGGTTTATAATTAAAAATATCTTAATAATTAGACGTGTACTCATGTTTTAAACCTACCATTTAGGGATTTTTCGTGGGGGGAAAATTGAAATTTAGCCATGAGTGAGGGGTACAAACTCGTAATAGGAGGGCGAATCAAAAAGTAAGTTACACTAGCTCGCCACGAGAGTACGCTGTGTGTCGCGACCGTAGCCAATGCGGAACAAGCTACAGTAACTGGTGACACGTAAGATAGAAAGGTTGGAGTGATATCCCGTCTTGTGTGCGCAGAGCGGGCTAGACTCAATGGCGCGTCAACTGGATGTTCACTCCAAATTGAAGGTGCGTGCGACGACCAGATTTCTATGGGCTGAAAGGCTCAATTGCACGAACATTCATCGTGAAATCACTGCTGTATATTGTGAGCGTACAATTTCTCACCTAGGTAATGAAAAGTGATGTAAGCGATATGAAGGCGGAAGCACGTATCTCACGGACCAATATCGCGAAGGCAGGCCCGTAACGTCCAGTACCGTTGCAAATGTTGACCGTGTGGATGGGATCATTAGAGAGAATCTGCGAATAACACTGCAGTAAATTGCCAGCACGCTGAACATTTCGTATGGCAGCGTGTTCTCCATTGTTCACCAGCACCTTGGATCTCGTAAACTGCGTCAAAGTGGGTCCCACCTCTGCTCACCGATGTTCACAAGGGACAACGTTTCCAGTCATCACTGGCACTTTTGCAACGGTATTCTGTGTAGGGCAACGAGTTTCTGCGGCGAATAATCACGGGGATGAAATCTCACCCCTGAAACAAAGAGAACATCAATGGAATGGGTGCACACCACATCACCACCACGAAAGAAGGCCAAGGTCCAACCTTCAGCAGGAAAGGTAATGGTGACAATGTTCTTTGACACGGAGGGTGTGCTTCGGATTGGTATTAGTAAACGTTGAACCGGTTGCATAAGACAATTGAAGGAAAGGGGCGGGGAAAATTGAGCACCGGTGTGAGTTTGTTCCACGATAACGCCACACCTAACACGGCCTGCCAAGCGTCCGTACTGCTGCAGCGATACAGGTGGGAGGTATGGCACCAATATACAGTCCAGTCTTAGCACCATGCGATTATCATGTGATCGGTAAGCTGAAATAGGATCTCGGTGGACGACGATTCCGGAGCGATGAGGAGGTGAAGGCAGCTGTCTCCAGGTGTTTACAGAGAGCTGGAGGTGAATTCTACGCATCGGGAATCGAAACGCTGGTTGACCGTTCCGAGAAATGTTTACAGTCTGTTGGGGTCTGTGTGGAAAAGTGAACTTACATTGTATGTAGTCATAGCCATGTTGCCTATATGTAGGTGGTTTCAAAAATGGCCATAAATTGGAAGTGTAACTTACTTTTTGATTTGCCTTTGTAGTTTGAGAACCTCTCATATGGACTGAATAGGTTTTGCGCCTCTGTGATTCTTAATTAATGAGATGTAGATATGTCTGTACGAACCGCAATTTTAATAACTACATGTAAATAGGCTGACATGGAGTATTGCGGGGAGGTATATGTTTGAGTTATTCAAAGATAGATATGCACTTCCTTATAAGAACTATGATAGTAACTACAAAAGTTACGCCTGTCTGATCCTAAGCAATCGATATGAGGTAGTGAACGAGATCGTATATATGGGAAGCGTCGTGAGTAATGACGGTAACGTAGACGCATTAAACCGGGGCGCATTGCTATGATGCAGCTGACCATTTGTTATGGCACGTCATTTCAATAAACAGTAAGAAAAAAGTCACTCTTGGGGCCGATGACCTTAGATGTTTGGCCCTTTTTAAACAGCAAGCATCATCAAAGACAATATTTTCAATAATGTTAATAACTTTCCTGAACAAATCCACGGTCACATTTTTCAATGTTTCACCTTTATAAAACGTTACATTTCTTGTGTTTCTAATTATACAATATCTACGTTAATTGCTCAGTTGTTATGGAATAACTATTTTAAGTAAAAATTAATTAACTTCAAGTTATTTTTATAATATTCTGAAATTGATTATGATGAAAAGTTCTGCAGGAACGAGCAAATCAGAAATGTGTTCACCAAGAAAGTGGTTTGGATTACATAACAGTGAGCTTGCATTCGGGAGACGATAGGTTCGAACCAACTGTCAGCAGCCCTGAAGATGGTTTTTCGTGGTTTCTACATTTTCACACCAAGAAAACGCCGGGGCTGTGCTTTAATTAAAGCCATGGTTACTTCCTTCCCAATCGTAGCCCTTCCCTATCCCATCCTCGCCACAAGACCTGTCTGTATCGGTGCGACGTAAAACTAAGAGGAATGTATCCTGTGTTAGCAAAAAAAAAAAAAAAAAAGCCTATGAAAAAGATCCACTAAATAGTGGGCCCTCTAGCGGCTGGTAGGTACACCATTACTGTAAGGGAGGAGGCAAACATTTCTGGGGTCAAAAATGAATTCTTTACATTATTTCTCAATAGAAACCTTCGCCATTAATCTGCTGAAACATAAATTAATTCTTTCCATTACTGTCAAATAAATATGGTCGTAAATATTCACGAATGTCACTCGGTACGTCGCACTAATTCATGTGTTTGATGCTCATTTCCCGTTATTTTATCATTCTTTTCATCACAACTGAAAAACTGTAATTACTTGACAGTCTCCCATAATACACGGAGATTGTTCGGAACAGGCCCCAGGGCACGAACATCCCTCTCGGCGTATTGTCTCATTTTAGGTACAGGTCTCATGCACGGTGGATGAGGGTGAAAATAGTCGGACAAAAAGTTCCTGTATCGTTCGCCGGTTGGCGGATGTATGAGCGGTTCCATTTCATCCCAGGTGAATGATCCCGTACCTACCCTACCGTAGAGCCATTTCGGTAAAATATGAAGCAAATTAAGAAATTCTCGCACAATTGACCCCCATGTAAAACTTTTCCTAAGGTTCGTACGGAAACCATTATTGTAGGCCTACCATTATCTTTCAAATAAATATGGTCGTAAATGTTCACGAATGTCATTCGCACATCCCACTAATTAGTAATTATTTACTACAATCTATATATATATAAAGTAACTTGTCCTGACTGACTGACTGATTCATCATCGCCGAGCCGAAACTACTGGACATAAATGAATGAAATTTTGAGGATATATTCATATTAAGATGTAGGTGCTCGCTAAGAGAGGATTTTTGGATATTCCGTCGCTAAGGGGGTAAAAAGGGGGTGTGAAATTATAAAATGAGTGTATCTATATCTCAAAACTTTAAAAGTTTACAGATGTGAAAATTGGTATTTAGAATCTTCTTTAAAAATAAGGAAAACCCGTATTTTTTTATTTTCAGAAAATCCCAATAGGTTGGGTGAAAGAGGGTGAAAAAGGGGTTGAATGCCTTTTAATCAGGATACCGGTACTTATATCTCAGAAACCGCAGACATTACAGACCTGAAAATTGGAACTTTTGTTCGCTTTTAAAAATTAAGAAGCACGTATTTTTTTTGTTTTTGGAAAATCCAATTAATGGGAGGGTGAAAAGGGGGGTAAAATTTTGAAATGAGTGCATCTATATCTCAAAACTTTTAAACTTTACAGATGTAAAAATTGGTATTAAGAATGTTCATTAAAAATAAAGAAGCACGTCTTTCTTTGTTTTCGGAAATTCCCAATAGGAGGGGTGAAAAGAGGTGAAAAATGGGTTGAATGCCTTTAAAGAGAATACTTATATCTCAGAAACTGAAGATATTACAGACCTGAAAATTGGTGTTTGGGATCTCCTTTAAAAATAAAGAAACATGTATTTTTTGTTTTTGGAAAATACAATTCATGGTGGGGCTGAAAAGGGGGTGAAATTTTAAAATGAGTGTATTTATATCTTCAAACTTTTAAAGCTTATAGCTGTAAAAATTGGTATTTAGAATCTCCTTTAAAAATAAAGAAACACATATTTTTTTGTTTTCGGAAAATCCCAATAGGAATGGTGGAAAAGGGTGAAAAACGGGTTGAATGCCTTTAATGTAGCTACTTATATTTCAGAACCTGAAGATATTACAGACCTGAAAACTGGTGTTTGGGATCTCCTTTAAAAATAAAGAAACACGTATTTTTTTAGTTTCGGAAAATCCAATTAATGGGGGGGGGGGGTGAAAAGGGGGCGAATTTTTAAAATGAGTGTATCTATATCTCGAAACTTTTAAAGTTTATAGATGTAAAAATTGGTATTTAGAATCTCCTTTAAAAATAAAGAAACATGTATTTTTTTGTTTTCGGAAAATCCCAATAGGAAGGGTGCAAAAGGGTGAAAAAAAGGTTGAATGCCTTTAATGAGGCTACTTATATTTCAGAACCTGGAGATATTACAGACCTGAAAATTGGTATTTGGGATCTACTTTAAAACTAAAGAAGCAGGTATTTTTCCGTTTTGGGAAAATCCAAATAATGGGGGCTGAAAAGGGGGGTGAATTTTTAAAATAAGTGTGTCTACATCTTAAAACTTTAAAAGTTTACAGATGTAAAAATTGGTATTTAGAATCTCCCTTAAAATGAAGGAAAACGTATTTTTTTGTTTTCTGTAGATCCCAATATGATGGGTTTAAAAGGGTGAATAATAGGTTGAATGCCTTTAATGAGGATACATATATCTCAGAAACTGAAGATATTACAGAACTGAAAATTTGTATATGGGATCTCCTTTAAAAATAAAGAAACACGTACTTTTTGTTTTTGGAAAATCCAATTAATGGCGGTTGAACGGGAGTGACAAATTGGGGTGAATTTTTTGAAAGACTACATCTACAGAATATCTGAGAAACGTAGAATGTTACATACGTAAAAAGTGATATTTGGAATCTCCTGTAAATGTAAAGAAACATAGGTGATTTGTTTTTGAAAACTCCACTTAAGGGGAACTAAAAAGGGGTGAAATTTCAAAATGAGAATTTCTACAGTATATCTCCAAAAAACTTAACAAGCTACAGAAGTGAAAAATGGTATTTTTATCTCTATTAAAAATAAAGAGACGTGAATTTTTAGTTTTCGGAAATACCACTTGGGTGGAAGGGGGGGTAAAAGTGACTGAAAATGGTGTAGAATTCTTTTAATTAGGCTACTGATATCTCAAGAATGAAGATGTTACAGACGTGAAATTTGATATTTGGAATCTGCTTTAAAAGTAAAGAAACACGTATTCTCAGAAAATCCAATGAATGGGGCGGGGGTGAAGGAATTAAAAAATTAATTGACTTAATTGTATGAGAATACATACATCTAATAAAAATTAAAGTTGTTACAGACGTGAAAATTAGTATTTGGATCTCCTTTACAAACAAGGAAAAACGCGTTTTGGGGGGGAACCATTTTGGGGGGCGGGAGTGAAAAGGAGTTGAATTCCTTTCATGAGGTCACATAAATCAAAAACTGAAGAAGTTATAGTCGTGATAATTGGTATTTAGAAGATACTTTACTATTAAAGAAACAAGTATTTTTTGCCGGAAAATTCACTTGGGGGGGGTAGGAGTGTGAAAGGGGATACTTATATCTCAAACCTGAAGGTAATAGATGTGAACATTGGTGTTTGGAACCTCCTTTAAACATAAAGAAACACGCCTTCTTTTAAACTTTTGTGGGGGGCGGGTAAATAAACTTAACGGCGATGGGGTGTAAAAGGAGGTGAGAACAATTGATTTTACTGTTCATAATGTACTTATAAGGAGCCTCCGTTCCTCAGGCGGCAGCGCGCCGGCCTCTCACAGCTGGGTTCCGTGGTTCAAATCCCGGTCATTCCATGTGGCATTCGTGCTGGACAAAACGGATGCGGGACAGGTTTTTCTCCGGATACTTCGGTTTTCCCTGTCATCATTCATTCCAGCAACACTGTCCAATATTTCATTTCATTTGTCATTCATCGATCATTGCCCCAGAGGAGTACTTCGGCAGCCGGCATAATTCCTATTGTTGCCGCTAGATGGGGCTTTATTCATTCCATTCCTGACCCTGTCGAATGACTGGAAACAATGACAGCAGGTGTAATTTACCGCGAAGTAGCGGTCTTGCATCTTGCTGTGTGGTTCAGAACATCTAATAATAATAATAATAATAATAATAATAATAATAATAATAATAATAATAATAATAATGTTCTGAACCGTCGTCAAATGTGCGGACCGCGCTGGAAACGGGTCCTGGACGGGTAATGACTAAGAATTCAGTTCGGCCGCGGGTTCAGTATCGCCAAGGCACCCAAGACGACACCACGCCGGATCTCCTGATGGATTTGATCCATATTAAAAATGCTTATAGGAAAAGATGACAAAGATTTAGGGACCCAACCTAGCCCGGGAAGTACGAAATCGATTGCTGGAAGGAAAGATTGAAAACTGGCAGGAAACCTGCCGTAATCTATTAGAAAACGAGTCAGATCGCGAATTTTGGCGGATTCTCTCAGAAAACGAGTCACATCGCGAATTTCGGCGGATTATATATAAAACAATAAGCATTCAATTATAAATTTCAGTATAATACCGTAGCGAAGCACGGGTATCTTGCTAGTCTATATATATAAAATAACTTGTCCTGACTGACTGACTGACTGACTGATTCATCATCGCCAAGCCAAAACTACAGGACATAAAGAAATGAAATTTTGGGCATAGATTCATATGAAGATGTAGGTGCTCGCTAAGAAAGGATTTTTGGACATTCCTTTGCTAAGGGGGTGAAAACGGGGTTGAAATATTAAAATGAGTGTATCTGTATCTCAAAACTTTGAAAGTTTACAGATGTAAAAATTGGTATTTAGAATCTCCTTTAAAAATAAGGAAATACGTATTTTTTTGTTTCCAGAAAATCTCAATAGGAGGGGTGAAAAACGGTGAAAAAGGGGTTGAATGCCTTTAATCAGAATACCGGTACTTATATCTCAGAAACTGAAGATATTACAGACCTGAAAATTGGTACTTTTGATCTCTTTTAAAAATAAAGAAGCACGTATTTTTTTGTTTTCGGAAAATCCAATTAATGGGAGGGTAAAAAGGGGAGTGAATTTTTAAAATGAGTGCAACTAAATCTCAAAACTTTTAAAGTTTACAGATGTAAAAATAGGTATTTAGAATCTTCATTAAAAATAAAGAAACACGTATTTTTTTGTTTTCGGAAATTCCCAATAGGAGGGGTGAAAAGGGGTGAAAAATGGATTGAATGCCTTTAATAAGGATACGTATTTTTCAGACACTGAAGATAGTACAGACCTGAAAATTAGTACTTTTGATCTTTTAAAAATAAAGAAACACGTATTTTTTTTGGAAAATCCAATTAATGAAAGGGTAAAGAAGGGGATGAATTTTTAAAATGAGTGTATCTATATCTCATAACTTTTAACGTTTACAGACGTAAAAATTGGTATTTAGAATCTTCATTAAAAATAAAGAAACATGTATTTTTTGCTTTTGGAAAATCCGAATAGGAGGGGTGAAAATGGGTGAAAAATGGGTTGAATGCCTTTAATGAGGATACTTATATATCAGAAACTGACGATATTACAGACCTGAAAGCTGGTGTTTGGAATCTCCTTTAAAAATAAAAGAGCCCGTATTTTTTGTTTTTGGAAAATCCAATTAATGGGGGGTGGAAAGTGGGCGAAACTTTAAAATGAGTATATCTATATCTCAAAACTTTTAAAGTTTATAGATGTAAAAATTGATATTTAGGATCTCCTTAAAAAATAAACACTAATTTTTTGTTTTCGGAAAATTCCAATAGGAAGGGTGGAAAAGCGTGAAAATGGGTTGAATGACTTTAATGAGGCTACTTATATTTCAGAACCTGAAAAATGGTGTTTGGGATCTCCTTTAAAAATAAAGAAACACGTATTTTTTTTTGTTTTTGGAAAATCCAATTCATTGGGGGGGGGGGGTGAAATGGGGTTGAATTTTTAAAATGAGTGTATCTATATCTCAAAACTGTTAAAGTTTATAGATGTAACAGTTGGTATTTAGAATCTCCTTTAAAAATAAAGAAACACGTATTTTTTGTTTTCTGTAAATCTCAATAGGAGGGGTGTAAAAGGGTTGAATGCCTTTAATGAGGATACATATATCTCAGAAACAGAAGATATTAAAGAACTGAAAATGTGTATATGGGATCTCCTTTAAAAATAAAGAAACACGTATTTTTTGTTTTTGGATAATCCAATTAATGGCGGTTAAACAGGAGTGACAAATTGGGGTGAATTTTTCGAAAGACAATATCTACAGAATATCTGAGAAAGGGAAAATGTTACAGACGTAAAAAGTGGGTATTTGGAATTTCCTGTAAATGTAAAGTAACATGGGTGATTTGTTTTTGGAAACTCTCCTTAAGGGGAATTAAAAAGGGGTGAAATTTTAAAATGAGAATTTCTACAGTATGTATCAAAAAACTTAATATGATACAGAAGTGAAAAATGGTATTTTTTTATCTGTATTAAAAATATAGAAACGTGTATTCTTACTTTTCGGAAATACCACTTGGGTGGAGAGGGGGGAGGGTGAAAGTGACTGAAAATGGTGTTGATTTCTTTTAATAAGGCTACTGATATCTCAAAAATGAAGATGTTACAGACGTGATATTTGATATTTGGAATCTGATTTAAAAGTAAAGAAACACGTATTTTCGGAAAATCCAATGAAGCGGGGGGGGGGGGTGAAAGAATTGAAATATTAATTGACTTAATTGTATGAGAATACATACATCTAATAAAAATAAAGTTGTTACAGACGTGAAAATTGGTATTTGGATTTCCTTTAAAAACAAAGAAAACGCGGTTTTGGGGGGGGGGGAGAGGAACCCTGTTGCGGGGTGGGAGTGAAAAAGAGTTGAATTCCTTTCACGGCGACACATAAATCAAAATTGAAGAACTTAGAGTCGTGACAATTGGTATTTAGAAAATCCTTTAGTATTAAAGAAACAAGTAAATTTTTGCTGGAAAATTCACTTGGGGGGGGGGGAGTGTGAAAGGAAGTGAAAAAAGTGAATTATTCGTATGAGGTTTCTTATATCTCAAAACTGAGGGTAATAGACGTGAACATTTGTGTTTGGAATCTCCTTTTTTAAAAAAAGGAAACACGCCTTCTTTTAATTTTTTGGGGGGGTGGGGGGAGTAAATAAACTTAACGGCGGTGGGGTGTAAAAGGAGGTGAGACCAATTGATTTTACTGTTCATAATGTACTTATAAGGAGTCTCCGTTGCTCAGGCGGCCTCTCAGAGCTGGGTTCCGTGGTTGAAATCCCGGTCACTCCGTGTGACATTCGTGCTGGACAAAACGGAAGCGGGACAGGTTTTCTCCGGATACTCCGGTTTTCCCTGTCATCATTCATTCCAGCAACACTGTCCAATATTTCATTTCATTTGTCATTCATCGACCATTGCCCCAGGGGAGTGCTTCGGCAGCCGGCACAGTTCATATTGTCGCCGCTAGGTGGGGCTTTATTCATTCAATTCCTGACCCTGTCGAATGACTGGAAACAGGCTGTAGATTTTCGATGTACTTATTCTGATCATAAACCGATCATTTTTTATCTTTCCTGCGTTCGATTTCAGCAGCCATCTTTTCCTTGGGAGAACGTTCTTAGATTACAGTAGACTCTCCTGGCATATAAATAATAATTTAAGCACATTTGAAATAAACGATAGGAATGAGATTGACCGTCAAATTGTTCACCTCTATAATAAGGTCAATAATGCACGGAAGTATGTCATTCGTATCGCCAGAAATCCCGCACACTTGCCTACGCGCGACATTGGTGCTGGTCACATTGTCAACAATGACAATGGCAGCAGATGTAATTTATCGCCAAGTAGTGGTTTTGCATCTTGCTGTGGGGTCCAGAACATCTAATAATGATAATAATAATAATAATAACAATAATAATAATAATTTTCTGGACCATCATGAAATTGTGTGGACCGCGCTGGAAACGGGTCCTGGCCTGGTAATGACCACGAATACAGTCCGGCTGCGGGTTCAGTACCGCCAAGGCACCCAAGACGACACCACGCCGGATCTCCTTCAGGATTTGATCCATACTAAAAATGCTTATAGGAAAAGATGGCAAAGATTTAGGGACCGCGTGGAATACCTGGACCTAGCCCGGGAATTTCGAAATCGATTGCTGGAAAGAAAGATTGAAAAATGTGAGGAACTTTGCCGTAATCTCTCAGAAAACGAGTCAGATCGCGATTTTTGGAGGATTATTTATAAAACGTTAAGCATTCAATTATAAATTTCAGTATAATACCGTAGCGAAGCACGGGTATCTTGCTAGTATCCCATATAAGGGGCCACGAAACTAAACTAAACAAAAAACCAAACCCCATGGCGCAGCAGCTCCCGAGCGATCACTGTTCAGCCCGAAGGCCTGCAGATTACAAGGTGTTGTGTGGCCTGAACGACGAATCCTCTCGGCTGTTATTCTTGATGTTGTTGACCGGGGCCGCCATCTTACCGTCAGTTGGTTCGTCAGTTGTAATCTAATTACGCAAGCTGAGTGGACCTCGAACCAGCCGTCATATGCAGGTGAAAATCCGGAATCGAACCCATGAACACTGGACACGCTACCCTTACACCGCGGGGCTAGCAGAGGATCATATCACCGACTTGAAATATCGGTTCCCTCTCCTACCGTTTTATTATTTTGGAATTTGGACCATTTTATTGGGCAAATGTAAGGTGTCAAATGCTCTATTTTTATCGATCTTAATTAACTTCATATGTGTTTATTTTCGGATTTATTAATCACAAACCAAATCATATAATTAAAAATCTATAAGTTTTAAGAAACCCTCCCTACCTCCCAAGTGTTTAACCAACTTCCACCGAGGACCATATTCTCTCTCATATTTCACATATACCCTCAAAAGTCACCAGATTTTTAGAAGTTTACGAGCTGTAATCTCGAAAGGGAGTTCATGATTTCTTTACACCAAGACTGGAAATATTGATGTTGCTCCTCGAAATACCGGTATGTGACAATGTTGAGGGGGAAAATACTGACCCGTAGCACACGTGTCACGGCGAAAATTCGTTGATACCGTATAGTTTATGCAATGTTGAACCTTAGATGACAGAACCTTTCCGGTCAGAGTTCTAAGTTGAAATATTACCACACATCGTCGCCATAAGACCTATCTGTGTCGGTGCGACATAAAACCCCTAGCAAAAAAAAAATATCACATTGCAGTTTTTGTTAGCCCAACAACGATATATATCTTAAATTTTATAGACGTCACACAATAAATAAATAAATAAATAAATAAATAAATAAATAAATAAATAAATAAGGTAAAGGTAAGGGTTATTCTGCCCGACGGCAGGTCCGAACCTCCGCAGAGGTGATCCTGAGCCGGAGTTTACGTGCGGCAGGGTGGCCAGTTCCATTCCGCTCCTCCATTCCCTTACCCCCCACCAACAGCGCGTGGCAACCCATCCAACTCCTGACCACGCCCAATGTTGCTTAACTTCGGAGATCTCACGGGATCCGGTGTTTCAACACGGCTACGGCCGTTGGCATAACTAAATAAATAAATAAATAAATAAATAAATAAATAAATATGAAACACAAGCTAGTGGAAGGTGTACTTCCCCTTTAAAATGATCCTGGGCAATCCAAAGAACAAGATGGAGGAACTTCATTTAAGCCCTGTGCTCCACTGGGAACGAAAGGTGATGGGTAAATGCAGAACGAAGAGTTAACTGCTGTATAGAATGAAGGTCACTGCTCTACATCGTTATTTCCCTGTGTTTTACTGCCAGGTCGATGGCCGCGTGCAGTGCTCTTCAATTAATGTCCAGAAGCCTGTCAGGTATGGGAACGGGATTAGCGGCTAACAAGGTTAGCGCGGGAGTGAAATCGAATGATCTTTCGGGCAGTGCTAATGACATCTCTTGCTCTCAGATTTACAAACACTATGCTTCTCATTTACGACGGATGTTGCAGTAATGATCAACCACCAAAGGTTTTTACTTAAAATATACAACAGAGTGATTTAAAAAATCAGGCTTGCACATGTTTTCAGGACAGAACTAGGCCCAGAACGAAATCATCATGGAGAGAAGAGCGAAGAAGGTTGCGAAGTATGAGAATAAAATAATATTGGACAAGGAGAAAGACCAGAAAAAACGAAGCTGATACGAATTAACATGGCACTCAAGTGACGAAAACCAAAAGAAAAAGAATTAATTGCTAAAACTCCCTTCAACACATTCGGCTCCTCCTTTATAATGGTATTAAGGGAAGTTCGAGGATTATTTGCCGGCCTCGTAGTGTAGGTGTAGCGTGCCTACCTCTTACCCGGAGGCCCCGGGTTCGATTGCCGGCCAGGTCAGGCATTTTTACCTGGCCCTGAGGGCTGGTTCGAGGTCCACTCAGAATTGAGGAGCTATCTGACGGTGAGATAGCGGCCCCGGTCTAGAAAGCCAAGAAAAATGGCCGAGAGGATTCTTCGTGCTGATCACACGACACCTCGTAATCTGCAGGCCTTCGGGCTGAGCAGCGGTCGCTTGGTAGGCCAAGGCTCTTCAAGGGTTCTAGTGACATGGGGTTTGGGGGGTCGAGGATTATTTCCTGCTAATAGCTGCGAATTCCGAAGTGTAGGCCTACAAATGCGTTTCGATAACTCCGCCCGACGCCTAATTCGATCCTCAACAGTTCCATCGTCTGCTGTCATAGATTGTCTACCCGCCGCTGAAGAGACAAACTAGGGAAATGATGAGTGTGGTAACGTCCCGTTGTTTTCCTTGTCGATCTAGTTGGTATAGCAGTCTGTCATGGTCGCCGACTAAGTGACCTAATAAGTGACGTTTTCACACCATTAGTAACAGGGTCTGTCTTCATAAGAATTGGAATTATTATCATCGCTCATATCTTTGTCATTTTCATATTGTTAAAGCCACGGATGAGAATGACACGTCCCCCTAATGGTGGGGACGGTAGAATAGCATTCACGGTATCCTCTCTCTGATGTAAGAGGCGACCAAAATGGGGGACCAGTGTCTCTAAACTTGGGAGCGCGAGTGGCCAGCACGGTTCCCCTAGCTGAGTCTGGCACTGCTTCCATTTACATGTGTCAAGCTCCTGACCCTTGTCTTTCCTATCCGACCTCTCTCGGCTAGTTCTTGTTCTGTTCCAACCCCGACGGTATTAGATTTTCTAGGTCTAGGGAGCCTTTCATTTTTACCCCCTTCGCGGCCTTCGTCTTTATTTTGCTGATACCTTCATTTATCGATGTGTCGGACCTCTCGTAACCACCACCACCACCACCACCACCACCACCACCACCACCACCACCACCACCACCACCGAGACTGTGACAAATTTATTCTAGCCCATACCAAAAGATACAGTGCGACTTATTGTACCGTACCCAAGGGTGAATACTCTCTAGGACGATGCCTCCATTCCTGTATGAACATCCGACTAACTCAGGGTTGGGCAGAGAGTGGGTTGGTTGTCGGTTGGGTCAGGATAAAAAGTCGAAGTTCTACACTAAAATATCAATTGAAAAGTTTCAAATGGAAACAAATTTCCATGGAATAAAACTATTACTTTTGTAAGATTTCACAGATTAATATCAATTGTGATATATTTACAAGACACAGCTCAAACACTAGCAAATCTCTTCCGCCAATGTTTATATTACATTTCCAATTATATCTGACTTCTGAAACTGTGGAAAACCGATGAACGACAGAAACTGACTTTAGCAACTGAGCACGTTGGTCATTCTGGAATTAAGATTTGGCACGCTGTAGCCTCCATGTTTGCCAAATCCTGAATTACCCATAGGCTGAAATATCTTGTTTGGTCAGCATCTAATACACGTGTCGATCCTTGCCAACGCTTGGTTACGCCACCCTTTCTCACAGTCACACGGAAATATGAAGCAATGTCCAGCGACTTACTGTCTTGCTCAACATCCGGTATCAACTATCTTAGGATACGATACTTTAACATATTAGACTGTAACTTGTATGAATAAATTTTACATATTGGGACAAATAATACTCTAATTATTATTATGGGCCGGCAGGATACGGCTCCTTATGAACACTAGTTTTTGCCAGTAAAGTCATAATTTCACTGTAGTAATCAAAGAGTAATAATTAAATAATAAAACATATTGTAATAAGATAAGTTATTGACATCCTAAGAGAAGTAGATTAGAGGGAAATGAGCGAACGCCGGTGGAGTTACTTCGAAAAAATATTATATGCGGAATTACGTCACTACCCAGTTCTGAACATCAGTGCCATGGATGGACCCTTCGAACAAAATGACTTGCTGAAGTTAGGAATGACACAATATGCTTCTACTTGGATAATAGAACATCTTGTGCTGACAGCAGTAAGGAGCATATAAAATGTAGACCAGCCCAAACAAGGAAGCTTTTCCTTAAAATTAAACATTTGCTCATTTTAAACATGGAAATGCGTATTTTAAGAATATATATACTTGTATTTTAGACCTTTGTTTGAACAACATACCGTCATCATCTATGTACAACTGATACAAATAACATACGCACAAGCATGTGAGTTGGCAGCACACAGCACTAAAAACAATAAACCCGTGTCCTCATCCCGAGGTGGTACACCTCCTTTTAGGCACCCCCCCCCCCCCCCCGCAAATGGAGGTGAGCTGCATGTAAACTTTTAACCACATACCAGCCCTCCGATTATTCTCAAATTTCTGACAATACCGGGAATCGAATCCGGGCCCCCGAGGACGACAGCTAATAGCACAAAACACTTATAAACATTAAAATGGCCCACTGACGTTCAGCAAGTTAATAACAAGTATAATTGGATTACAATTTTTGTAGGAAAGGGGGAGAATAAACCGCCTGCAGTGAACAAAATGTCAGATTCTTGAATCAAAAATCTTCAAACGATCATCACTAGATCTCATATTTTAAGAAAAATCCTATTTTTTCCTGAGGAGATAACTCAAAATGAAGTTGTATTTGTACGTTCCATTTGTTTTCTAAGGCTTGAAACTGTGGTCCCATAGTGCTTGAAATGCCTAAATTGACGTCTGAACCTATATTTTCCTTTATCCCATAACTCCTATTTTATCCATAAATCGATTGAAAAGGCTTTTAATTTATTCGGAGAAATTACATGTTTTTCAACTAGTTTGCAGCATCTTGAAAAACTTTAAGAAACACTTTTAAAATCGGTAATCTGTAAACTACACTCACCGGAAGTCCTTCCTTACAAACCCCCCGCAGAACATGCCTGTAGTCTGTGTCACGGATGAAAACAAGAAAGTCCAAGTCGCCTTTAATTAAAGTAATTTCCCCACTTCACATCGGATTGTAAAATGATATTCACTGACGTTTGTAGCAAAGAGCTAAGTGATATTTATTTTGCATTTCCCCCTAAAGAGTTATTACAAATTTTAGCAAAATACACATAGTGTTCTAATTGATAAATGCCTATTAAAATTGTAAAATTGAAGCTGCCAGATATGTATTTTTAGAACCTATGTTTTCACATTTGACAGCCTATTTTAGGCACCTAAAATAAAATGTTAGCACCTAAAAATCCGAGGTCTAATCATCACAACATTAAGTATTGAACCTTTTTGTCCTTGTAACACTAAAAAAGCACTTGTCGGGCGGGGATATGTGTATTGAAGAGACGTTTCTGCGTGGAACGTAACCTTGTGTGGAAATGAAACATCGGTAAGAACTAGCGCAGAAAGCAGAAGAATGTTCGAGGTCAGATGCTTGGATGGAATATCAGATGAAGAGATGGTGAATCAAGTTGGTTAGAGGTGAACAATTTGAGGTAAATTTACCGGAAAAAGAGTTAGATTGATATAACATCGTGAGTACGAAGTACAAAGAAAAATGTTAAAATATTAATTTAAGTTGGAATACGGGGCCATGTAATTAGAAGCAAGAATGGTCCTAATGATGTTCGTTAAAGGATTCATATATCGTATTAGGCTATGTTTCCCAGTTTCTTCAGTAGCTTTTCCCTGTCCACTAGGTCGAACGCTTTGTTGTAGTCTACGAAGATCTCGTAAAGCTTCCATTTTGGATGTCTGAGGGCATCCGCTATGTCGTCAATCAAATTCTTTTTCGCATTCATTGTAGATCTCCCTCGTCGAAGGCCGAATTTCTCTTCCGTTAAAGCGTGGTCTACCTCTTCTATCAGTGTCGTTGTTAGTAACTTGGTAAAGAGTTTAAATGTATTCCACGGTATGAATCTAGGCAACTCGTGTTTTCCTTTCCTTTATATATCACTGAGTTCCTCCAGGTGTCCGGGATTTCGTTCATTTCCACACACTTATTGAGGAGTGACGTCCACGTTGTTAGTAGTATATTTCTGCAGTTTATATCTGTTCGTTGAATATGCCATCAATTCCAGTAGCTTTCTTACTCTTCAAGTCTGTTATGAATTTTTTTACTTCCTCTTCTGTGGAGTCCTGAAACAGTTCTTGTTCTCCATGTACGATATTATCTACTTTAGTTACAGATAAGTTGTCCTGGTTCATCACTTTCCTAAAATGTTCTTCCCACTCTTCAATGGCAATATCAAGAGTGAAGTACGGCTTTATTCGTTTTAGAGCTATAAATGGATTTAATTTTGCCTTTTCGACGAGTTTCTCTCCTTCTTCATCTATATGTGCTTCCTCTTTCTTTTAAAAAAGCCTTGCTTTTGTGGAAAGCTATAAGTTACAAACTAAGAAGAGAGATATATGGGAAACATTTTATGCCACAGAGGCTATGGCCAGTACGGATTGGATGAAGGCAGACTACGAACTCAGGCACATAGCGATTAGATCAGCAACACACGGTTTTAATCATCGCGTGTGTGTTAACGAAACTCTTCACAACCCCAGAAAAGAATGTATATGTGTATTGTGCGAGAAGATTTGCGACTTCTGCTTAATTTAATTAGTCATGAAAATAGAGTACTCATATATTTTAATGGCCATTGGCTGCAATAAAATCTTTATTATTTAATAAGGGGCCATACTCTAGGAAATGAGGAAGTATTTATATCCAAAAATACACTGACTGACAGAGCAAATGCAACACCAAGAAGGAGTGGTCAGAACTTTATGCCAATTGCAGGGTAGACTGACGTCACTGAGGTATGCTCATGATGTGAAATGCGCCGCTGTGCTGCGCACGTAGCGAACGATAAATGGGACACGGCGTTGGCGAATGGCCCACTTCGTACCGTGATTTCTCAGCCGACAGTCTTTGTAGAACGTGTTGTCGTGTGCCACAGGACACGTGTATAGCTAAGAATGCCAGGCCGCCGTCAACGGAGGCATTTCCAGCAGACAGACGACTTTACGAGGGGTATGGTGATCGGGCTGAGAAGGGCAGGTTGGTCGCTTCGTCAAATCGCAGCCGATACTCATAGGGATGTGTCCACGGTGCAGCGCCTGTGGCGAAGATGGTTGGCGCAGGGACATGTGGCACGTGCCAGGGGTCCAGGCGCAGCCCGAGTGACGTCAGCACGCGAGGATCGGCGCATCCGCCGCCAAGCGGTGGCAGCCCCGCACGCCACGTCAACCGCCATTCTTCAGCATGTGCAAGACACCCCGGCTGTTCCAATATCGACCAGAACAATTTCCCGTCGATTGGTTGAAGGAGGCCCGCACTCCCGGCGTCCGCTCAGAAGACTACCATTGACTCCACAGCATAGACGTGCACGCCTGTCATGGTGCCGGGCTAGAGCGACTTGGATGAGGGAATGGCGGAACGTCGTGTTCTCCGATGAGTCACGCTTCTGTGGAGCGCTCTACCGCTAGACAACGCGGCATCATGGTTTGGGGCGCTATTGCGTATGATTCCACGTCACCTCTAGTGCGTATTCAAGGCACGTTAAATGCCCACCGCTACGTGCAGCATGTGCTGCGGCCGGTGGCACTCCCGTACCTTCAGGGGCTGCCCAATGCTCTGTTTCAGCAGGATAATGCCCGCACACACACTGCTCGCATCTCCCAACAGGCTCTACGAGGTGTACAGATGCTTCCGTGGCCAGCGTACTCTCCGGATCTCTCACCAATCGAACACGTGTGGGATCTCATTGGACGCCGTTTGCAAACTCTGCCCCAGCCTCGTACAGACGACCAACTGTGGCAAATGGTTGACAGAGAATGGAGAACCATCCCTCAGCCTCAGGACACCATCCGCACTCTTATTGACTCTGTACCTCGACGTGTTTCTGCGTGCATCGCCGCTCGCGGTGGTCCTACATCCTACTGAGTCGATGCCGTGCGCATTGTGTAACCTGCATATCGGTTTGAAATAAACATCAATTATTCGTCCGTGCCGTCTCTGTTTTTTCCCCAAATTTCATCCCTTTCGAACCACTCCTCCTTGGTGTTGCATTTGCTCTGTCAGTCAGTGTATTTCAATGACATGTAGATTTCTTTATAATCGAGTAAATATTTCCTGAAAAAATTCTCCAAATGAGAACCGCCTTTTTTATATTAAATGCCTTGAAAATATGTTTTATTTTGGCCCAATATCACGTTTTCCTTCGGATGGAACACCTTCTCACGCATATCCATTATTTACTAAAATGCTGGTGTTCACATGTTGCATTCCTTGCCGACTGTTCCTAGACTGAGTGGTTCATATGGCAGAGCTCTGGCCTATTGAGCCCAAGTTGATAAGTTCGATCCCAGCTCAGTTCGGTAGTACTGGAAGGTGCTCAGATACGTCAGTCTCGTTTCACAAGGTTTACTGGCAATTAATGAAATCTCGTGGGTCAAAATTACGGCATATCGGCGTCTCCAAATACATGAAAGTAGTTAGTGAGTCAAAACATTATTATTATTATTATTATTATTATTATTATTATTATTATTATTATTATTATTATTATTATGTCCGACTCGTTGGCTGAACGGTCAACGTGCTGGCCTTCGGTTCGGAGGGTCCCGGGTTCGATTCCCGGCCGGGTCGGGGATTTTAACCTTAGTTGGTTAATTCCAATGGCACGGGGGCTGGGTGTATGTGTTGTCTTCATCATCATTTCATCCTCATCACGACGCGCAGGTCGCCTACGGGAGTCAAATAGAAAGACCTGCACCTGGCGAGCCGAACCCGTCCTGGGATATCCCGGCACTAAAAGCCATACGATATTTCATTTCATTACTATTATTATTATTATTATTATTATTATTATTATTATTATTATTATTATTATTAGTATTATTATTATTCAAACGCATATCAATTAATAGATGTTGGTAACCACATGTTTCATTCCTATTCCTGTCCGATTGGTTGTTGTGCATAACAGACTGTCAATATTAAGTAGCCCTGAACATTGCCTTATATTTTGTAGCAACGGTATTCTTCTTCAACTTAGTCCTCTTATGTCTTCGATCCTCACTTCCAAAGCAAGGTATGGCCTATAATATAATTTATACGAAGGTAATATTTGATACTCTTCATGACAAGTTCCAGATATGAAGTTTTTTCCTTTTAACTGTAAATTGCAGTAAGATATTAATAATAACAACAACAACAACAATACCGGGCGAAATAACTCGGATAGTGGAGCGCGGATATTCTGAGCTCAAATTCGTAGTTTCGAGTTAAGCTCAGCCCGATTGTACTTAAAGGTGCTGACGTACGCCAGCTTCATGTCGCTAGATTTACCAGCACGTAAATAATCTCGTGCGGAACAAAATTTCGGCATCTCGGTGTCTCCAGAAATCATACACTGAGAGCAGTTAGTCGGACATAAAACCAATAAAATTATATTATTATTATTATTACACTGCAAGTTGTTTCCTTAGCGCGAAGACTGGTTGGATCCTCCCAAACTCCATCACTAGCTGGCATAGATGGCCCAGGCATCATTGAAGAGGCGTACTAGGGAAATTAGGAGTGAGATGGTTTCCCGTTTCTTTCCTCACTGAGCAAGAAGATGCTGTTACAAATCGGTCTGCTAAGCCCACTGAAATGCATGCTCCAACCGATCTTATGAGCAACATTTTTCACACCATTCATATCAGGTAGAGGCTGCATAAGGAATGGCATTACTAGCATCACTCATACCTCGGTTACTTTCATATTGTCAAAGCCAAGGATAAAACAGTGAAAGATCAAGGAAAGTAACAAAATTGTTTTATCCCATACCAGAAGACACTGTGCACTGTAAACACTAGGTCTCGCCAGTAAAGGTATGTTAAACGGTCATAAATGTGGCCATTGATTTTTCATCGCGGCAGTATGCTAGTCCTAGTGTGAAAATATAACCATAAATAACGTTCAAAAGTATTGGTTAGGATAACATCACGAGAAGGTAATGGGAAGTGCGATGGTGCGTAGGTAACTTACAGCAACATAGCCTTGTTAATAGCATGCGAGGTGCAAGCTGTCAGCACTTGCTCCCAGGTGGTCCAACTCACACTTAAGTGCTTGTGCAAATCTCGACTCCGCCCTCCGCGGACGTGTCTGGTGATTTCAGAAACAATTATTCCCGCCCCCGCTGGCCACCTGTGTGGATAAACAACTTCATGGCGCCAAATGCCGTACATCTTAGCTCCTCTGGCTTCAAGGAGTTAATCGTTATATCTGTCACGACATTTTAAGTTATTCCAATTAAACATTCAGTGAATGAACCTTTGCTCTTGGTTAGTTAGTATTCAGAGCCCTTTCTCTCTCTCTTATTTTTTTTTTTTTTTTGCTAGTTGCTTTACGTCGCACCGACACAAATAGGTCTTATGGTCTTATAGCGACGATGGGACGGGAAACAGCTAGGAGTGGGAAGGAGGCGGCCATGGCCTTAATTAAGGTACAGCCCCAGCATTTGCCTGGTGTGAAAATGGGAAACCACTGAAAACCGTTTTCAGGGATGCCGACAGTGGGGTTCGAACCTACTATCTCCCGAATACTGGATGCTGGCCGCACTTAAGCGACTTCAGCTATCGAGCTCGGTAGCCCTTTCTCTTTCGGTGGGCCATTCTTAATTCTATTAGCTGTAATGGCTCGATGTTTGATATTAGTCATTAATATTTATCTTATGCAAAAAATTTGCTTAGATTATTTTCTCTTCTGCCTCTTCATTATGTTCTCCCAATCAGGGATTGGTCTCCTCTTACATTCTACCACGCTTTTTTCGTATCAGCTTTCTTCTCTCACCTCCTCCCTTCAATTCTTCTATCATATTTTTAGTATTCTCTGCCTCTATTCCCTCCCATCTTCAAGTAGTGTGCTCTTTACACAACATGGTGATTATGTCTTTTCACCTCCAAGTTGCATGTTCTCCTAACTTGGTGATTTGTTCTTGTAATCACATGTCCGTGCAGGAGTAACATCCGCTGTTGCATATTCTTATTTTTTTATAATGGGGTAGAAAAACTATGTGTGTGCCAGTTTTGTAGTTGGAGCTCACTATTTTGTTGCACAAATAATAAAGAATACATAACACATGCTTTTGATACCCCTACCGCTCTAGCGATCTTCTTTATCTTTCGTTATTTTTTTTCAGATAATCGTTTCGATTGAATCGCACTTCATCACTAACAGCCTCTTCCAATCACTCCATCCAGTCTGAATCCTCTGGTATATTTCTTTATCGAAATTCACGTTTTCTATAACGTAGGATCCAAGGGATTGTAACCATCCTATCCTACAGAACAACTATTGAACATTTGACAACTAATCCAGAAAACCAGGGATTTTTAGCTTGTGTTAACCTGATTCTGTGATTTCGACAAGGCTTTTGAATGCGTTCACTGGGCTAAAGTGCGGTAATTTCCGCAAGAAATGGGAGCACCTTCCCACCCTATTTGGTATATAAAACACCTTTATGATGAAAACGAAACAATTGTCAGAATTAATGGTAATATATTTGGTGCCTTTAAGGTGGGCGCGCAGGTTGCATACTTTTCCAATTCTCTTCAATATCCATAGCGAGAGTGTAATGAGAACTGCTGTTGATGGATTGAATAGTGGATTTACTATCGGTGGTAGAAAATTCGAATCTTCGGTATGCAGACGACGTTGCACTCATCGCCATGGATGAAAAGGAGAAGAAACAGCTCCTCACTGGAGTAAGAAATGCGAGTACCAAGATGGGATTGCAAATCAATTTGCAAAAAGCCGAGAGGATTGTAACTGATAGGGTAAATCTGTCAACCAGAAGACATGTGTTCCAGGAAAAAGAGCCTGCTAGAAAGATTATATATGTTAAGTTGGTTCAGTCATCTTTGCCAAGGGGAACTGCAAAACTGAAATCACGAGAAGAAATGCCAGAGCTAAGAACACTATGACTTAACTATCCCATGTAAGGAAGGATCACTTCATCATTACAAAACTAAAATGAGCATAGTGAGATCTGTTGTATTCTCAGTAGTCATATATGAGGTAGAAACGTAGACGCTTTTTTCAAACTGCGGATTTGAAGACTCTTTTGAAATGTCGTATTGTTCCATATACCTTCTACAGCATTCTGCGTAAATAATTATGTTCTGGAGGAGCTGTCGATAAAATTCAAACAACCGAGATAGTGGTAATTAACGAGCAAATCTGTTAACCAGAATGCATGTGGGCCGTTCATTTGCCCATACTGACGAAAAATATAAGGCGTGATCAAATAGTTTCCGTTTAAGAGCGTTGCTGCTACGGACATTCAACGTAGCGCGAATCCGATACGTGTATATAAGCACGGATATGTAGGCAGCCGTGTCGTGCAGAGGTACCTGCGTTATATGCAATCAGGTGAACTATGGCGTTGTTATTAATAAATACGTCCAAACAGGACCAACGTACCAATATTCGGTTGTTGGGTGCCGAAGGACAAACAAGGGTGGAAACACATCGGAGAATGAACATTGTGTATGGGACAGCATGTCTATCGAAAACTACTGCTGTAGAATGATGCACCAAGTTCCGTGCGGGTCGCCTTTCGACACAGGACGCCGGTTGATCAGGGAGGCCAGCCTCATTCTTTACGGACAACAAGCGGGCGGTGGATGAAGCGATTATGGCGGACTGGCGAATGCGATTATCACTCCTTTGATTGCCTCAAAAAGGCCTTGACAATTCGACGTTTCCTGTCGGAGAGGATGTGTAGCAGTCGGTTGCAGACTTCTTCACGCAACAGGGCATGGTGTTTTACCACAAGGGGATCTTCAACCAGGTGCGCCGGGGGCATGACTGCCTCAATGCTCACGGCGATTTTATCTGATTGGCATCCCGATTCAGGAATGTACGGCCGTTGAACGGAAACGTTTTGATCGTCCCTTATAGCAAACGGAAAAGTAACGTAGTTGGCGTATACGTCAGGAATTTCACAACAGAGTAATTACATTTCAACACATGACCTTAGAGACTCTCATCAAGTAACTGACAGATTCCTCGCGAAAGCTCAGAACAGGAAACGATGGAAAATGTACATTCTCCATCGTGAACGATATCCGTTATAATGAGGAGATGATTAGAGAGAATCTACCCAATCTTCGATAAATCCCCATGCCACTGCCAGTTAATTACCTCCTAAACTGCCCTTTGTGTCCTCCAGTGAACAATTTCCTCCCTACCATAAATGGACCATCAGAGATTTGTTCCATAAAAGGGCGTCAGGAGTCGCTCACTGTTATGTTTCTGATGTTTACAGGCGTCCTCGATTTACTCTCTATGCTGTGAGTAAATTGCGGCAATACCCTTCATATTTGGAAATTTATTTCAATCTCAACTGTGGGAGGCAGTTTTTAAAGGGAGTAAAAAAATGGACATTGCCAAAATCGCATAAATTTCACTTTGAATTCACCGGGAGTTAATTTGCGTTTGCCATACTATGAAGCTAAAGGTGATGTCACTAAACGATCACGCCCACGGTTGGGGACTGTTAGGGTAATGGTTTGTAATATGTTTTATAATTAAGTATACGGTACATTTTTTGGTGAAAATTTAGTTATTCAGGAAATAAAGTCCAATGATCATTCAACATCTACAATTGCACTTATTCTGAGAGTATTGTAACAATTGACCTCATTATTCTGAAATTCGGAAGTGAAGTGATCTTTTAAAAGCTCGGAAAAAATTTCTTTATTTCATTGGCTTCCCTCTTTTGCCCCTCCGTAACTAGTTCTATATGCTGCCAACTTCAAACTCAAAATTTCGCTCTATCAATGTTGAATAGGTAAATGAGCCAAGAAAACCACAATGTTTTTAAAAAAATGAAATTGGAAATGTAAAACGGCAGGGCTTCAAAATTTGCCGCTCTACTGTGGCCGACTGAAAAAAACGCTCCGACTCACATGATTTAAATTAAAATGTCTATGTTACACTATGCGATCAAAATATCCGGACACCTGGCTGAACATGACGTACAAGTTCGTGGCGCCCTCCATCGGTAATGCTGGAATTCAATATGGTTTTGGCCCACCCTTAGCCTTGATGACAGCTTCCACTCACGCAGGCATACGTTCAATCAGATGCTGGAAGGTTGCTTGGGGAATGGCAGCCCATTCTACACTGAGTGCGGCACTGAGGAGAGGTAGCGATGTCGGCCGATGAGGCCTGGCACGAAGTCGGAGTTCCAAAACATCCCAAAGGTGTTCTATAGGATTCACGTCGGGACTCTGTGCAGGCCAGTCCATGCAGGGATGTTATTGTCGTGTAACCACTCCGCCACAGGCCCTGCATTATGAATAGGTGATCAATCGTGTTGAAAGATCCAATCGCCATCCTCGAAGTGCTTTTCAACAGTGGGGAGCAACAAGATGCTTAAACCATCAAGGTAGGCCTGTGCTGTGATACTGCTACGCAAAACAACAAGGGGTGGAAGCCCCCTCCATGAAAAGCACGACCATACCATAACACCTCCACCTCCGAATTTTACTGTTGGCACTACACACGCTGGCAGATGACGTTCATCGGGCATTCGCCATACCCACACCCTGCCATCGGATCGCCATATTGTGTACCGTGATTCGTCACTCCACTGAACGCTTTTCCACTGTTAAATCGTCCAATGTATACGCTCCTTACAGCAAGCGAGGCGTCGTTTGGCATTGACCTGCGTGATGTGTGGCTTATGGGCAGGCGCTCGACCATGAAATCCAAGTTTTCTCACCTCCCGGCGAACTGTCGTTGAACTTGGAGTGGATCCTGATGCAGTTTGGAATTCCTGTGTGATGGTCTGGATAGATGCCTGCCTATTACACTTGACGACCGTCTTCAACTGTCGGCGGTCTCTGTCAGTCAACAGACGAGGTCGGCCTGTACGCTTTCGTGCTGTACGTGTCCCCTCACGTTTCCACTTCACTATCACATCAGAAACAATGGACCTAGGGATGTTTAGGAGTGTGGAAATCTCGCGTACAGACTTCTGACACTAGTGACAGCCAATCACCTGACCACGTTTGAAGTCCGTGAGTTCCGCGGAGCGCCCCATTCTGCTCTCTCACGATGTCTAATGAATACTGAGGTCGCTGATATGGAGTACCTGGCAGTAGGTGGCAGCACAATGCACCTAAGATGAAAAACGTATGTTTTTGGGAGTATCCGGATACTTTTGATCACATAGTGTATGTATGAGAAAAATCTTATTCAGTTATTTCTCTCTAAGGATAACTGAAATTTTGGCCTAGGAAGTTACGAAAAATTGTCGGCTATTATATGATAATAATTTAACGACTTTTCTGTGAGCTTTAATACAATTAGGAAAATAGGTTTTTACAAATTTTTGATTTTGACGCTTTTCTATATCTATTTGACAATTTGGAAAATTTTTAAAGGCTCGGTTTTTGTTGCAGTCCTTTGTCCAATTTGAAGTGAATTTTTCCCACAGTCTATTTCAATAGGGTGTATATCCTTATGCCGGCCCCGTGGTGTAGGGGTGGCGTGCCTGCCGCTTATCCGGAGGCCCCGGGTTCGAATCTCGGCCAGGCCAGGGATTTTTACCTGGACCTGAGGGCTGGTTCGAAGTCCACTAAGCCTACGTGACTAGAATTGAGGAGCTATCTGACGGTGAGATAGAGGCCCCGGTCTAGAAAGCCAAGAATAACGGCCGAGAGGATTCATCGTGCTGACCATACGACACCTCGTAAATTGCAGGCCTTCGGGCTGAGCAGCGATCGCTTGGTAGGCCAAGGCCCTTCAAGGGCTGTAGTGCCATGGTGCTATTTTATATTTCCTGTATTTTTGTATGGATAGCGAACATTTCCAATATAATATTATCCAGTAATATAATTGCACAATGACAACATACGAAATTCTATTGGACAGGCCTGGGTTTAGAACGTCGGTAAACAAACATCATTTTGCTGGAAACCTCAAGACGATAACCAACACTGCATGGACAGAAGAAAAGGGAGCGAGAGATTGAAGAGATTCTGTGAAGAGAAGAAAGCAAATCCATCTAATAAATAAGTTCAGTCGCATTCCTTTGTTGGGCACACCATTGTGAAAAAATAAAATATTAATAATTGTAATAATGTACAGTTCATTGGTACAAATGACATTGCTGCAAATGAAGGTGAGGAACTAATTACGACTCTCAGAGGTAAGATTTCCAAACTACCTGACTCAAAAGTAATTGTAGTAAATGTGCCACCCAGGTATGACCTTTTAGAGGACTCATGTGTGAACAAAGCTGTACATGATGTAAATAAAAAAATCAAGAGATTATGTAAGAGTTTTAGAAATGTCTATGTAGTAGATACTTTAGGTCTTGGCAGGCAAATGTTCACTAGACATGGGTTACATCTAAATGGTAATGGAAAAGCAACTCTCTGTAGACAAATTGCTACAATTATCAACAGAGATTTGCAAACTAATCGGTACTTAAGAAAACCCATACCACTAAACTGGCACATACAGGGAAACTTGCCAGAAAACCCAGACCCTTAAATCAAGATCTATGTACAAGGATCTGGGTTCCAGGGAAGTTCTCAACTCATGAGTCAAACGTTACCCAATTGCAACAGTCAAGTTTTAGGGAGGAAGGAGGTCTGAGATTGCTCTTGGTAAACTGTCAGAGTGTAGTAAATAAACAATTAAAATTCGGTGCATTGATGGAATCTTATGAGACGGATGTGGTGATAGGAGTGGAATCGTGGTTGAGAGAAGGGGTGGGTAATACAGAAGTATTTCCAGAAGGGTATACAGTCTATCGTAGAGACCGAGGAGATAAAAAAGGAGGAGGGGTATTTATTCTGGTGAAGGAAACTTATTGTTCGCATGAATGGTTTACTGATGAAAGGGATGAAATATTAGGGATAAAATTAGTTTGTGATAATATGAAGGAGGTGGGAATTATAGGAACATATAGGCCTGGAAGAGAGGAAAGAGATATGGAAATATTTGAGAAAATAATAGATTATACTCATAAAAACAATAATGATACGGTAATAATTGGGGGAGATCTAAACTTGCCTGAAGTTGAATGGAATGGAGCTGCAAGTGAAGCCCATGAACAGAAACTGGCAAATAAGTTAATTTGGGAGGGAGGATTTACACAGGTAGTACAAGAACCAACTCGTCTCAATAACTTGCTAGATGTATTCTTGGTTAAACCATGGGAAATTGTTGATAAAACTGAGGTAATTGAAGGAATAGGTGACCATAAGGCTGTAATAATGGATGTAGGACTCATACCAAAAATGCTTAATAAGAGGGTCACAAAAGACAAGAAATTATACAGAAAAACTAAAGTTGATGAATTTGGGACTTACCTTAAATCACAATTCAGTTGTTGGATAAGTGAAGGGAATAATGTGGATACACTTTGGGCTAAATTTAAAGGAATAATTTGGGAAGGAGAGAAGAGATTTGTACCTGTTAAGAAGGGTAAAATGACCTCAGACCCTGTTTATTACACAAGGGAAATAAGAAAATTAAAAAGAAAATGTAGAATAGTAAACAGGAAAATCAAAGAAGGTAGGGAGAATAGAGAAACTAGAAAGCAACTAATGAGGGAACTGAATAGAGTGAAAAAGGAAGCAAAAGAGAATTATATGAATGGCATTCTTCAAGAGGGTAATGACCACAAAGGGAAATGGAAAAAGCTGTATTCATATATTAGGAATCAAAAAAGAAAAGGAATCCAAATTCCTACAATGGTGGGAGAAGGGGGTGAACACTATTTAACAGATACTGAGAAAGCAAACCTCTTTAGTAGGGAATTCCGAGATTCAGTAGAAGATTGTCAGGACTTGGAAACCGTAACAGAAGATAGAGAGGGAGAGACACAGAGGGAAACAAGAAGCTTCTCATTCACAAATGAAGATATTTTCAGAGAAATCCAACTGCTTCAGCAAGGAAAAGCAGCAGGAAGTGATCAAATTACTGGGGAGGTATTAAAGACAATGGGGTGGTATATAGTGCCTTATTTAAAATTTCTCTTTGACTATGTCATAAATAATAGTGTGATACCAAAGGAATGGAAGGAATCTATAATAATACCAATTTATAAAGGAAAGGGTGATAAAAGGAAACCAGAGAACTACAGACCAATCAGCCTGACCAGTATAGTTTGTAAAATACTGGAGAGTTTAATAGCAAAGTACATCAGAGGGATATGTGATGATAAAAATTGGTTCATGAGGAGCCAGTATGGATTTAGAAAGAAATTTTCTTGCGAGGCACAACTGGTGGGATTTCAGCAGGACATATCAGATCAGTTAGATTCAGGAGGCCAGTTAGATTGCATAGCCATAGATCTTTCCAAAGCCTTTGATAGAGTGGAACATGGAATATTATTAAAGAAATTGGAGGGAATAGGATTGGACGTAAGGGTTATACGTTGGATAAGAACATTTCTAAATTCAAGGGTTCAGAAAGTCAAAGTAGGAAATAATATATCACAGGAAGAGAAAGTCTGGAAGGGAATTGCACAGGGTAGTATAATCGGTCCGTTACTTTTCTTAATATACGCAAATGACTTAGGGAACAATATAACATCGAAAATAAGATTGTATGCAGATGACATAATTGTTTATAGGGAAATAAATAACATTGAGGATTGTTCAGAATTACAAAGGGACCTTGACAGTATCCAGGAATGGGTTGAAGAAAATAATATGAAGATTAATGGAGCCAAATCAACTGTTACAACTTTTACAAACAGGAGCTTTAAAACTGAATTTGAATATACTTTGGATGAGGTAGTTATCCCAAAAGATGGCAAGTGCAAATACTTAGGTGTGAGATTTGAAAGTAATTTGCACTGGAAGGGTCATGTTGATGACGTTGTTGGGAAAGCATACAGATCGTTACATGTCATAATGAGGCTACTTAAAGGATGCAACAAAGAATTAAAAGAAAAATGTTACTTAAGTATGGTTCGTCCATTATTGGAATATGCAAACAGTGTTTGGGATCCTCACCAAGAATACCTAATAAAAGAACTAGATGGTGTGCAGAGGAAAGCAGCAAGGTTTGTAACAGGGGATTTCAGGAGAAAGAGTAGTGTATCAGAAATGTTAAAGGAACTTGGGTGGGAAACTTTAAGTAAGAGAAGGGAGAAAAGTAGACTTATAGGATTATATAGAGCCTATACAGGAGAAGAAGCATGGGGAGATATCCGTGAGAGGCTTCGGTTAGAAAATAATTATATTGGTAGAACTGACCACAAGTACAAAATTAGAAGGAATTTTAGCAGAAGCGATTGGGGTAAATTTTCTTTCATTGGGAAGGGCGTGAAGGAGTGGAACAGTTTACCAGGGGTAGTGTTTGATCCTTTTCCAAAATCTGTACAGTTATTCAAGAAGAGAATAAACAACAACAGAGATAATAAATTAAATGTTAGAGGGCATTCGACCAGTGCAGGATATTGTAAATAATAAATGTGTGTGATTAAATTAATTCCATCCCCTGGTCTAAGGAGTTTGGACAGCCCAAGTAGGGGACTGCCTGTAGGGGTGAAGTACAGTGGGGACTTCGAGGGCCCTGGGACCGCTACGGTAGCTGTGAAGGCCCTTCAGGAACCCTGAAAAGAGGTGGCAAAAGGGGCTCTGGTTAAGACGCAGCAGGTCGTTATGCTACTTAGGTTCCAAAATGGGTAAAATATAAATATGTAAATAAATGCTATGTAAATTTTAATCTTATACCAGTTGTATAGTATTATTAGAAGTAATTTCACATACCGTACTGTATATGAGTTGACTATGTTTGTAAGATATTATAAGTAGAATTTTGTAAACAATACAAATTTATTAAGGATGATGTGTGTGTTTAATAGAAAAAATTATTAGCGTAAATTGTATAATATTGTATTCTAGGAAAATTTTCTTCGTCTCCTGTTAATTTAAAATTTAGTGCTTGACAATAATGTATTTTAGTGTACCATTTGCCACCGAGGTAGACACCTCATTCGCAAATAAAGAGATTTTGATTTTTTTGATTGTCTACTTGTTCAGTTTTAAGAATCCTCCAGAGCTCTATATGAAAAGTGGGAGATTGAATGGGAATAAGAAAGGGGCATGGTGAACTATCCTAGACTTGCAGCCTTGCGATTTAACAATCACTTCGCGAGAGGGCAACGAAACTAACGGAATGTTTGAATCCCGGACTTCGTTGACAATCAATCAATCAATCAATCAATCAATCAATCAATCAATCAATCAATCAATCAATCAATCAATCAATCAATCAATCAATCAATCAATCAATCAATAGTAGTATAATTGGATGGTTCGGCGGCCTCCTCCTCCTCCGGCTCTCGGAAGAGGCCTCCTCCTCAGCCAGTGGCCTCCTCCTCCTCCTCAGCCAGTGGCCTCCCAGTGGCCACCTCCTCCTCCTCCTCAGCCAGTGGCCTCCCAGTGGCCTCCTCCACCTCAGCCAGAGGCCTCTTCCAGTGCTGCCAACTTAACCTAACTAGCGCGAGATAAACAAAGCCACGTGCTTTTGACAGACAACAACGCACCGCTAACCTCAGTACTGCCATCTTGACGGGCCTAAACCTCAGTAGTGCCAACTTAACCTCACAAGCGCGAGGTAAACAAAGCCACGTGCTTTTTGACAGATTTGTAAACAAAGCCACGTGCGTTTTGACAGCTGTCATCGACAACAACGCATCGCAAACCTCAGTACTACCATCTTGACGGGCCTAAACCCCAGTAGTGCCAACTTAACCTAACTAGCATGAGGTAAACAAAGCCACGTGTTTTTTGACAGCCACGTGCTTTTTGACAGATTTGTAAACAAAGCCACGTGCTTTTTGACAGACAACAACGCATCGCTAACCTCAGTACTGCCATCTTGACGGGAATAAACCTCGGTGGTACCAACTTAACCTAACTAGCTCGAGATAAACAAAGCCACGTGCTTTTTGACAGCCACGTGCTTTTTGACAGCTGTCATCCGCCATCTTTAAACTACAGAGCGCTGTGCTGCCCTCTTTCGTCACCTGTCATCGGCAGTGCTGCCATCTCGGCGGGCCTAAACGTTAGTGCTACCAACTTAACCTCACTAGCTCGAGATAAACAAATCCACGTGCTTTTTGACAGCCACGTGCTTTTTTGACAGCTGTCATCCGCCATCTTTAATCCATAGAGCACAGTGCTGCCCTCTTTAGCTACTTACCTTTGAAATGTGGTGGCGGATAATTTGAAAAATGCTTTTTGACAGCAGCCATCTTGCATCGCAAACCTCAGTGCTGCCCTCTTTAGCTAGATACCTGTGGTAGCAGACAATTCCACGTGACAGCAGCCATCTTTAATCAAGAGAGCACCGTGCTGCCCTCTATGTGGTGGCGGCAAATTGAAAAATTCCACGTGCTCTTGTTTGGAAACAAACTCACGTGCTTTTTTGACAGCTACCATCCACCATCTTTAATCAACAGAGCACAGTGCTGTACTCTTTAGCTAGATACCTTTGAAATGTGGTGGCGGCAATTTGAAAAATTCTATGTGCTCTTGTTGGGAAACAAAGCCACGTGCTTTTTTGACAGCTGTCATCCGCTATCTTTAATCAATAGAGCACCGTGCTGCTATCATGCGGGCAATTTCGTCACCTATCACCCGCCATCTTTAATCTACAGAACACCGTGCTGCCCTCTTTATAGCTACTACCTTAAGCATGTAGTAGCGGGCAATTTGAAAAGTTCTGTTAGCTATCATCCGCCATCTTTAATCAAGAGAGCACCGTGCTGCCATCTTTAGCTAGATACCTTTGAAATGTGGTGGCGGCAAATTGGAAAATTCCACATGCTCTTGTTTGGAAACAAACTCACGTGCTTTTTGACAGCTACCATCCGCCATCTTTAATCAACAGAGCATAGTGCTGCCCTCTTTAGTTTGAAATGTGGTGGCGGCAAATTCCACATGGTCTTGTTTGGTAAACATAGCCACGTGCAGCTATCATCCGCCATCTTTAATCCAGAGAGCACCGTGCTGCCCTCTTTATCGCAGTAGATGTAAATTCGTCACCTGTCATACGCAGTGCTGCTATCTTTAGCTAGATACCTTTGAAATGTGGTGGTGGATAATTTTAAAAGAAAAATTCTACAGCAGTCCTCTCTCGACGCTAATTGCATAAGATGGCGGCTATACATGACTCCTTAAGGGTGCTTACGCAAGACGGCTGCTATACAAAGGTTCTTATGAGACGCCCTTGGGATGCTTGCGCAAGATGGTGGTTATACAAGGCTCCTTATGAGACACCCTAGTGATGCTTGCGCAAGATGGCGGTTGCTCTTATGAGGCGGCTTAAGGGTCCTTGCACAAGATAGCTAGAGACGCCCTAAGGATGCTTGCGCAAGATGGCGGACACAAGATGGCGGCTATACACGTCTCCTTATGAGACGCCTTAAGGGCGTGGCGGTTGCTCTTATGAGGCGGCTTAAGGGTCCTTGCACAAGATGGCTGCTGCTCTTAGCTTAGAGGCTAGCGTGTCGTGCTAGTTCGATTCATTGAATTTAGGGCTTAAATGCAAAATGTTAAATATCTCGAAAGCAGTGCACCGTAGAGCAAAACGGACAAAATTTTTCTGCCTTAATACCTAGGTTCGCAGTATGAGGAACAAGAAAATCATAGTCTAATGATGGGATCAACGGTCCGGTTCCTACTTAGGCCCTTTGGCATTTGCTCTGTTTTAGCTTGTATTGAAGCGAGTCTTCGTAACATGATCAGGTTTAGCTATGGTAGAGAGTATAACGTGCCGTGCAGGTTCGATTCATTAAATTTGGAGGCTTAAATGCAAAATGTTAAATATCTCGAAAACGATGCATCGTAGAGCAAAACGGACAAAATTTTTCCGCCTAATACGTAGGTTCGTAGTATCAGGAACAATAAAAAACATAGTCTAATGATGAGATCAACGGTTCGATTCCTACTTAAGCCCTTTGCCATTCGCAGCTATCTATTTCTACAAGATGGTGGCTGCTCTTATGAGAAACAAGATGCCTTGAGACGTCCTAGGGATGCTTACGCAAGATGGCAGACACAAAATGGTGACTATACATAGCTCCTTATGAGACGGCCTAGGGGTGCTCGCACAAGATGGCGGCTACTCTTATGAAGAAAGCTAGCTTAGAGGCTACTGCGCAAGATAACAGCTGCTGTTATGCATGTGGTGGAGGGCAATTTGAAATTCTATGTGCTTAAACAACAGAGCACCCTGCTGCCCTCTTTAGCTGAAATGTGGTGGTGGATAATTTGAAAAATTCTTTTGACAGCTATCATCTTTAAACAATGGCGACTATACATAGGCTGTTAAGGCCTTATCATTCTCCTCCTCCTCCTCCTCCTCCCCTCCTCCTCCTCCTCCCCTCCTCCTCCTCCTTCTCTACCTCCTCCTCCGCCTCTTATGTCAAGGCATAGCTTTATATCGAGCAAGTTTAAACCTGCATCGCGAAGGCAAGCGTGTGCAGCGATAACATTATTGTGCATGTTTAGAATTTCGAAACATAAGAAGAGTAGAATCAAACGCTGTACTCGATACGACATGTGATCAGAACATTGATTGATGCGTTCAGAAAACAAAATAAGTGATCAAGACTAGAATCGAACGATGTACTCAATACATCATGTGTTTAGAATATGTCAGGGGATACGCTTGTTCTAAGAAGATCAGATTGAAACATAACAAGACTAGAATAGAACACTGTAATCGATGTTGTTAACTTCAACATGTGATCAGAACATTGATTGATGTGTTCAGAACACAAAATAAGTGATCATGACTAGAATCGAACACTGTACTCGGTACAACATGTGATCAGAACATTGATCGATGTGTTCAGAACACGAAATAAGTGATCAAGACTAGAATCGAACACTGTACTCAATACAACATGTGTTTAGAACATGTTAGGGGGTACCCTTGTTCTAAGAAGATCAGAATGAAACATAACAAGACTAGAATCGAACACTGTAATCGATGTTGTTAACCTCAAGATATGATCAGAACATTGTTTGATGTGTTCAGAGCAAAAGTACAATTTTGATGATTTGCGCAGCTAACTCGCTCGGTAAACGATGTGGCCAAAGTATAACTTCAAATTATTTACCTTCCATCATTCGTCTTGTGTGTAAAAATCAGTCGAACAAGTTATCGCATAAACATAGCTGAAAAAAAATCGTGATAGGGTATGGAACCCAGGGGTTACATCTTGTCAGAAGAGCAAAAAGGATGAAAGGACTCTTCCTCCTCCTTACCGCACATTCCTTGGCTAAAGGGCTAATGGGCTAAAGGGCTAATGGGCTAAAGGGCTAAAGGTGCAACAACCTCGTCGATCGCTATCAGCAAGAACGCTTGTACTTTGTAGAAAATTAATCTTTATTTGTAAATGGTTTTATGTTCAGAACAAGGAATGGAACCTAGGGGTTACGTCTTACGTAATAAAATCCCCGAGGTGCGATGAGTTACGTTTTTCGAACTAGTGTTTGGAACACTGAACTTTTCAAGATGATAGCAGAGAGTTTAGCAATGTTCTGTTGTTGGATTTTAAATTCCGCGCTACAACATGCATAAGGTGGCAGCCTTGAGGTTTACCGCCGTAAAGATGGCAAGAGTGAGGTTAACAATGTTCTGTTGTTGAATTTTAAATTCCGCGCTATAACATGCATAAGGTGGCAGCCTTGAGGTTTACCGCCGTAAAGATGGCAGCAGTGAGGTTAGCGACGCTCTATTGTCCTTCAAAGTGAGGTTAGGGTTCGTCAAGAAGACAGCTGTCAAAAAAGCACGTGGCTATGTTTACCAAACAAGAGCACGTGGCTGTGACGTCACGGTCACGTAGTATGCCGCCTCAGCATGCAAAGTTTAATGTCTACAACTACGTAGTAAACATTCTGCTATGTTCACAAGATTTTTTACACATAACTATTCTTTATGCTTTAAGTTCATTCACATAGGCTATGCTAAGATAGCAGCACAAACACATGCGAACTTTGTACATTCTAATGGAATAAGTTTAGTACTATGTGCATCATGGATACATGATGTGTGCACGCATTTAAACTTGACTATACGTAATGCTGCTGCTTTGTTTACAAGATTTTTATACATTGCTATTCTTTATGCTTTAAGTTCGTGCACACACAAGCGATAGTCGTACGCTCTGGCAGGAGAAGTTTAGTACGACAGTCGATGCATACATTATCGATAGGTGATGTGTACACGCTTTAGAACATAGCTCATCTTTATGCTTTAAGTTCGTGCACATGGGTTTGGGATACACAAAAGCGATTGCTACATGCTCTAGCGGAAGAAGTCTAGTACGATAGTCGATGCATGTAAAATCGATAGGTTATGCTAAGATAGCAGCACACTTACATGATTTTAGCACAATCTAGTGGAAAAAGTTTAGTATGATAGTCGTTTCGTGCAAAATCATTAGGTAATGTGTAAACGCTTTGAAACAAGGCTATTCTTTGTACTTTAAGTTCATGCGTACAGGTTATGCTAAGATAGCAGCACAATCTAGCGCAAGAAGTTTAGTACGAGACATGCAAAATCGATAGGTGACGTGTACACGCTTTGAAGCATGGCTATTCTTCGTACTTTAAGTTCATGGGTATAAGTTATGCTAAGATACCAGCACAATCTAGCGGAAGAAGTTTAGTACGAGATTCGATGCATGCAAAATCGATAGGTGATGTGTACACACTTTGAAACATAGCTATTCTTTGTACTTTAAGGTCATGTGTATGAGTTATGCTAAGATAGCAGCACAACCTAGCGGAAGAAGTTTTGTACGAGAGTCGATACATGTAAAGTCGATAGGTAATGTGTACACGCTTTGAAACATGGCTATTCTTTGTACCTTAAAGTCATGCGTATAGGTTATGCTAAGATAGCAGCACAATCTAGCGGAAGAAGTTTAGTATGATATTCGATACATACATTATCGATAGGTAATGTGTACACGCTTTGAAACAAGGCTATTCTTTGTACTTTAAGTTCATGCGTCTTAGTTATGCTCGCGATAGTCGATGCATGTAAAATCGATAGGTTATGCTAAGATAGCAGCACACTTACACGATTTTAGCACAATCTCGTGGAAGAAGTTTAGTACGAGAGTCGATGCTTGCAAAATCATTAGGTAATGTGTACACGCTTTGAAACAAGGCTATTCTTTGTACTTTAAGTTCATGCGTCTTAGTTATGCTAAGATGGCAGCACAATCTATCTGAAGAAGTTTTCCACGAGAGTCGATACATGCAAAATCGATAGTTGATGATTACACGCTTTGAAACATGACTATTCATTGTACTTTAAGTTCATGGGTATAGGTTATGCTAAGATAGCAGCACAATCTAGCGGAAGAAATTTAGTACAAGATTCGATGAATGCAAAATCAATAAGTAATGTGTACACGCTTTGAAACATGGCTATTCTTTATACTTTAAGTTCATGTGTATAAGTTATGCTAAGATAGCGGCACAACCTAGCGGAAGAAGTTTAGTACGATATTTGTTGCATGCAAAGTCGATAGGTAATGTGTACACGCTTTGAAACATGGCTATTCTTTGTACCTTAAGGTCATGCGTATAGGTTACGCTAAGATAGCAGCACAATCTAGCGGAAGAAGTTTAGTACGAGAGTCGATGCTTGCAAAATCGATAGGTAATGTGTACGCGTTTTGAGACATAGCTATTCTTTGTTCTTTAAGTTCATGCGTCTTAGTTATGCTGAGATAGCAGCACAATCTACCTGCAGAAGTTTAGTACGAGAGTCGATACATGCAAATTCGATAGTTGATGTGTACACGCTTTGAAACATGGCTATTCTTTGTACCTTAAGGTCACGCGTATAGGTTATGCTAAGATAGCAGCACAATCTAGCGGAAGAAGTTTAGTACAAGAGTCGATGTGTGCAAAATCGATAGGTGATGTGTACACGCTTTGAAACATGGCTATTCATTGTACTTTAATTTTATGGGTATAGGTTATGCTAAGATAGCAGCAGGATCTAGCGGGTGAAGTTTAGTTCGATGGTCGATGCATGTAAAATCGATAGGTCATGTGTACACGCTTTGAAACATAGCAATTCATACTGCTGCTCTGTTCCCAAGACTTTTAAGCATAGCTAACCCTAATACTGCTCTTAACGACGTCGAGCTAAGGATTGATTACGTGACCGTGACGTCACAGCCACGTGCTCTTGTTTGGTAAACATAGCCACGTGCTTTTTTGACAGCTGTCTTCTTGACGAACCCTAACCTCACTTTGAAGGACAATAGAGCGTCGCTAACCTCACTGCTGCCATCTTTACGGCGGTAAACCTCAAGGCTGCCACCTTATGCATGTTATAGCGCGGAATTTAAAATTCAACAACAGAACATTGTTAACCTCACTCTTGCCATCTTTACGGCGGTAAACCTCAAGGCTGCCACCTTATGCATGTTGTAGCGCGGAATTTAAAATCCAACAACAGAACATTGCTAAACTCTCTGCTATCATCTTGAAAAGTTCAGTGTTCCAAACACTAGTTCGAAAAACGTAACTCATCGCACCTCGGGGATTTTATTACGTAAGACGTAACCCCTAGGTTCCATTCCTTGTTCTGAACATAAAACCATTTACAAATAAAGATTAATTTTCTACAAAGTACAAGCGTTCTTGCTGATAGCGATCGACGAGGTTGTTGCACCTTTAGCCCTTTAGCCCATTAGCCCTTTAGCCCATTAGCCCTTTAGCCAAGGAATGTGCGGTAAGGAGGAGGAAGAGTCCTTTCATCCTTTTTGCTCTTCTGACAAGATGTAACCCCTGGGTTCCATACCCTATCACGATTTTTTTTCAGCTATGTTTATGCGATAACTTGTTCGACTGATTTTTACACACAAGACGAATGATGGAAGGTAAATAATTTGAAGTTATACTTTGGCCACATCGTTTACCGAGCGAGTTAGCTGCGCAAATCATCAAAATTGTACTTTTGCTCTGAACACATCAAACAATGTTCTGATCATATCTTGAGGTTAACAACATCGATTACAGTGTTCGATTCTAGTCTTGTTATGTTTCATTCTGATCTTCTTAGAACAAGGGTACCCCCTAACATGTTCTAAATACATGTTGTATTGAGTACAGTGTTCGATTCTAGTCTTGATCACTTATTTCGTGTTCTGAACACATCGATCAATGTTCTGATCACATGTTGTATCGAGTACAGTGTTCGATTCTAGTCATGATCACTTATTTTGTGTTCTGAACACATCAATCAATGTTCTGATCACATGTTGAAGTTAACAACATCGATTACAGTGTTCTGTTCTAGTCTTGTTATGTTTCAATCTGATCTTCTTAGAACAAGCGTATCCCCTGACATATTCTAAACACATGATGTATTGAGTACAGTGTTCGATTCTAGTCTTGATCACTTATTTTGTTTTCTGAACGCATCAATCAATGTTCTGATCACATGTCGTATCGAGTACAGCGTTTGATTCTACTCTTCTTATGTTTCGAAAGTCTAAACATGCACAATAATGTTATCGCTGCACGCGCTTGCCTTCGCGATGCAGGTTTAAACTTGTTCGATATAAAGCTATGCCTTGACATAAGAGGCGGAGGAGGAGGTAGAGAAGGAGGAGCAGGAGGGGGAGGAGGAGGAGGAGGAGCATGATAAGGCCTTAACAGCCTATGTATAGTCGCCATTGTTTAAGGATGATAGCTGTCAAAAGAATTTTTCAAATTATCCACCACCACATTTCAGCTAAAGAGGGCAGCAGGGCGCTCTGTTGATTAAGCACATAGAATTTCAAATTGGCCTCCACCGCATGCATAACAGCAGCTGTTAAATCATTGGTCAGAAAAATTTTGTCCGTTTTGCTCTACGATGCATCGTTTTCGAGAATTTTAACTTTTTGCATTTAAGCCTCCAAATTTAATGAATCGAACTAGCACGACACGTTAGCCTCTAAGCTAAGAGCAGCAGCCATCTTGCGCAAGCACCCTTAAAGTGTCTCATAAGGAGTTGTGTATAGCCGCCATCTTGCGTCCGCCATCTTGCGCAAGCATCCTTAGGGCGTCTCTAGTCATCTTGTGCAAGGACCCTTAAGCCACCTCATAAGAGCAACCGCCATCTTGCGCAAGCATCTCTAGGGCGTCTCATAAGGAGCCATGTATAACCGCCATCTTGCGCAAGCATCCCAAGGGAGTCTATGTATAGCGGTTATCTTGCATAAGCACCTTTAAGGAGTCATGTATAGCCACCATCTTGTGCAATTAGCGTCGAGAGATAGCTGATGTAGAATTTTTCTTTTTAAATTATCCGCCACCATATTTCAAAAGGAGCCATGTATAACCGCCATCTTGCGCAAGCATCCCAAGGGAGTCTATGTATAGCGGCCATCTTGCATAAGCACCTTTAAGGAGTCATGTATAGCCACCATCTTGTGCAATTAGCGCCGAGAAATGGCTGCTGTAGAATTTTTCTTTTTAAATTATCCGCCACCATATTTCAACTAAAGAGTGTAGCACTGAGGTTTGCGATGTAAGATGGCGGATGACAGCTGACAAAAAAGCGCGTGATTTTGTTTACTAAACAAGAGCACGTGGAATTTACCGCCACCACATAGATGGCAGCACGGTGCTCAAAGATGGCGGATGACAGCTAACAGAACTTTTCAAATTGCCCGCTACTACAGAGAGCAGCACGGTGCTCTGTAGATTAAAGATGGTGGATGACAGGTGATGAAATTACCCGCATGATAGCAGCACAGTGCTCTATTGATTAAAGATGGTGGATGACAGCTGTCAAAAAAAAGCACGTGGCTTTGTTTACTAAACAAGAGCACATAGATTTTTTCAAATTGCCGCCACCACATTTCAAAGGTATCTAGCTAAAGAGCGCAGCACAGAGGTTTGTGATGCAAGATGGCGGATGACAGCTGTCAGAAAAAAGCACGTGAGTTTGTTTCCAAACAAGAGCATGTAGAATTTTTCAAATTGCCGCCACTACGTAGAGGGCAGCACGGTGCTCTCATGATTAAAGATGGCTGCTGTCACGTGGAATTGCCTGCCACCACAGGTATCTAGCTAAAGAGGGCAGCACGGTGCTCAAAGATGGCTGCTATCAAAAAGCATTTTACAAATTATCCGTCACCACATTTCAAAGGTAAGTAGCTAAAGAGGGCAGCACTGTGCTCTATAGATTAAAGATGGTGGATGACAGCTGTCAAAAAAAGCACGTAGATTTGTTTATCTCACGCTAGTGAGGTTAAGTTGGTAGCACTAAGGTTTAGGCCCGTTAAGATGGCAGCACTGCGCATGACAGCTGTGACGAATTTACATCTACTACGATAAAGAGGGCAGCACTGTGCTCTATAGATTAAAGATGGCGGATGTCAGCTGTCAAGAAAGCACATGGCTTTGTTTCCAAACAAGAGCACGTAGAATTTGCCGCCACCACATTTCAAAGGTAAGTAGCTAAAGAGGGCAGCACGGTGCTCTCTGGATTAAAGATGGCGGATGACAGCTGTCCAAAAAAAAAGCGCATGGGTTTGTTTCCAAACAAGAGAATGTAGAATTTTTCAAATTGCCGCCACCACATAGAGGGCAGCACGGTGCTCTCTTGATTAAAGATGGCTGCTGTCACGTGAAATTGTCTGCCACCACAGGTATCTAGCTAAAGAGGGCAGCACGGTGTACAAATATGGCTGCTGTCAAAAAGCATTTTTCAAATTATCCGCCACCACATTTCAAAGGTAAGTAGCTAAAGAGGGCAGCACTGTGCTCTATAGATTAAAGATGGCGGATGACAGCTGTCAAAATACACGTGGCTTTGTTTACCTCACGCTAGTTAGGTTAAGTTGGTAGCACTAAGGTTTAGACCCGTCAAGATGGCAGCACTGCGGATGACAGGTGACGAATTTTGCAGCTACTGCGATAAAGAGGGCAGCACAGTGCTTTGTGGTTTAAAGATGGCGGATGACAGCTGTCAAAAAGCACGTGGCTTTGTTTACCTCTCGCTAGTTAGGTTAAGTTGGTACCACTAAGGTTTATTCCCGTCAAGATGGCAGTACTGAGGTTTGCGATGCGTTGTTGTCTGTCAAAAAGCACGTGGCTTTGTTTACAAATCGGTCAAAAAGCACGTGGCTGTCAAAAAACACGTGGCTTTGTTTACCTCATGCTAGTTAGGTTAAGTTAGCACTACTGGGGTTTAGGCCCGTCAAGATGGTAGTACTGAGGTTTGCGATGCGTTGTTGTCGATGACAGCTGTCAAAAAGCACGTGGCTTTGTTTACAAATCTGTCAAAAAGCACGTGGCTGTCAAAAAGCACGTGGCTTTGTTTACCTCGCGCTTGTGAGGTTAAGTTGGCACTACTGAGGTTTAGGCCCGTCAAGATGGCAGTACTGAGGTTAGCGGTGCGTTGTTGTCTGTCAAAAAGCACGTGGCTTTGTTTATCTCGCGCTAGTTAGGTTAAGTTGGCAGCACTGGAAGAGGCCTCTGGCTGAGGTGGAGGAGGCCACTGGGAGGCCACTGGCTGAGGAGGAGGAGGAGGTGGCCACTGGGAGGCCACTGGCTGAGGAGGAGGAGGCCACTGGCTGAGGAGGAGGCCTCTTCCGAGAGCCGGAGGAGGAGGAGGCGGCCGAACCATCCAATTATACTACTATCAATCAATCAATCGATCAATCAATCAATCAATCAATCAATCAATCAATCAGTGATCTGCCTTTAGGCCTGTCGCCCCGGTGGTAGATTCTCTATCAATAGCTTTTTTCTATCTCAATGGCGCAAGAGCCCCGAAGGGTCGTGGCCCACAAACCGACCGCTGCTCACCCCGAAGGCCTGCAAATTACGTGGTGACGCGTGGTCAGCACGTTGAATCCTTTTGGCCATTATTCTTGGCTTTGTAGACCGGGGCCGCTATCTCCCTGTCGATAGCTCTTCAATTGTAATCACGTAGGCTGAGTGGACCTCGAACCAGCTCTTACTGTATATCTGGGTAAAAATCCATGACCTGGCCAGGAATAGAACACGGGGCCTCCGGGAAAGAGGCAGACACGCTACCCCTAAACCGCGGGTTCGGCATCAGTTGTTTACCTAGCTTTATTATTATTATTATTATTATTATTATTATTATTATTATTATTATTATTATTATTATTATTATTATTATTATTATTATTATTATTATTAGCTAGCACTGTGGTGTAGAGGTTGTGAGCTTGTCCCCTATTCCAAGTCCCTGGGTTCGTTTTCCGGCCAGTTCAAGGTTTTAATTCTGTACTAAGGAGTACAACGGGGTTCATTTGATACGAGATTTTTTCAAACCTTTAGTTAAATGAAGAAAGCGCTCAGTGAGAAGATGACGCCGATTGCCATATGTACAAAGGTGCCGGAAAATTTTTGACACTAATTACAAGTAGACCTCCGCCCCAAAACATTTCCATATTAAAATGATTACGATCTAAAACTACAGAGCTATAAAGCATTACTAACGCTTAAGTTCGACTCATGCTGAACGGTGGTTGTTTCACCTGATGTTCATAGTACAGGCAGTCTCAGTGTTAATGAGATGTATATCAGTGTCTCGCTGTGGTCTGGCCTTCCGCAAGAAGTCTATTGTTAGTCGGCAAAGAGTATGCAGTCGTGTACATGATTCCTTGCTGCATTTTTATGAGATCAAGTTTTACGTAACTCCAGGAAAGAATTCCAGCGTAGCATGGGAGGAAACATTTCTACTATTACATTCCAGCAAATTAAGAAGCTGATTTGGTTTTCTTATTGGCTGTTTGCACATCAAATTCTACGATAGATCCTGGAAGGGCAATGATGAAAATAAAAGGACAGTCTCGATAAAAACACAGTGTTAAGATCAAAGTGATGGAGGAACTTTGTTATTCACTCACGTCATTGAGAACAAAATGCCGACAAGATAAAGCTTCAGAATAAGGATCCAAGTCAGATCGAAGCACAGGTATGAGAGTTGGTTCCTATTACGGTGTTATCTGAAGACTACGGGCTGTCTAGTTGGAAGGGTAATTTATTGCTCTGTTTTCAACGTTCCTTGAACTCTAATAAGAATTAATGCTGTCAGCCTTACCGACTGTAAATGTAGAATATTCAAAAAGGAACTGCTACTTATGAAAGTTAAATGTATCTGTAGACAACTAATAAAGTGATTATATGACGAGATTACTACTCCACTTGAACGTTTTCAATCGGTGATGGAGTAACAGTTAAACTTAATTATAAAATAAAACGAGCATTTTGCCTGTAATAATTCCCGTCTCCGTGGCTGAGTATTCAGAGTCTTTCCCTCAGCAACTTTGGGTCGTGGGATCTATTCCCGGCTTATTCTTAGTATTTTTAAATCATGAATGGAAATTGAGTAAATTCCGCTGTCGGCAGCTTTTAAGATGGTCTTCCGTGGTTTCACATGTTCACACCAGGAGAATTCTGCGGCTGCACCTTATGAAGGCCACGCTTACTTCCTTCCCGCTCCTAGCCGTTTCCTATCCCATCGATCATCGCCTGTGTCGGTACAACGTAAAGCAAATACGAAGGTCGATCAAATATAAACGATATTTTCGTTCCTGAACATCTGCAGTTGATAGGACTGGCCCCGCACTTCTGCTATGCTTACGCGGGACCGTTGGGAGTGAGGAGAGCGTGCTGTTTTGTCAGTAACGCTCACGATGTCGGTGCAACAGTTGCACCTCTCCACTGCGCAACGCATAATAATAAAATTTCTTGATCGTGAAGGAGTTACAGCGGCGGAAATTTGCCAGAGATTGACTGCACAGTTCGGTGACCAAACATTGTCAAGGACGCGAGTGTTTGTCTGGCATAAAAAGTTCAAGGATGGGCGGGAACGTGTGGAAAATCAGCAACACGATCGCCGTCGTCGGACAGGCATTACAAACAGAAACATTCGTGCGGTTAAAAACATTATTGATGAAGATCGACGAGCGACAGTATCAAAAATTGCAGAACAAGTCGGAATCAGTTATGGGAGCTGTCAAACAATCATCAGAATGCGCGGCCCCATACTGCAGCTGTAACTGTCTCCAAGCTACAGAAAATGCACTGGATTACACTTGACCATCCTCCTTACAGCCCGGACTTATCGCCCTGTGATTTCCGTTTGTTCGGACCCCGTAAAGAAGCTCCAGCAGGACAACGATTTGAAGTTGACGAGAGTGTTGAAGTCTTCGTGCGCAATTGGCTGGTGACACTAACCTGTTCTTTTTGCGATGAGGGGATCGAAAAGCTGCCCATGCGTTGGGACAAATGCATTTTCAAAGCAGAAAACTATGTGGAAAGATAAATTGTAAATATCTTGTGTTTTCCAATAAAATAATTTAATTAAAATCCCGTTTATATTTAATGCCCCCTCCTAGTAAAAAAAGTCATATCTCTGTTCGTGCGACGCAAAGCAAATTGTAAATAATAATAATAATAATAATAATAATAATAATAATAATAATAATAATAATAATAATAATAATAATAATAATAATATTTTGCTAGTTGCTTTACGTCGCACTTACGCAAATAAGTCTTACGGCAACGATAGGGTAGGAAAGAGCTAGGAATGGGAAGGAAGCGGCCGTGGCCTTAATTAAGGTATAGCCCCAACATTTACCTTGTGTGAAAATAGAAAACCACGGAAAACCATCTTGAGGGCTGTCGACAGTGGGGTTCGAACTCAATATCTTACGGATGCAAACTCACAGCTGCGCGCCCCTAACCGCACGGCCAACTCGCCCGGTAATAGCCTAATAATAATGATAATAGTAATAATAATAATAATAAGAAGAAGAAGAAGAAGAAGAAGAAGAAGAAGAAGAAGAATCCCACAGATACTACGTACAGGAATTTTGATCTGACTCCATCCAGGCTACCTACCTGTCTATTTCAACGTTCAGATTTACTCTGCCAGATAGCACGGTGAACTCTGTTTCAGTTAATTGTTTAGAGTAAATACCAACTGTATAACCAGAGATCTTTTACATACCGACATCGTGGGACCCGGAGTGCAGAATGGTCTTCTTCCCGCCCTTTATAAATCCGATTTCCTCTGGCAGGTTTGAACCTGCGATCTTGAGATCATGAAGCCGACACTGTACCACTGGCCCACAGAAGGAGCTGTTATTTATGGAGAAGTAGTACGTGTGACCATATTTGTGAGGAAGTCTAATCTGTACTCTGCAGTGAGTTAGGAAACAGAACATATCAGTGGCGTCAGATTTATTATTATATCATTATGTAGTGTTTAGATCACCATGGTGAGCATTTGCTTCTATCATGTATACTTCAGCACTGGGAATGATCTATTCTACAACTGTGTATTGTTCTGCAGTTAGGCAAATCTCTTGGTACAATGCTGAACTAAACTATGCGAATCATCACTTGTATATTTCTCTATTGCCTGTGCTGATTTATATTGTGCCTCTAACATACGAAGGCCCTATAATCTGCTGAAAGAATACTCCAATATCTCGCTGGACATAGCACTTCCCTCTATTAATGATACAATTGTTGGATTCCAGTGTCTCAAATTTTGACCATCAGAGACTCAAACAGACGGGGTCAGATGCAAGGTGCGATCGCAAAGCATTCAAGTCCGTAGAGCGACCTAATCACCTGCCAGGAAATGAACGACTCCTTTACACTGTGAGATGTCGTGCTCTCTGCGGAAAGACTGATAAGGGCTGCTGAGTTCTCTAGCAAGCACGTTTACAGCTAACATCTACAGTACAAGATCAGAGAAACGAGAGGTATGTATCAGTAAGGCTCTGTGGGAGTGGAAAGCATTATTTGAGATCAGTCATTCTCATTATGGTATTGATTTGCCTTGGAAACAATGAGTCATAGATAGGTCTTACGAGGATGAGAGATTAGAAAGGGCTGAATTTTGGTACAGCCCCGGTATTTGCTTGGTGTGAAATTGGGAAACAACCGAAAACTATCTCCAGTGAAAATATTTATGGTTTTATCAGAAATTACTAAATGATCCAGGATAGTAAACATTAGTTTGTGGAAATATTTAGATCCACACTCGTAAATTCTCGACTATTGCGACCGATGGCAGGCACTGACCGTGGGTGTTCCCGACTATACTGGTAATAATAAGAGTTGGTGTCTGACATTTCTTAGAGGGAGGTCCGTTTACTGCCTGCCGAGGCGGGATAAAGGGAGTGGCTGTGTGGTTGCCATGGAAACGACGGTGGAGCGACTGCGGTTGCCATGGAGATAATACTTCAGGGCAGCTCGTCTCTTACTGGGAGTTGCCAAACCTGTCACTGTCACTGATAAGAACCTGATTGTTTGTATAAGAGTGATCGCAAACGGGACGACACCGCCTGGCCAGGTAGTCTACAACAGATCACAGCGGTCAGAATGAAGGAGGGAACAAGTGAGCCGGAAGAGAGGGGTAAGAGTATGTAGAAAGGAATGTTGGAATGTGGCAACATCGTGAAATAGCTCGTGCAGTGCTCCTCCCTCCAACCTTACCTGTCAGACGCCAACTCTTATTATTAGCAGTATAGTTAAACACACGACATGCACAGAGCTTTAACTTCAAAGACACATTGAAACATAGGAGATGGATTCACTTTATTATAATATTAAAATAAACATGAACAGAAGTCATTTTAATATACAAGTTAATTGTACAGAAATAAACTAAGCCATCTCCGTACAGGCCATGAAGGACCTTGGAGGGGAGGGAGGTAAATGCTTCCCCTATCCGTAACCTCGGCACTTGATGCGGTAGAGTGATTAACTCTACGCCCGACCGCCTTTGCCTCCAGGCATTAACCTGCTACTCATTTTTGGTGTAGGCTGGTTGAACCACAGGGCCAGGTTAATTGTGCAGTTTGTGAAATTTATCTGGAGAATGGGGTGTTTGACGTTTGTATTTTTACCATCTCCGGGTTGTTTGGGATGGGCGAATGCAGAGTGGGTCTCGGCCCCAAGTGGCCGTGGCTGGTCCATGGTCCGACAGCTCTGCACACCGACCGGCCAATCAAGCAGAGGAAGGGTGGCCACGTCTCTACCGGGGCTCTACGCCTCTGTGTTTGGGAGACGGAGAGGGCTGTCCTGAGAATAGGTTTTCCGTAGTTTTCCATTCTCGTGTACTGATGTGAATGCCAGAACATTTCCTAGTATAGGTCAGGGCCGCCAACCCTCTCGCCTTCTCCGCACATCTCCTTCTCCGATACAAACCTCCTCACCCGAAAGACGGTGTTACCGGCTAGGAGGCCCAGACGGGAAGGAATTGAAGCATTTAGTAGCAGTAGTAGTAGCAGTAGGGTTGTTCCGCATACGATATTACTCCATATCGTGTATGAATGGAACCCGATATTTGCAATAACAACAGTACTTTAATGAATGGCTGTATCATAGTATATGTCATTATGATGCAGTTACGTTCCATGTATTTAGCGTATTATAATGAGCCGAACAAATTTTTCTTATTCTTCTGATTATTATTCGTTATGTCCGACTGATGAGCGCGATTTAACTTATTTAGTTGATGTTGTTGCCTTTTTTCTTCCTCCAAAATCTCATCTCCTCGCTGTGGCTTTTCTTGCGATCTTCTGACCCGGTTTCGTTCGTCGTAGTGCTCGAACGATCTGCAAAGCGGTGGTTGTAGACTATTCTTCTGAACATATATCTGTCTAATACAATGTTACCTCTTATGCCTATTTCCTGAAGATCTTTTGCAATTTGAACATCCTATGGTTTTGTTCCTTTCGTTGCCAGGGCAAGGTTCAGAATTATTTTGGTCAATCTCTGATTACTCATTCTCAGAATATCTTTCCCTAAATGTTTCTGAGGATTTCTTTGAGTGTTCCCTTAAGATCTTTCTTTCTTGCTTTTCTATATCTTTAATCAATGATATGCACCCAATAAACAGTGTTTCAGATGTATATAGAGCTTCAGGTCCGATTACAGTGTTGTAATGCCTTAATTTTGCATTTCGGGATGTGGTTTTCAAAAATTACACCTGGTCCAAGTGAGTCTGTACACACTTTGAAGTTTACAGATCTTATCTATTTTTGCTTCACGATTCAGTCCTGAAGGTTGGATGACTTCTTCCAGGTATTTGAATTTAGCCACTCGAGATATTTTGCCAAATTGGGTTTTCATTGGCTGTCCTGCTAGGGGATAGTTTTTTGGAAAGGGATCTGGAGTTCTGTTCTGAATGCATTTTCATGGATTTTTCCAATGGATGCAGTCATTTTCTGTTATTAGACGATACTACTAATTCATCAACGAAGGCTAAACTTCCGTAAATGAATTTTGTTTTCACCTAGTATTCTTTTATATCTATTTTTATATATTTTTACGTCCCACTACCTACTAGTACGGTTTACGGAAATGGCGAAGTGCCGGAATTTTTACCGCGGGATTTTTATTTACTTGCCAGTAAATCTACGGAAACGAGGCTGGCGCATTTGAGCCCCTTCAAATAGCATCGGACTGAGCCAGCTCGAACCTGCCAGGTTGAGGTCAGAAGACTAGCGCCTCAACGCAGTCTGCCAATGGTAATTCCTTTAACTTCTTTTTCCCAAGTCCTAATCACTTTTTTCAAAAACAATAGAGCGGACAACCTAGCTTCATACTTAAGGAGACGAAAGTTAATAGCTGAGGGACACATGAATATGCATATAAACTGTATGTGGCTTGCCCGCAAATTGACACGCAAATAGAATATCAATTATCCTTCCATGGTTTCCCATTTCTCTATGTTTTGATTGGGCGCCAGCTTTACTGTTTTAAACAAAGCTGTACAGCAAAATTTATATGTAATATCATAGGGGTGGGGTTTTAAATAATTAACCATTAAGTATCACTTTGAGAAAGAGAATTAACGCAATATAAAATAAAATGAATTTATTACAAAATAATGAGATAAAGAGGAAAAGTTCCTTTAAGCACGGAGATAATTTAGAATTTACGTTACTGAAATTTACTGTTGTTTGCTTTATCTAAATGTGGCTCACCAATTAATTCTTCCGTTGAGGTCATCTGTATTCCGTGGTTACTCGTTCCCCTTTTCTCGTTGTAGAATCGGCTCCATGGACATCCTTCCTTCCTTCTGCGATATTGGTTTGGGCTATCTAGACTAGCACTCCCTAACTGCTTAGTCTTTAAATTAGACATTGGCCCTATGCTTGTGAAAATTGATCACCGTGTTATGAATTTTTCCATGATAGTAGAATCCTCAATCCAACTAAGCTGTTCTCCTGATACAATACAGAATTGTACCAAGTATCGTAGACTTAAACTAATAGAGTTCTTCGTAGTTCTTAGAATATATCACACTCCGTGTGCACCTCCGTCTCCGACAGCATCACAGCAGCTACGTACTGTATATCGACGAAAACTCACTGTACAAAAAAATATTACAATTCTGTAGATTGCTCCGTGCGGATTAAATACGCGATACTTCCCCTTACTCTGTAACTGCTCCATACCAAGTCTTATTACAACGTAGCATCGTATTCGTTGATCTCATATCATATCTTCCCTCTCTTCTCCCTTCACGAGTAACTAGTGGGCGTGTCTACAATCTAGTCGGAAGCTTGCGCTAGCCTTGCGCGCGGGTCGCTGTATAATACTTTGCTCATGAGTAAAACCCAATGACTCATCCTAATTTCCCAGCGTCAAGAATAACTTTTCAGTGTACACAATATGAGATGAAATGACACTAAATCTATCTCAATATATTGACCACATTACAGTACATAATAAATTCCTAACCTTCATAATATAATAATAAATTATGTTCTAATATATGTAATATGATTCCAATAGCCTTCTTATTTACAATTGATTGAACTTAAATTAACATGTCTCAATGCATGAATGCCGATGACGGATAATTTTGATATCAAGTGATATCACATAATTGGGCTGGAGAACCCTGGACGGTTACAGACTCTCCTTGTCGGACTCCTATTTTAACATCACAGGTTCCGACAATTCCCCTAAAAATGTAACCTTTGAAGTGGTACCTGTTAATGGCGTCTGTCTGTCTGGTCATCAGCCCAGAGGCTGGTTGGATCCTCAAATAGCACCACCAAAGGCTATGTAGTTATAGGAAAACCACAAAAACCAAAGGCAACACCAAAATGAGGCATACTAGGCAATATGAGGAGTGAGGTAGTTTGCCATTACTTTCCTCACTGAGCCAGAAACTGCTTTTGCAGCACAACTAACCCTATGAGCAACATCTTTCATGACACTCAGACACACTGCTTGTGCTCTAATGTCATTACTCAGAACCACACATACCCCAGCATCTTCCGTATTGTCAAAGCCATGGATGAGCCTGGGAATTCAGTGGAAGCTACAATTTGCTCTGGCCTGCGCCATGAGATGGATGAAAAAGTACTGAGTCCAATAAGAAATGTTTGTTGTACTAATTCTTTCTTTTTCCTGTCTATTTTGAATTCTTCCAGTACACGGAAAAGCGTCGCTCTCCCTGTCTGTCTATCAAGTTATATGCCTTTTTCGACATCCACAAAAGTAATCGCTGTTTGCCTGCTTTTACGTATCTGTAGTTTTATCTTGAGGTCATGAATCTGTTCTGCGCACGACCTGCCTTTCCTGAACCATGCCTGATATTCTCTAACCACTTGATCCGTTTGCAATTCAAGTCTCCTGAGTAGGAATTTTGAAAACAAAACTGTGACTGCTTGTAGGGAAATATCTCTGTAGTTACTTATGAGAGTTTTATCCCCTTTGTTATGTAATGGGTGAATTATTGCACGCTTCCAATCTTCAGTAATTGTTTCATTGGCCCAGATATCTGTAAGAATTTTGTAGATTTTCTGAGCGAGATTTCTGCCATCTAGTATTCATATTTTGGTAATTGTACCATCTTCCCTTGGAGCTTCGTTGTTTCTAACCCCTGAATTATTTGTTCAACTTCTCCTATTGTTGGAGGTTCTGAATTTAATTTGCTTCTGATGTTTCAAAAGTGAGTTTGTCGTTAGAAGGTTCGCAATTATTTAGAGGGTTTTTGGAAGGATCTGGCCAAATTTCACAGATTTTTTCATTGTTTGAAGTCCCATCCGATCATTAAAGCATATAATAGGTGACACGTCAGTTCTTCTTTAAACGTTCTGTGCGAAAGTTCCTCCTCCTCTTTCTTTTTCTCATTCTTCTTATTCTTCTTCTTCCTCTTCTTATTTAATATCACATTTGTTAGCATAAATGTTCACATTATTGGACTCTGGTATCCCCATAGATGTAATTGCTACACACAGGTATCCCATATAGGGGACCACATTAATTCCACATTTTGTTTTTCATCACAGCCGGGGTGGGGCGGAGGGGGGAGGCGGATGGAGTTACTCGAGCGTTGCGGCGTCCTGTGACACTTTAACCACAACCAAATTAGCCTTGCCGAGCTGTTGACATAGCTAACATTCCCCAGGTGCTAAAACACAAATAGCGAACACTTTTCGCGAGTTCGGAATTCTGTGTACTTACACAAACGTCGGCCGACCCGGCGGTCGCTTTCTGGATTCTTTGTTCTGCTGGATGGAATCTTCGTCACCCTGCGCGTGTCAACAGCATTCCACTCAGCGACACACCCATTGTTCTGGATCTTATATAAGAGAACGAACTCTCTAATGTATCTAATTGTACCCAGCGATGAATTTTGATTGAAGTAGGCCGACTTGTACTGCTTAAAAAATTATCCCAGTTATTTCTGTGGTTTCTGGTTGATCTCCAATTTTTTTTAAAGATACATTTCCTCATAATTTTACTGCACCGGGCGAGTTGGCCGAGCGCGTAGAGGCGCGCGGCTGTGAGCTTGCATCCGGGAGATAGTAGGTTCGAATCCCACTATCGGCAGCCCTGAAAATGGTTTTCCATGGTTTCCCATTTTCACACCATGAAAATTCTGGGCCTGTACCTTAATTAAGGCCACGGCCGCTTCCTTCCAACTCCTAGGCCTTTCCTATCCCATCGTCGCCATAAGACCTATCTGAGTCGGTGCGACGTAAAGCCCCTAGCAAAAAAAAAAAATTACTACGCATTTTTAAAGTAGATTATTTTGACGTGAAATGTTTTAATTAAGGTCAGATGTCTCCGAAGAATTTATTTATTTATTTATTTATTTATTTATTTATTTATTTATTTATTTATTTATTTATTTATTTATTTATTTATTTATTTATTAGTTCGTTTGGGACTCCTGAGGATGACGGTGCTGTGTTTTTGTCGATGTTTGCCACTCCTGTGTTCTTGATGGTAGGTTTGGCTGCCGCTTTCTCCTTGGTACCTTGAGCTTTTCCGTTGGCCCAGTAATCCTTCATTTTCTTCCTGAACGCTATATTGCGTTCTTCGGACCATTTCCTGGTCTCGTTGTGGTTTGCTTCTTTAAGGGTCTGGTTTTAGTAGTTGAACGGTAGTTACTTTGCTAATCATTATGACTTGATTAATATCAAGATAATTAAGATCAACTGGCAAGAAATATTTAGGAATGAAGTTGTATTGGAAATAGTAGGTTGTGCCCGTTCACACCTCCGCGACAGCTTTCAAAATGGCGCCGAGAGAAGGTATGGCCCACTTAATCTATAGGAAGCAAAGAATAGACACCAGTTGCGGTGACGTAGGAGGCCATACACGTAATGGAACGGTCGAGTATTGAGGGTGAAACGGACAGTGGACTGTCTACTGTATTGTTTTACGAAAAAAAAAAAAAAATAGAAAACTTGATTGTTATGAAATCTCCATCTTAATTTTTCTCAACAAAGAGTGAAGACGGAACTACCGACCGTGGTATAATTTTTAAGGAGGAGAAAGGATCAGAAGCTATACTAAAGGAAAAAGCGTCGGAAACGAGAAGAAAACAAGTCAATTCATCAAAAAAAATAAGCAGAGTTGATTAGAAATATTAAAAGGAATCAGCTAAGTACCACGAGATACGCGTGGGTGGATACGGAGCGCAGTTGATCTATACTCTGCAAAGGGAGACCAAACCAGCATAAAAAAAGGATCTCATACAAGAAGAGATACATCTCGAATTATTGAATCAGAATAGAAATAAGTTTCCCAAGATACAAGAAGCGGCCGACAGAGATACATTCACTGAAATCAACACCAACGAGGTCGAAGATATACGTCGGAGAGCCAAAAAGGAAATAATAAATTTAAGGATTACGGACTTCAAAAAGAATTATATAATGGCTCTTCACGGCACTATAATCCTTAAGTTTAGTTGCTGATAAGAAGACCATGAGGATGATGTGCTAAATATACATGATGGACCAAGCTGGGGACCAGTGCATCTTGCTATACGACCGAGCCATGATGAGGAAGGTGATGGGAAGCCATACGACCGATGCATCATGAGGAAGGCGACGGGAAACCATACGACCGAGCCATGATGAGGAAGGCGACGGGAAACCGACAGCAATCCCGTGATGAGGAAGCAGATGATGTACCAGATGTCCAACCCATGAGCTAACCGCAGACCCAACTACATCCATTTGGGAGCAGAACAGCTGGACCAGGACCAACCATGAGGGAGCTAAGTCATTTACAGTATTTAATTGCATAATTTTTGGTTTGCCTACACATGTGCCGATGGGCTAAATATAAACCGATATATAAGAAATGCAAGTGAATGTTACCAATGAAGTGTGAGATATTTAAGTCCGTAGTTACGTGATCTAGCAACATAGCATAAGATTCTAATGTGTTGGATATATATACGTCATCGTATATTGGTCAAAATACACGTATGTAGCGTGAGGTTTGAAAAAGAATTTTGGAAAACAGCTGATAGTAATGACATACTGGCAGATTACAGAGATTTCGTATTGGTAATGCTACAAGTCGACGTCATGATTGGTTGCGCGCGGTGTAAAATAAACATATGGAATCACGCATTATTTTTGATTCGCAATAAGGGCATTGAACTCAGTCATAGGTTATGAGATATATAGCAACTTTTAAAATGTTGTTTTAAGAAACATAGTGTGGTAGTTTGACATGGTCATGTATTTGGGAACGCGACGAGTTAATATTGAGGCTACGATGTTAAGATATTATATGGATGTGAAGTAAGGTTGCAATTGTGCTAACTTGAGAAAAGTACGAGTTATATAGTGATATGAGAAGTTTTATACGCACTACGTAGGGGCCATTGAGTGCCTGCAGTTTAAGATATGCCACACTACATTTTTTAGATTCGTATACGTGAGATTGCCCACACCGCTGGAGTGACCTAAGCCAAGGTATGAACAGAATTTACTATTGTAGAATTATGCTAGTGACTGGATCGTATGTCAACTTTAGATGTGTTGTAATGAATATCGGAATACAACGATACGTTTTATAGCTGTATTTGACCGAAGGCATTCACGACACCGATAAATATGATAGTATGTTTCTGAATACTGCGACACAGCGCTTGCATTGTAACTGCGTATGAATAAAATAGCTTGCATTGAAGTAGAATGTTATGGAATATAACGAAGGAAAGGGACATTGAGCCTAAAAGACATGTGTATGACAGCCAAAGATTATGTTGAAGTTAGTTAGATAGCTGAATAGATTAACATATTCTCTGTTTGAACTTGCATTTTCTCAACGAACTACAGCTAGGGAAATGTTAGAATAGGAGCCGAGTTTGACAGGCACTAGGAGCAAATGCCTTAGTTCGTAAATAGTATCCATGCACAACGAGAACGTAGCAATAAAGCATGAGTTCGGATTTATTCATACGGACTTATTCATATGGAGTTATGCATTCGGATTTATTCATACGGACTTATTCATATGGAGTTATGCATTCAAATTTATTCATTGGGAATTATTCATATGGATTTATGCATTTAAATTTACGCATCTAGATTTACTTATTCGAGTTTACTTATATGGATTTTCTTATTAGTGACTCGTCATTTACTGAGTATCAGCTACAATTTACTATGAAATATTCTCAACGCTCAACTCTAATATGATTGGCAATTAAATATATCTGTGATGTATAGTTCAGTCCCGCAATTTAAAGTTGTGATTTGGTTCAATTACAAGTTTGAGTTTATTAGTGGACTTTATAGACATTTCAGCGTAACCGTGTGTTTAATTCAGACTTGTTTAATTAATCTTAAAGCAAATGAGCTCTTATAACAACTTGATTATGTTGGTGTTATATCAATGACTAACTTCAGTATGGACCTTAGATTCCAGTGATCGAATGTAAATATGTACATACGCAAATTTTATTTCACGAAGGAACTGATCTAGATAGTTTAAGACTACATAGTATTTCTCTTTCTACGAGCCAGCGCTGACTCACAATCCACACTTGTAATATGAAACGTCAAGTAATGCCTTGCACTCCAGTTTAATAGTCCAATATTTAATCAATAAATATCTTGTTTATTTTCTACAATTTTATGTATCATGAGTTCTTTCATTGTAGCCTAGTTCGTAAGTTAGTTGCTTAGCTAAGAATTTTTGATTAATTAAGTACTCCATTTAGTCATGACCAGTTCTCACGTAGTTAAATACTCTGATTTTAAAAAAAATTGTTGACGATTATTAATATGTCATGAGTTTCTATAGGCGTCACCCGTGAGTTGTTAATCTCTTCGTACTCACGTTAAGCGTATCTTGAAGTAAGATTACATGTCTTACTCGGCATTTGAAAACCCTGAGGTATTCGCTGAGCGACCCCATTTCATCTGATTAGGCAGCCCAACTACGAGTTAGAAATGGAGGTATCGGGTAAAGAATGTTAACGGTCGAATTGACGCACGACGTAACAAGGTGAAGAAAGGGTGACAATACTGGAAACCATTCAAAAGACAAAGAAGAATTGGTGAGGTCACTGTTTACGAAGGAAATGTTTATATACATAGGTACTGGAAGGAAAAGTTGCAGGAAGAAGTTTGAGAGGAAAAAAGAGGTATCAGATGGTGGACAGTTTGAACATTAATGGAACATACTGGAAGACTGAAAGGATGGCAGAAGACAGATCAACTTAGAAAATGAATGCGAAAACCTGCTGATAGGCAGAGAACCGATGATGATGATGATGATGATGATGATGATGATGATGATGATGATGATGATATATCTATTGATGTAGTGCTGTATACAATAAAATATTTAGAGTTTGTCATCTAGTGTAATTATGTAGTCAATTGATTGTCGTGTTCTTCGGCACAAATCTCTTACATCACCGCTGTAGGATCTCAGAGGATATTCATAATTGATATGCCTCACTGCTTGCCTATCAGTAGCGCAGACGCAACAGGGAGAAGGTATTTTTCTCCACTTGTATAGAAGATAGCGACATACCCCGTGATTCTGCTGGAATCGAATTTGGTCCAGATCCCTGGAGGCAGGTCAAATCCAGGTGGTCTTTCTTTGGTGCGTGGCACGTGACTGCGGTAGCTGATATAATGTGTATGACGTCATCACAAGATGGAGGCAGATTTATGGTATGTTTTTGGCGGTCGGAATTCAGTTACCGCCCAGTGTAGCTAGGTGTCTAAAGGTAGACGTCACGCATAGACGAAGTCTATTAAGCCTGTTGTGCATGATCAAATGTTTGTAAAATTCAAGACCTCACAAGACTTGACAAGTATACTTGTCAAATCGCTTCCAATACTTGAGAAGTCTTGATAGACCATTAGAACATGTCCTAATCGATCAAATAACTGCCAAGTCTTTGACAGAATTGACCAGTGGAATTGGCGTATTAACGTCGCGCGCTAGGCCGATAAGCATGCTGGGTTTACCGGGAATCAAAACAATAAAAATGGCTTCGTCTTTCATGATTGGGAGATGTGTGTGTATTAATTGCTGAGTGCGAGGCACATCCCTGCCTATATTCGGCAGGCTCCGTAGAGTACCACAATAAAATGAATAAAAGGAAGCGTACGAGGAGATTGCAAGATAAATATCTCAAGGAAGTGGACAGCGTTTATGCTTATTACCGGGCGGTAACATATAAGCACACACTATCACCAGGAACGTGCGATTTATGACGATCTTTGCATATTATTATTATTATTATTATTATTATTATTATTATTATTATTATTATTATTATTATTATTATTATTGTTGTTACGGAGTTGTCCGTGGTAGGTAGAGGTGAAAGAAGGTGCTGGGATGAACAGGTCTCAAGCTACGAAATTAAAGTTAATTTAAAATTTAACAAGGTTATATTTTCTTTGCAAAATCAAGAAATAACAAGAATGGCAGGTACAGAGTAGCGAAGCAACCAATCGAGAATGTACAATTACAGAGTTACAGGATTTGGGCTCAGAGAGCCAGACACATAATTCTTGAGCAATAAGCCCAACCTTACGCTATACAAGATCCAACAAAGGGGCAGAAGACCCCAATCATGCCCAGGAGCTCTTGCTCCCAATTACACAGTAAAGCCTCCTCAATTAATTCGAGGCACGCATAAACAAATTTTAAGAAAGAGCGACCCGCTCTTAAGTTCAAGCCTATCAAAGGCCACACCAAAATCCACCTTCAAGTTGTCCCCCAAGGACACATACACAGGGGTAAAAATACCCAACCTACTGAGGCCTATTCAGAGAAGAAACAGAAATATTACATGGCCTCTAAAATACCAACTTGAGCGGAGGCGATCTTGCACTCCTAATATACTTTATTTAAAACCTACTTGGCACTAGGCCTCATATGCAAGGGCTAATCCCATACTAAAGAGGTGACTTATAGAAGGAGACAATTTACATTACGTTAAGGAAGAAACGGTTGAGAAAATAAGTTCACCTCAATGCAATATGAGTGGGAGCTCGAGAGGGTTAAGCGCTCTCTATCCCAATATGTAGTTTAAAAAGATAGAATAGATACCAAGTGTTTTTACATTTTAGGGGAAAGTTACATGGTAAAACGCTTCGGACCTGCCCCGAGAGTTAAACTGCTGAACTAGCAAGAAAAGAAGTTATTAAACGGCCATTACCTGGTGGTTGAACTGCTGCCCGAAGAAAGAGGCGCTACCCGCCCCCTGCTACATAATTTACACACTGATAGCTGTTACTGAAGTGGCACGGAGACCAGAAAATCAGCAGTTTATATACTTTCGCGGAAAGTTCGAGGCGTTTCAAGATTGAGAACACCCTCCCACAAGAATTTTATTGGCTAACCAAGAAAACCCCTACACAAGATGAAGAAGAAACACATTATTGGTGGAAAATTAATTCGAGAAATTCGGGATTGGTAAATTGAAAATAAGGGGAAAGAAAGGGTTAATATTGCCAACTTAAACAATGACTGAAAGAAATTTAACAAAGAACAAACTTATGAATTCAAAATTTCTCCAAAAACATAGTTCTTTCACTTCGCACTAGGGTGCACAATTGTAGTTCTTCAGTAGTGCCATCTGGAAGAGAATGTCCACACTTCTTACTACAGGCAAAACAAAAATACATCGAAAACGACCCAGTTCAGAAACTTCAAAATTTCCAAGTAGTGACATCTTCTGAGAAACTTGAAAATTAACACAGTAGATAAAGTTCAGGCTTCCTCCAGTAGGGGAGTTTCAACTGGCGCAAAGTTTGAATTAGCGACGTGGAGGTGTACCACCCGTTACAGTTATTATTATTATTATTATTATTATTATTATTATTATTATAGAATTCCTAATATATTTTCATGTAACAATATATGAATTTCCGTTGCCTTGCTATCATATTTATTCAATTCATGTGAGGAATATAACCTCCACAAATAATGTTATGGCAGTAAATACATTGCAAAAATTATATTGAAGATAACCACATTCTCTTCACCGCGTAAATTATGCTTTATTGTGCGGTTATCTTCTTTTTCAGGATATATCCCGCTGCTTGTCCAAGAACCACAACTGTTGTTTGCCTTTCCTTCATGTTAAAATAAATTGCTGTCAAACCTTGCTAAATATTTTCAAATCTTGTCAAACTTTTAGCAGTTTTGAACAATCTTTGACAAGATTTGACAATTTTCTTATGAAGTATTGAATTGAAAGAAACATTTGATAGTGTACAAGAGGCATTAGACCCCACTAGAAAAATTAAAAGGTGACCCTAAATTTATAAAAATGGCTTAGTGACTAAAATTGGCGAAATTTTGTACACTTCACAAAAATGCCTGAATGTCTAATAATCAGGAAAAAAGCCTTTACAATATGTATTCACGAGGAAACTACACTTAATAATGAACTTAATATGACCAAACGTAAGTCCGCTGAAAGGATGAGTCGGCTATGGGAGTATCGCAAGCTTGAGGCTGCCGTAGAGGCCTCCTGTAAAATTAAACCGCAAAGCAAATGACATTGTAAATCGTTCTATTTTTTGCATTATCAATTATTGTTCAATAACATTTTGACAGACCTAAACATTATATAAATGACACTTTAAATGAATAAATACCATCACGTGAAAGAAAATTCTCCGCTACACAAAAAAGCATAGAATCATGTTCTTTGGCTTAGAAGACGAGAGACCGAGCGCAGATTCTTTAGTTGTTCCCTCTTAGTAGCCTCTTACGACATGCAGTGGCTACAAATAGTTCATCGTTTGACTCTATCCACAGGGCAGGTCCACTACTGTACATATCGAAAGAGAAATGAGTGTATGATAAGGTTTATGGATAGTGAGAAAGTGAAAGACATTATTATTATTATTATTATTATTATTATTATTATTATTATTATTATTTCTCGTCCTTTTTATATTTGCATTTTGTCGTGCCGACACAGACAAGTTTTCATGGCGATGACGGGATAGGAAAAGGCTAGGACTGGAGAGAGAAATCGACCGTGACTTTCAAAACAGCACGGCCCTAGATTTTGTCTGGTGTGAAAATATCAAGTCCGCCTCTATGGTGGAGTGGTTAGTGTGATTAGCTGCTACGCCCGGAGGCCCGGATTCGATTCCCGGCTCTGCCACTAAATTTGAAAAGTGGTACGAGGGCTGAAACGGGGTCCACTCAGCCTCGGGAGGTGAAATGAGTAGAGGTGGGTTCGATTCTCACCTCAGCCACCCTGGAAGTGGTTTTTCGTGGTTTCCCACTTCTCCTCCAGGTAAATGCCTGGATGGTACCAAACCTAAGGCCACGGCCGCTTCCTTCCCTCTTCCTTGTCTATCCCTTCCAATCTTCCCATCCCCCCTCAAGGCCCCTATTCAGCATAGCAGGTGAGGCCGCCTGGGCAAGGTACTGGTCATCCTCTCCAGTTGTATCCCCCGACCCAGAGTATGAAGCTCCAGGACACTACCCTTGGGGTGGTAGAGGTGGGATCCCTCCCTGAGTCCGAGGGAAAAACAAACCCTGGAGGGTAAACAGATGAAGAAGTGAAAATATCAAGGGACGGGAGACGTTTTCAGAACCTGTCGACGGTGGAGTTTGAACCCACTATCTCCGGAATGCAGCATCACAGTTATGTGACCCAAATCACGTAGACATCAGACAGGGTCATTTCCAAATTTAATGTAATGTCAGTTGGGAACAAACGTAAGAAGACTGTCAGTCAGATAGCTAATACAAATCTGGTATATGTGGATCTTTTCAGAAACTTACGGTAGCAAATGGAATGCGGTGACCTCGCTGTAGCGATCGACGTAAACAGTATTCTGTATGAAAAAAGATCATTTCTTGGATTAAACTACATTTACATTGATCTGCATTCAATCGAGCGAATTGACAGTGTGGTTAGGGTTGCGTAAAAAGAAAACCTAGCTGTGGGCTTGTATTCGGGAGATAGTTGGTTCAAATCCCACTGTGGGCATCCCTGAAGATGGTTTTCCATGGTTTTCCATTTTCACACGAGGCAAATGCAGGGACTGTACCTTAGTTATGTCCACGGCCGCGTGCTTCCCACTCCTAGACATTTCCCATCCTTGCATCACCGATAAACCTTCAGTGTCTTAGTGCGACGTTAAAAATACCAGCATCTGTTTTCGGACCGACGTTGTTGTACGGGAGTGGAAGATGGGTGAACTTAAGATGAACTTGAAGTGCCAGACAGGATGATAGCGAGAGTGATTATTGGCGGGTGGGAATAATACAAGGAGAGTACACAAAATGAGAAGATAACGGCTACATAGGGAATTTAATCAGTGGATGAAGCTATGCTTATAAATCGATTTAGGTGGCGGGGTCACGTGAAGCGAATGGAGAAGAATAGGTTACTTAGGAAAATAATGGACTCGGACATGGAGAGTGAAAATAACTGGAGGTAAATGGGAGGAGATAATGGTTAAACACTTTTTTTTTTTACGGGTTAGTGATGAGAGGTAAGGAACTAAAATACGCCACGGACCTAGTTGCGTATCGAGATCACAGATGAGCTTAGCTTATTCACAGAGACTGAAAGACATTAAAAAGAAACCAAACCCCATGGCGCAACAGCCCCGAAGGGTTGGCCTAACAAGCGACCGCTGCTCAGCCCGAAGGCCTGCAAATTTCGAGGTGTCGTGTGGTCAGCATGATGAATTCCCACGGGCGTTATACTTGGCTTTCTAGACGGAGGCCGCCATCTCACCGTCAGATAGCTCCTCAATGGTTATCACGCAGGCTGAGTGGAACTCGAATCAGCCCTTAGATCCAGGTAAAAATGCCTGACCTGGCAGGAAACAAGTTTTCGTAGGTTGCAGGTTTGAAGACGCATGTGGGCTTAACATGATGCGGCCCCAGCGCACATTTCACTTACTGCTCGGGAGCTCTTTTATCGGACATTCCCGTTAATGTGGATAGAAAAAGGAGATCCTGCTGTGTGGCCACTTCGTTCATCTGATCTCATCCCAATTGATTTCTTCTGGTGGAATTATGGGAAGAGTCTTGTCTGGGAGCCACTTTTAGAGACTGGAAAAGAACTCCAGGAAATAATCTTCACTGTCAGTTGTATTGCTAGAATGACGCCAGAGATGTTCTACCGGATACGCCAGGACTTACTGCTACGTTGCCGTAGCTGGGGGGACTATTTTTAACAGCGTGTTCATGCAGTGCAGGTAAACAAATGTATTTCATCTCCACAGCAATATGATTAAGTTTTTAAAGCCCACGTTCATAAGTATCCCAACAACTGCGATGTTCCCGGGGCGGGCTTCTCTATCTCAAAGTGATACACGTACCCTTGTCGAGCGTGCCCTAATATCTGTAGGTTATCATCAACGAAACACCATGCACACTGTTATTATCCTCATTCCATCTTGAAGATCATCCATCTACACATATTTTAAAAAATCGGTAATGTGTTACGTGTTTCAAAAATGTTGCATGTAGGCAATATGTCTTAAACATTACTATGTGAAATAGTTCTATATCGAGTTAATAGGATTCATAGATACAGAATCTCGATATCCTTGGAGGTATTATAAAAACAAGATAAATCTAATTAAGAAGTAAGTGCTTGGCAAGCTGTATCCAGATGACATAATATTTTCCTCAGAGTATTATATATGTGGTGTTTAAATATTCTGTTATTAAGACTGATCGATTCAATTAGCGAATAGGACAGTTACTTGGAGGAAGTAGGCTTTCCCTAGCGAATAATCAGCCTGCTTTTTCATCTGTACAAATATCATAATGCTGTTGTCAGACACGGTAATGAAGTAATGACATGTGTAAAGATATACCAAGGAGCGAGAAAAGGCTGATCGCTCTCGCTAAGACTCTTTGATGACTTTGAGAGTCGATCCTGAGTATGTCCATAAATAAAACCAGTAAGGGTATGAAAATTGGAAGAAGAATTATTCAGAAAAATTTTCTAATGATCTACCTTTTATGGTAGGAAATTCAATTATCCTAAAAAAATATTGCAGTGTATGAGTGTAAAGTCACAGAGTAGGATAAAAAATACAATTTGGAAACCACGAAAATTCTGTTGACGTGTAAGCATATTCAACAAGTGAAACAGTTCAGACAGCCAGGAAAAATATGGAAAAAGGGACCTCGGTGTGAAGTGGAAATCAGAAGTGGAATAGCTATGGCTAAACAGGAATTTCACGATAAACAGTCCCTGAAGTGTCAGCGCGCTATGTCCGTCAACTTAAGAAAACAATTTTTAAAGACCTACCTTGTGTCCAGTTGTGATATCTGAAGAAATATTACATTAATTCATTAGATTTTGAGATTTGGTGCTGGCGCCGTTCGGGAAGTATAAACTGGGTGCAGAAGATGTCCAATGCAGATGTACTAGACCGAGTTACCGAGGAACGAATTATTGATCATCAGTTTCAGAGGAGGAGATCATCGTGGATGGCGGCACATATTGCGTGATGGTGGCCCTAATTTCGTGAAATGTTATATCAAGGAAAGAAAAAAAGAATAAAGAAGCAATTTCATCCATCTCATTAGTAGAGCCTTGTTTCACACAATAACCATAGTCTACTTTGTATTTATATTACGGTACACTTGTATGAGTAAATTTTTGAAAACTTGTTTTTCTTGTTATTTTAAGTAGACCTACTGTACCTAAAATAATCTTCGAATTTGTATCTTGGCCCTCAGAGTGTAAAATATTTAATACCGAGTGAGTTAGTCATGCGGTTGGGGTCGTGCAGCTGTGAGCTTGCATTCGGGAGATAGTGGGTTCGAACCACACTCTCGGTAGCTCTGAAGACGGTTTTTCGTTATTTCCCATTTTCACACCAGCCCGTACCTTAATTAAGACCACGGTAGCTTCCTTCCGACGCCTAGATCTTTCCTACTCCATCGCGTGATAAGACCTACCTGTATCGATGCGACGTAAGGCAAATTATTTTTAAAAAATGCTATTTCATAAATGTTAGCCGACTCCTGCACTAGATGGGTAAAACACAGGTAAACTGCCTTGTTAAAGGCCGAAAAGTACATTTGTGAAGATGTTCTTTACTATTACATACTTAAAAGGCTATGAAAATGCTGAAAGGACAGACTCAATCGAAGGACGCTCATAGCAGACTGGGCAACAGTTTTGCGCCACTTACCTGAACATATATTTTCCTTTTGCGTCAGATATTACAAGATATTCATCTTTACGATAACACTCTTGCACAAGTCGTCAATTAACACAATAAATATATATACGTACAGTGATTTTTGAAGTATTTAAGTTGGTACTACATAACGTTCCGGGTACAACGGTTTTGCTCATGGGGATGGATGATCGAGAAATATGGGACCCTAACATTAACTTTCATATTACTACATAAACTCCAGTGTTGACACATAAAACGCGGGTGTAGCTTTATGAAATTCCTCCCTAGATTTTGGTTTTGATGGGAAGCAGCATAGTCTTTTCCTGCATACTGCTCCTCGTAAACGTCTTCTTTTTCTTGAGAAAAAATATTTGTTACTGCGCTTACGAGTTTTTCTTCATTTAGTGCGAAATGTACTCTGTACATTTAGCAGGATTAAACTCACCACTTTACTTTTAAAGGAAACACGGACTTATTAGTATACAAAGCCACAGATACAATTTCAAAAACGACGAAAATTCGCGTAAGTAAGCTCGTGCAGGTATTTCATCGTATCATAAATACAAAAATATCCAACAAGTGAAACAGTCCAGGTACTCAAACTAGTTTTGACAAATGCACTTCAGCATGAAACTTAAATCAGTTGTATAGTCGTGGCTAAACAGGAATTTCGCGCAAAACGGTCCGTGGAAATGGAAGAGAAAAGTTGGAATTCAAGGGTACAAATTGGGGAAAATATTCGCTTATAGGAAGAGGAATAGGGGATTGGAATAATTTACCAAAAGAAATGATAAATATCCAACTTATTTGAAATCGTTTAAGAAAAGTGGACGTGAACTGTTTTTAGGTAATCTTCCACCTGGGCGGCAGCCCTAAAAGCAGCTCAGTGGTAATCAGAGATTATAATTTTCTGTTTGCTGATAATATTGAGATATGTTCCCTGAATGATTGTTTTAAGACCAAATTCCGCATTTACTTAGTTGATACTGTTAAATGAATCTTTCGCTTAGTATCACGATGCCATTGCATAGGGTATGGTGTTTATTCTCTTCCCATAGATCTTGACTCTATTATCGACTCATCAGTCCCAACATTTTCCAGCTGCCGTATAGAGTATAATATTTGATGTCGGCCACGAGACGTATCTGTGTCAGTGCGACGTAAAATAAAAACGATTTGTTTTTGTCCAGGTCACCTGTATTGCCAATAAAGCAAGAAATAAGAATTTATTGCTAGTCACGCCTGATTTGAACTAAAACAGGGATAGATACCAGATTAAATACCAACAAATCAGGTCTTACCTCCATTCAGCTCGTAAGTTCAATTAGTTGGACAAAGACATTTCTAAATATCAACAACTCCTTGATATCTTACATGAACAGTTTAAAATGTTCCTCAAATTTCCTATTACAGTAGTTTATGTAGTGTGAATTCTATGTGCATTTATTCAAGATGCAGGATGAAGTTTGAGATAAAAAGCAGAAGTGGCATATTAAGCAGATCATATCACGTTATTTTATCTGGTGTCTGGCTATATTAAAATAGTTCTTCATTTTTGCCTGTGGTTTAAGGTTACACTGAAGCAGAGGGATTGCGGCCTTCCTGAAGTGGGAAAGGGCAAGGATGTGGGCATGATATTAATTGAAGTACAAAAAAGCAAAGTCATATCCCTTGCCATGAAGTACCTTGGAGTGCTTGGCTCTAAGCCCGGCCACCTTTTCTCCCAGGAATTAACCTGATACTCATTTTTGGTGTAGGCTGAGTGAACGCCAGAACCATGTGCACCCCGGGAAGTGAAAATTTCGTTTCTTAAGTTTACCCGGGTGAACTGAACACGGCTTTACCGCTTCGGTACGTAGTCCCTTATCCGGTCTCCTGCCATATTTTAATAATCTTGTGGTTTACGGCCGAAGAGGTTTTCGTCGTTCTTGAGATGGGCATGAGATTAATTAAAGTACTGACTCACCATTTTTGTGCTGTGGAAAGGAAGCAGTGCAGAAACGCGAGTTATGAGCTACCGACACCGGTATACAACCCCCCTATCTTCCAAATGCAAGCCTTTACCTCAATAGCCTGTACTAAGTTGCTACGCATTCGGCTTTTTACATTTCTAATTATGATATAACTAGAAGTGTTTTAAGATATAGGCCACCAAATGGCAACATTGTTGGTCACGGCATTCGCTTCCAAACACAGTACTCACTGCTGCTTTCTCATTATTGCTTACACCTCTCGTCGGAAATGGTGCGCTCTATATGCATAAGGGAAGAAATAAAACTGAACACATCTAGAGTTTCACCTTCCCGCACGCATGACACCCGTAACTCTTGCTCATTTTATTGCCCGGGACAATCGGTGCTAGATATCACAGATCTTGGAGAACAGTACAACTTTATACTCTCTGACGCAGAGTTTCTAACGCACCTCCGCCACGCAATTGAGCCGTCACCTGCCAAGTGCTTGAAAAGGTGTGGAAACTTATTTTACAGATAGGTAGGAGAAATGCAATGCTTGAAACCCGTGGTAACAATATTATTTACAGTATTGTTTCCTTTCTTTCTATTCTTATTTTCCTCCTCCTCCTTAAGATGTGTTGCCGGGCTGAGTGGCTCAGACGGTTAAGGCGCTGGCCTTCTAACCCCAACTTGGCAGGTTCGATCCTGGCTCAGTCCGGTGGTATTTGAAGCTGCTCAAATACGACAGCCCCGTGTCGGCAGATTTACTGGCACGTGAAAGAACTCCTGCGGGACTAAATTCCGGCACTTCGGCGTCTCCGAAGACCTTAAAAAGTAGTTAGTGGGACGTAAAGCAAATAACATTATTATTATTATTATTATTATTATTATTATTATTATTATTATTATTATTATTATTATTATTATTAAGATGTGTTGTTTTTGCTGGACGTAGCATGAACTTCTTTCTTTTTCTTCCTTTCTTTCTTTCTTTCTTTCTTTCTTTCTATCTTTCTTTCATAATCTGTTTACCGTCCATGATTACATTTGCCCTCGGACTCAGCGGGAAATCCCACCTCTACCGCATCAGGGGCAGTGTCCTGGAGTGTGAGACATAGGGTCGGGTGTACAACTGAGAAGGAGGACAAGGACCTCTCTTATGTGGCCTCACCTGCTATATCGAACACGGGCCTTGTGAGGGAATGGGAAGATTGGAAGGGATAGACAAGGAATAGGGAAGGAAGCGGCCGTGGCCTTAAGTTAGGTACCATCCCGGCATTTGCCTGGAGGAGAAATTTGAAACCACGGAAAACCGCTTTGGGGATGACTGAGATGGGAATCAAACCGCCTCTACTCACTTATCCTCCCAAGGCTGAGTGGGCCACATTCCAGCCTTCATTTCGCTTTTCAAATTTCGTGGCATAGCCGGGAATCGAATCGGTTGGCAGCTAATCACACTAACCACTACACCACAGAGGCGGACTGCATGAACTACCACTTGTCCATAGTTGTTCTACGTAACTGAATTATTTCTTCAGTTCTCAGACCGTCCACAACTGTTCCATTGTCTGGAGTCATTCGAACACATGGCTAGTGAAACGGAGCGCAAGATAATTTCCATTTGCTTTCCTCTCTACGTTAAAAGGTTTTTATCATTCTGTGAAGCTGACAGCCATATATCCACCAGCTCACCCGGGAACAACACACAGTAGAACCTCATTAATCCGGACTAAATGAGACTCTAGGTTGTCCGAGTTAATGAAAGTCCGGATACAATAAAATGACATATGAAATGAGCCATGATACATATTTGAACACTTTGTTCAGTAAAAGGAACGTGTACAGTATTTTAAATTTTAAGAAATGTCTTTCTTTCTTTCTTAATCTGCTTAACTTCTAGGGTTGGCTTTTCCCTCGGACTCAGTGAGGGATTCCGCCTCTACCGCCTCAAGGGCAGTGTCTTGGAGCATGAGACATTGGGACTCAGTGAGGGATTCCGCCTCTACCGCCTCAAGGGCAGTGTCTTGGAGCGTGAGACATTGGGTCTGGGAAAAAACTGGGGAGGAGGACCAGTACCTCGTCCAGGCGACCTCATCTACTATGATGAACAGGGGCCTCGCGGGAGGATGGGAAGATTGGACGGGATATACCTAGATAAGGAAGAAGGAAGGAAGCGGCCGTTGCCTTAAGTTACGTACAACCCCGGCATTTGCCTGGAGGAGAAGTGGGAAACCACGGACAACCAATTCCAGGATGGCTGAGGTGGGGATCGAACCCACCTCTACTCAGTTGACATTTCGAGGCTGCGTGGACCCCGTTCCATCCCTCGTACCACTTTTCAAATTTCGTGGCAGAGCCGGGAATCGAACCCGGGCCTCCGGGGGTGGCAGCTAATCACACTAACCACTACACCACAGAGGCGGACTATTTTTTTAAGAAATATGGAGGTTATTTACTATACAATATATAATGCAATATAGTATTAGGCCCTACAAAATACAGTGTAACTAGCACAGTATATAATTCGATCATGCCGGGCTGAGTAGCTCAGATGGTTGAGGTGCTGGCCTTCTGATCCCAACTTGGCAGGTTCGATCCTAGCACAGTCCGGTGGTATTTAAAGGTGCTCAAATATGTGAGCCTCGTGTCGGTCGAATTACTGACACGTAAAAGAACTGCGGGACAAAATTCCGACGGCTCGGCGTCTCCGAAAACTGAGAAAGTTGTTCGTGGGACGTAAAGCCAATATTATCATTATTATTACTAGAGGACCCGCGGTGCTCCGCATCATTAGTTATAAATAGGTCAGATAACTCGTCTTGATATGTCTGTCGTGTTCATATTGTTTTGCTTGCTCAATTCAATGGTTTTATGAAAATTTAATATGAAGCGTGTTATGGTATATCACAATTCGTAGTCAGAAGTTATCCATTCTGACGTCATTATGCCATGTGATTGGTAAAAATCTATCCATATATTCGCTTTTTTATCTTGCAGTTCTTGGTGTAAAACTTGGTATTGTGTCGTAGTAGGCAATGATAGTTCTTCTATATAGAACGGTTTTCTTGTGAGCTCATCTCGAAGGATCGTTTTCTCCCAGGCAGATAACTGTTTTAAGTGCATGGCCTTCACTGTTTCTAGTATAGCTAGGTTATACTTCGATAGGTGTTCCCAGATGAGGTCTAAGGCGTATGTTATGAAGGGATCTGTTTGGATGTAGACTTTTTTTCTCTTAGCAGCATCTAAGCAGTTAGGAACGCTCTGCCATCTGTTGAATATATCTGGAAGCTGGGGAAGGTTAGAGAATCGAATAATATCTAGCAGGGAATAGTATTCTTCCGTGATCAGAGGAAGTGTGTACTCTCCGACTTCACAGGTTGTAATCAAACATGGCTGAATGCAATGACATTACTAAGGATGAAAATCACACATACGAATATCAATAAAATTGTCAGTCGTTTAACAACCTGCTAAGTACAGAATGAATTTCGGTTTAGGATAATCCTTCGCCTGCACTTATTGGAGTGATTACTTAATGACTTGATTAATTTTATAATTATTCAAAGTTGGATGAACTTAGAGACCTATCAATGTCTCATGATTCAGCGGCAGGTAATTCCGGATGAAATAAAACAAATATGAAGCAAATCGGTCAAGTAGAACGGACCGACGGGTTTGCCAAAGCTGTTTTAGTAAACTCCTTTAATATATAGATTATTATATTATTATTTCATCGACAAGAAAGGTTATATAATAATTCGATGTGCAACTGGTTTCAAATTCACTTTGCTAAACAGTCGACCCATATGCGCAGGGCCTAAGCCACGTTTCCTGATACGGGGTAGGGAATGAGGTCAGCTGAAGTTTTATGCCATGTTTAGCGGGTGGATGCCCTTCCTGACACCAACCTTTATTGAGGAGCCAATGAACTTAATTATGGTCAATGTAATTGGGTAAGGAGGTGGAAGGAATCGACTGTGGTCTATGAATAAGAATTGTACCGGCATTGGCCTGGCAGTGAAAACTGGAAATCACAGAAAACCATTCTCAGGGCAGCCGACGGTGGGTCGCGCGTGGCTCCATAGCCCTAGCCCTCCTTTAACTGGTTAGTGGTGTGATAATGTAATACGTAAATGGCGTGTCTAGTAAGACGAACACGAAACCCATGCTACATATGTAACTGCACATATTAATCATTAATGTGAATTAAACCCATATTTGATATACATATTATTATTATTATTATTATTATTATTATTATTATTATTATTATTATTATTATTATTATTATTATTATTATATCGCTTTTCCCCACACCTCCGCGGGGTTGCGGGTGCAAACCATGTCGTCCGTGTAGATTTGGCCCTGTTTTACGGCCGGATGTCCTTCCTAACGCCAACTGTTTGTGGAGGGATATATTTAGTATTTTATGTTTTCTGTAATGGTTTGTAGTGTAATGTGTTGTGTGCGTATGAACTCCAAATCTGGAATCATTGGGGTTAATCATATGCAATTAAAATCACCGACCTAGCCGCGAATCGAACCGGGGCACTTCCCAACCGAAGGCCTCGACGCTGACCGTTCAACTAAGGAACAGGACAGATATTATATAGGCTTCATATAATATATATTAATGATGCGTAATGCGATTTCGGTTAATTACAGGTCTACCTACCTAAGTGGTTACGACGACACATGTCCCTCAACTTCACGCTGTTGGCCATAAAAGTGTAAAATAATTAACAAAATACAGCTTATCAGACGGAGTTTTGTGACGCAGCTGTCAGCTTGCGTTCTGGAGAGAGTGGGTTCGAACCCCACTGTCGGCAGCCTGAAGATGGTTTTTCGTTTTTTCCCTATTTTACACCAGGAAATTGAAGGTCACTGTCGCTTCCTTTCCATTTCTCACTCTCTCTTATCTGATCTTCGCCATAAAATCTACCTGCGACGTAAAGCGAACTGAAAAGAAAAATAATAATAAGTGTTCGTTATTGACGATATTTCACGGAGAGATGAAATGAATGTTGTTGGTTAGATTCTTCCCTTTTGAGTCATTTCTGTAGCCGTAAGTCACACACGGAAGAATCCTACCCTCATCTACCCCTACATTCTGACACTAACAAACTAACAACCTTTGAACTTCTTAATAGATCTCAGGGGAAATCTTTCTTCAGAACGAACGTGAAAAATGGCCTTCTCATGAATACAATAAAACGCGTTCTTCATCTTTCCAATCCTGCATACTGAAATCAGTTATTCTGTCTGATACAGATTTTTTAAAAGTGACAGTGTTGTAGAATGTTTCTCCCCCGAACGGTTGTGTCATTGCGGGGGTTCTATGACAAGCGGGTGGCGTGAAATCTTCCCTTAATTTGAGAACGTTTCCAATGAAATGTGAAGATGTCGTGTGGTGGGATGAGTGTGTAGATGAGAAATATTTCTAGACTTAATAATCTGAGTGTTTATATGTCTATAATTAGAACGAACACCTAAACAGGTGCAATAGTTCCTTAGTATAGAATAATCACTGTACAGGCCATGAAGATCCTTCGAGAACTGGAAAGTGATGGTTTCCGATACCAAAAACTTCGGCAGTAAATAGCACTCTATGGCCGGCACTTGCCTCTTCAGAAGAGGGAATTTTGTTTCAAAATGTTTCGACTCCTAGCCGGGGAACGAACCCACGTCCTTCCGGGTGACTGAGCCACCTTTATTTCTTACTAGCATGTATTAAAAGAGGAAGGTGTTACTACATTAATTTCCAGTGTATTCTAAATATTTATTTGGATAGCCTGTAGCAATTTTAAGAAATGTTGGTTTATTTTTAATCTTCAGCATGGAGGGCCAATTGATCTCCCATGTTCAGTATAGGATTTGATCAAGGGCTTTCGATCGTATGTTCTTGCTGTCATAAAGTGCTGTGCTTAGTGAAAATCCCACTCAAGCTGATCGGGATTCGAACACGGGATACCCCTAAGTCAAATACCTTTTCGATTCAACATATCAGTGGGTATGTATGGAAAATATGAATATTTGATCAAGTATTATATTCATATTGAGTGAAAGAAAATGACGACATGAATTTTTAAAGACGCTCTGAAGGACACACTATCCTGTAAGTATCAGTCAAGAAGGCAGACTCATTCTTGTGAAAAATAACATTTTTGTCATGCCGGCCTTACTCCTTCATGCTAAATTTCTGAAAACGGTCTAAAACGTGTCATTTTCCTATTAAAATTATTGCTGTACTTTAATTCTACTGTGGTGTCAACAATGAATATTGTTCAACGTTGACGTCAGTTATTGTATGGTACACATTTTCCCGAATTAAATCGAATTCAATACTATCTTTTGGAAATGCATCACCTTCTTGGAATAATTTCACCCACTTTCTGCATGGTCGTCTTCAGCAAGTGAATTTAGGAAGATAAATATTGATGTGGAATTTTAAACATTTCAGGCTTAATTTATTTTTCCACAGAGAGAAAATGTAACTACTATGAAATTTGTTATTCTGAATGGCCAAATAATGACTACGAGCCTTCAAAAATAGTGTTTTAATTGTTAACATTTATGATATATGTCAACGTAGAAGTTGTACCGAAGGACATCATTCATAACTGTAATGGCATATAGCCCTTTTATATATGAAAGGTAAGTAATATTAAATAATATGGATTTACGGATAAAGAGAGCGAGATGATTTATTATACCGCAAATAGCAGACTAACCATTAGCTTCCCGAATATACGGCTTGTCAGTAATGAACAAAGCAAACAAATCATGATTTTTAAAACATTATTCAGAGCTGTTGCATTACTAATGAATGTGGCAATGGACTGAGTAAACTTCACAACAGTTTGTCTCGTCAGGCTTGAGAATTCAGATGCACATCAGTGCAGGATTCACTGGAAGTACAGAGTGACCCGTACTTTCCCACTGATCCACGTATGACAGCTATCACGATGTATGAGATGCTCTTCTGTGGTAAGTTTGAACTGTTTCCAGAACTGCACGAAGAAGGACGATAGTGTACCGCATGTCCCTGGTGTTAGTCCAATATATCTTCGATCTATTCGAGGTGGTACTTTTCCTTCTGAAAAGGCACTGTATGAATATACGTTATCCCTTTCTCGCTGTTCACTTCTTCAGGCTGGCTTCTATGATTTTCGATTGGGATTGTCCTATTCAGTACAAGTCCAGCTACTTTTGCTGGAAATTGATATAAAAAAGCCTTTTAGAAGCTCCGATGTATGATATTATCTTACCAAAAGTAAAAATATAAAAGTCTAAATTATATTCAGAACCGAAGGCCACGTCTGTGGACGAAAAAAATGGAAACACCTCTTGAAATTCCAGATTTTCCTCAGTGACCACTTGTGGTACTACAAGCAAAATTCAAAATTAAAATTTGTCCCCAAATATGGACATTAGCCTAGCACCAATTTTAGACCTAATGGCAGCGTACCTGTATGTGGAAAAATTGGTAATATGAAGATTTAAAAAGTTATATGTTTGCAAATAAGTTACCGAAGATTTTCTTCCCCAAGAGAGTCCAAGGACATCCTGCATCAGGCTAGTGATTTAACCGCTTAATGAAGTGCGTCTTGAAATAACTCGTAAAATCAGTTTCCTAGTTTTGGAGCCTTAATTTTACCCAAACAACTTCCATGAAATTTTCGAAACAATTTTCATTACGTAACTAATTTGAAGTAAATGAAGGCGCATCTACATCAAGTACGACTTTGTTAGAAGACATGAAAAGTGAACCAGTGTATTTGAAATTTATTGTCTTGCCTTTAATTTCTAGTAAGTCTGCAAAACCCTCAAAATCCTGCGGCTGCTACAAAAGTGACAGACTACCACAATTTTTTAATTTTCAAAGCAAACAACAAAAACAGAAATTAACAAAATAGAGATTCGGAAAACTAATTTTTTGCAACGCATTTTAATGAGGAAATAGATGGTTCAAAAGAGGAAGATCGTCCGTTTTGCTAAAGTATTTCCTCCTGTATAATCATAGCGTAATGATTTTCAGTACCGCCGCTCGTCATGTGAACTGTTCTCTACTGTTTTCTCATCCTCATTCAGCCGCCAAAGTGGTTGACGATCGACGAGGTCATTGTGAAAAGATTTTAGAACACATTATAAACTAAATTGATTGGAAATTTGAATTACATTGTTAGTCACAGAATAAAATTATTACCACAGACCTAGGCACTGGGTCTCAGAGGATAAACTGGTATAAGAAATTTCAAAAGTTTTAAATTAAGATAGAAATCATACTAAAATGAAGTGTACACTAGGTCTGAGTGCATTTCGTTGATTTCCAGGATCTTTAGAGCACCTCTAAGTCTCTATCTCTATTTTGTTAATTTATATTGTTGTTCTTTCTTTGAAAAGAAAAATTGATGGCTGGCTGTCTCTATTGTAAAGGCCGCAGGGTTCTGAGGGTTTCGTAGACTAAGGCAAATGCTATGTGGATAATAAATTTGATACCCACTGGTTCACTTGTTTTATAACAAAGTCGTACTTGATGCAGATGCACCTTCGTTTACTTCCACGTAGTTACGTATTGCAAACGGTTTTCAATTTTTCATTTCTCATAATACGCTATTAAGGTCTACACACACCAACGCGGGTTGCGGGAAGCGGGAGCGGGAGCGAAACCTACAATCCCGCGGTCGCTGCGAAGTTCGTCTTTCTGCACACACGAACGCGGGAAGCGGGAGCGGGAGTGAAACTTAGTCGCTGCGAAATTCGTTCAATACATTACGTCCTTCATGGCTATCTGTTTGAGGAAGTTCGTGATGGTTTCCTCACGTTCTGTTGTTTCCAGGAGTGAATGTAACAGGCGGTGCCGATACTTTCTTTTTTAAACATTCTAAAACGGGCTGATCCATAGGTTGTATTAAACTTGTTACGTTAGGGGGGAAAAATAAAGTACGAATTCTATCACATCACATACGAGTTCATGTTCATCTGGATGTGGCCCTGCTTTGTCTAGCAATAAAACTGCTTTAATAGGCAGACGCGGTCTCAGTAGAGGGGACCCACAGTACGATGACATGGCAAAAATATGCAGAGAATGAAATGCTGTAGAAAAATCACTTTAAATTTACGAAAATAAAAATTGTTTTCATATATTGCTTTTTTATACTTCTCCTTTCGTTATTATGAAATTCCTGGTATTGTTATAATTTCTTCCAATGTCTTGCTTTTATATAATTGTTGTCGTTAGGTGATTTTTGTTTTCATTTAACGTCGTTATCATAGTATTGTAAGAATATACTGCATATGCATCGGGATATCTGACAATTGAAATTTATTTTATAATAATAATAATAGTGACGACCTACGGCATACTCTGTAATTATACTACCCTTCTTACACCTATACTGCACACCATTTAACCCTAATAATAATAATAATAATAATAATAATAATAATAATAATAATAATAATAATAATAATAATAATAATAATAATTGTACCGGCTGGTACACCTCTACGCCGCACATTTGAATTACCGCCTTAAAGTATTCCTCTACAGGAGAAACTCTGAACTTTAACAACTGTATCAACTCATAAGTTTTCTCAGAAGATGTCACTACCGTAAATTTTGTGATTACGAAGTTGTCAGTACTGTGTGGAGTTCAACTTGTTTTCTTTTCTATTGATCAAGAAGTGTGGACGTTCTCTGACAGATGTCTCTACAAAAAACTATGACCATGCACCCTGGTGCGAAGTGGAAGAACTTTATTCGAAGAAATTTTGTATTCATAAGTTTGTTCTTTACTAAATTTCGTTCTTTCATTTGTGGGTTGGCAATATAAATCTTTTCTTTCCGCCAGTTTTGAAGTTAGCCAATCAATTATTTCTGTAATTAATTTTTGACCAATCGTGTCTTTCTTCTTCAATTTTGATGTGTAACTTTTAGCCAGCCAATAAACGACTGTGGGTGTGTCTTAATTATTCCTGAAAGGTCTCGAATCTTCCCCGAGAGTATAAAAACTGCTGATTTTCCTGTCTCTTGGCCACTCGAACAACATCTAGCGTAGTGTATGGAAGAGTAGCAGGGGGCGGGTAGCGCCTCTTCCTTCGGGCAGCAGCTCTTCACAAAGGTAATGGCCGTTTAATATCTTTATTTTCTTGCTAGCTCAGCAGTTTAACACTCGGGGAAGGTCCGAAACCTTTTTATTATGTAACCTATCTCTTAAACATGTAAAATTTTATTAATCCTCATATAACTTTAACTGAAAATCGGGGATAGAGAGTGCTTTACCCTCTCGAGCTCCCTTTCATTTTTAATTCGAGGTGACTACGTTTTCGTAACCGTTCTTCTACTCTTCCGTTATGTATTAAATTTATTCTGTATACGAGTCACCTCTATAGTTTGGGAATAGCCCCTGCTTCATCGGCCTAGTGCCTCTTAGGTTTTAAGAAGTTTCGTGTACAGTAGGAGTGCAAATTTACTCCTCCATTCAGTTTTGCATTTTGGGCCAATTACTTAACCTATTATTTTTCTACTAAGGCCCATTAGGTTGGGTACAAGATACCCCTGTTTCTTTGTAAGTGTGCCTTGAGGGCAGTTAATAGTAAAGTCCGTTGTGGCCTTTGATAGGTTTGAAAAATTGAGAGCGGGTCAGCTCTTTCTTGTATTTGGATATGTGCCTCTAGGAGGCCTGACAGTGCTAGGTGGGAGCAAGTACTCCAGGTTATTGGGGGTTTTCTGCCCTTTGATAAATATGTGGTTGTGAGCTGAGAGCTGAAGAATTGTAAAAAGTGGGGCTTGAAGCCCAGATCGTTAAAGTGTCTCTAAATCTTGGCTTTCCTGTCTTGTACCTGATTTGTTAACTTGTTGTTATTTGTTGAATGTTCAAATTCTATGTCAAAATTGTTATGTTTTGCTAATTTCGAAAATATAACCTTTATTGCAATTTTAATCAATATCTCAGCTTTGTAGCTAGAGCCATTCCAGCCCGCACCTTCTTTCACCTATGCATTCCGAGGGTAACCCCGTAACAAATAATAATAATAATAATAATAATAATAATAATAATAATAATAATAATAATAATAATAATGCATAACAACAGTGTATAGACAATTTTAGTATACATCTCACATATATCTGGAAGTTGACGAACGGAGAAATGTATGAAAAAACATTTTTGTGATAAAATTGAAGAATTGATACCAGGTAGGCTATACGCAGTTCTTTTCTTATTTCATCCCACAACATATCTTTCTTCCGTACATTACTCATGTCGTAAAGCATTGGGTGTTTCTTAACGCACTCTATCAACAGTTCAGTCGTCATTGCTACTGTCACAATGAATGCGGGACGCGGGAAAACGCTGCATGTTGCGAACCATTTTCAGTTCGCAGCAATCGCGCCGTGTAGGCGGGAGAGTGACGCACCGGTGTGAATGGCTCCATATCCCGCTGTACTCATACTAGTTCGCGACGGGATTGTTCCCGCTCCCGCTCCCGCTCCCGCACCCCGCGTTGGTGTGTGTAGACCTTTACGCTATTTTCGTTTCATTTATTTTAATCTTTCATTATTCCATTTTATCATTTCAACTCTTTAGTTTGCACGTTTTTGTTGAATCCGTATCAGATCTTTCTTTCCCATTATTCACTTTCAATTGAGACATTAAACATGATCGTAAGTTAAATACTTTCGGCTATATACGCGATCTACTCAAACACTAAAAGCGTCATAAAAAAATTATTTCCATGCACCTGTCGTCGAGGAAGGTAAGCCTACGTTAATAGAAACCTAAACAAAAGGAAGAAGAACATTCAGCAAATATATTCAAGTACAGTAAGGTAAACGATCCTTAGAAGTTTCTCACCCTGAGGTCATGAGAAGTGTTCTAGGGTACATCCCACCAGAGGTAGAGAACTGTTAGCTGCGGTGGTAGAGTTAGAGACCAGCTGTACCCACGCGGGGGGTGAGACGGTTGTATGTTATGCAGGTGCGGGGACATTCCAATCGGCTCTCCAGGTGTGCCAACAATAGCAAGCCATTCATCAGAACAGACACGACATTCCACTCGTTATGACTAACATTACACCTTCAACTGAAAGTACTTTTTGGGATCAGACTACTACTTCCACATTATATACGACTTAATAACTATAAATTTATCAGTATTCCCATGACTTTGGTCTCTCATACACGTTATGTGTGAGATACAGAATTATTTATCTGCTTGGATATGTATCAAGCGATATAGCCTTGATTCAGTGACATCTTGGCAACGATTCTGATGGAATAGCATGAAGGGACAGGCCACACTACTGCATGTAAATGCCAGATTAGGGTAACTAATTGGTAGTTTCTGGCACAATGATTAATTTCCCAACAACAGCAGCAGCAGCAGCAGCAGCAGTAAGTGTACACCATAACGATACAGATGTAAGATTCTGAATAAGTATGCACTTTAGAAAACGCACAGATTCCCTACTATAAGCAAAACAACACCACGCGTTTAAATGAGCAGACTTCTTACCGTACGTTGCTGTTTCAGTGCTTCTGCGTCCACATAATCATTGTACCTGCGTATCGTGTTCCGAACACTCTCGTACAAACATCTGCTAGTCGAACATCCATCGTTACCATAACCAGTGTAAGCAGATCTCACTTCCCCTTAAAACCACCACCAACACCACCACCACCACCACCACCACCACCACCACCACCACCACCACCACCAATTCCTCTGACTCCTCCGGGGTGTCGTAAATCCGACTGTTCTTGTAAGTGGGCACAGAAACACTCCAGCAACAATGTAAGCACGTGGTGGTGTTTTCTTATAGTGGGGAAACGGCACGTTTGCGAACATAGGTTCCTGTTCAAAATATCATCTATTTGGTCGCCCCTACAAGCCATCAAAGTATGTAATATGAATTTCGACAAACCCTGTAAATAAAACTGGCTGTTATGAACCTGTCATTCATGGATTAATTATTAAACCACAATTGCAACATTAATATAGTCACCAAGCTCGATAGCTGCAGTCGATTAAGTGCGGCCAGTATCCAGTATTCGGGAGATAGTGGGTTCGAACCCCACTGTCGACAGCCCTGAAGATGGTTTTCCGTTTTTCCCCATTTTCACAACAGGAAAATTAAGACCACGGCCGCTTCCTTCCCAGTCCTAGCCCCTTCCTGTCCCATCGTCGCCATAAGATCTATCTGTGTCGGTGCGACGTAAAGCCAATAGCAAAAAAAAAAGGAGAAGTAGTATAGTTATGCGGAGATAAGTGGCAGCATAAGAGACAAAGCACATCTCATCAAACTACAATAGGCAGTGTATTGAAGAAGCACCCTCTAGCCTACACGTGCAGTCAGTGAAAAGATCCCAGCCGAAATCCGAAAATAAAATAATTATTTCTATTACAACTGATTTCATAAATTGACTGCTTTTATTAGCAACATGACGTAAACGTTGCTATATTGTTAACACACCCACCTTTTTCTTGTAGCCTGTTGTGTGTGAAACTAAACACTTCGGGTGTTAACTATAACCCCACCTTGCCCTAGTTAGCTGGTGTGTCGTCGTAAGACGCTGTGAATCTCCAGGTAGGCCCGCAGCCCGCATCCCGCCTTATCATGATAGGGTGGCTTAAAGCTTATTAGTCAAGTCAGCAACTTTAATTCCGCTAGAGTAGCTCTTTCGCGCATCTGCAAAGAAACTAACCCGCTCGAGTGACTACTGCTGTATAGTGAGCGGATACTCCAAACAGCTGTACCTTGATTGTCCAAAATGTTTGCAGTTTCTTAATCTTGATTAAACACACTCTCGGAAATATGAAAATGCTGAATTATTTGCTCCAGCAGCGTTGCAGGATATGGGGTTTTGTATACGACACTGTTCTTCTCATTCTTCCAGTGATCGTTATTTCATGTTTTTCTCCACATTTCGGTTGTAATCTTTATTATTTTCCTGATTAATAGAAGCTAATGTCCATCTCCGTATTGTAAAGGTTAGCGCTGTTAATTGCCGTCCTCAGAGGCTTGTGTTCGATTCCCGGTACTGCAACAAGGCTTGCGTGCAGCTAAAAGGTACATGCAGCTCACCTCCACTGAGGATACAAAGACAAGAATTTATTTACAATAGAGGCTAAAGGGCACACGGCATTGTAGCATACAAAACACACCAGCACCATCAATAATAATAATAATAATAATAATAATAATAATAATAATAATAATAATAATAATAATAATAATAATAATAATAATAATAATAATGTTATTTGCTTTACGTCCCACTGACTACTTTTACGGTCTTCGGAGACGCCGAGGTGCCGGAATTTAGTCCCGAGGGAGTTCTTTTACGTGCCAGTAAATCTACCGACACGAGGCTGTCGTATTTGAGCACCTTCAAATACCACCGGACTGAGCCAGGATCGAACCTGCCAAGTTGGGGTTAGAAGGCCAGCGCCTTAACCGTCTGAGCCACTCAGCCCGGCGCACCATCAATTAGTTTGTTACCATGACTACTAGAAAACATTTTCAGCTCGTACTGTAAAAATATATTTCTATAGCTTCCTTTAATTCAAGTCTGCTCCTCGACAAAGCTCACCAAAAATCCAATACAAAACGAATAGCATGTACACAAACGGTAAGTCGTGTAGAATAAAATGAAAAATGGGTGAAGAGTGAAGCCAGTAAAGAGGATAATAATGATGATAGTTATAAAATATTGCGAACTAGCAACTGTACCCGTGCTTCGCTACGGTATTCTACCTTGTATACAGATTTCTACGTAAATAACTGTACACGCAGTGAGTAAGAATATATTAAATTGCATGTCTCTCAGCGCTATCCGAGAAACAAAACGGGGAGGACCTCATACGTTGTTTCCGAAGTAAGGTGCGCGTTGGGGAGTTACGATGATAAGGGCAGGCTACATTTCGTACTGCAATTCACAATCGAGTCCGCAAGTTTATACTATAGCGATAGTCTCACTTGCCAACTGCCATTCACAATAGAGATGGGGAGTTTTCATTAAAAAGACAAGCCCCTTTTCCTAATTGCAATCACAATCGAGTTGGAGTGTTATGATTATAATCGAGAAATGCAGCTCAATGTAACGTATAAGGTACCTAGATAATACAAAAGGTCATAGGACCAAAGTTGTAGATCTTTCGAAATTGAACGGCGATTGTGCCATCTGATTTTTTTATACGACTTACTGCTTAAATACCAATTACCCCGAAACGAATGTATGCACCGTCATTAAAATTGCCTCCATATTTCAATATTTTTCGAGACCGAAAACTTACACCTTTCAACATGTTGGAATTTCTACACAAAGGAAAGGGTGTCGAGGTTTGGGATTAGCACTCGCATACACACGGAGAAATTAAGGAAGGCAATAATAAAGTCGACATTAATTAATTAGGATAATAACTGTGGACAGCCGGAAAGGACAAATATGTAAATACCAAGTGGATGCATAGGAAAAATGAAATGTCCCTCAATATATTGTGATGGCATGAGTTACGGATTTAAGAAAGCGGTAACAGAGGAAAAAATTAGGCGCAGGGATTCTTAGGTAAACAGAGAAGAAGGTGACTTATGGTGTTATTACTTAAGCCTAAAAAGGCAAGGCAGATGCAAGAAATTAAAGCAGAAAACAGAAATAGAGGAGAAATACAGTAAAAATTATAGCAAATGCCAGAAAACAACTCACGGTGTGAAATAATGCGCTACACTCCGTAGTACTGTTTAAATATTAACCCCCCTTCCCCACTTAGTACTATTCGAAGACGATTGTACTGTCCAACAGTATGCCGCAAATATCCCGTGTAATGGAAGATAGACGTCTCTCTCGCCTTCTACCCAAGGAACAACCACAAGTTTACAGGAAAGGTGACGAAAATGGCATTACGTTACTTCCCTGCTAGAAAACAGCCATCGTCGCCATAAGACCTATCTGTGTCGGTGCGACGTAAAGCCCCTAGAGAGAAAAAAAAGAAAGAAACCAGCCACCGGGCAAGTTGGCGTGCGGTTACGGGCACGCGGCTGTGAGCTTGCATCCTGGAGATAGTGGGTTCGAATCCCACTGTCGGCAGACCTGAAGATGGTTTTCCGTGGTTTCCCATTTCAAACCAAGCAAATGGTGGGGGCTGTACCTTAATTAAGGCCACGGCCGCTTCCTTCCAACTCCTAGGCATTTCCTATCCCATCGTCGCCATAAGACCTATCTGTATCGGTGCGACGTAAAGCCACTAGAAAAAAAAAAAAAGAAAGCAGCCAGAGACGTTGCCATGATAGCCGGCAGATTCATTGTCAGTCTTTTAGTCACTCCATGCAGAGTATTAAAGTCGTCATTTGAAAAGCGAAGTTATGTACATAACAAAAGTTGTTTAAAATGAAGGGACGCTTCACATATAATCCACGCATTTTACAGAAAACAGTATGAGAGAAAATTGACGAACGCTGTTCTGGTTTTCCTATAAATCCCCAGTCTAATCGGTGATTTTAAAATCATATGCATATCTAAACCTTAGCTGGGTTGACTAAAGCTTGAAGCTTGGTCGAGATCTATTCAGTCGTTTCGCCGTGATGGTGAAGAGACAAACGAACAAACGGAGACGAAAACTAAAAACCTCTAATGCGGTCTTGAGTTGACCTAAAGAGGATAAATATCTGAAAAATTGGTAAAACGAACGAAATTACAGAGAGCAGACTCCGTACAACTTTATTTACCGGGGGAGTGCGCCGTGGGGTTAGGGGCGCGCAGCTGTGAGCTTGCATCCTGGAGATAATGGGTACGAACTGTCGGCACTGTCGGCAGCATCGAAGATGGTTTTCCGTGGTTTCCCATTTTCACACCAGGTAAATGCTGGGTCTGTACCTTAATTAAGGCCACGGCCGCTTCTTTCGCACTCTTAGGCCTCTCCTCTCCCATCGTTGCCATAAGACCTATCAGTGTCGGTGCAACGTACAGCAAATAATAAAAAAAATACCTTTATTTATATAAATTGGTTATTCTGTACTCCTTGTTTCCGGTAGTATGTGGAAGTTTGTGAGGAATTTAATAATTGCTGGTATCTTGTTATTATTACCTCGTGTGATAAAACACACGCCAACAATAAAATACTTGAAATTACATTCTGCACACATTTTATTATCTACTGATTCTCGATACAGCTAATATTACTGGAGAAATTTAACATTTCCTATGTTTGGTACATCTAGTATTGCTACGTCACTGTATACTAATTAAATAATGTGTAACCTAGAGCACAACTTGGCTCTTCCTGAAGTAAAATATCGAGTTTCGATAAACTCGAATACGCCCTCTTCCTGTGATGTTGGCAGTCAGAATATCTATAGAGATGCTCCCTTGCAAGACATCCATAGTGTTCTCCATGCGTTCTTCTCTCTGGAAAGTAGCAATTTTCCCGCAAAAATGCTTTACGCCAGTTCAAATGCCACTAGAACGCATACAGAGCAAACATGAAATTTCTGGCCAGATGAAGTAACAATGGTGGGTTCACTGAATAGAGATAACGGGTAGCAGAGCAGTAGGTACGGTTGATATTGGCGAACTCATTGCTATGTCCGAATACTAAATTCTTTTTCAAGCTTCGAATTAAACAATTAAACAAGTAAACAGTTAAAGAATAAAACATTAAATCACGCTGCTATGCTGTATTTAAAATCTTCTTCTTCAGCTTTTCCCACAGGTTTGAGGCCACTGGTGCGAACTGTGTCGCACAGGTGAATTCGGCCCGATTTTGCGACCGAATGCCCTTCCTGGCGCCAACCCTATACGGAGGGCTGTAATCACCATTACGTGTATCTGAGGTTGTTGGTGGTGTGGTGCGTTGTCTAACTATGAAGAGGAGAATTTTGGGACAAACACAATACACAGTCCCAAGCCAGCAGAATTAATCAGACGCTATTTAAATCCCCAATCCGGGCGATAATCGAACCCGAGATCCTCCAAACAGAAGGCCTCAACACCCATCATTCAGCCAAGAAATCGGACCTGTATTTAACTAATAATAATAATAATAATAATAATAATAATAATAATAATAATAATAGTAATAATAATAATAATAATAATAATAATAATAATAATAATAATAATAATAATAATAATAATAGTAATAAGTGCCCACAGGAAAGATCAATACAAGCTTATACAAAGATTGCTCAGCTGACATTTGATCGATCAGAGGAGCGAACCCTGCACCTGTGGCAAAACGCTATGTCGAATTTTGATTAATCTTTATACTTCCACCTCTTAGTCCCGTTTACTAATAGGTGAGATGAAATGACATGACATGTTTTACGGCTGGATGCCCTTTCTGACACCAACCTCAGTTGAGGAGATAATGAAGAAGAAATGAATGATGGTGAACGAAATTGGGTAAGGAGCTGGAAGGAATCGGCTTTGGCTTATGAATAGGAACTGTCCTGGCACTTGCCTGGAAGAGAAAATGGGAAAATGCAGAAAACCATTCTCACTACAGCCGACGGTGGGACTCGAACTAACTCGTCTCACGAACGCAGAGTTTGGCTCTATAGCCGTAGCGCGTTAACACGCGCGAATTATTATTATTATTTTTATTTTTATTATTATTATTATTATTATTATTATTAAACAGTAAGTCAGACTCCTTGGACGAATGATCACCGTACCAACCTTCGGTTCAGACGGCCGTCAGTTCGGTTCCCGGATGGGTCGTGGATTTTATTTGTGTATGGTTAATTCCTTTGGCTCTGGGACTGAGTGTTGTTGTTCTGCTTAATGCATATTTCTTCACTTTCACATAACACACCACAATAGCAACCATTGCGGAAACTCGCTATAGTGAATTTATCCCTCCAAATGGGGTTGGTGTCAGGAAGAGCAACCAGCTGCAAAACTAGCCCAAATTCTCATTCACCCGAAACAAACAGGCATTATTCACACTGTGTGTAATTATCTCCTCTCACAGCTGTCTTAATAATGGCGTGGTGATAGGATACACCTTCGAGTATTCGGCACAGGCTTGTGGTAAAACAAGACCTATAGCGGCCAGTGAGCCTTTTTTGACAACGTTGCTTCAGGTTAAGGAGTGCGTATCTCTAATTACATGGACTGTTGTGCTAAATTGGAACTGCGTCAAGGAACAATGCTTTCTGCTCATGTGTGGTTGAGAACAATGAACCGGTCTGTGAAATTTGAAATATGATTAGGCTTTTTATGAACTAGCGTGCATGTTTTAATTATCTACAGGCTAATTACACCAATCAGTTCTACTCTCAGGGAACCAATGGGAGGGAATTTTAGACTCACCAAGTTCTTCCGATGATATACCTAATGACGAGCAAAGAAGTAATAATTTCTTACTTGCGAAGACTCACATGAAATGTCTCTCGATTTCAATCACGCATCTTAAAGAGTAATTGGTTTCAACATAAGCCATCGTTCTGTTAGGTAAAATATAGTTTCAACGTATATTCATTAAAGAATGATATTAAATTGCTCCTATAATTATTAGTTAACTTACGGCTGGGTTAGGTTACAAGGGGGATATCACTACATGACCTTCCATTGCGACCAGTTACATGTTTACGCTTTCCCCACTTTAGTTTCCCTGTATTTATTTATTTATTTATTTATTTATTTATTAAATGCTGACTTGTAAATCACACACTTACTTCAGAAATATGCATTTATATGTACTTATAATGTATCCTTGTTTTTCCATACGAAATAATAATAATAATATTGATAAATCGCACTCCTGGAAGAAGACTGCCACAAATAAAAACACTATTATTTTTCAGAAGAAGCTGTGAAAGGTTTGAATCAATGGGGAAAATGAGTAAATAGTATTTTAATAATATAATAATAATGCTATTTGATTTACGTCCCACTAACTACTTTTACGTTTTCCAGAGACACCGAGGTACCGGAATTTTGACCCGCAGGAGTTCATTTACGTGCCAATAAATCTACCGACACAAGGATGACGTGTTTGAGTACCTTCAAATACCACCGAACCTGCCAAGTTGGGCTTAGAAGGCCAGCGCATCACGAGCCACTATGTCCAGCAAAAATAGTATACTTGCACAGCGCGCCGGCCTCTTGCCGCTGTGTTCCGTGGTTCAAATCCCGGTCACTCCATGTGAGATTTGTGCTAGACAAAGCGGAGACGAAACAGGCATTTCTCCGGGTACTTCGATTTTCCCTGTCATCTTCCATTCCAGCAACACTCTCCAATACCATTTCATTTCATCTGTCAGTCATTAATCATTGCCACTGAGGAGTGCGACAGGCCTCGGCAGTCGGCACAATTCATATCCTCGCCGCTAGATGGAGGCTTCATTCATTTCGTTCTTGAGCCGGTCGAATGACTGGAAACAGGCGCGGTGGATACTTGTATACAATGGCGCTCTGATAGTGTTACAACGGCAGAATACGGTGTGAATAAATTATATTTCATAAATTTAAGTCATACCTGGAAAATTCAACATACGGCCGTTTGCTATTAAGTGGTCATGGGAATACCAACATTTACTTATTCTTTTTCTACCGTTTATCCCACACCCATGGGGTTGCGGGTGCGAACTGTGTCGCACATGTGGATTTGGCCCTGTTTTACGACCGGATGCCTTTCCTGACGTCAACCCTATATGGAGAGATGTAATCACTATTGCGTGTTTCTTTGGTGGTTGGTAGTGTAGTGTGTTGTGTGAATATGAAGCGGAAAGTGTTGGGACAAACACAAACATCCAGTCCCGGGGCCAGAAGAATTAATCCGAGGCGATTAAAATGCCCGGTCCGGCCGGGAATCGAACCCGGGACCCTCTGATCCAAAGGCCTCAACGCTGACCATTCAGCCAATGAGTCGGACAATACCAACATTTACTGCATAGTGTTATTAAATTATTAATTAAATTTTTCCTTTAACGAACTTCCCCGCAGCTCTATAATCTTGTACACCAAATAATGTTTGAAAATATATTTTACTGTATTTGTCACAGCTGCATTACTAATATTATTTTAGAAACATTGATTCTACTTACCGGTATTTTGTTTGAAAATAAAGATTTTTTTTTGCTAGGGGCTTTACGTCGCACCGACACAGATAGGTCTTATGGCGACGATGGGATAGGAAAGGCCTAGGAGTTGGAAGGAAGCGGCCGTGGCCTTAAGAAAATAGAGAATTGGTCCGCTTCTGTGGTGCAGTGGTTAGTGTGATTAGCTGCCACCACCGGAGGCCGGGTTCGATTCCCTGCTCTGCCACGAATTTTGAAAAGTGGCACGAGGGCTGGAATGGGGTCCGCTCAACCTCGGGAGGTCAACTGAGTAAAGGTGGGTTCGATTCCGACCTCAGCCATCCTGGAAGAGGTTTTCCGTGATTTCCCACTTCTCCTCCAGGCAAATGGGATGGTACCTAATTTAAGGCCACGGCCGCTTCCTTCCCTTTTCCTCGTCTATCCCTTCCAATCTTCCCATCTCCCCGCAAGGTCCCTATTGAGCATAGCAGGTGAGGCCACCTGGACGAGGTACTGGTCATCCTCCCCAGTTTTATCCCCCGACCCAATGTCTCACACTCCAGGACACTGCCGTTGAGGTGGTAGAGGTGGGATCCTTCGCTGAGTCCGAGGGGTAAACCTGCCCTGGAGGGTAAGCAGATTAAGAAAGAAAGAATTGACTTACAGATGTAGTGAGCCCTAGAGTAAAGATATCTTCGAATTATTTTTCTTCTTCCTTATCTATATCCCAATTTAATAAGCTCAACACTTAATGTAGATCTGGTCCAGTTTTATGGCCAGATGCCCTTCCTGATGCCAATTCTATTTGTATTCACCATTGCACGTGTCTGTGATGATTGGCAATGGTATGTATTGTGTGTAAGGAAGACCCAAATACTTAATCCCAGAACTAGAGGAATTAACCATTCACAGTTAAAATTTTCGGCCCGGCCAGGTTTGAAGCCTAGGTTCGTCTGAACCGAAGACCAGCACGCTGACCATTCCGCCAAGCAGTTGAAAAACATAAAAAAATACCTGCCATAACTGACATTTTGCAGTTTTATAGGAGTTAAGTTGAAACTCTGCTGCGAGAAGAAAACTGTAACATAGACCGCAGCGACGATAAAACTACGATTTGACTTACGGCACTTTTGCAGGACAGAGAACACACATAAACCATTCGTGTGTACGCAATAGTTCAAAATATAACTTTCTTCCTTGTGGCAGTCTTCAGGTGCGAAATGCTGCGGGACTTCTTAGTGAAGACATTAGAGAGGTCACTTAAATCGAGAGAGTGACTTCCAAGCGTAGTCTTTGCGCGGCTTAAGGTTTCACATTGGCAAAGGGTGCGTTTAGCAATTTCATCAGCTTTATGTACTGCTCCATGGCTAAATGGTTAGCATGCTTGCGTTTGGCCCAAGGGGTCCCGAGTTCGATTCCTGGTTGGGTTGGGGATTTTACCTTTCAATAGTTAATTCCTACGGCTCGGGGCTGGGTGTTCGTGCCGTCTTCAGCATTAGATTTTGTCTTAGGTAGAGCCCATTCTCACAAACGCGCAGGTCGCCTATATGGCGTCAGATCAAAAGACCTGCACCAGGCCTCTTCGAAGACCACATTCCATGATTTATTATTATTATTTTGCAGGTTGTTTTACGTCGCACCGACAAGGAGAGGTCTTATGGCGACGATGGGATAGGAACGAGCTAGGAGTGGGAACGAAGCGGTCGTGGCCTTAATTAAGGTACAGCCCCAGCATTTGCCTGGTTTGAAAATGGGAAAGCACGGAAAACCGTCTTCAGGGCTGCCGACAGTGGGGTTCGAACCCATTATCTCCCGAATACTGGATACTGGCAGCTCTTAAGTGACTGCAGCTATCGAGCTCGGTATTATTATTATTATTATTATTATTATTATTATTATTATTATTATTATTATTATTATTATATTATTATTATTATTATTATTATTATTATTATTATTAGCTTTATAACATATAAGCCAACGGCCGTAGCCGTGTTGAAACACCGGATTCCGTGGCATCTCCGAAGTTAAGCAACATTGGGCATGGTCAAGATTTGGATGGGTTGCCACGCGCTGTTGGGAGGGGGGGGGGGTTAAGGGAATGGAGGAGCTGAAAGGAACTGGCCACCCTACCACACGTAAACTCCAGCTCAGATACACCTCTGTGGAGGTTCGGACCTGCCTTCGGGCAGAATACACCCTTACCTTAACTTATAATACAAGGAGTATTCACAGCGATTTCAAACTCGTATAAATGTCCCTTCAGTCTGCAATGACCAGTCATCAGATCACTTGTCCATTTCAGATTTATTTTTCTCGTACGAAGTAGTTTATATGCCCGGCTTTCATTTAGCTCTCGTATATGAACTTTTGCATACTTCTGTTGATCTTCAATACTTTGTATGACTGTCCATCATCCATTCTTTGACTTTTGCCTTAATTAGGGCATAGGAAAGTCCAAATAGTGACTGAGTTTCTGTGAATAAGCTCTGAGATCCCTCCTTGGCCAACGTATCAGTCTTTCAGTTGCCCTGAATTCCTTCATGTCCCGGTAGTTAACATACCAACGTACACATACTACTTTAGAATTAAAGGAGCACTGAGCTTGGATTATGGTATTGTGACCACGATGCTTCCATTTGTTCTCAAATATCTGAAGACTTCGAGGTAATAGCAGCAGTTCACTGTTTTACCCGCGGGTATGAATTCCTGGCGCACAACGCCGTTGATAGACGGACAACAACACTGTCACGTTCGACCTGATCTGCCACGCTCTCTTCGGTCACGGCGAATATTTCTCCGTGTCTCCGTAAACATTTACCACGGCTTTGAAGCAGAAGCGAATGTTGATACGCTGCTCATAATAATCAGACATCTCGGCAGTCGCAATACATACTCTACGCACTCGCTAACCAACAGCTGATGAATGAGATTTGTTTCAGAAATGCTCTGCAGATGGCTTCGTTGAATAGGCCTACAACTATAGCAGCACTTACCACACCAAAACCACAATGACTTTATATTCGCTTGGTATTTTCAAAATTAATTTTTCTTTCCTTTTAATAAGTATTGTATTTTTCCTTAAATCAAACGAACTACGCGATACGAGTTATGTAGCTGTACAATCGTTTCCATTACATATTGGGTCCAAATTTTACTGTCGTGAGACAGAACCCGTGGTTGCGGATAGCGTGTCATAATCCCATAGTCTTGTGAATGTAAGGTTACAACTGCATTGTTCGTATCGTGTAACCAACTCGCTCTGTTACAGGATAAATCTATCCTATTAATGAAAATCAAGAGGATTGGGAAATTTACGTTTGTTGGTGAATGGATTGAACACAACTTTTCAGAAAGAGCATCATTATCCATGAGAGTTAACAAGTTGGAAGTGGCCTTTCAACTGACATGGAACACTTAAAACAAAAAATGTCTGTCATGCATCCTGAAAATGAACCAATACACGTCAGTCATGCGAACAGAAGCTCTGTATTTCATCGAGTGTCTTTCATTGAACCGAAGAGGTCTGATGGAGAAACTGGAAGTCAGAGAGAGAAGAATTCTCAGGAAGAACTCAGGTCTGATAAAGGAAGATGAGAAATTGCGTAGACGGCACAATTCTGAGTTGTACGAGCATATAGAGAAAGTCTCTGATAGTGCTAGGAGAAGGAGAAGGGCTTTCTGTGGCTATATAGTAAGGCTGCCTCCCAAAAGACTGATCAATCGCCTGATCATCTTCTGGCAGAGCAAGAAGATTCGTACCACTTGGATGACAGAAACTGAGAAGGACATTAAAGAACTATAAATATCAGATATTCAAGATATACAGTCTGTACGATATACTTTGAAAGAAGACCATGGATTTCAAAAAAAAAAAAAACCGGAAGAAAGGTACCCCCAGGACAGATGAAAGAAAGGAGTTACACCGGCAGAAAACACGCCAATACTGGACAAAGATCAAAGCCCAACACTTGAACAAGCGTGGTCCAAAGTAGGTCCATTTGTTTGTTTGTTCCGGATACGCTCAAAAACTATTGGACAGATTCAGCTGAAATTTGGTAAGGATATAGCTTGGAATCTCGAATCACGCAAGAGGTACTTTGGAATCTGACATATATCACCCTTTCAAACTAGTGCAGGATTTTGACAGGGGTTTTTCTCAAACTGTGGCAATTTTTTGCCCTATTTAATAACGGGTAAGAGGTTGGCCTGTCGAAAATGAAGTTCATGAAATTAAATTTTCTACAAGGAACGTAATATTCATTTTCTTTGTAACTGTAACGGTTTTCGAGAAAACTAATTTTTCTTGTGTTTCTGGCCGTAATCTTCTTTAGTAATGAATATGCTATTCATTTCGCGTATAAGTTCTTGTTCGTTACTTAACAGGCACGCTGAAGAATGACAGAACCATTCTACGGAGAGCGTTTGGATTTTGCAGTTGTATTGTTGAGAGTGGTAAGCGTGTATGACCGGGCGAGCTGGCCGTGCGGTTAGGAGCGCGCAGCTGTGAGCTTGTATCCGGGAGATAGTAGGTTCGAATCCTACTGTCGACAGCACTAAAAATGGTTTTCCGTGGTTTCCAATATTCACACCAGGCAAATGCTAGGGCCACGGTCGCTTCCTTCCAACTAGCCCTTCCTATCCCATCGTCGCCATAAGATCTATCTCTGTCGGTGCGACGTAAAGCCACTAGCAAGAAAAAGCGTGTTTGAGAACTGCTGTGTGCAGTAATTAATATATTCAGCCATTTTCAATGCCATCATCATCATCATCGTATTACAGTAAAATCTCATTAATCGAGATCCCATTAGTCCAGAATTCGCTTAATCTGGACAGGCGTGTAATAACAATACGTAAATGCAGTTACAGTACAAAGCTAAATTACGAGCCCAGTGTTGTATGCTAAGCAGAGAAGAAGATCGTTGAAATCCCTTTTATGTAGCGTCTTCATATAATAAATACAGGTTTATGAACACACTAAGTACATTTTTTTATAATATTGAAACTTAAAAAATTAAAATCCAGTAAAATAAATACATACATTATATAATAAGTAAGAAAGTAAATTTAAGCCAATGTATTATTTTAGACTACAAGGATCTAAAGAATATAAAGCTATAGCAGTGAAACAATTTTCTTAGAAATATACACATTTATGATTGTTAGACACAAGACTGCATGATCTCAGCTCCTTGCGTACTCCTGCAGAAAGATAAATGTTAAGGACTGCTTTAGTTTGGTACAGGTAGTGTTATTTGCGAAACGGTGAAAATTAAAGACTTTGAGGTTAGAGAAACCTGATGCTGTGGTACGATGAAGGGGAATTTGAAGGATAGCTTTTGTAAACCTATTATCTCTGTTATGTACCGACTCCATAGGTTTAAATGCATTATAAAGGTTTGAGAATTTTGTGCGTAGCAAGAACTACTGGTGTGAGTTAATTAAATAAATTAATGTCAAAGGAAACCAACAGCAGTTTCTTCAAACCAGTAAGCACGTCGAGTGTGGTCAGTGAAGGGTGTCTTGATATCCATGTTCTAATTCTGTACTGCACTACTTATTTTGTATTTTGTAGGGCCCGATACTGGGAAGGGAATCATAGTGCAAGGAGAGGGAATCAAAACCCTGCGATTTGCTGATGATATTGTTATTTTATCTGATACTGCAGAAGATGTGGAGAAATTGTGAGTGGTATGGACAGAGTCTTGGGTAAGGAGTACGAGATGAAAATAAATAAGTCCAAAACAAATGTAATGAACTGAAATGAAATGTCGTATGGCTTTTAGTGCCGGGAGTGTCCGAGGACAAGTTCGGCTCAGCAGAAGCAAGTCTTTTGATTTGACGCCCGTAGGCGACCCGCGCGTCTTGGTGAGGATGGAATGATGATGAAGACGATACATACACCCAGCCCCCGTGCCAGTGAAATTAACCAATTATGGTTAAAATTCCCGACCCTGTCGGGAATCGAACCCTGCACCCCTGTGACCAAAGGTCAGCACGCTAACCATTTAGCCATGGAGCCGGACAACAAATGTAGTGGAGTGCAGTCGAACGAAGTCAGGTAATGCAGCAAATATTAGATTAGGATATGATTTCTTAACGGAAGTGGATGAATATTGTTACCTGGGAAGTAAAGTAACTAGCGATGGCAGAAGTAAGGTGGACATTAAATGCAGACTGGCACAAACAAGGAAGGACTTCCTTAAGAAAGGAAAGTTGCTCACTTCGAACACTGATGTAGGAATTAGAAAGGTGTTTTTGAAGACTTTGGTCTGGAGTGTAGCATTGTATGGAAGTGAAATTGGACGATAAATAACTCAGAAAGGAAGGGAATAGAAGCTTCCGAAATGTGGTGTTACAGAAGAATGAGGTAGGTGAAATTGATAGATCGAATCACCAATGAAGAGATAATGAATCGAACTGGTGAGAGGAGATCGATTTGGCAAAATTTGACCATAAGAATGATAGGATACATCTTAAGACACCCAAGACTTGTGCAGTTGGTTTTTGAGTGAGGTGTAGGCGATAAGAACGGTAGGGGTAGACCAAGGCATGTATATGACAGGATGTAGTAGTTACGCAGAAGTGAAAAGTTTAGCACAGGATAGGCTTGCATGAAGAGCTGTATGAAACCAGTCTATGGACTCATGACTCAAACAACAACAATACTATATTGCATTATATCTTGTACACTGTATAACCTTTGTATTTCTTAAATTTAAAATACAATGCTGAACTGTACAATTTGTTTTTACTGAACAGTGTTGAAATATGTTCCTTAGATCATTTCATTAGTTGTTTAATCCGAACTTTCATTAACTCGGACAATCTAGAGCCTCATATAGTCCGGATTAGTGAGGATCTACTGTACATGTATATTCCGTGTTTCTCTCTTGTAAATGTTGTGTACCAGTATTCGGGAGATAGTAGGTTCGAACCCCACTGTCGGCAGCCCTGAAAATGGTTTTCCGTGGTTTCCCATTTTCACACCATGCAAATGCTGGGGCTGTACCTTAATTAAGGCCACGGCCGCTTCCTTCCCACGCCTAGCCCTTCCCTGCCCCATCGTCGCCAAAAGACCTATCTGTGTCGGTGCGACGTAAAGCAAGTAGAAAAAAAAATGTTGTGTAGGTTTAGGATTCGTATTTAGTGAGTTTATAATAATTCACATTTCATTGTGTGTCGGTATCTAGAGAGACATTGCTTCAGTCACCGCCAGCTTTACGTGGCATGCGCTCGAGTGTTGAGTGAGCATAACCAATATCTATAGTTTTGTACCCGATGAAGTCATAAATATTGTCTACAAAAGCGTGTTGTAAGACACACACATACTTGTGGGCCACCTCAACTAACCATTTTAATCCTTGCTTATAAATCCGCACGAAGAGCGAGTACTTTAGCTAGTACAGGGACAAGAGAGGTATGTGTAGGATTGAACATATCACACTTGCTACATAATTAAACAAATCATAACAAATAATTAAACAAAAAGTGGAGCAAATCTGGTAAAATAACGAACTTACGTAATATCGTCAGAAAAGGAAGGAAAAAATTAAATGAATATGGAAAGAGATGCGAGATACATGTCCTAAATCGTGAAGATTGGGGCGCACAACTGTGAGGTTGCATTCGGGAGATAGTGGGTTCGAACCCGACTATCGGCAGTCCTGAAGATGGTTTTACGTAGTTTCCCATTTTCAAGCCTGGCAAATGCTGAGACTGTACCTTAATAAAGGCCACGGCCGCTTGCTTCTCACTCTTAGCTCCTTCCTATCCCTTTGTTCCCATAAAACATGTATGTGTGTCGATGCGGCGTAAAGCAAATAGTAAGACGTATATATTTAAACAAGTAGTGAAGATGGGTATGAGGCGGTATCCTAGATTATACAACTTTGTTGAAGTCTAACAAACACTTCATATACAAACTGCTAGAGAATTATTCCCCAGAATCATTGTTTTGTGACGAAAATTAAACCTCACATTAACACAACGAATAATTTACAATTTTTTGGTCACTTTTATTGAACGGTGTAGAAATATGGTTTTCGAAACGCCTTGAAAATTTCCAGTTGTGGGTTCACGAAACAAACCTTGACAATTCATGGACCGTCAAACTGAAAATACTGAATTTCTACAAAAGTTAAAAGAGAAGTCGAAACTTTACTTCGCTTCTGCAAAATGCTCTATCTTATACATCTTAATCACTGAAATATCTTCTAGCCATTCTCCTTCATACACCGTTCCCTGTAATTTGTCATCTTTTGTTTTATCACGTCCATCACATTCTTCTTAGATTACTTTATGCACCCCGAACTTTTCAGCACATACCTCCAAAAATTCATCTCCGAGGCTAAAAATTTGTTCTTTTGTCTGTTAATTGTCTATATTTCTGCTGCAGACTAAAAAATACTCTGCACCACGAAATTGTAAATTAGTTTCTTCTGCCATGTCAACAAGGAAAGTACCATCTACTGCTGCTTCTATTGCACAGAAAATACTGCGGGACGGTGAGTGGTTGGAAAGGGGAAAAGATCATTGTTCGATAACATCGAGAAATGGAATCGGATAAAGAAAAATAAAGAAAAAGAAAATTAATCATTTTTAAGAAAGTTTTATGGGATATTGCACCCGCTCACCTCCTGAGTCCCAGGCTAGCATTTATCTCAGGGGTGATCAGTTTGAAAACGATAAAAAAAAAAATTATAAAGAAAATCAAAAATTATATATCGGCGCATCAAATGAACACAGGGATGAACGGGGCATGCACATTAAGGTTACGGGGGACGACTCATTCATAGATACAAATTTTTGACTCCACAATAGGACTGGGAAGTGACAACTTAAATTCCATGGGCATACTGGACTAACTACAATGAAAAGATATGGAAACTGTTTCCTATTGAAATTGCAATGAGGAGCAATTTATTCACTTATTTTGCATACTACACATGATGACAATTTTACATTGGGACACTTTAATCCTGAAAAATAAATGACATAATACTTGGATTTTACCTCACTACTCTGGTAGTGTAAAACATCTGGTGAATTCGCCCCAATTGGTTACTGGGGATCGAATTCACATCCGTATGATTGGACGTTTCACCGCTGGAGATCTTCTTTCGGAGACGAAGGCACGACAGTAACTTTTTACTGTCGTCTCCTCGTTCCGTTTGGACATGAGACACTTCCGGTATGTACATTCTGGTGAGCCGGACACCCACCGTGGAAAATGTTATCGCCTCGAAAAAACGGGAATTTATAATACGGACAAACTCTAGCCTATTATTTCCAGAGGCGCGCGGCTGTGAGCTTGCATCCGGGAGATAGTAGGTTCGAATCCCACTATCGGCAGCCCTGAAGATGGTTTTCCGTGGTTTCCCATTTTCACACCAGGCAAATGCTTGGGCTGTACCTTAATTAAGGCCACGGCCGCTTCCTTCCAACTCCTAGGCCTTTCCTATCCCATCGTCGCCATAAGACCTATCTGTGTCGGTGCGACGTAAAGCCCCTAGCAAAAAAAAAAAAAAAAAAAATATTTCCAGATTCACAAACACGCCAGGTAGAGCTCATTAACTCAAAGCCTATTTCAATATTTACACTTGTCTATACGACAAGACGTACGGAAAGGTTCATTACTATGCTCTGACCCTGAAGACATGTGCCGTCCGTGGGTTATTTACGTATCTACCGCTAACAATCTCCCCGTGAAAACCCAACATCTGGTTCGGAGCAGTTCGACACAGGATGACTGTCCCTAGCATATCCTCCTATGATTATTAAATGATATCATTACCATTCTTTATCTGATCATTATCATATTCTTTGACTACCATCAATTAATTTTATTATTATCATTAATTTCAATTATAATCCTGTATTTGATTATTATCAGTTGTCATCCGGGATGATTATATGCCAACCCTTGCCGACGTTTCAAACGAAGGGTCGTTCTTCCTCCTAATTTATCCGCACAATATAATGATCAGCTTCCTCATAAATATTTTTATTATTATTATTATTATTATTATTATTATTATTATTATTATTATTATTATTATGATATTCGTAACAATGAATCATCGCCCATTAAATATCTTAATTTCCTTTCATCATAATTATTATTCCCAAATTACTATTGCAAGTTCTTCATCTTTTGCTTCTTCAACTTTTCATTATTATTATTATTATTATTATTATTATTAACTTTATTATTAATAGTGGAAATCGTGATTATCGTAACCCGTAATCACCCTCGCTATAATACTTCAACTTCTCGCTCTTATTATTTTCATCAAAAAAATAAAAATAAAAAAAAGTAGCTTCATTGGTTATTCTTCTTCTCCTTCTTCAAATATTTTATTTATTATTATTATTAGTTAAAAATCTCCAATTTTTCATTTCAACTCCCAACATCATTATTATGTCCAAAATATAAAAAAAAAGTAAATTCTTCTAAAAAAGTAGTCTTTTTATATTTATTATTATTATTAATTTTAAAAAAAATAATTTCGCCTGTTACACGGTAGTTCACTTTTAATATGTTTAACGCATAACCCCTTTTACAATTCCGATTTATCCTGGCACTAAGCACTGGATTTAAGACAAGATTCACTTGGAGTATGATTATTGTTGTTATTATTATTATTAAAAATGGAAAGATGATATTTTAATTTCCACTCTTTAGATTTTAGTCACATATGTTAAATCCCGTTATGAACCACTAAGATCCGCTTTATATCGGTCGGGACAACACGGTATTCGGGACCGTACCTTCAGTTTCGTACTGCCGTTAATTTTATATGGGGACACACGTCCTCCCAAGACACATCTCACAACGTATGGCACATCGCGGCTGGGCAAGTACCGCCAATGCCGGCGATTGCTAAACTATTCCTTCCAATTTGAAGTCCATTTCCTTTCATCGGAACTCTTCAAACATTTAATTCATAAATTAATCCTCGGTGCGTGGATTCTACCACTAATAACACCGGCATCTGTATTTTATATCATCTTAGGCCTTGAGATTCATCTATTTCATCATTACAAACAATACGGCTCAATTTATTTCACGCCGGATATTCGTCCCTCATGACTTCCAACTCTAAATATGGGCTCAAATCATTCTGGGCTTTTAACATATCGTGACCATTCTAATTCACGTGCCTTTATCGCTTTTAAACAAATTTTTAATGGTTAAAATAAAGTCCAAAAACGTAAAATCAAAAATTTACGTAAAATCAAACTGATTACGCGAATGAAAGTCTTTAACGCTACATGTCATCTCCACATTGATTATTATATTTGCACTGGCTAACTCACGAGGCACTGTCATTATTATTATTATTATACTTTAACTCGCAAACGCACAAATATTATTATTATTATTAATTTACATTCCTTTGTCAACTCACAAACATTATTATTATTAGTATTTTAATGACCTTCCGTACGCAACACAAATTTTACATACTCTGGCTCTTCCATAATCTGGCTCTCTAATAGAAATTATTCCTAATTAAAATACAAATGATCACCGCAGTGAATGAAATCAAATAAATGGGTTAGCACAAAAAGGAATTTAACACTTGAAATGAACTTAAGTCAAAGTATTACGAACAGCATGCATTAATTGAAAGAAACATATCCCATATTTACATTATATACAACAAACATATGCTCAAATTAATTAATCTAACCCATTATTACGTTAATATAAATTTGTCCGTCTAACAAAGAAAATAAAATCATGGACTCGGGAGGCGGACCATGTTAAGTAACCATAATTAATTTACACTGAACCCCGTTTAGTAGCGATAACATCCCCCCAATATCAAAATTGTGTACTCATTCCTATGTAGAATTCCATTGTCTCGTAGCGGATGAGATATAGGCCTTACGGCCCCATGGTGATCTACTCGTCCATCATGTCGCACAATACAAATTTAACACAATAAAACACTTCTGGGTGACTACCCATGATTAATACCTTATTACACTATTTTACACAAGAATATTAATAACAAAAAAAAACACTTATAGGTGCTCCTAGACCCCTGACACTCGCACAATATACTCTTCATATACGCCCGAAACACACGTCGTGACACATTACGACGAAATGTCGTTCATTTGAACCGGCGCGTATCGCATCTTCAACCGGCACTTCCTGGTTTATTACTAAGCCGTCTTGATAATCGCCTAGCTCCTATAGTTCCCTGCTCGGATGGTTATTCACCGTCTATCTTGAGCTATTTACTTCAGGCTCCGCACACTGCCTTCCAAAGGTACTATCGGCGTTCCGTTAATTATTTATTATTTAATCACATGACATTCATTAAATTCAACATATAGTTGTCCTGATTATTTACACTCGGTACTATGGATAATCTCACTGTTCGTCTTCATTCTCCTAATAACTCACGCACTTTCAGCTTTAACTGACTTCGAATGCGTCCCGAGGTACTGACTTACAGAGTCAACGTGTCAGAGTCTCAACTACTTCATACGACCGGTCACAACTGGTGACTTCAAACGACTGGGGGGTGTGAGGTTCCACTACTGGACTTTTATGGACGATATGGTTTCCCGCCGGGGTCATCCGCGGTCAGCTCCTGGAGAGGGGGGTTGGTTATCCTAAATCGGCATATGCAGGTGGATTTGGATCTCTTGCTTTATCCTACTTAATACACTGGCGATACACATTCATGTGTCGCATTCTGAACTCATATCGTTCGGTGATCATGGAAATATCACTTAATTTCTGTCCTCCACCTTTCGCGCGCTAACTCGGCGTCCCTGATGGCGTGCTCATCTCGACCAATGGCGAGATAGCGTGGGTCATTTCCACGAATTCATTACTTTAATTTATTACGATTACAATTAATCAACATGGGAATGATATCACAAAAATCCCCTCTATTCAATCATGTGGTTGGAATAATTTAATTATTGTTATCGGAGAAGCTAACTGGAGTTCACTCTGAGTTTTTCTTATGTTGGTTTATCTGCGGGCCTATGATAAATTTTATCATTGGTCAACACCGCTTTGGTTAGTTTGAAATCTCTTCCTTGTAACGTTGACAACACCAAATGCCTCGGGCGTGGGAAAACTGGTACGTCATATTCCCGGTATTGGTGATACATCTGCTCGCCCTTGGTCCGAAATATATACTCTTTCACTTCCTAGAAGTCATTACTTCGTTGTTGTGAGCTCTAGCTTTAATCCTCTTATCTTCTGGCCAAGAAACATTCTACCCCTAATGACAAGCTTAAGGGGCCCATTCACAGTCGAGCCGGTTGGCGAGCCCGTCCATGTATAAAATCCAAACCCCGAACCCGACTGGCTCGGCGGTGACCATACACTGGCGAACCCGTTGGCGGACCAGTCCGCCAGTCTGTATTGCAAATAGTATGTGCATTGCCTAGTTTTTGTTATAGAGATAGTGGGTTCGAATCCCACTGTCGGCAGCTCTGAAGATGGTTTTCCCTTGGTTTCCCATTTTCACACGAGGCAAATACTGGAACTGTATCTTAATTAAGGCCACGGCCGCTTCCTTCCAACTCCTAGGCCTTTCCTATCCCATCGTCGCCATAAGACCTATCTGTGTCGGCGCGACGTAAAGCCACTAGCAAAAGTTTTTGTTATGGCCCAACGAAAACATTCCAAAGTGGCTGTAGCTGTTGCAGAATTTGTGCATTGATGAAGTAAAGAAGAAGAAACCTGTGCGGATGAAGGAATGGTTGAGAGATAAACCACGATTTTCACACGTCAGCCTATTAAGAAGTTCTGTGCGTACAAGAACCTGCAGATTATAAGAACTTTCTGCGTATCGATAGCGACAGTTTTTGCGATTGTTGGAGTTGATTCGGCCAAACATAGAGAAATAGGAGACACACATGGGAGATACCATCAGTGCTGAAGAGAGGTTAATTGTAACATTGCGATTTCTAGTGACAGGGAGAAGTTATGAAGACCTGAAATTTAGCAGCGTAATATCTCCTCAGTACTTGCAAAAATCATTCCTGAGACGTGTTGGGCAATCTTCGATACGTTGCAGTCGGAATATTTGCACGTAAGTGGGGCTACACAATTTTGATTGTGCTGTATTATAAGATAGTTTTTATATAACAAACGTAATATTCTTCTGAAAGGGATTAGTTTGGGAAATGTTATTTCACTACTAATTATGAAATACAGAAAATTTCACTACTGTAGTAATGTATGATACATACTTACAGTATTAACAACTTAAGTGCAGAGGCGCGAGAGGCATATATGTCATAGTAGAATGGTCTATAGGCTAATAATATTTGAAGGAGAGCATCGGGAGACCATGGATTCTTCTTCTTCTTCTCCTTCTTCTTCTTCTTCTTCTTCTTCTTCATATTACTATTATTGTTGTTGTTGTTATTATTAGTGTTTGAATGTCGCACTAACACATGGCAGGCATTGCGTGACGCAAGGATGGGAAAGCTGCAGGACTCGCCCGGTACACTTCAATAAATTTTTCCCGGAACTGCTTATTCTCCTCAAAAGTCATTGTTATTTGAGGTAGGTCTAATTAACTCACACAGAAACCAAATTAAGCTACAGACGAAACCACAGTGAGTCGGTCAGGTAGTGGCCATACACACAATGACGGGTTGGCGAACCGGTCGGGTTCGCTGGTTTAGCTGTCGAACTGCCAACACGGACCCAACCTCGAGCACAACCCTCAACAACCCCCCATACACCTTCGAGCCGGTCAGTGCGACCAAGGTCACGAACCGGCTCGCCAACCCGCTCGACTGTGAATGGGCCCCTTTACTGTGGCGACGGACAGTCGCGATATGTCTAGCTATGTTGAAATTCTCCCGTCCACACAAAACTGACACTGTATTCAATTTAATATTCCTTTATATCTGTATTCATCTTCAAAAAAACCAAATCATGAAACTAGGGCCTATCTCATCAGGGTACATTATGAACTACGTAGGCGGAAATTATAATTTCATGTATTCTCACCGGGTGAGTTGGCCGTGCGCGTAGAGGCGCGCGGGTGTGAGCTTGCATCCGGGAGATAGTAGGTTCGAATCCCACTATCGGCAGCCCTGAAGATGGTTTTCCGTGGTTTCCCATTTTCACACCAGGCAAATGCTGGGGCTGTACCTTAATTAAGGCCACGGCCGCTTCCTTCCAACTCCTAGGCCTTTCCTATCCCATCGTCGCCATAAGACCTATCTGTGTCGGTGCGTCGCAAAGCCCCTAGCAAAAAAAAAAAAAAATTCATGTATTCTATAAAACTTGTATCTTTTGTTTGGAATGAATTTCGTAATTTGAATTAAAATAACATATAGAATGTAGAAGTTTTTGAATCTTCTATACTACTATAGATTTCCTACAATCCTTAAGTCTATGTACTTAACACCTCCACAATTCTGCATCTTCTTCACTTAAACATCTTCTAATCAAACTTCTTCGAACAACATCCGTCCACCGTTCGTACGTTTTTCCCGTTTTCCATTGCTCTCAGCTTTCCAGTCTTGGGGAATATATCATCTGTCATCCTTTTCACCCCTCCTTCTTCAATCACCTCCACCATATTATTCTTACCTCCGTAAATTTATTGTTTTGTTATTCTTTACTTTGTCCGTTCTGAACATGCCACCGCTTTCCTGCAAAACTTCATCTCGGTGCTTAATAATTTCTTCATTTGCCTGTTGAATGTCCATATTTCTGCTGCATACAGGAAAATGCTCCATACTGCTACATTTTAGACGAGTTTACTTGTTTCTATAAATTGTTTCTACTTTATTTGGTCTTCTATAAATAGTAAGTTGTCTAGAAAGTTTGGTTCACTGAAATTCCCACTGAAACACATTTCTTAAACAGATATTGAATTGTAGTGGCGATATTAAACAAACCTCCGGCAGACCACCAGTTGTGTAGAACTCTCTGCTTTATTCCGGCGCTTATTATTTGAGTACGTAGATCGTAGGATCTTGACTAAATTTTCACTCACTGATGCTTGTTCAGAATTTCACAGGATTATTAGTCCTGAGCCTTTCGGCGTCAACGAAGACCATTCCTATTTCTCTACTTCAATCACTGAATTTTTTTAGAAAGGAAAAATTTTGTTCAGATATTTCTGGTATAACTGAAAATACCCTGATTTATTTTAGTTTTTTTGCCAGCAGTTTAACGTCAGATGCCATTCCTGACACCACGTAATATTTCAAGCTAAATAACTACCGTAGAATCCTCTAAGATTCGTATGTCGGACGTCTGGGTGAAATGCCAGCCGCTAAAGGACTGTGATCGTCATCGTTCAAACCCCACCCCCAACATTAAAAATCACAATTGCTGGTCACTCGCGATTTGAAGATTTTTAAATTCTATTCTATTCACTAGCTCGTGGATTCAATGCCACTGCTTGCTGGACCAGGCCGTTGTCCCACAATTTGTGTTTCTCTGAAAGGAGTTGTAATTCTTGCAATAAAAAGAAACATAAAATTACAGTTGTCTTCTTCCTTTAAACTTCCAACAACTCTGCTCTTCGTGAGGAAAGTTCCCTGTTGTACATTAACGTTGGAAATACACAGTGCTTGTATGAGGTTATGTCGGAGAATATATCATGCATTGGAGCATATGATGATCTCACACAGGCTGTTAGAGGGTAGTTCACCCGGAAGTGGGAAGGGTAGATTGTGGTGCATGGGATTTAACAAGGTCCGAACCCTAGCTTATGAGGGGAAATAGATTAGTCTCTACCATCAATTAACTCCGACGATGATACATTGTGACCTATACATATAATTTAACTGTTTGTTAAGGAACTTATAAGTTTCTCAGTCTGTCGAAATATGAATTATAACACTGAGAACACTATACCAGCGACACAACTAGTTCCTCTTCCTATTCCTTACTGTCTGTAGCGTTTTCTTAATTCATAAACTATTTTTAGCACCCACCGCCCGTTCCCACTTATTTGCCACATTTTCGATTTAATTGTTTTCCATCCTCCTCCATATCCACATCTGAAAGATTTTCAGTCAATTTTCATCTTCCTAACTTAATGCCCCAAGTCTCTGCTCCGTTTAGATCCTCACAAAAAACCCATCCCACTTCGAGTTCTGGAAAGTACTATGTTATAGATATCAGTTAAGGACACCTGCATGTTTTGTTCCAAGACCACCAGGACCTTGATCGTATTATAAAACTCATTTATTGCTAGTTCATGAGCGAGGATGGAAATAGCACTAAATCACATTTAAAAAATCTGCAACAACTATAAGTACAATTTTCACGTAATATGTTTATGTTATGAGATATAATTCTCTTTGTGCAAGTTAATTGCACTATTACCTACATTAAAGACTAACAAGTGTATTCGAAAATATTTATGCTACCCTATTGAAATGACTCGCAAAGAGAAAATATTTTCTTCCCAAAAATTTTGGAAGTGGTTAGTGCCGTAGTAATATTTTATGGAAACAATATGCCTAAAGTCTTCCTTGTAGATTGTGCACAATTAAGGACATGTGACTTGCCTATGTACTAAATTTGTATGCTCCAGCTGTTGTGGTTCCTGAGAAAAGTGTACGGTACCTTAAGATTAATAAATGCAATTTTCAAAACTATAATATTAGCGGAGAACTGAGAGGGAACAAAAGTAATACCATCATATTAAAATAGCTATTTCGTTGTTGTTGCTGGAACATACACTATCATATTATATATTTTTCTGGATTTAGGAAGGCTTAGTCTTTTCAAAGAAGTGACAAACCAAAACATGAATTTTGTACACGTCTTCACTTCCAGGTAGTGGTTATTATTAAATACAGCTGGGCAACCAACCTGTATTAACACTAATCAGAAGGAAAACGTGGAAGGGGTCCAAAACTTTGCAAATTAAAGTGTCGGCCAAAGAAAGGCAAGGGCCACGAAGGGCGTGAAAATGAAATACTTCCTAGGATTAGCAAACCTTATACGGTGTAGGCCAGAAAAGAACAAGAGTTGAGAAAGCGAGGTTGCATAGGATAGGTTAAAATGAGGATCCTGGCCAAAGTAAATGGAAACAATGCCAGGACACAGCTAAACGACCCGTCGTCGCTAACCCACGCTCGCACCTGGGTCCCTTTTAGGCACCGCTTACGACAGGCAAGGGATACCGTGGAAATAATTCTATTGCCCCCACCCACAGGGGTAGTTCACCTCCAGGTACACTTAATGACGTTGTTTTACGTCCCACTCACTACATTTTAATGGTATTTCAGAGACGCTGAAGTGTCGGGATTTTGTCCCGCAGGACTTCCTTTACGTGCCAGTAAAACTACCGACATGAAGCTAAGGTATTTGAGCATCTTCAAATACCACCGGACTGAACCAGAATCGAACCTGCCAAGTTGGAATCTACCGTCTGAGATACATTTCCAGGCGCAGATGCCCTTAAAGCGCACGTGTTGGCCGTGCGGTTAGGGTTGCGCAACTGTGAGCTTGCATTCAGGAGATAGTTGGTTCAAACCCCACTGTCAGCAGCTTTGATGATAGCTTTCCGTGGTGTCCCATTTTCAGACCGGTCAAATGCTGGAGCTGTACGTTCATTACGGCCACGGTCACTTCCATCCTACTCGTAGCCCTTTCCTATCCCATCGTCGCCTTAAGACCTATCTATGCCGGTGTGACGTAAAGCCAATTGTATAGAAAAAGTGCTCTTAAAATCCCATTTAACGTCTAGTTCACTTCATATAGATTCCCTGTAAAAGAGTAAATATATTGAAAGTCCAACAGAGTAATAGCAGCTTTGCTGTTTTGGACATTTCCAGCCAGTGAAGTCTGCATTCGAGAGCTACGTGTCACGTATGCTATGGAAGTATGTCCCAATCACTTTTATTGCTGGTTACTTAACATTCCGTCTGACGTGTTTTCGAACCTTGAGTGACCAATAAGGGCAATTGCTAGTCTGTAATCGAACTCTGGTCTGTTGCGAGAACCAAGGTGACCTTGGAGCTGCAGATCCAGTAGTAGTCGATTGCCTTAATGTGCTACAACGTGACTTGCCTATTCCGGCCTTCCGTCTTACCGACACGGACATCGAACTCTGCTTGTTGGGAATGAGCAGAATTTGTAAATACTTAAGCCAGACAATATATGTGGATGAAGCTATAAATTCCAACCATTGTTAGTTTGGCAACCTGCATGGCACTGTTACATCTGTTCATTGGAGACCAGCTGCGTGCTGTTATTCCTGCTAACTGCATGCACTTTTTCCTACTTGCACAATCGAGATTGCGTCAGACATTATTGTTCTTATGGAAGATCTACCTCATATGTTCCTGAAAGCCAGTTTCTTTGTCCTTCGTCCTGATAAAAATATCTCTTAGACTAACCGGCCTAGGAATCTGCCACCGGGCGAGTTGGCCGTGCGGCTAGAGGCGCGCGGCTGTGACCATGCATCCGGGAGATAGTGGGTTCGAATCCCACTGTCGGCAGCCCTGAAGATGGTTTTCCGTGGTTTCCCATTTTCACACCAGGCAAATGCTGGGGCTGTACCTTAATTAAGGCCACGGCCACTTCCTTCCAACTCCTAGGCCTCTCCTATCCCATCGTCGCCATAAGACCTATCTGTAAATGTAAAGCCACCAGTAATAATAATAACAATAAAGGAATATTCCAGTTTGTATACAGTTAGACCGTAACCCAAAAGGGTACATGAATACATGATTACCAAAAATTCCAAGATTTTTTGATAAAAATCATTAGCTCGCATTGAAGAAAACCTATCTGGACAGTTTTAAAACAAGAATTCTATGGAGAATCGAATGAATAGAGGGAGGCGGGGGGAGGGGGGAGGTGTCGGAGTGCTGTAAGTTGGTAGGCATATATTCCAGAACTCAAAAGGGTTCAGGAAAACTTAGGACCTCAAGTTTCCATAAATGTCATTTTCATAAATATTGACATTGTAAAGGTTATATTCTCTACTTTCTTGAAGAGGTCTTATGTTTTATTCAATATCATTATACTTTTTTCATATTATTATTACTGGATATTTTCACATCTCTCTGGGGTCGAAAGTAATTGGTGATTTAATCCAGTTTTACGTGTGGATGCCCTTCCTGACGCTAAATCTATATGGAGGGATGTATTCACTATTGCATGCTTCTGTGATAGCTTGCAGTTTGATGTGGTGTATGTACTGTAAATGAAGATTTGTACTCGTACTAAGACGAACACAGTTAGGCCTAGTCTCAGCAAAGCTTTTGGTGTCTTGTACTGTAGACTCGATGTTACACTGCATCGCCGCAATTATTCGGCTGAACGTCGGTGCTAGACGCTACTATCCTGGTAGCTCTAATTCAGGTTCTCATAAGTGTAATTTCTGTGATTCCTTGTTTCAGAGAAATATATTTCCATTGTGATATTATCCGCTGTGTAGTGGGAACCTTAGGTGAGGAAGACTCAGGAGCACCAAGATTGAATTCTTGTCTGCGGCTTCTACAACTTGTGCAGTAATAAAGATTCACTTTTTTCCGTAGAAGTAATATATCAGTAATGCAATCTGTGAGCTGTGTGATTTTCCTATGTATGTCTGTAAGTATTCGGTTTCCGACAAACCAGGGCAAAGTGAGTTTTTCTAGAGACTTTTTGATGCATGTGGTTTTAGGATGGCAATACATCCGTTTTCGTCTGTAGATGCTAGAGATGTTTTGGTCCTGTAAATAATGCAAAAAAAAACCTGTTGGAATTGGTATAGCGAAAATATATATATCTTTTATGTGATTTCATTCCCCACAGGACGGGGAAATATGAGCCTTTCTCGAAAGGCTTTCTGGTGATGTATGTGGTTTTTCAGTAGCGATACGTCCGTATTTGTCTATAGATTCTGGAGATCAGTTTAGGTCTACTGGATGCTGTCAAAAGTATACGTTAGGACTTGATTACCTAAATTATTGTTTGTGTTCTTTATGATGCTCTTGCCTGTGAGCTTAGAATGTAAGATCTCACGCACTCGTTGAAGGTAAACTGTGGTGATATTTTGTTTGATTTCCTTATGCCGCACCGTTGTTCGCTGGTATTATCCTAGGTACATGTATGTTTCGTTGTGTTCAAGAGGAGGAATGTTTTCTGTGATTATGATCTGAATTCCGTCAGCTGCATGAGATCCAATTAATCTGTGTGGCACATTTTTGCAACATCAAATTGCATATTATGTATGTTTGTAGATAAAAAGTAGATGTCCCAGTTATTGTTTTGTGGCAGAGTCACCCATATACAGGATATTTTATGCATCGCACTGTTGTTACCCTCTTTGTAGAATCCTTTATCAGTCGATGTAAAAAGCTTTGATAGTGGATTGAGTGCCAAACAGAATCAGAGACTGGAGCCGATGACTTAGATATTAGGCCTCTTTAAGCAACATAATTATCATCAGAATCAGGGAGGGCTCAGATAGTCTCCTTGAAACACATCTCTTTTGGTGGGATACAAACGTACCGCTACCCAAAAACTACATACATCACCCGAGATCCTCTAGAGAAAGACTCACTTTTCCCCGTTCTGTGGGGGACGAAGTCACATACAAGATATACATATTTTCGCTACACCAATTCTAACAAAAGTTTTTTGACATTATCTACAGGACCGAAACTGATCTCTAGCATCTACAGACGAAAACATATGTATTGATACCCCAAAACCACATGCATCACCCAAAAGTCTCTAGAAAAAACTCACTTTGCCTCAGTTTCTCGGAGATCGAATACTTACAAATATAGGAAAATCACACAGCTCACAAATTGCATTGCTGATATATTACTTCTATGGCAAAAGTGAATCGTTACTATTTCTCTCCGTTTTTCTCTGGTGAGTAGGTTGAGACTTGTGTTCCACGTCTCCATTTTTGTTCTGAGGAATGAGACAATGACTGAGCCGATCTTGTACATCGTTAACACTTTCAAGAGCCAAGTATGGGGAATGATGCCGCATTAAGGGCGCAAGTAAATTATATCGACAATTTACAATGTGTTTAGAATTATGACGACTATGAAAATTTTATTCTAACAGGCAATTACTATATAGACGGCCCTGTGGTGTAGGAATAGCGTGCGTGCCTCTCTCTTCGATTCACGGGCAAGTCAGGGATCGTTTACCTGGACCTGAGGGCTGATTCGAGGTCTACTCAGCCTACGTGATTACAACTGAGAAGCTATCTGACCGTGAGATTGCGGTTTCAGGTCTAGAAAGCCAAGAATAACGGCCGAGAGGCTTCGTGACGCTGACCACGCGTCACGTCACAGCCACTCTTCACTTGAAAGTTCCACGTGGACTACGACACATCAGAAAACTGTGTCATGTCATGCAGCACACACATCCCATTGAAATGTTGATGCTTCGCAATGTCCGAAAAATTATCATCCTTAATTTGGTATTGAGGCTAAATCCAGTGTATTGTGAAACTTTCATACAAACAGGGTATCCTGTGTTTATCATTGTATTATACTTGATACAGACACAAACTCTTAAATTTATTGTGATGTGTTATAAAAATGTATTGAATTTTACAATTTCGTCTTATTTACGATGTGTATTTAAAATACTGGTTTATAGTTAACTAAAATGCCTCATTAATTAGCCAAGTACTTATATTTTTTTAAACTATTATTTAGGGATTTTTTCGTACGGGTACACTGAACTTTTACCCACGAGTCATTATCATCGGTTCTCTGCCTATCAGGAGGTTTTCGCATGCATTTTCCAAGCCGATCTGTCTTCTACCATACTTTTAGTCTTGCAGTATCTTTCATTACTGTTCACACTGGTCATCATCTTAAACCTCTTTCTTCTCCTCAACCTTCTCCCTGCAACTCTTCATTCTAATGCCCGTGTTAACCCTAGAAGTGCTATCGTCTCACTACGAGACGATTCGGATCCCAGCTGAAGTGCTATCGTCTCGCAGTGAGACGATTCGTAAAAATTTAATTTCGCAGCGAGAATATTCCTAAAATTGATTGTTATACCGATTTTAGGAGTTATATCGATTTTACTGCGATATGATAGCACTTCAGCTGGAATCCGAATCGTCTCGTAGTGAGACGATAGCACTTTCAGGGCTAATAAACATTTCCTTCGTAAACAGTGACCGAACCAATTCTTAATTCTCTTTTGAATGGTTTACGGTATTGTCGTCCTTTCTTCACCTACTCTTCCAAATACAACTCATTCTTTAATTTGCCTTGGCCGTTGATCTCTATTTTTTCTCCATACCAACATTTTAAATGATTTCAATCTACTATATTCTTCCCTTCTCAGAGTACAAGTCTCAGACCCTCAAAGAGCACTTCACTAACTTCTTCTTATGTCCCATATGCAGTGCCCCACTCATCAGCACCCTTTGCTTCACGTATACTTCCTTTGCCATTTCCATCCTGCTCTTCATCTCATCCAAACAATACAGATCACTTCTGAGTGTGCTTCATAAATAAGTGAATGTAGATACTTGTTCTATTTATTCACCTGAGAGAACTATCTTTGCTGTTACATCCTTCTTCTTCCTCATCATCATTGCCTTAGCCATGAGTGAGGGGTACAATCTCATAATAGTTTGAGAAACCCTGGTTTGCGGTATCTATGGTTACGGCACAGTACACGCATGTGCTATACAGCTGTTGATAAATATGTGCGTGTGTCACGTTTGACCGAGTAGGCCCCCTGCGGGTGGGGGACGCACATGTAGAATACACCCGCGGTATCCCCTGCCTGTCGTACGAGGCGACTAAAAGGGGCGACCAAGGGCTGACTGAATTAGAACCATGAAACTAATTTTGAATCGTACCATCACGCGGGGAACACCATATGTTGCCTGTACTTGCGAGTAGTACCACTAAATTCGGTACGAAATAGGTTTGTGATTAGTAGCAGTTAAAGCCTGGCCTGGTGGATTCCAGTACCCGTGCGTCGTACCCATGTGTGCAACACCGCGGGTCTGGGCGTAGCCTGTGAGTTGTACCACTATATGAGCAGCACCGTGGGTCTGCGTTGCCTGTGATTAGTACCCACTATGTGAGGAACGCCACGGGAATACCGGCGCCCGTGTTTAGTACACCTAAGTGGGGAACCTTCTCGGTTTGCGTTGACTCTGAGTTGGGCCATTGTGTGAGACACACCATAGGTCTGCGTTACTTGTACGTATTGCAATACTTGAGAGTAGAACACCGTGAGTCTTCGCTACTTCTGATTAATACCCCAACATGACACATACCATGGTTCTATTTTACTCGCGACATGTACCATTTTGTGGGGCCTTAGACGTGGATTTTGCACCCCCTTTAGACACCAAGCATCATTGTGCTTTATAAGTGGTTCCTTGGTCGGTAATAATGTTATTTTCGATCTGTATTGAGTCCGATCCACTGGCTTTTGTTTGTTTGTTTTGTGTTTTGTTGAGTTCCTGTCCATCCATTCATTTTTCATGCCATATTTTATTTTTATTTTGGTCAGTGGATGCCTTTGCAATTTTTGTTCTTTCATTTCGTACCATTAGGGGCCGATGACCTTCGATGTTAGGCCCCTTAAAACAACAAGCATCAGCATCATGACCGAGTAGGTACATTAAACAAAAGGATATCTATCTCTGTTACCACTGAAGGCACGGGACAAAACAGAGAATGCTATTGCAGTCGTTGCATCCATAAACATTTCTTGAAGGTTGTCATGTACATCAGGATTGTACAATTTACTTGCTTAATAACCAATATAAGCGCTTCTCTCTGAGCTAACCGTAATTACTCCCAGTCGTCTTTCACATGCTCATAAACAACTTGTTTCGCGTCCACGTAACTAAAGATGTGTTAATGTTGCATTAAGAATTATACTGCTTACAACATGGAGTAGTGAACCGTACAAAATGATCAATTAGTTACTTTATGACCTATAATTTATAGCAGTTTTATCCTCGGAGAACACTAATTATGGTTACATCAAAGAAACTATGGAAGGCTTTTGAAATAAGAAGGAAATAATGATGAGCTGGGTTTATTTTGAATTACCAGGTGTTCATGAGTTGACTCCAGGTTGGATAACCTGGAGATAGGGTCACACATAAATGAAATCCGGAGTTGAAACAGACAAAATAATGTTAATAGTAATAATAATGCAATACTAATAATAGTAATAATATAGCACCATGGTCATGATCATGATCATCATCAGTTGTTCTGTTCATTCCTGAGTGCCATGAGCTGATTGACTTATGATCTGATTGATTTGCTCAGCTAATATCACATCCCTGACGAGGGTCTACGTGAGGGCTCTTCAGGTCTTAGTAGTGCAAGGCGGAGTGTTAGAACGGTTATCTCCTTTGCTCCATGGAACCAGTTACTTAATGTTCATTTTCGAGGCCTACCACTTCGCCTTTTAAAGTATCCCCCACTGTCCACATTTCTGCCCATTCCTGTATAAAACAAGGAATCGAAGGTAGCCTTATCACTCACATGGAAAGATTGCCGTTAATGACGCTAATTCTACTATGATGGACACATTTCCCCGTCCATGCTACTTATGTAGCATCATCCGTCAACACTACATCACAAAGATATCTATTACAGTCCTTGTAAGACCTGGACCGATAGGCTAAAGACAGTCATCAGAAGAGAAACGACTGTGCTCTAGCCCGGCCAACAGCTCTGCTATCAGAATTGCATAAATATTAGGGGAGAAGCCTATTAGGTGCCCTGAGAGTTACGTTCTCGCTACATTACGGAACAGCTAGAAAGACACTTCCTAGTGTTCAAATTGGTTTGCATTCTAACCTATTATTGCGGATACATTCGGGCTGTAGTCATCTGAGTCTCAGAGAACGTGAGAGATTCAACCAGGCGTATTTTCGGAGTTCTTGAGATATTGCCAGATTCTGCCAGGCGTCGGAATTTTCTCCCACAAGTTTTCTTTAATGTGCTGAAAGCGAATGACGTTGTCGCTTAAATGGCGGTGACCTCAGACGAGATTGACCCTGCTATCTTGGGAACCAAAGACAAATAACTTACCAAATGCATCACTGAGGATGTTAGACAAATGAAGCTCAAGTTGAAAAGATTCCATTCTTCATACATCAAGGGGCGTTGAATTTTTTTGCAGTAGCGGTAGTTTTTATTTTCATTTTTCACGGCCTATAAAACAAAGTAACATGCGGAATTAATTCAGAATGCGAAATTTACACTGGAATGAAATACAAATGCGAAATTGACGATTTTTTCCGAATAAAGCTTTGGTTTTTATTCTTTTCTGGAAACTTTAAAAAGAGGATTTGTTCGCCCTTCGACTAAAATTCTGTTGTCTATTAAGCTCACATATTCATAAATTGCCCAAGCAGGTGTATAATGAATCTGTTGACCTACTAAGATTGTGTGTACTGAAATATATTTCATTATATACAGTTTATGTGGTAGGAGAACACGAATCACGGAACAAAATATTCCATTACGTTCGATGATTTCCTTCAACAATGTCATTGAATCGTGAATATGACTTAAGTTAATTTTGGTTATGTTATTTTAGTATTTTTCATCAGTATAAAGTTTATTTTTCGATTATACTTCCTCCTATATCTGTTTAAAATAAGTTTAGAATTTTATTATACTTAATGGATTTTGGTTTTAGCTATCCGTAAATGCAATTTTTATTTCACATGCATAGCCTGTTATCAAAAGTCCTTAACTATCCATCAGAATTAACTGAAATTTTATGTTTCTCTGCATTTCTCCTTTTCGGACAAATATTTCAGCGCTAAGGAGTTTTGCCTCCATTTAAAGAAGATGATCAAAAAATTTTGGCCACATATTTTAAGACCTGCATTTACAGTGCACTGTATTTTCTGATATGAATTATACCGTGTATGTTGCTATCATAGACCTGTCTCAGTCTCATCTTTGGTTTTGACTGAGGTTTGAGTGATCTCAGCAACGTCATACCAAATTCAGCCAGTCCATGTGATGAATATTGTGAAAATTTTGCTAGTAGAATCAGTTGGCAGACTGATGTAGTAGAACGGTCACTCTCAGTGAGGAAAGCAATGAGAAACACACTCGTCTCTTATCTTGTACACCTACTCTGTGCCACCTAGGCCTTCTATAAAAGCTGATGGTGGAGCTTTTGAAGATTCAAATAACCTTCGTACTGAGGGCTCGACGTTCCTTAGGATAAAATAACTCACCAATACACATTATTGGATTCAACGTTTTTGGAGGAGAAGGTAAGGAAAGATATCGAGTGATGAAGATTAGATGACGCAGATGATTGGATGTCAGAATGGTCAAGAAATGAGAACACGAGAAAGGGGAAGAGATCTATTGGAGTTTATAGTGAATCCATGTAACACATTTGGTTTATTACTAAAAACAATGAATGTTCAATGCTTTAAAAAATAGTAAAAATTTGGTAACATTGAATAGAAGCTGTACAGAAGAAGTATGAAGCAGAATATATGTGAGAAAAGAAGTTTTCGGAAAGGTAAGAGAGCTTTCGACATCTAACACAACCCCCTATTGATTTAATACAGAGGTTGCCAAAGTGTTTTGTGTGGAGTGTCTTGTCATACGGAGCTGAAACATGGACATTAAGAAGGAAAGAAAAAAATATTTGGGAAGTTTTGAAATATGGTTGTGGAGAACAATGGAAAAAGTTGAATGGACAGATAAAGTGAGAAATAATATAGTTCTAAGAGGAGTAGGAGAGAAGAGATATCTGATGAAAACGATAAGGAAGAAAATATCCTGGTTGGGTTGGATACTACGTAGAAAATTTTGTTGTCCTCAACAGAAAGTGATGGAGAGAAAAATAGACGGAAGAAAAGGAAAAGGAAGGTTTGGAATGTTGACAGATGTCAGACAAGGGAGGAGCTATGAACGACCGAAACAGGATGCTCAGGACAGGGAATAATGGAGGATGTCCAGTTGATACCTGTCTCAAGACAGATTCACAGAAGAAGAAGGAGTAAGAATTATTCTAGAATTACTTTAACGCATAGTGATAGTTCGTTATCAGAAGTGTATGTATGTATGTATGTATGTATGTATGTATGTATGTATGTATGTATGTATGTATGTATGTATGTATGTATGTATGTATGTATGTATGTATGTATGTATGTATGTATGTATGTATGTATGTATGTATGTATGTATGTATGTATGTATGTATGTATGTATGTATGTATGTATGTATGTATGTATGTATGTATGTATGTATGTATGTATGTATGTATGTATGTATGTATGTATGTATGTATGTATGTATGTATGTATGTATGTATGTATGTATGTATGTATGTATGTATGTATGTATGTATGTATGTATGTATGTATGTATGTATGTATGTATGTATGTATGTATGTATGTATGTATGTATGTATGTATGTATGTATGTATGTATGTATGTATGTATGTATGTATGTATGTATGTATGTATGTATGTATGTATGTATATGTTGCATTGAATCATGTGCTTGCAGGAGACACTTAACATTCCTGCTACCTTATATGACTAAGCTGGAGCGCACATATTGTGCGATAACTTCTAGAGCGTTGACTTTGCATGCTAATACAATCGACAACACCTGAGAACTCAGTGTCTGTTGAGAATGTAAGTTCAGATTATTCCTTCGCCTGCATGTGTACAATAAGGTTTACCATTTAGAACAGATCATAGAAATAAATGAAAATTCTTACAGCACTTCCACGTAATTAGATGATTTTCGGAATGTATTGTCTGGTGAAATTCCGTTTCTAACGGGATTATATTCTTTACAGGTTCAACGTATATCACACAATATATATTTGTCATAAAACAATAGAGTGTGATTCTGGTGATCACTTTTTTCTTCTTCCGCTTTTCACACGCCTTAATGAGGCCGCGGGAGCCAATTGTGTGACACATGTTGAACTGACCCTGTTTCCCGACCGAATGCCCTCCCTGACGCCAATCCTGTGTGGAGGTATACACCATTACGTATTTATATGGTGGTTATAGTGTGTGTATATATGAAGGGGAACGTGTTGCGACAAACACAGACATCTAGTTCCCGAGTCACGGACAATAACCAGACACGAATAAAATTTCCAGCCGGTTCGGGAATCGAACTGGGAGCCCCTACACTGAAGACATCGATGGTGAATATTCAGCCAAAGAGCCGAACTCTGCTTTCACACTGTCTAAATATATTTTAACTCTTTGTATTCTTATGTCGGCCATGTTCTGTACCACAATCGCCCGTTGTGTTCGTATGTTGGAACTATTCTTTCATGCGTTTATTTTGAGAATAATGAGTGGAATATGTTTTTCTGTCAAGAAGAGGAGCCACTGAACAGAAAGCCACTCTTCTTCTAGCTGTACACTCAGCAGAACGTAGTGTCTTGGATGTTGTAACAGACATAACACAGAAAGATGAAGAGAAACTTAAATCTCCCCCAGAAAAATTTTCAAGAAAAATAGGTCTTTATCGAGGTGTTTGTTTTACAGGTGCTATACGGAAGTAGTAGCGATAAGAGAAGTACACAAAGAAATTTGCATTTTCAACATATATATGTGATTGTCTTAAGTACTTTGTTTAGGTGTGAGATTAGTATAACAACGCTTTGGCCTTAAGAATGGATAGAAATATACCTACAGTTTTCAGAAAAATAAATACGTGTAGAGTTACACAACCAATCAAAACTCATGTTAGATGTTAAAAGTTGCGTTTCTTTTAAACAGATACATTTTGGATAGCAGAAGTAGGTTGTCGAAAGAGAAATTCTTGAAGTGGTGACGATGCTAATTATTGTTTTAAGCTGAAGTACAACTGGACATCCACCCTCTCTTAACATCAATGAGAAGGAAAAATGGAAGAGGTCCAACACTTCGAAGAATGAAGGTATCGGCAAAATAAAGGGAATGGCCATGAAGGACTTAGGGCTCGCAAACTCTGAAGATAACAATAGTTGAACAAGGAAAGTCAAATCGTGACACAAGAAACTGAAAGCACTACCAAACTAAGCAAAGGGATCCGTGGCCACTAACCCACGCTAGTAAGATGAACGCCCCTGGGACCCCTCTCAGTCGCCTTTTAGATCACTTAGGGAATGCCGATGCTGTATTCTACCACCTTCACTCACAGATTAATAATAATAATAATAATAATAATAATAATAATAATAATAATAATAATAATAATAATAATAATAATAATAATGAAAATCCACAGCCTGTTTCCAGTCATTCGACCGGATCAGGAATAGAATGAATGAATCCCCCACCTAGCGGCGAGGTTAGGAACTGTGCCGACTGCCGAAGCCTGTCGCACTCCTCTGGGACAATGATTAATGAATGACAGTTGAAATGGTAATGGAGAGTGTTGCTGGAATGAAAGATGACAGAAAAAGCCGGAGTACCCGGAGAAAAACCTGTCCCGCCTCCGCTTTGTCCAGCACAAATCTCACATGGAGTGACGGGGATTTGAACCACGGAACCCAGCGGTGAGAGGCCGGCGCGCTGCCGCCTAAGCCATAGAGGCTCTAATAATAATAATAATAATAATAATAATAATAATAATAATAATAATAATAATAATAATAATAATTTGAGTGTTCAAAACGATGGGCACTACAATTTTTTCGGGTTCACAGCAACCATTTACTGAAGAAACGAATACAGATTATATTACAGGTATTCCCTGCCAATGTATGTGCACTTTTGTCATCGTTCTGGCAGCTTCCGTATTTGAGTAGCAAACCATTCTTTGGGGGTATCCCTGGTGGACAACTGAATGAAGTTTTTATTGGTGGTGAACTTCTTACTTCGTATGCATAGTCCTGGCCGTATCTTATTGGGACGAGGGCTCCCAGTATGCTTCCGCTCCATAGATTGGCGTTTCTTTTCTGGAGTCTCGTGGAAGAATCATGACTTGTCGACGATGACTAGACGCTCAGAGAACTACTGGATCTGCACTGTACTGTTGCACCAACTGTTGACATATCTCCACATGCTTCTGTTTCTCCGCAGTGGTGAGGGAATGGGGCACCCATTGTGCACACACTTTCTTCACCTTTAAATCCTCATGGATGATGGTGTGGAGGGTTCCCCGTGATAGAATGTTGCATTCTCTAGTTCATAAAAACGTTATTCGACTGTGCCCCATTATAAGTCATTGCGTGCAGTTGCTGGACGCCCAGTGCTTTTGCGTTTTATAGCACAGTCCTGTGCTGTTTCCCAACATATGGCTACTGACCTCTTGCGGATGTCTGAAGCAGTCACTCCAGAGCAACCACACTGTCCACCGTTGCTCAATGCTTGTCTGCTTCAATGTTGTCTTATCGTCTTATTGCCCACCAGAGTACTCGCAAGCCGGAACACGTGCTACTGCAATGGGAAGCAGCAAGAACGCCATCTGGTGACGTTGGACAGTACTATACATCGCCAAATATTCCAAACTGCTACTTTGCAGGAGTCATAGGGGGAGTGCCAATCAATATTGAACGTACTAAATGATAACTGTATGGCGTCAGCTACCATGAGCAAGCATTTTGATTTAAAGCTATCTAAGTTGCCTACATGACAATTTGGACGCTACATTTTATTGAACCTGATGGAGGATAAACAGAACTCTGCTGAATGATTTATGGATGAGAATTGATCATTGTTTTCGGGTATACTTTAAATGTGTCACCAGAGATCTTTTACGTGCCGATATCGTAAGACACGGAGCGCTCAACTGAATTGTTTCCACTGTTTAAAAATCGGACTACCTCTGCAAGGTTTGAACCGATAGTATTGGACTCCGGATACGAATTCTACGAAAAATCCACAGATCGAACTTGTTTTAAATTATTGTGTTAGGCTGCCTGTTGATTTTTCTGAATGGATCCAGTAATTTTGGACAGTAAACTCTTTCACTTCGTATCTTGCCTAATATGCCGCTTTATAGCAGTATCATCGGTTGTTAAGGTGTCCCGTAAACTGCATAAACTGTTAGAGGATCCAAACTGCCACTTTGCTGATAATCTTGGAGAAAGGCATGTGTTAGGGGAGATTATCTGGAAGAAATGAGCCAATGTATATCTTGTTGAAGTTCGGAGGATGATACGAATTATCCAGACATTTTTATGACATGTTAGGCCAAAGGTTGCTGATGTCCCTTCAAAATAAATCGTTATATCTTACAAAGAGCGAGAGTTATTTCATTTTCCAACCATGTTCCAGCAAGTTGTCTGTTGTAAATTAGATCGAAATAGGGAAATTATAGCAGAAGTTATCAGTTTATTATGGTGGACCTAAGTCGCTATCAATTCTGAGAAAGTGGACTGAGGCATCTCTACTGAATTTTAATTATCATAAATATGATACTGTTATCAGGATATTATGTGTTAGGTTACGATCAACATTAGGAACAAAGACGTAAAAAGTGTATGTCATTTTGTATAGAACAATCTTTAATAAAATTAATGGCGAACATTTACTCGGAAGTATACAATTTAGCCGGCCACGTGGTGTAGTGGTAACGTGCCTGCCTCTTACTCGGAGGTCCCGGGTTCGATTCCAGGCCAGATCAGGTATTTTTACCAGGACCTGAGGGCTGGTTCGAGGTCCACTCAGCCTACGTGATTAGAATTGAGGAGCTATCTGACGGTGAGATAGCGGCCCCGGTCTAGAAATCCAAGAAAAACGGCCGAGAGGATTCGTCGTGCTGACCACACGACACCTCATAATGTGCAGGCCTTCGGCCTGAGGAGCGGTCACTTGGTAGGCCAAGGGCCTTCACAGGCTGTAGTGCCATGGGGTTTGGTATAAATTTTACGTTCCTGAAAGACTTCCATATTAAGAAGCGCAAAACAGAAGCCCATAATAATTTTCCTCTTAAACGTGAAAACTGTCACAAACACACACACACACATCCCCACACGGAGAGAGAGAGGGGATAATTTTTTTTATCGCGTACCTTCTTTGCTGATATGTTCTCTGTTTTCCCCCTCTTTGTAGCCTAATCATGATTACCATCATAGACACAAGAAATATCTATAATACTGTACCGTACCCAGGGGTAGTTACCCTGTAGGACGATGCCTCCATTCCTGTGTGAACATCCGACTAACTCAGGGTTGGGCAGAGAAGTTGGTTGGTTGTCGATGGGCCAGGATAAAAGTCGAAGTTTCTCACTTAATTATAAGTAAATGACAGGAAAATGGTGGTATAACTCGAATAAGAAACAATAATATGGCATAGGATGAGTTTATTCACAAAATAACCCCGAATCATACTAACAGAAAACCCAGTAAATCAAATAATAAAGACGATGACATAATCTCAAAAATTGAAAAGAACAGCGCATTAAAAACGTTAATTAATCAAAGAATTAAATGTGAAATGAAATTCTAGTACAACATTTAAAAATATTCTTCATCTGATTGTCCGGAGTTCATTTTATATAATAGTATACGTACGCGTATACTAATACGTATTCGATTCGCATGGAGTAACATGATTTAAAGTATCAATTTGATACAGGTTTTTAATTTTATCGAGTCGTCGCAAGATTAAACATTAGAAGTAAAATTAAGATAAAAGAAAATTACGATAAAAGGAAAATTAAGACGCAATGGAACACGATATGAATTATGAAAAATACTAGTGGCATATCCCTACGCTATATTTACAATTAACACAAAATAAGCAAAGTATCTCACATATTTACATCGGATAAAGAAAGGGAGGAATTACATACTACACTGACTCAACGTGAAACGCGGTTCACCAAAAGATCTAGTGAGAACTAGATTGACCGTCAATATTTCTCAGCACTCGGGCTGTTCCCCATTAAACAACAAGACAACATATCCAAACAACATGAAATATCACAAAACACCATCCTGTAAGAGAAAACATATTGTCATCCTTTATTAAACATATGGAAAGCAATGGGCAACATTGCCTTCTTCTGCTGCATTTGCGCACCCAAAAGCGCGTTCATCCGTCACATATTTCCTGCTGTGCTGTGGGCTGAAAGGAAATGATAGAACTCAATAATGTACTGAGGCTCGGTTTCTGTTCGCCAAGATTGTATCACCGCAATACCATCTCATTCACGCTGTCTATATAAACACGGCTAATAAGTAAACCTGTGAGGCGATATCATCTTCCCTCGACTGCACGGAAAACCACATACAATCGTGCTTCTTCCGAGCATGCTTCGATAATTTATTACACACATCAGACTCATTGGTCTGGCATCAATATCCGTCAATTCTGATAATTAATATTCTCTCAGAAGACAATAGCAGGGACATATTCACTGCATATCATTCTTTTCACTTCATCAGGCATGCAATCGGCCTGCCTAATCAACATAAATTAGCATGCATTAAAACCTCTTATATTTCTTACAATTCTCATCAGCCTTTTCTATTATGAATCCAGGTTCGATTCCCGTACAAATCATTGTGCGAAACAGTTTCTAACCAACATTGGAAGATCCTATTCATTCAACGTTGCTATGCAGCTCCACACGTGTCAGCTTCTGAAATACCATGCGTCGTGCAATCTAACTGTTACTAACTTTCTAAATGACCAAAATTAAATTGAATTTACTCTCAACGTAGCAAGTGTTTAACTCGGAGATTGGATGATCCTGTCAATCTAATACTCCTATCACTAATATAAAGAAAAATCGGAATAATACTAAGCTAATTATCATGCATAATATAACAACAAAGTAATCCTAATAACTCCCTCATTATCCCATCTAACTAATCTTAAATAAAAATATAGAGATCATGCATTCCTTTCTTATCCGTATTTACAACATTACTAATGTGAAATAAACACATGCCGTCAGCCTTCATTTACGTTAAAGAAAATGCCCTGCACTAAACTGCACTAGTATTTTAACATAACCCATATAACATGACATCTATTAAAACATGCGTCTTATCTTGGACGACTCTCAGGACACTGGCAACGGCTCACATCCTTGCCATGGTATATTGTTACTCCATGTTGATCACTGCTTTAACACATAGAAACAATCTTCCTTCTTCCATGGGCGGTGGCATCTTCTTGCTGAAATTTCCTGAACACTGCAACACAGAAGGCTGTAGATGAATGTCTCTTCACCGCTCAATTCTGCACGTGCCGAACAAACCCTTGTTAACTTTGAGCTAAACCAACACACTGACAAACAAACACACACTTGAAATTTAACAATTAGGGTTTCTATATACGGTTATTTAGAGCGGCTCGCGGTACGGTTCGAAAGTTCTTCGCGAAACGCGACCGACACGGAAATATGAAACAACAGAGCGTCTCTTCATCACTTTCCAGTCTGCGGCTATTATTACCGTCTATTTATCTGTAGTAAACTTTGCGCCATAATATAATCGGCAATTTAACACTGCACCAGTTAATTCAGTCAACTGCACGGCTGAGAACTCTGTTTATCGGTTATTTGTATATCGACGTGGCAATACTCACGTACAAGTATCGGAGCAATACCCAACAACGTTCATATCACGTCGGCTTCCACGATCAGAGTGACGCTCTCCAAAGCTTGAGACGCTAAGGAAGCGTGGCTAAGGCCGTTGTAGCTATGGGATTCCCGCATGTTTAGACAAACCACCAATCAGCGTGCTTGCCATTCATAATGACTTAATATTAATTACAAAATACCATAAAACACATTCCAAATAACATCAAATTTCTTCAGATTATTTCTATAGCGTACTCCTGATTCCATTTCACTTGTCGACCTGTGAAAGTCCGTCAACTAACAGAACTGATTTCAAGCAATTGCCCACGTTGGTTAACCTGGGATTATGACTTCGCGCGATCCAGACTCGATATTTGCCACACCCACGCGTTCTCATTGGCTGAATATTTCTCTTGGCCAACATCTTCTACACGTGCCGAGATGTGCTAACTTCTGGTAACGCTAAGCCTTTCTCACGGTCCCGAGGAAATATCGCACAATATCCAGCGACTTGATGTCTCCATGGACTTCCGGTCTCAGCTATCCTGCCATTCACTACTTTTACCATATATGACAAATTTATTTCAATAAAATTATATATTATATTCTTCTTTTTTGGTTGGGGTGTATTCATTTTACATGCCTTTGCTGGCGGGACCTGTTGTTTACAGTGCACTATGTCTTCTGGCATAGGCTAGAGCAAGTTTGTTACTTTCATTCACCTGTCTCAGTCTTATCCTTGGCTTTGACAATATGAAAGTGACACTGAGGTATGTTTATTTTTTGCTAGGGGCTTTACGTCGCACCGACACAGATAGGTCTTATGGCGACGATGGGATAGGAAAGGCCTAGGAGTTGGAAGGAAGCGGCCGTGGCCTTAATTAAGGTACAGCCCCAGCATTTGCCTGGTGTGAAAATGGGAAACCACGGAAAACCATTTTCAGGGCTGCCGATAGTGGGATTCGAACCTACTATCTCCCGGATGCAAGCTCACAGCCGCGCGCCTCTACACGCACGGCCAACTCGCCCGGTGACACTGAGGTATGAGAGATGCTAGTAATGCCATTCCTTATGCAGCCAGTCCCCGCTATGAACTGTGTGAAAATGTTGCTCGTAGGGTCGGTTGGTGTATGCATTTAAGTGGACTTGGCAGAATGATGTGCAATAGCAACTTCTGGCTCGGTGAGGAAAGCAACGGGAAACTACCTCACTCCTCATTTCTCTAGTACGCCTCTTCAGTGATGCCTAGGCCATCCATGACAGCTGATGGCAGAGCTGTTGAGGATCCAACCAACCTTGGGTCTGAGGACTGAACACACATTTATTTTACGTCGCAGCAACACAGACAGTTCATAAGGTTAAGACGGGATAGGACAGGGCTACGACTGGCAAGGGCGTAACCATGGTCTTAATAAAAGTACAGCTCCGACCTGAAAATGGGAAACCGCGGAAATCTATCTTCACGACTGCCAACAGTGGAATTCGAACCCAGCTCTCGAATGCAAGCACGTAGATACGTGACCCAAGCTCTATAGCCAACTCATTCGGTTACTACGCTACTAAAAATGTCTTAATATTTAAATTTATAGTGTTTGTAGAAATGTATTTTATAAGTCTATCACTTAATACGACAGTACAATGTCGCCGGTACCTCTCTGGGTTTGTACGGGCTAATATCGATAAACACCGAACGGATTTTCATACAGTTTTCACAGCTGTAAAGACAATTTGTGTAAGAACAATTCATCTAGGTAAAAACTAATAGAGCAGTCGCAATTTTAGCGAAGGAAGTCAAAAGAAAAACGGTCATCCGAGCGGTTTCTTGGTTTACAGTGCCTAAACCGATTACAATAGGCCTTAATTACACGGAAAGTATTTTTGAGGATAAAAATCTCTGCTAATAATAATAATAATAATAATAATAATAATAATAATAATAATAATAATAATAATAATAATAATAATAATAATAATAATAATAATGTGACCGGATGAGTTGGCCGTGTGGTTAGGGGCGCGCAGCTGTGATCTTAAATCCGGAAGATAGCGGGTTTTAACCCCACTTTCGGCAGCCCTGAAAATGGTTTTCCGTGGTATACCATATTCTCACCATGCAAATGCTGGGGCTGTACCTTCATTAAGGCCATGGCCGCTTCCTTCCCATTCCTAGGCCTTTCCTATCGCACCATCACCATAAGACCGATATGTGTCAGTGTGACGTAAAACAAACAGCATAAATAATAATAATAGTAATGTGGCCTTAGATAATGTAAGCAGGCATTTTAGTTTGACGCGATCTTGCTGCCTGCTCGTCAATTTCGACGTCTGTTTTACTTTGGGTCTACTAGATGACAGAGTAAACCCGACCTCTCTTAGTCGCCTAAGACTGATTTTTAATGAATCTTTTCATGCAGTCATCGGGCGATGTTAAGTGTCAAATTGATTTCCTTCCGCCCTTAAAAATCCGACTACTTCCGTCGGGTTTAAACCCGATATTTTGGGATGCGCACACCGACACTCTATCACATATCAATAGAGGTAAAGCTCTTTGAAAAGTCCGTGACGTTATATTCGGTACGTAACTCTATAGAGTAGCCTCAATAAGCGTTTTAAAGTTATAATTCGCAAGAAAAGAAAGCACTTTAAAATAAGATGCTTGTTGTTTTAAGGGGCCTAACATCAAAGGTCATCGGCCCCTTTAAAATAAGAAATCGCCCTTTCAGATTAACGTGCAACTCTTATCAAGGTAAATTGTTTATTCACCTCATTTATTATATATTATAGAGGGGCATATAAACTTATCTACAAAGTGTCAGAACTGGATACCTCATGTAGACGAAGAAAGGAAAGAAACAGGTATGACAATTTGGGTCCGGAAATGCATAATTACATAGATTTTCTGGCTTTTATTTGGTTCATAAACAGCCTCAAAGGTAAAAGTCTAGGTGGTTGTAGTCAGGGGAGCGTGATGGCCAAGCAATTGGTCCATCTCTACCTAACCACCTGGCGGAGGGATGCCAGTAGTATGTCTTCTAACTAATCAAGCATTGCAATGTAGTACGCAAGAAATGTGTATGCAGTTCTGTCGAACAAGCCTATCCAGAAGAACGCAATGTCGCAACAAACAATCACGAAGATATGGAAAGGACAGGATATCACGTGTGGGTGCCTAGAGCTAGGTCAAGCCCACATCAAATTTATTCGCAACGTGATTACTTGTATAACAATTGTAACCGTCCATATACAGGGTGTTTCCGTAAGAGCATGCAAAAATTTAACAGGTCATAGAGAATGTTCCACTGAACAAGTTGAGGTAGGGAACCTGGGGTCGGAGAAGCCAGCTTAAGGAGATAATACGAATACAATCACATTATTGTGTACTTCTTATTTACATTATAGTTACAGTTAACTGTAAATACCATCATTGATGCAATGAAGCTACTATTTGCGCTGTATCTTAACAAATGCACTGAAACTGACGGTCATAAACCTCAATGCAAGGATGACATCGGCGAACAAGGTTCTGACACACCCTGACAAATATCCCTGATGTGTTTCGAAGCACATCACAAGCAGCTACAATTCTGGCAACTAAATCCATCTCCGTATCCACTGCGGTCTCATACACAAGTGGCTTTGGATATCACCATAGTAAATAATCAAGGGGATTCAGGTCAGGTGACATCGCAGGCCATGAAATAGGACTTCCAATCCATAGACCAGGAAATACAGCATTGAGATTATTGCGGACATCCACACCGAAATGAGGTGGTGCATCATCATGTCGTATCCACATCCTCGCACGAACAGCCATGGGTACGTCCTCCAACAACTCAGATAGGACTCATTGCAAGAAGCTCGAGTAAGGTGGCCATTCAGACGGCTAGGTAAAAGATAGGCCCAATGAGATTATCGCCTAGAATGGCAGCCCAGATATTCACAACAAAACGTACTTGATGGGGTGACTCTACTACAGCATGAGGGTTTTCTACAGCCCACACATGGCTCTTCCTGCTGTTAGGAATAACATCACGATCAAATGAGGCCTCGTCAGTAAAGTGCACGATTTGGAGGAAATCTGGTCGCTCACTCCATCGTTGTACACAATGCGACCCTTGGTGCAAAGGCAGTCACAAGCATTGTATAGACACGTTGTGGGTGATATGGGTGTAATTGTTGTTCGTGGAGTACTCGCCATACTCTAGTATGTGCAGCGCCCATTTCAGGTGCAATAGACGAGTACTTGTAGTGGGGTCCGCTGCAGCACGTTCCAGTACCTCCTCTTCAAAATCGGGTGTGCGAGTGGTTCTCGCTTTGCCAGGTCCCTTGTTTCTTCTTACGAATAAACCAGTCTCCCACATTCGTCGATCGAGAGAAATAAACGCTCGTCGTGACGGATGATGCCTGTCAGGAAATCGTTCTCTGCGCAGCCTTTCAACAGCGAGAGCATTGCAGCGCACTTCCCCATACACAAGGTGCCTGTCAGAGAGTACTGCGAAACTGTACCGCTACCACTCCATCGTATTGTACTGTACTTCTCTGAATAGGACTGAGTAATGAATGGGATTGTCGGTGATTCATAGCACGTTCTGTATGTCACAGTCCAAATACGATACAACAGAGCCACCTTGTGGACAGGTAAAGTAAACAAAACCAGCATTATGACTTCTTAGTAACCAGGCTCGTCCTCCTTGTATGTACATGTAAATAAACAGCACAGCACGTGTAAAATTGTACACATATTAGTTGTAAATAAGCTGGAAAACAGTAATGCGAAACAAAGCGGTCGTCAAGTTTACTGCCATGTCTCCTTAAGCCGGCTTCAGTGGAGCATTCTCTATGTCCTGTTAAATTTTTGCAAGCTCTTACGGAAACACCCTGTATATACTATGGGAAATATGTGCCTGCACTGTCTTACATACTGTAGGAGAATTGCAGTGGTGTCTCAGTGGCAAAATAGCCGCCAGCGTGTTACCACTGCTACACTGAAGCAAAACGCTGGTAATTTCACGATTAAAAAGACCGGAAGAACTTTAATTTTTCTTCTTCTTCTTTCTTCGTTATGCCCATTCAAAGAGCGCGTTTGAACTTGTTCTTTGACCTGATGGTTTTCGTCTTCTTATCCCCCCAAAATCTCTTCATGCGTGCACTCTCTTGCACCTTGCGTTCTGTGGACCACTTCCTACCAGTTTTCTTTTTAGATTTCTCCACGAATTTGTGCTTGGCTACTAATGCACTAAAGGACCCACGATCTTCTATGACGTCCGTGATATTCATTTTTTGGAGGTCCACCTTAGTTTCTTCTAGCGAGTTTATTTTGACCTTATTTGAGTTGATTACTTTAAATAATATTTTGATCTGTCGCCGTCCAATCTAGAGATATGGCAGTAGGATTTCAGGCGTCTGTTGCGTACGGCATCAGTGAACCTGGCAGTTAATAAGTAGAGGCCCCTGTTCTCCTCTTAAACCACATTCCATTTTCTCTCGTGGGACTATACATTTTCCGGACAATTTTATTTTCTTGTTTTCAAATTTCAAGAAGTTTAGAGTGACCGTTTTCTGGGGCCTTATAAAGCTTCCGGCGAGACAACTGTCCTGTAATGTCGTAATTTTGCATTACGCGATGTGACTCCCTTGTTGTAGTAATTTCACTTTAGTCTGTACACCTTATGGAGTTTAGTGGCTCTTTCTATGTTGGCCTTACTGTCTAGTCCCGATGGTAGTATGATTTCTCCAAGGTATTTGAAGGAGGACACCTGTCAAACTGTGCCGTTGTCCATCTCTAGCGGATTTTTTTGCTATGTTTATGTAGATTTTCCATGTACTGTGTTTTCCAGTACGATATCTGGAGGCCTGCCTTTGATGCTATATTGTGTAACCTCTGTACGACGTATGGCTTCACTTCTGATCTTAGTAATTATTGCCAGTACATCAGCAAAGGTTAAACATTTCACCTTGGCTTTGCTTCACAAATTTCCGATGCTTTCCCTTTCCCATTCTCTAATAACTTTGTCTAGAACTAAGTTAAACAGAACAGGGGAGATGCCGTCACCTTGACCAACGCCCGTACATATTTCAAAAGACTCAGAAATTTCCAAAAGAAATGTCACTTTAGAAGTGGTATTCGTGAGCGTTGAAATACTACTACTACTACTACTACTACTACTACTACTATTACTCTTGTTGTTATTATTATTGGTGTTGACTCCACCAGCTGTCCGTTTTCGGAACGTAACGGTGAATGTTATTAGCTGCTATCCTCGGGGGCTCGGGGTCGATTTCCGCTACTGCCAGAAATTTAAGAAAGGTAGGAAGGCTGGTATATGGTGTGAGTTGTACATGCAGCTCACCTCCGTTGGATGTATGCCTGAAAAGAGCTGCAGCACCTCGGGATGAGGACACGAGTTTATCATTACCATCAGCTAAATTGACTTAACAACAAAATAAGTAATTCTCTATTGAGCGGCTTTCTGCGGTTTGGCATTCCTCTATGAAGTGACAGACGAATGATACGCTCTCATGAATGGCTGTTCTTGATGCAGTTTCTGGCTGGAGTGTTATCTACTAGAGTTGTCTCGCTCTTGTTCCGGAAACTTATTTCCTATTTCGATAGTAAGACAGCAAATTAACAGTGTTATCTAGTAGCTCAGTGCGCGGGACTTGGGCCCTCCTTGGGAATGTCAGGGCCCTTTGTTTGTAAGTTATACAAGCAGTCGGACTTACAGCACGTTTATATCTCTTTGCTTTGTAACACGGCTCATTGAGAATTCAAGATGTCGTCAATGTAATAAAGTAGAGTGGTAGGAAGTTCTGTAGCTTGGTCCTTAGGGAGCTACGAAACATAACGCACCAGCGGCACCTCCTTAATGAGAGCGATGGTCCACTGCCCAAGGAGTATCCTCAGACAATTAATTACCTTCATTAAAAACCTAATATTGAAAATATACGCCAAGCTCGAAACCACATAGGTTTGTTGTCGTTGAGGATTATAATGAAATGGCGTATGGTTTTTAGTGCCGAGTGTCCGAGGTCTTTTGATTTGACACTCGTAGAAGACGGCACATAGACCCAGTCTCATTGCGACCGGAATTAACCAGTGATGGTTAAAATTCCTGACACTGCCGGGAATCGAACCCGGGACCCCGGTGGCCAATGGCCAGCGCGCTAACCATTTAGCCAAGGAGCCGGAAATTGAGGGTAATTACAGGTTATAACTCCATTCAAAACGTCTATTTTACGTAACAAATGAAATGCGGATTGAAAAATGAAAACCTACAACCTGTTTTCCAGTCAGTGACCGGGTCAGGGATGGAATGAATGAAGCCCCCATCTTGTGGCGAGGATAGAAATTGTGCCGGCTGCCGAAGCCTGTCGTAGTTCTCTGGGACAACGAATAATGACTGGCAGATGAAATGAAATGATAGTGGAGAGTGTTGCTGGAATGAAAGATGTCGGGGAAAACCGGAGTACCCGGAGGAAAACCTGTCCCGCCTCGGCTTTGTCCAGCACAAATCTCACATGGTGTGACCGGGATTTGGTCCACGAACCCAGCGGTGAGAGGCCGGCACGGTGCCGCCTGAGCCACGGAGGCTATGCAATGCGGATTAATATTACAACTTATTATTGTTACCATCCACCTATTTTCACACCCATCGTGTGACTTCCGTTTCCTCTACTGATTTTTCGTAGGATCAGGTATCTTCTCTTTCTTTCTTTCTTTCTTTCTTTCTTTCTTTTTCTTTCTTTCTTTCTTTCTTTCTTCCAAAATGGGTTTTTCGCACGAATTTAGCGAGGGATTTCACTCTACCACCTCAAGGGCAGTGTCCTGCAGCGAGAGACTTTGTGCCTGGGGATACAACTGGAGTGGAAGACCAGTACCTCGCTCAAGTGGCATCACAGGGGCCTTGTAGGGGGATATGAAGTTTGGAAGGGATAGACAAGGAAGAGAAAGGAAGCGAACGTGGCCTTAATGTAGGTACCATCGCGGCATTTGCCTGGAGGAGAAGTGGGAAACTATGGAAAGCCACTTCGAGAATGGCTGAGGTGGGAATCGAACCTCCCTCACCTCAGTTGACCTTCAGAGGCTGAGTGGAACCCATTCGAGCCCTCGTACCACTTTTCAAATTTCGTGGCAGAGCCGGAAACCGAACCCGATCCTCCGGGGCTGTGCACCTAATCATACTAACTAGTATACCAGAGGCGGAAAACAATATATACCCATTTAGTAAAATTTTGAATCTTAAGACCTATTCTTGTTTTATCAAGTTGTACCACTAATTGATCGTTGATTGAGAGGGATTTAATGACACGATAATTGAATAATAAATAAATGCTTTATAACGTACATAAACTCGACTCATGCTTAAGGACCAAGAACAACCAAGTTAAATAACAAGACACACAAACTGAGTAAGTTCACGCACCTGTTTTTATTTTACCCCAACATTCCAGGGGGCCGATGTAACTCGTCGAACGCCCTGTAGCGTGGGCAGAGAGATAATTATAAATGGACCGTGTGTTATCTCCCTTCAAGAGTAAAAATAAGGCATTAAAAGCGATTAGTCGATTACACGCAGTAAGAACAGCATTTTGGACTAGTAACGTGTAATTATCCGTCGTTAACATCGCACCTCTTAAATTATATTAAGGTAAGCACATCACGTCGTGGAGCCCACAGCTAACTGACCTAATACATAAGATCTGGAACTTGGCAGGGTGACGTTTGCTCCCTCTGAAGCTAGGATGATTTCTAGTTTAGTATTACTGTTTATTAGTGAATGAGTTTAGAGGATATACCAGTTATTTAACAGGAATATATATTAATAAAAATGAATGTTTGTTTGTTTTTGTTCCTTTGTTTTTGTTTGTTTGTTTGTTTGTTTGTTTGTTTGTTTGTTTTTTCCGGATAGCCTCGAAAATTACCGGATCGATTGAGCTGAAACTTGGTAAGCATATAGTTTAAATCTCGACTCTCACAAGGGATACTTTTGATTTAGATATATTTCATCGTTTCTAAATAGTGAAGGATTTTAAAAGAGACCCCTCCCCAGTTTGGGAATTTTTTTCCTAAATTGAATAAAATAACGTGTAAATGGTTGGACCTATCGAGTAATGGCCCTGAAATTATTTTTTTACAAGAAACATCATATGCCTTTTATTCATAATTATGACGGTTTTAAAGAAAATTTACCTTCCTCCTGTTTCAGGTTCGCCTTTACTAATTAATGGTCTACACTTATTTTGCGTATAAGTATGGGTCACTTGAAACCATGTTGATCATCATTTGTGTAAAGTCTTTGTTCAGTTGTTAACAGGCCAACTGAAGAGCGACTGCGCCATTCTGTCGAAGGCTTCTGGAGGCTACAGTTGTATAGTTGAGAGTGCTAAGCGTGCTTATCCATATTTTATATTCCGTGCTTCTATCTTTTTAATATCATGCAGGTTTAGGATTCATATTTAGTGAGGTTATAATTCTTCATCTTCTTCTTTATTTTACCCTCTAGGGTCGGTTTTTCCCTCGAACTCAGCGAAGGATCCCACCTCTCCCGCCTCAAGGGCAGTGTCCTGGAGCTTCAGATTCTGGGTCGGGGGATACAACTGGGTACGATGACCAGTACCTCGCCCAGGCGGCCTCACCTGTTATGCTGAAGAGGGGCCTTGCGGGCGGATAGGAAGAATGGAAGGGATAGACAAGGAAGAGGGAAGGAAGCGGCCGTGGCCTTAAGTTAGGTACAATCCCGGCATTTGCCTGGAGGAGAAGTGGGAAACCACGGAAAACCACTTCCAGGATGGCTGAGGTGGGAATCGAACCCACCTCTACTCAGCTGACCTCACGAGGCTGAGTGGACCCCGTTCCAGCCCTCGTACCACTTTTCAAACTTCGTGGCAGAGCCGGGAATGGCAGCTAATCACACTAACCACTACACCACAGAGGCGGACGAGTTTATAATTCACGTTTCATTGTTTGTCATTAAATACTTTAATGCTTGATCATAAATCTGTTCGGAGAACGGACATTTTAGCTAGCATTTTATAAATGAAACATGAATAGATCGTTGTTTCGTTCGTCAGTTCGTAAGCGAGTTCTGTGTACAGTATTTTGTTCTAAACTTTACATTTCTGTCTATCCATTTCACCCTGCAACTATGCATTTTAAAACAAAAATATGACTGTGTCTGTATACTTCAGAGGCGGCCCCGCGATGCAGGGGTAGCCTCTTACCCGGAGGCCATGGGTTCGATCCCCCAGCCAGGTCAGGGATTTCTACCTGGATCTGAGGGCTGGTTCGAGCTCCTCTCAGCCTACGTTATTACAAATGAGGAGCTATCTGACGGTGAGGTGGCGGCCCCGGTCAAGAAAGCCAAGAATGACGACCGAGAGGATTCGTCGTGCTGACCACACCTCATAATCTGCAGGCCTTCGGGCTGAGCAGCGGTCGCTTGGTAGGCCATGGCCCTTCGGGGCTGTTGGGCTATGGTGTTAGGTTTTTCTGTCAAAGTTTTATCTCGGATCAGCTATTGTGATTCCAGCATTGACGGATTAGTTTTCGCTGTTTCAGCAGTAATGATTTCTATAGAGACGGGAATTAGGCTTGTAGGAGTTATAGTCTAGCCGCTCTTCCGTAATGTAGCGAGAGTAACATAACCTCCAACAATGTTTATGTAAATGTCATAGCAGAACTGTTGTTCGGATTAGAGAATACTTGTTACTCCTTTCAGTAACCTATTAATGCCCCTTAAGTTTCTAATTTTCTAGCGGAAACGTGCACAGCAGAAGGGAAGATCACACCTTAACTAACAATGGGAATACTCCTAACTGACCACGTCAACAACAACTTGATTCGGCAACAATTGTACCAATTGTGGAGAAAATACGAGAGAAGAACCTTCGATGGCATGGCCATGCCTTGTGTTTCAGCTTCCGGCACAGGCACAGGCGCTAACTCGGTTCTTCACTCTGGAGTCTACGGCCAGGCATTGGGAATGTTTGGTTCATTTCGTTATAAAGCATGGACAGATTTCTGAATCCATTTCAAGACGTAAGGATTTTTTTTGTGACAAGTAGGGAAACAAAACGAAATGAAATTTAAATACTTTGCATTGCACAAATTCTCTACTGTGTTGATGATCTCATCGTGTACAGGGATGTGTCTTAAGTGAATTCTCTCGTTTTTCCCCACTTGTTGTATTTTATATTGTTTAATAATAATAATAATATTAATAATAATAATAATAATAATAATAATAATAACAATAGTTTTACGTATCACTAATTAACTTCTACGGCTTTCGGAGACGGAGGAGTTGAGGTGTTGACAATATAACGAAACAATATTATTTTATGAAGGCTGCATCATTCCTTTCCCGACGGAGAAATATCACACACGCTTCGGTGACCGAAACTTTGTTATCCGTGGCCTCATATGTGGATGTCGAAGAATTAAATACCCTTTTAAAGAATTAAAATATTGATGATATTATATTTAACAATACTGTTGCCTACGGATGAAATTTTACCGTAGCTTGATTTGTGGTTATTATTTTGATGTTGTTATGCATACATAAAAGGAGGTTATGTTCTTTGTTGAAAGGCATTAATGCTGACTCTACTGGCATCATTGAGCATGCAATTTACTGAGATAAGAAACATGCACTTCACTTTATCAGAATGTTGGCCGGCAGAGTGGGAGAGGTGGGGTATAGAATTTCTAATCACTAGAATGCGTAAAAAATCTGGATTCAGTCCCAAACCTCTCCCCAGTGTTCATGTGGAGTGAAGGCATTTGTCGTTGTTGATGGTGAATCATCCGTCCGATGGTTACGTTCAGCCCTGAGCAGGAGTAGACTACCAGGTGTATACATACGTTTTTCCCGGTCTTTTTGATGGGGAAAACCCGTAATTTTCAAGGGAAATTCACTTTTTATTTATTCAAAATATTGGTCATCCCATCGGCCTCTACACACTTCTCCCCTGTTTCAGATAAGTTATGAATACCATGCCAGAAAAACTGCTTGTCTTTTGCGGCAAACCATTCGCTGAGCCATTTTCCAACTTCCTCGAAATTGCTGAAGTGCTGCTCTGCGAAGAGGTGATAGATAGCGCCAGGTCGGGGCAGTACAGCGGGTGCGGAAGGATGTCCCATCCAAGCGATTTCAAGGTGTCTTTCAGTGGTATTGCTGTGTAAGACGGTGCATTGTCGTGTAACAAAATCACTTTGCCATGTCTTCTGGCCCATTTCCGTCGTCTCTCGATCAATGCGTGTTTTAAATCAATAATTGTTTTGACGATTGCGTTGTGCATTAACGGTTTCACTGGACTTCAAGAGTCTTCACACTTTTGCGGTCTACGAGAGCGCGCACTGCCTTTCACATTGAAATCATCACGTTTTAAATTGTCTCATATGTTCTAATCGAAGGAGCGTGTTCACCATATGTTTCTACCAGTGAACGATACTTTCCACAGCTTTTTTTTTATTAAATACGAAAAGTAATGCGTCCCGCAAATGTTCTTCTTGAGGCACAATGGTCGACATGATCACTAGACGGCGTAAGTTTAGGCTCTAACAGTTTTAGGCTCCTAAAATAGGCTCCTTAACTGCTATAATTAGGCACTAAAATGAATAGTAGGCAGATATACAGATATCATGAACACATTAAAACAGTGACGTAAACGACCTTAATTTTAATGTGCAATATCGGTATTCCGGCTCTGTGGTGTAGTGGTTAGTGTGATTAGCTGCCACCCCCGGAGACAAGGGTTCGATTCCCGGCTCTGCCACGAAATTTGAAAAGTGGTACGAGGGCTGGAACGGGATCCACTCAGCCTCGGGAGGTCAACTGAGTAGAGGTGGGTTTGATTCGCACCTCAGCCAACCTAGAAGTGATTTTCCGTGGTTTCCCACTTCTCCTCCAGGCAAACGCCGGGATGGTACCTAACTTAAGGTCATGGCCGATTCTTTCCCTCTTCCTTGTCTATCCCTTCCAATCTTCCTATCGCCATAAGACCTATCTGTGTCGGTGCGACGTAAAGCCCATAGCAAAAAAAAAAAAAATCTTCCTACCCCCACCAAAGCCCCTGTTCAGAATAGCAGGTGAGGCCGCCTGGATGAGGTACTAGTAATCCTCCCAAGTTGTATCCGAGGGTAACCAACCCTGGAGGGTAAATAGATAAAGAAGAATAAGAATATCACTTCTCCCGTACTCCTAACAACATTTTCTCTTGAGAGTAAATCAGGAGTTTGTTACTTGGAATATCATAAAGGAGGCAAATCCTTCGTAAATAATCGATGAAGATCGATCCCAGGTCTGTAAGTTCTCACGGACAGTGTGAGCGACAGATCCACAAGTGAAAGGCAAGTGTCAGTGTGTATATGGTTGTGCATTGTTTTGAATGCTAGAAAGGAGAAGCGCACAACAGGAAACGTAATAATTATGATCCCTTTATTGACAGGAATGTTTCGCACGGCGAATCAGCAACATTCACTATAAACTGTCCTTTCACATCTGGAATAAGAAGCTGTTCGTCGCGGGGGTATGGCTCAGTGGCAGAGCATTCGACTGCAGATCGAGAGGTCCCCGGTTCAAATCCGGGTGCCCCCTTGTAATTTTAGAAAGCTCGCTCGGGAAATCTGAACATGAACCTACGGTTAGATATATTGTTGGCAACGGTCATGCTGATTATACCATAATTAACTCTTTAAAATAGTTCTTTAGAAGGGTTTTCCTCCTTTTTCTTCTTCTTCTTCTTCTTGGGCATTTTACCAGTGATATTGGGGTCGCCACCTGATGTGTATTTTTACGGCGGGATGTCCTTCCGGGAGCCAATCTTATGTGCAGAGGTTTACTCACTATTGGATGTTTCTGAGGTGGTTGGTGTATTGTGTATTATAGATGAAGAGAGGTATATTAAGAGGAATACAAATACACAGTCCTGGAGATGGAAGAATTAATCACACGCAGTTCAAATTTCTGGCCCGACCGGAAATCAAACATCGGGCTCTATAAACCGAAGGCCAGTACGCAGACCATCCTTCTAGTAACAGGGCATCTTGTAATGTAACAAACATCAAAGCCCGTTTGTCTGCCGCAAGGGTTCTCACGACCATCTCCTGGGACGTTAAAAATTTTGACTACGTTTATATTCTTTCTTTCTTTCTTTCTTTCTTTCTTTCTTTCTTTCATTCTTTCTTTCTTTCCTTCTTAATTTGTTTACCTCCAAGGTTGGTTTCTCCCTCGGATTCAGTGAGGGATCCCACCTCCCACCTCTACCCCCTCAAGGGAAGTGTCCTGGAGCGTGAGAATTCGGGTCGGGGGCATAAAACTTGGAAGGAGGACCAATACCTCACCCATGCTACCTCACCTGCTGTGCTGAACATTGGACTTGATTGGGATGGGAGGATTGGAAGGGATGGGCAAGGAAGAGGGAAGGAAGCGGCCGTAGACTTAAGTTAGGTACTATCCCAACATTTGCCTGGAGGAGAAGTGGGAAACCACGGAAAACCGCTTCGAGGATGGCTGAGAAGGGAATATAACTTTCTCTACTCAGTTGACCTCCCGAGGCTGAGTGGATCCCGTTGCAGCCCTCGTACCACTTTTCAAATTTCGTGGCAGAGCCGAAAATCAAACCCGGGCCTCAGAGGGTGGCAGCTAATCATACTAAACTCTACACCACAGATGCGGAGCACATTAAATTAATAAACACCTTCACTTGTTTGAACCACCAATCACTCCCTACTTTGATGTCTATTACATGTGGCTTATGCTGACGATATCTTCAGTTCACTCAGCTTGCGTTAGATGAATAATGAATTGAACCCGGAAGCCCTCTGAACCGAAAGTCACAGAACTGTCAATTCAGACAAGTGCCTGGACGTCGACGGATTCATTTTAAGTATAGCATTTAAACGTTTAACTAATATCATGCAACTCTGGAAGTTTTTAGTCTGTAAATAAATTACAATTACTGTATGTTTTTGGAAAATAGGTTCATAACGTTTGATAAAACCCTAAAATATCTGTCAGCGAATTTATTGATTCTTTTAATATAAAAAAATTGCTTTACATCGCTCCGACAGTGATAGGTCTTATGGCGACAATGGGTTATGAAAGGGCTAGGAGTGGGGAGGAACCAGCCATGGCTTTCAGCCCCAGTATTTGCCTGGTGTGAAATTGGGAAACCACGGAAAACTGTCTTCAGGACTGCCTAAAATTTCAGTGTAAATGTCCGTGAGCACCAAATATTTTCGTTGCTCAACTTCAAACTCCCTAAGATCTAGTGCTAAATTTGCATTATTGGTCAGTTATATAACTTCTCCCGTACTCCTAACAACATATTTCTCTTGAGAGTAAATCAGGAGTTCGTTAGTTGAAATATCATATGGGAGGCAATCTCTTCGTAAATATTCGATGAAGATCGATTCCAGCTCTGTAAATTTTCACGGAGAGTGTGAGGGACAGATCCATAAGTGAAAGGCAAGTGTCTATGTGAATATAGTTGTGCACTGTTTTGAATGCCAGAAAGGACAAGCGCACAACAGGAAACGCAATCCAGGTTCGGCTTCTCCCTCGGACTCAGCGAGGGATCCCACCTCTACCGCCTCAAGGGCAATGTCCTGGAGTTTCAGACACTTGGTCGGGGATACAACCGGTGAGAATAACCAGTACCTCGCCCAGGCGGCCTCACCTGCTATGCTGAACAGGGGCCTTGTGGAGGGATGGGATGACTGGAAGGGATAGGCAAGGAAGAGGGAAGGAAGCGGCCGTGGCCTTAAGTTAGGTACCATCCCGGCATTCGCCTGGAGGAGAAGTGGGAAACCACGGAAAACCACTTCCAGGATGGCTGAGGTGGGAATCGAACCCACCTCTACTCAATTGACCTCCCGAGGCTGAGTGAACCCCGTTCCAGCCCTCATACCACTTTTCAAATTTCGTGGCAGAGCCGGGAATCGAACCCGGGCCTCCGGGGGTGGCAGCTAATCACCACAGAGGCGGACTAGGAAACGCAGTATGATCCTTTTATTGACAGATGAATGGTTCGCACGGCGAATCAGAGGCATTCGCTATAAACTCTCCCTTCATATCTGGAATAAGAACCGGTTCGTCGCGAGGGTATAGCTCAGTGGTAGAGCATTCGACTGCAGATCGAGAGGTCCCCGGTTCAAATCCGGGTGCCCCCTTGTGATTTTTGAATGCTCGTTCGAGAAATCTGAACATGAACCTACGGTTAGGTATATTGCAGGCATCGGTCATGCTGAATATAACATAATTGATTCTTTAAAATAATTTTATCGAAAAGTAAACCTTCTTCTTCTTCTTCTTCTTAATATTATTATTATTATTATTATTATTATTATTATTATTATTATTATTATTATTATTATTATTATTATTATTATTATTCTCCATCTTGGCCATTTTACCATTGATATTGGGGTCACCAACTGATGTGGATTTGGACCATTTTTACGGCCGGATGTCCTTCCGGGCGCCAATCTTATGTGCAGAGGTTTAGTCACTATTGGGTGTTTCTGTGGTGGTTGGTGTACTGTGTATTATAGATGAAGAGGGGTATATTAAGACGAACATAAATCCTCAGTCCTGCAGATAGAAGAATTAACCATATGCAGTTCAAATCTCTGGCCCGACCGGGAATCAAACATCGGACTCTCTAAACCGAAGGCCAGTACGCAGACTATCCACCTGGTAACAGGGCATCTTGTAATGTAACAAACATCAAGACACGTTTGTGTGCCGCAAGGGTTCTCATAACCATCTCCTGGGACGTTAAAATTTTTGACTACGTTTATATTCTTTCTTTCTTTCTCTCTTTCTTTTCCCTTCTTTCTTTCCTTCTTAATCTGTTTACCGTCCAGGGTTGGTTTCTCCCCGGACTCAGTGAGGGATCCCACCTGTACCTCCTCAAGGGCTGTGTCCTGGAGCGTGAGACTTCGGGTCAGGGGCATAAAACTTGGAAGGAGGATCAGTACCTCACCCAAGAGGCCTCACCTACTATGCTGAACAGTGGACTTGTGGGGGATGAGAAGAATGGAAGGAATGGGCAAATCACGGGTAAAGAAGCGGCCGTAGCCTTAAGTTAGGTATCACCTCAACATTTGTCTGGAAGAGAAATGGGAAACCATGGAATATTTCTTCGATGATGGCTGAGGAGGGAATAGAAACCCCCTCTACTCAGTTGACCTCCCGAGGCTGAGTGGATCGCACGTCCCACTTTTCAAATTTCGTCGCAGAGCCGAGAATCGAAACTGGTCCTCCGGGAGTGGCAGCTAATCACACTAAGCAGTACACCAAAGACGTGGCATTTATATTCTACTTAAAAAAAAAGACCTGCTAATGCTTACTACTACTACGAACACTTGGACAATGTTTGAAAAGCCTAACATTCCAAAAGACACAAAAATTACGATCCCCAGCGTCTTCCAACTTCATGATGATGGTTGGCCCTGTACCACTGCTGCTGCTGCTGCCAACCATTTCATCAGACTCCTGAAAAAAGACTTAAGTTGAAAGAAATTTTGGAATGTCTAAGCATAATTCTGTCACACTTCGTGGTAGTGAAATCACAATATTTTTGATATTGTTGAAAGCAACATCCAACGTCAAGCTCACATGCGCATTATTAGCTAAGAGCGGGAAGCGTTGACCAAAGGAAAATTACCTCTTGTGTAACGGTTCAAATCCCGTTACAAGATGATATCTGTATTTTTATTATTGTATGATTTTATCTGTATTTTATTATTATTATTATTATTATTATTATGTCAGTATTATTATTATTTTATCTGTGATATTGTTACTATTATTGTAATTATCCGTTTTATTCAATTCGATTTTGCAATTGCCTGTTGCTTGCAAGATTGTACTTAGATGTATACATATATACGTATGTGTAGTATAACACTCAATACCTGTACAGTGAGCATTGTTGTATATATCAGAGATTGGGTGTGACGTTGGGACATTGTGCAAGATTAGTGGCGATTCTGCCAAGTCATCGCCAAGTCTTGGCTACGTCATCGTATTTATTTAGATATGCGCCCACGGAGTTAGCCGCCGCAGGGCTATTTCACCACTGTATGTAATATTTGCCGCGTTGTGGGAGTATGTCATGGTTATTTCGGGAGATTACGTAGCTGTGTCAACCAACGTCTATATAAGGTGGATGCATATTGTAGCGTCAGTCATTAGTTATACGGATGCAGTACAGTGAAGTAGTCTACTAGATCAAGAGGCCTTAGTTGGTCAGTCAACCAGTGTGAACGAGAGATGGTGAAGACTAAGTGAGCCATTATTGGTCATTGAGAGAGTGAGACCAAATGGTTGGTCCGTCACTTAGTGGAAGACACGGACGCAAGGGCTTACCATGGAGTCAGAGAGGGCAACCCTGGACCTGCCAAGAGGTAATACCATATTGACTTACAAAGAAGTCAGATGATATGGAGAAGAAGCAGTCACAAGGATGTATCACCAAGTTAGGCGTGACACATCTACAGTAAACACCAGATCAATGGATTACGTCGTAATTACACTAAAAGTGTTGAAGGTACAGTCAAGTGAATCAGTGAGGGAAATATTTCGTATAAATTGTTAAATGTCCGGTCAAGAAGAATTCAAATTCATGCCTAGTTTCTTTCATTTGCAATGTCATAATTTCATATTCTCATCTGTTTTATCGCAACAAGACTCACTATTTTTTTGATATATTATTTAAAGAATATATATTGTTCTATCAAACGAATTCATAGTTTCATTTCATTGACAGTAAAATATCTTAACCTCAAAATTAATGGGGAAACCGAACGCCAATCTCCTTTTCCCAGAACTTATATGGTATGTTGTCAAAAGTAAGCTTATTACCCCACACATTAGAGATAGTCAAGAGTCTCATTGTATTATTGCTGCACTGAGTGGCAGCTGGCGCCCTTCAAATAACGTATGTGTAAGTAAGCAGGTAACAAGTAAGTGCGAGTACAAGGTTCGACGAGTGTGTATTTTATTTAATGAATGTTAATTTTCATAATTTTCATGTTAAATGCAGATATTCAGATTTTTCAAGTAAAATCCAGTTTTATAATATTTGTAAAGTTAGTCAGCAATTCAGGAACATGTTCACACTTGAGTGATGTTAAACTTGTGCCGCTGAGTAGAAATATGTTAAATGAATTTTATTTCATAAAATTGTCACTGACAAAGGTCACAAACTTGCATCATGAGCAGTGAATGAAGAGCAAGTCAGTATTCGAAGTTTACTCTATCTAAATTCAAAGCGAACTCCTTTGGTGTGGTAAGTCACTGAAGATGTTCGTATTTGTACAGCATGGTCATTCAATATGACTTTTCAGGAGTGCTTACATGTATGATCATCCTGAGGGAGTTCTCTTTTGATTCAAATTGAGTGAATTCTTGTGTTTATGTCGAGGATTCGTTCTTTATCCACTGTTTATTGAGCAAATCTAATAGTCTTTCATTACTTCATGACTCTTGACGAAGACCATCCAAAAGAATAATCTTCCACCGTTCGCAGCAGAGAAGGTTTCCCATTACCAGCCATTATTGAGCATGCAAACTCGATGTTCCGTGACATTCAATCTTTCAATCAATCACCACTGATCTGTATTTAGGGCTTATATTCTTTCTTTTCCCTTCTTTCTTTCCTTCTTAATCTGTTTACCGTCCAGGGTTGGTTTCTCCCTCGGATTCAGCGAGGGATCCCACCTCTACCCCCTCAAGGGATGTATCCTGGAGCGTGAGACTTCGGGTCGGGGCATGCAACTTGGAAGGGGGACCAGTACCTCACCTAAGAGGTCTCACCTGCTATGCTGAACAGTGGACTTGTGGGGGATGAGGAGGGAATAGAAACCCCCCTACTCAGTTGACCTCCTGAGGATGAGTGGATCCCTAGTACCACTTTTCAAATTTCGTGGTAGAGCCGAGAATCGAAACGGGTCCTCCGGGAGTGGCAGGTAATCACACTAAGCACTACACCAAAGAGGTGGTATTTATATTCTACTTAGTGTGACAGTTGTTCCTAACTGTCTGACTAACTTTTGAAACATATAAAACTGGATTTAACTATGGAAAATCTGAATATCTGCATTTATAATGGAAATTATGAAAATTAACATTCATTAAATAAAATACACACTCGTCGAACCTTGTACTCACACTTACTAGTTACCTGCTTACTTACACATACGTTATTTGAAGGGCGCCAGCTGTCACTCAGTACAGCAATAATAGAATGAGATTCCTGACTATCTCTAGGGTGTGGGGTAATAAGCTTACTTTCGACAACATACCATATAAGTTCTGGGAAAAGGAGATTGGCGTTCGGTTTCCCCATTAATTTTGAGGTTAAGATATTTTACTGTCAATGAAATGAAACTCTGAATTCGTTTGATAGAACAATATATATTCTTTAAATAATATATCAAAAAATAGTGAGTCTTGTTGCGATAAAACAGATGAGAATATGAAATTATGACATTGCAACTGAAAGAAACTAGGCATGAATTTGAATTCTTCTTGACCGGACATTTAACAATTTATACGAAATATTTCCCTCACTGATTCACTTGACTGTACCTTCAACACTTTGAGTGTAATTACGACGTAATCCATTGCTCTGGTGTTTACTGTAGATGTGTCACGCCTAACGTGGTGATACATCCTCGCGACTGCTTCTTCTCCATATCATCTGACTTCTTTGTAAGTCAATATGGTATGACCTCTTGGCAGGTCCAGGGTTGCCCTCTCTGACTCCTTGGTAAGCCTTGCGTCCGCGTCTTCCACCAAGTGACGGACCAACCATTTGGTCTCACTCTCTCAATGACCAATAATGGCTCACTGAGTCTTCACCATCTCTCGTTCATACTGGCTGGCTGACCACTTAAGGCCTCTTGATCTAGTAGACTACTTCACTGTACTGCATCCGTATAAGTAATGACTGACGCTACAATGTGCACCCACCTTATATAGACTTTGGTTGACACAGCTACGTAATCTCCAGAAATAGCAATGACATACTCCCACCTACGCGACAGATATTACGCACAGTGGTGAAATAGCCCCGCGGCGATAAGTCCGTGCGCGCATATCTAAATCAATACGATGACATAGCCATGGAGTGGCGATGACTTGGCAGAATCGCCACTGGTATAGCAATATAACAACGTCACTTCCAATCTCTGATATATACAACAATTCTCACTGTACAGGTATTGAGTGTTATACTACACATACGTATATATGCATACATCTAAGTGCAATCTTGCAAGCAACAGGCAATTGCAAAATTGAATAAAACGGATAATTACAATAATAGTACAATATCACAGATAAAATAATAATAATAATACTGACATAATAATAATAATAATAATAATAATAATAATAATAATAATAATAATAATAATAATAATAATAATAATAATAATAATAATAATAATAATACAGATAAAATCATACAATAATAAAAATACAGATATCATCTTGTAACGGGATTTGAACCGTTACAATTCGCCTCCCTCATAAATAAATCGAAGAACAAAGAATCGATTGATTTATGAACAAAATTATATATATAACACTGACACAGATAAACACTTTAAATGAGTATACAACAATAATTTTCTTTTTCAGCATCCATACATTTTATAATACATCACATATATGAGAATTCTTCTCGCACATTGTCATCGTAGATAACTGTTCAGTGTCCCATTCTCATACAATTCACAAGAGCATAGCCCTTAATTTAACACACACAAATAATTTTCAATCAATATACAACATTCTTCTCCTTTTTTTTTAACATATCAAAACTTTTTGTGAAATATCACTTATATGAGAACTGTTCTCGCATATTGTTATCGCAGATAACTGTCCAATGTCCTGTTCTCCGTTTTTTTTGTCACACAGTACATGACAATGTAGCACTTATTCTTCCAATACACCAATACGACACTTGGTTCACACGCAAATCGTAGATGTTAGTTTTATTTTGCCAGTTTCTCACAAAATATAATCATCTTACTCTTATTTCAACAAATCTCACGTGAAATACTTCTTTAAGTTCTTAATGTTGTAAGTACCGACAATCTTCCCTTCCTGATCTTTTAAGGAATATGCACACTTCCCGATACGGTTCACAATAGTGAAATACCCCTGATACAAAAAATAACTTCAACATATTTCCCGCCTCTGCAGATGATGAAAATGGAACTCTGAGTAGCACTCTGTCACTCAAACTGAATCAATCTTGCCCTCATTGACTTACATATATCAAAAAACCACATCCTACTTGGCAACAATAATTAAAGAATCAATACTATGGCTACAAGATGGTTCAATTATTCCGTAATCCAGCATAATGTTTATTTGTTCTTAAACGTCACTAGCATTTTTAAGTTGAATGGGGTACTTACCTCCCACAAACGATCAATGGTCATTTACTACAAATTTATGTTCATATACGTGTTCTTCCTCACTTAACCACTAAATACATCTCGATGCTTACCTAACATCGACCACAATTACTCCTCCTGTAATTCACTCAAATTACCTCACGTCACTGCCTCATACCGACTATCCCTCGGATACAGGTCGTTATAGACACATAACACACACTAACATAACATTTCCTCTCACTAGGAACAACTTCACTTACCTCTCATATATTTCCAAGAACACACGTCACCAACACACTTACCTCAGATCATCATAATTAACACGTACTTCTTTGCTAGTTTCCTCCCAGAACAAACACACACTACCTAAATTAAAGTCTATTCTACTTCCATGATTTGCAACCAAGTCAGCTCCTAAAACAACTGAATACACAAGTTCTGGTACAACAAGGCATGTCTGAAACTTACAATTATCTTTACTTATGATCGGTACCGCTATCATTTTATTTACTCACTTTGACTCACCCAACGGCTGTTATAAGATCTGATAGTACCTTCTTCATATCACAATTTCCATCATCGGAGTTATTCCCTCACTACTTACATCACATTCTCGGCATTACAAGTACTTACACCACTTACCAGAACACTTCTTACGTCTAACATACTGCTATCATTAATTACTTCATGATCTACGACTACGGCACTACTTAAATATCTCACTTAACATTACTTAGGTCACAATCACACTACTCTTAAATCTACTTTCACTACATAACTACTTATACTACATACCTGTACAACTTCTACCTTCGGACTGTTCACTTAATTTACCCGATTCCCTGTGAATCTGAGATACTCTGGCTCGATAAAGACACCTTGATAACATTCATATTAAGACTATCATAGTCTCTCCGATAACTCAAATCCGTACGCCTCCCATCTTCTGATTCTCTCTGGTTATTCCTCTGACCCTCTCTCTCACAACTTAATTCCATACGCCTCCCATCTTCCAATTCTCTCTGGTTATTCCTCTGACCCTCTCTCTCACAACTTAATTCCATACGCCTCCCATCTTCCAATTCTCTCTGATTACTCTTCCGACCACTATCACCATCAACACAACTATTAATCCTCTGCGGATCATGATCACCCCCTCTTCTCTGATACACGGCTAGCATTTTCCCCCTTCTCTCTACAATATTACTTTCCCTAGACATCATGCGCTCTCTCTCTCGCGCGCGCCCTTGCACACATTCTTTCCAAAGCCTATCAATGAACACTTTAAACTCTCCTAAATTAGACATATTATTCCAGTATACTCGAAACCATATTTTTCTTTCACCGATAAAAACATTAGACAAGATCTCCAACACATATTCCCATTCATTAATATTATTCCTCGACTTACTTGCAAATCTTTTCTCAACTACTTTTACAAACTCTATAGGATTAAACTGTTTTCCAGAAAACTTGGCTAAATCACGATCCCTACTGAACAAACCACTCGCTACTATCACCTCACCAGCCGACTCACCTGCAAATTCAAATTCCTGCCGTATCACTTCCTGGCAACTCAAAATTTCTTCTACCGCTACTCTCTCAGCATTCTCTTCCTCTATTCTCACTTCTTCCTTCAATTCTTCCTCTCTTTCTCTTACCTGCTGTGATAGCGTTTCCTGTTCGTTCCGTAGTTCAGTGACCTCCACAAGTTTGCTTTCAATTTGTTCATTACTACTAATCTGTTCCCTCGTATCTTCCCTAACTGCATTGTAAATTTTGTCCAATCTTTTCTCGACTACCTCGTGAAATTCTTCCCGATTACTAGAACTTTTATCACTTAATTCTACGATATTCTCTGTACCAGTTCCTTTACCATGCTTAATTTGAGTATGAAGCTCGCTCCGACTCGACTCCATTTCTTCCCTAAGGTCAACACACTTTTCATTTGACTTACTTTCTAACTTAGATGTTTGATTATTTATCTCTAATATCTTAGTATCTATATTACTAATGATCACATTACAATTTTGGTTATTGCTGCTAATTAATTGATCCATTTTGCTACTCACAGAGTTAATATGTTTATTAATATTTTCATTACAACTAATAAAAAATTCTTTCATTTCCTTATTATCATTTTTACTTTTAGTATCAATCTTTTCTTCCATCACTGTAAATCTGGCCAGCAGCAAACTTAGAATATCTTGGTTCATTCCCCCCGCGATTTCCTTTTGAGTTTCAGTGTGCTTCTCAATTTCTGCACTTTCCTGAATTATCCCAGAACCTTCCATCGTATTCACCTGCTCCTTACTCTGAATTTCACCTTGGATGTCCGCAGAAGCAATGACTTCGTCCTCACATGACTTGTTATTGTCTTCCTTGTCCATCTTTGGTTCACTAGTGATAGTACGCGATCTCAAATTAATTTCCCTCTTCAAATCCCTTGACATATCCCCAAAATACAAATATATATCACAAAATTACACTCTTGACATTTACCGGTAATAATTTCCGTTGGCTTAAATGCGCACACTCCTCCCGAAATGAACCTATGATATGCTGTCATTCAGAACAAATTCTGAATTTATTCGAGTCCCACGTTGCGTCGACACATTGTGACAGTTGTTCCTAACTGTCTGACTAACTTTTGAAACATATAAAACTGGATTTAACTATGGAAAATCTGAATATCTGCATTTATAATGGAAATTATGAAAATTAACATTCATTAAATAAAATACACACTCGTCGAACCTTGTACTCACACTTACTAGTTACCTGCTTACTTACACATACGTTATTTGAAGGGCGCCAGCTGTCACTCAGTACAGCAATAATAGAATGAGATTCCTGACTATCTCTAGGGTGTGGGGTAATAAGCTTACTTTCGACAACATACCATATAAGTTCTGGGAAAAGGAGATTGGCGTTCGGTTTCCCCATTAATTTTGAGGTTAAGATATTTTACTGTCAATGAAATGAAACTCTGAATTCGTTTGATAGAACAATATATATTCTTTAAATAATATATCAAAAAATAGTGAGTCTTGTTGCGATAAAACAGATGAGAATATGAAATTATGACATTGCAACTGAAAGAAACTAGGCATGAATTTGAATTCTTCTTGACCGGACATTTAACAATTTATACGAAATATTTCCCTCACTGATTCACTTGACTGTACCTTCAACACTTTGAGTGTAATTACGACGTAATCCATTGCTCTGGTGTTTACTGTAGATGTGTCACGCCTAACGTGGTGATACATCCTCGCGACTGCTTCTTCTCCATATCATCTGACTTCTTTGTAAGTCAATATGGTATGACCTCTTGGCAGGTCCAGGGTTGCCCTCTCTGACTCCTTGGTAAGCCTTGCGTCCGCGTCTTCCACCAAGTGACGGACCAACCATTTGGTCTCACTCTCTCAATGACCAATAATGGCTCACTGAGTCTTCACCATCTCTCGTTCATACTGGCTGGCTGACCACTTAAGGCCTCTTGATCTAGTAGACTACTTCACTGTACTGCATCCGTATAAGTAATGACTGACGCTACAATGTGCACCCACCTTATATAGACTTTGGTTGACACAGCTACGTAATCTCCAGAAATAGCAATGACATACTCCCACCTACGCGACAGATATTACGCACAGTGGTGAAATAGCCCCGCGGCGATAAGTCCGTGCGCGCATATCTAAATCAATACGATGACATAGCCATGGAGTGGCGATGACTTGGCAGAATCGCCACTGGTATAGCAATATAACAACGTCACTTCCAATCTCTGATATATACAACAATTCTCACTGTACAGGTATTGAGTGTTATACTACACATACGTATATATGCATACATCTAAGTGCAATCTTGCAAGCAACAGGCAATTGCAAAATTGAATAAAACGGATAATTACAATAATAGTACAATATCACAGATAAAATAATAATAATACTGACATAATAATAATAATAATAATAATAATAATAATAATAATAATAATAATAATAATAATAATAATAATAATAATACAGATAAAATCATACAATAATAAAAATACAGATATAATCTTGTAACGGGATTTGAACCGTTACATTAGAAATAGGACCTGCCAATGCGTTTTATTACTACGAACACTAGGACAATGTTTGAAAAGCCTATCATTCCAAAAGACACAAAAATTACGATCCCCAGCGTCTTCCAACTTCATGATGATGGTTGGCCCTGTACCACTGCTGCTGCTGCTGCTGCTGCTGACAACCATTTCATCAGAACCTGAAAAAAACTTAAGTTAAAAGACATTTTGGAATGTCTAAGCGTAATTCTGTCACACTTCGTGGTAGCGAAAGCACAATATTTTTGATATTGTTGAATGCTCATTATTAGCTAAATTAATTTCGTGTGGCTAATTCTAGCCGAGTGCAGCACTTGTAAAGCAGACCCTCCGATGAGGGTGGGTGGCATCTGCCATGTGTAGGTAAATGCGTGTTATTTTGGTGGAGGATAGTGTTATGTGTGGTGTGTGAGTTGCAGGGATGTTGGGGACAGCACAAACACCCTGCCCCCGGGCCACTGGAATTAACCAATGAAGGTTAAAATCCCCGACCCGGCCGGGAATCGAACCAGGGACTCTCTGAACCGAAGGCCAGTACGCTGACCATTCAGCCAACGAGTCAGACATTATTAGCTAATAGCGGGAAACGTTGACCAAAGGAAAAATTACCTCTTGAGTGATGTTAAACTTGTGCCGCTGAGTAGAAATATGTTGAATGAATTTTACTTCACAAAATTGTCACTGTCAGAGGTCACAAACTTGCATCATGAGCAGTGAATGAAGAGCAAGTCACTACTCGAAGTTTACTCTATCTAAATCCAAAGCGAAATTCTTTGGTGCGGTAAGTCGCTGAAGTTGTTCGTATTTGTACAGCATGGTCATTCATTATGCCTTTTCAGAATTGGTTACATGTATGATCATTTTGAGGGAGTTCTCTTTTGATTCCAATTGAGTGATTACTTGTGTTTATATTGAGGATTTGTTCTTTAGACAAACAAACAAAGACATTTCCATACAGGCCATGAAGGCCCTTGGAGGATTGGAAGGTAAAGGCTTCCACCATAATCCGCGGCACGTGATGGGGTAGAGTGGTTAGCTCTACGCCCGACCGCCTTTGCCCCCAGGAATTAACCCGGTACTCATTTTTGGTGTAGGCTGAGTGAACCTCGGGGCCATGTGCACCTCCAGAAGTGGAAATCTCGTTTCTTAAATTTTTTACGATTTCCTGACGGGGATTCGAAGCAACGTCCTTCCGGGCTTACCGAGCACGCATTTACCGCCTCGGCCAGGCAGCCCCTCGGATTTGTTCTTTATTCACTGTTTATTGAGCAAATCTAACAGTCTTTCATTACTTCATTACTCTTGAGGAAGACCACCGAAAAGAATGATCTTCCACCGTTCGCAGCAGAGAAGGTTTTCCATTAGCAGCTATTATTGAGCATGCAAACTCGATGTTCCATGACATTCAATTGTTCAATCAGTCACCACTGATCTGTATTTAGGGATGTAGCCCAAGTGGCAGATTCCCCTTCACTTGTTTACCTAGTCTTTGATTTCAAAGAAGTTGGTAATTTATCAAACATCTCCCTTGGTAAATTATTCCAATACCCCAAATTGCTCATCCAGCAAATGAATATTTTCTTGCAGTTGTCCTCCTGAATTCAAATGTTATCTTCATATTATATTTTTTCCTACGTTTATAGGAAACCCATTCAGGCTTGTTCGTCTAGTAATGTCATTCTACGTCATTTCCACACTGATAGCCTTGGACATCGTTTAGTCGAGCAGCTCGTCTCCTTACTTCCAAGTCTTCCTAGCCCAAAATATGCAACATTTTCGTAACACTACTCTTTGGTCAGAAATCACACAGTACAAATCCTACACAACGATTTCGTGTGCCGAATGGAGCCCTTGTTAGGCAGACCCTCCGATGAGGGTGGGCGGCATCGGCCATATGTAGGTAACTGCGTGTTATTGTGCTGAAGGATAGTGTTATGTGTGGTGTGTGAGTTGCAGGGATGTTGGGGGACAGCACAAACACCCAGCCCCCGGGCCATTGGAATTGACCAATGAAGGTTAAAATCCCCGACCCGGCCGGGAATCGAACCCGGGACGCTCTGAACCGAAGGCCAGTACGCTGACCATTCAGCCAACGAGTCGGACTAGTACAAATCGTGCTGCATTCCTTTGGATCCATTCTAGTTCTCGAATCAAGTAATACCGGTGAGGGTCCCAGAGACTGGAAACATACTTGTGTTTATGTTGAGGATTTGTTCTTTAGACAAACAAACAAAGACACCTCCGTACAGGCCATGAAGGCCCTTGGAGGAGTGGAAAGTAAAGGCTTCCACCGTTGTCAACCGCGGCACGTGATGGGGTAGAGTGGTTAGCTCTACGCCCGGCCGCCTTTGCCACCAGGAATTAACCTGGTACTCATTTTTGATGTAGGCTGAGTGAACCTCAGGGCCATGTGCACCTCCGGAAGTGAAAATCTCGTTTCTTAAATTTTTTACGACTTCCTGACGGGGATTCGAACCCACGTCTTTTCGGGCCCTATTTCGGTCCCATAATACCGTTGATATACGGTATCAAAAGCCTTGGACAGGGCAATAACTAAACAATCCATTTGACCTTATTCATCTAAAATATCTTCAATATATTGCTGGTATCTTACAAGTAGAGCCCCACTGGAATAACGTTTCCAAGCCTGAACCGCCTTTTATCAAACCAGTTAGTAATTTCACAAATGTATGTAACGTAATCAGAATGAATGCTTTCCCAGAGCTCTCACGGAGCACATGTAAATCTGATTGGCCAGCAATTACCCGATTTATGTTTACCGACCTTTGCTTTGCACACTGGGGCTGCTATAGAAACTATTTATTCATTTGGTATACCTACATCGTGCAAACGGTAATAAGTACTTAAGATATGGTACTGTACCCTAAGCTATTGCCTTTGGTTTACTCCCAGAAATCTTATCAGTTCCAAGAACAATATCAGCAAGATGGCGTTTTCGTGACTTCGATGTGGGATAGTGGTTGTGATTAGGCCAATTGTTTTAATAGGAAGTGCAACTAGGCAGTAGGTTCCTCGAAAGAGGTACAATACTTAGTGTGCGATTGGCTAGATCCTACGCATTCAACATCTCATTTTTATGAAGAAAAGAAACTAGTAGTAAAATTGAAAGCATGTGTATACGTAGGGGTAATGTGGAATAATATATTTGTGACTCCTTTGATGGGTCCGCCTCTGTGGTGTAGTGGTTAGTGTGATTAGCTGCCACATCCGGAGACCCGGAATCGATTCCCGGCTCTGCCACGAAATTTGAAAAGTGGTGCGATGGTACGATGGCTGGAACGGGGTCCACTGAGCCTCGGGAGGTCGCCTGAGTAGAGGTGGGTTCGATTTCCACCTCAGCCATCCTGAAAGTGGTTTTCCGTGGTTTCCCACTTCTCCTCCAGGCAAATGCCGGGATGGTACCTAACTTAAGGTCACGGCCGTTTCCTTCCCTCTTCCTTGTCTACCCCTTCCAATCTTCCCATCTCCCGCAAGGCCCCTGTTCAGCATAGCAGGTGAGGCCGCGTGGACGATATAATGGTCATCCTCCCCAGTTGTATCCCCGATCCAGAGTCTGAAGCTCCAGAACACTGCCCGTGAGGCGGGTGAGGTGGGATCTCTCTCTAAGTCCGAGGGAAAAAGCGACCCTGGAGGGTAAACAGATAAATAAGAAGAATAAGAAGAAGAAGAAGAAGAAGACTGATTTGATGAGCATTCATCTGACGAAGTGTTTTAAAAGAAGTCCCTTCAAAGTTTATCGACTCACGAATGTTATTATTATTATTATTATTATTATTATTATTATTATTATTATTATTATTATTATTATTATTATTATTATTGAAGAAACTCATAAGAAGAATCATATAATTTTTGTGTGATCTTAACAAGGTGCGTTTATTAACGCAACTAGAATGCTAGTATGCGCGCATAGTTTCTCAGGGTAGAATTAATAATTTAACCACTGCTGTCTCTTCTGCAAGCTGGAGAATACTGGCTTCTCTTTTGTCCTTATGCGACTCACCCCTTGCTGAAAGCCTAGCACCACAGGCTGCATACTTGAGATTCTCAACATAGGTGATGTAGCGGCATTCCTCGCGCGAGTTATACTTCATTCTCAAGAAACTTCCTGCTCACAATTCACCCCCTGAGTCCTATTCTGTCCCTTATCACATCGTAGTTCATGTCAGGAAGCTCATACCATGTACCATAAACATGACTTCCAACATTACATGAATAAGCGAATCACGCTGCAGGGAAATCATTAACTTTTAAATAACTAGCGGTGATATTACATTCTATGTTTATTAAATAGTTCACTCTTAAGATAAATTATAGTTACACCCGGAAGAAGAGGTCGAAATGGAAATAATTGTGGGATGAAGATAAGGGATGCTCGTGGCAATAAATGATTATTGTCTCAGTGTGCGTTGACCGTCATTTATTTAATTATGCACCAGTAGTGTCTCCCAGCACAAAGTGTTACTTCCTCTTGTGCCAACATAACAACCCAGGCGTTTCGGTATGGACTTACAGAAGTGTCTGATGGTTCTGAGATAGTCTTACCACTACAACCTGAATCCGCGCACGCAGATCCTTCATGCTACGCGCTAAGTGTAGATATAGCGTTGATATCCCATCTCATGTCACACATTTTCAATTTGCAAGAGGTCAGGTGATGTGTCTAGATCTTCAAGAAAGGCTTACGACATGACAGCAGCGTGTGGTCGAGCGTTATGCTGTTGAAAATTCCACCTGCCGTAGAGTTCAAGAGAGGTAGGGTAATGGGATTCAGGACCTTCTCAATGTATCGCTGGACGGTTGAATTTCCATGATGAACACCTGAGGTGTTTTGGCGTCTAAGGCAATCGCACCCAACACCATGACACCAGGACTTATAGGTGTGACATTCAACGACAAACCGCCGATCTTGGCGCTAGTCAGGGTACACTCACACACAGATTATCTGGTCTTCTCCGCCAAGACAGACTTGTCTTTGAAGTGTGTCCAAACCCTTCCTGGCACGACACAATTCCTATCCTTTCTGATCATGATACGATGTCGCATGATGGTCAGCGTAGCAATGCTGTGAAAAACACGAGATTAGTCATGGAAGATGTCACTGATATTCGGATATTTTAAAGTGTGGATGTTAGCAGAGGTTTCTTCGATCCTCCATCGTGGCGCTTTTTTCTGGTCTTCCAGAACAATCCAGTCTATGCGAGCGTCCTCTTGTATGCGCTTGATCCAAACTCATGCTATGGTAACATCAAACGATGCGTCGAAATGATCAGCCACCTTCACGGAGGCCCATGTTGCGGTTCCTGTCAAGTTCGTCCATTTGCTCATACTTCCCGTGAACTTTCCCTCGAGGCATAATCAAGTTCCAAGATATAACCACCGCCAATTTACGAGTTATAGTGACAAGACCGCGTCACCAGCTGCCATCACATAGCCGGCAAGCAGGCGATATACCGATACGAGCTGGTGGCGAATTAATTATGCGAGGTTGGTCACGAAATATGAATCATTGATATAATATATACAACGATTTAGAACTTACCCGCCCAGTTTTGAATCAGTTTCATCATTCATTCCAGATGCAACAACTTTTCCTCTTGTTTTAGAGTATAGTTACAATAGAATTACCTCCGTCTGTGGATCAGTGGAAGGTGACAGCCTTCGGCTTTCATGATCTTTGGTTCATGCCTGCTAGAGACAGCCGGATGCTGGAATGGATGAAATAATCCATTCAGTACTTCATGTTGTACAATGTCGGTAAGTATGTCAAGCATCTCAGACGTAAACTCGACAAAATAAATTAAAGTTCTTTAGATGGTCACACAATAGATTTCTGGTGTCTGCGCCATGTGATAGAGTAAATCGGAACGTTGAAACTGAAACACAGGCAATGTAAATGGTGCCAAATCCAGTAGCCAACACTAAGCCCCTGAAGTCATTCTAATATCATCATCATCATCATCATCATCTTTTCAAACTAAACATCACTGAGAACGAAATTTCTAAACCTACCATATTATTTCGTCCACCTGGTGGCCATGTTCGTTAAGGCATCAAGTCTATCATCATTTCGCCTCGAAATTCCGTTATGTAAAAATGCTGAGGGGAGAAATACTGACCCGCAGCACAGGGATGACAGAACGAAAATTTGTTGAAATAGTTCATGCAATACTGAACTTTAGATGACATAACCTTTCAGGTCAGAGTTCTAAGCTAAAATATTATCACACAGCAGTCTTTCTAGGAGCAACGACGCTATATTATCTGACGCCATGGTTAGACGATTATAGTTCAGTTGGTGAATGGTATACAATTTCTAATCACTACATGCCGTGCCTGAAAGCCTGGATTCAAATTAAAACCTCTCCGCAGTGTACGTATGGAGTTAGGATATGTGACAGTGTTGATGGCGATTCATCCGTCGTATGGCGACGTTAAGCCTTAAGCAGATCCCTTGGTATTATTCGACAGGAATAATCTATACCCAGACATCGAGTTTCACCCTCTCCCTACCTCATTATTAAGGTCATGATCAATTTCATCTCACACAGAGACACGTAAGTCATCATGCGCTCCAAGTAGAGAAACATAAAGCAGGCTAGTCGAATGTGTCCTCGGACAAAGCACTAAAGTCTATACGCTAAATAAATAAATTAATTACATAACTTTACGCCAATTATAGAAACGGAATCAGAGGTTCTGAAGAGAAGAAATATGCTGTGGAAATCGGCTACCAATCGTTTACGGTGTCAGATCACTGGACATAAAATGCGAAATTACAATTTTATGGCTATCCTTTCACCATACCATATCGAAAGGATACTGGATTTAATGAAATTTAGCTTTAAAATGGCTTCTTTTTAAAGTTCGCATCTACTTATCTGTTATTCTTTTTATGAATAACTCAGTATCTCAGTATCTCAGTATGAAACCAGACAACGAAACCAGGTCTTAGCCCTGTGCTCCACTTCAGGAATTTAAGAAAATATCTCTACTTAGTATAAAATTAAGTACACGATTCTGTCTGTCTATCTGGCCGGCTGTCTATCTGTGATGGTTAATCTCAAGAACCACAGGATGGAATTTGATGCGTTTTTCACCATTATATCAAGCATTTCTAGAGAAATGATTATACAAGGTTATTCTAAATGATTGTCGGGGTTTCGCGATTTTTTTGAAAACTTGGAAAACGTTCCATTTTTATTGTTGCAGTAACAGTTAGACAAACTCTCAAAGTTTTGTTTTGCATCAACTGTAGTACATAAGTTACCACCGGATGGCAGTAATAGCAGTGTTAAACAAAATGGCGGTTATCGATAAGGATAAAGCTTCTTGTACTCCTGAATTTCACCAAAACCGATCCGTTACCAGAGTCCAGTGCCATTTTCGGACAAAATACGGGAAGGAGCCTCCTTCCGACAACTCTATTCGCAAATGGTACGCACAATTTGTGGATACAGGTTGTTTGTGCAAAGGGAAAAGCAGTGGGCGTCCCGCTGTGTCAGAAGCGGATGTGAATCGGATTAGGGGCGTTTATCTCTGTAGTCCTGAGAAATCAACTACGAGATGTGGCAGGGAACTGCAAGTTCCCCAAACCACAGTATGGCGTGTGTTACAAAGGTGCCTAAAGGTAAAGCCATATCGCCTACAATTGCGTCAAGCTCTAACAGCTAATGAGAAAGTCCTACTTTTCAACTTTTACATGGCGTTGCAGAAAAGGTTTGAAGAAAATGATGGTTTTCTTGACAGCGTAGTTTTCAGTGACGAAGCTTTCCATGTAAGTGGAAAGGTAAACAAACAAAACGCTCGAATTTGGGGAGCAACGAACCCCCATTGTTATGTGGCACATGTGCGAGACTCCCCTAAGGTGAATGTGTTATTTGTTGTTTTAAGGTCTATGGCCCGTTCTTCTTCAGTGAACAGACAGTAACAGGGCTGACTTACCTGGACATGCTCACAGAATGGCGTTACCCTAGTTGAGTGACGACAGGGATGATTACGTGCTGCAACAGGATGGTGTACCACCTCATTTCCGCAGGAAGGTTAGAGTCTTTTAAAACCAAGAACTTCCTCAACGATGGATGGGACGCGGAACGGAAGGTGATCTGATGCTCTTACCCTTTCCACCACGTTCATCAGATCTTACACCATGCGATTTCTTCCTGCGGGGATATGTTAAAGATCAGGTATTTGTTCCTCCTCTATCGGTGGATATTCAGGAAGTGAAGCAGCGCATCCAAGCCGCCTTCGAAAGCATCACCACTGCCATGTTGACTCGTGTGTGGGAAGAGATGGACTATCGAGTAGATGTGTGTAGAGCAATACAAGGCGCACATATCGAGCATTTGTAATGTATGTCATAATAACTTTATGAGTTACAGTACACAATAAAACACGGTTATGAGTTATGAATTTTTGTAACCACGGCAATCATTTAGAATAACCCTGTATATAGAAACATTCATCTAAGAACAAACGAAGCCGAGCAGTAACGATTTCAGTAAAACAGTTCGAAGAAACAACGGCCTTTCATGCGTCTTTTTGACTTACGCTGGCTAAACCGTTAAAGATACACCGTACTATGAGGGTATGAAGTGTTCGGGATAAAAAGGTGTACAAAAAAGGTACGCGACAGCATATATCTGTCCTTAACACTTAGCCCATGCTTCATGCTTCAGTAAAAATTTAAATGAAGCAAGTCGAAGAACAAAAGGCCATTGGTGCGCCTTTTCAGTTCACGCTCGCCAAACCGTTAAAGATACATCTCGGTTAAAAGTATTCTATCATCTTAAATTCCTAACAGCTCCGGTGCGAAGCCGGGGCGGATACCTAGTTACCTATAAGTACGAAGATATGTGCTTGTAAAGGACTGTAGTAAATATCCCAAGCAAAATAAATAAGATTGTGAATAGCAGTGAATTAAAAAAATCCATAATTCTAGCCTATCAGGCAAGGAACTCAATGTTGAAAACGTCCTCAGAATATGAGCTACGAAGTTTAGGTAGATATAATATAATAAATCATTAGAATCAATTTTTTATCTATTACGAAAAATGACAATACTTTTTAATCATCGTTATCCTGTCGATAATAATAATAATAATAATAATAATAATAATAACAATAATAATAATAATAATAATAATTTCGTATGGCTATTTCTAGCCGAGTGCAGCCCTTGTAAGCCAGACCCTCCGATGAGGGTGGGTGGCATCTTCCACGTGTAGGTAACTGCGTGTTATTGTGGTGGAGGATAGTGTTATGCGTGGTGTGTGCGTTGTAGGGATGTTGGGAACAGCACAAACACCCAGCCCCCGGGCCATTGGAATTAACCAATGAAGGTTAAAATCCCCGACCCGGCCGGGAATCGAACGCGGGACCCTCTGAACCAAAGGCCAGTACGCTGACCATTCAGCCAACGAGTCGGACATCCGGTCGATGAGATTAGCAGTTTGCCTTTTACTACCACTACTAGCGCTAATATGACTCAATTCAGCGTTTCACTTAAGCGGTTATAAATACATTCGGTGTGGGCGTTTTTCAAAAATAAAAGAAACGCCTAATGGTATTGAACCAAGGAACGCATTACAGAAAGAATGATGTAAATAAGTTAATTTGGATAGGATTTGAGTAAAAAAGGAAACGAGTACAGGAACGAGCGATTTTAGGCCGTTTTAATGAAAGTGCATTTAGGCTGGAAGTGTCCGGCTCCGTGGCTAAGTAGTTAGCGTGCTGGTCTTTGGTCACAGGGGTCCCGTGTTCGATTCCCGGCAGGATTGGGAATTTTAACCATAATTGGTTAATTTCGCTGGCACGGGGCTGGATGTATGTGTCGTGTCGTCTTCATCATCATTTCATCCTCATCACGACGCGCAGGTCGCCTACGGGAGTCAAATAAAAATACCTGCACCTGGCGAGCCGAACATCTCGGACACTCCCGGCACTAAAAGACATACGCCATTTCATTTCATTTAGGCTGGAAGTGATTTTCGAAAATTTTTAAAAAGCGTTTGATAGAGCTATCCAGGACTCACAATTCAAAATTATTCCGGGCCCTTTAGCTCTTCAACGTTCGGCACAATTTTATGTTTTTCGTAGTATGGGAAACCCTACTTTGTCTGCCTAGAAATGTTTTCAGCGGTAATAATTAAATAATGGGAAAACATTTTAATTCACTCATAAAACTATAACAATGAATGCAAATCATTTGCTCACTGGGAGAAACGTGGCTACTCATTTCTGATTTTCATTGCATAATTAATAAATGCAAACCTGAAATGATCATTTCTGCCAGCATTAGGGGTGCACTGGAGCGAGTGATGAAACAGCATTTTAGCATCAGGAAAAGATTTTATGTACTCATAGAAATTCCTAATTTTATACTTTTATAACTAACGATGTGCAGGTCTCTTCACAATCAGTTGACCCAGAACGCATTTTAACTGCCACAAAAGGAATATACCAGACGTTCCAAATGAATGAACCGTCGGAATTTTGAATGACGCTTATTTAAATAGTTAGTGACTCTACATCCTTCAGTGCACGTGAAAAAACCCCATCACGTATCTCATACCGGCGGCTGGGAACAAGAAGTTGATGACATTTGTTAATTTACTGCCTTCTGTAATAGAATTATGATATGCATGAATGAGCCTCTACCCTACGGTGAAAGGATAACAGCAAGCACGTGAGAATGCTCCCCACCAATGTGAACCATTATTCCCTCAAGATATCCTGGGATAGCACTAAGATCATCGTCTTAGAACAACATTATGTAGTGTGTCGACAAATTTCGGCATACATTTTAAAACTTATCACAAGAATAAGACCATACTATCTTCAAAATGAAGCAAAGAATGTTAATTTCTTTTAGGGACTTCCTTTTTAATATCATTATCTACATACGGCTTACACGTTACGAATACGTTATGGTAAAATGTATAAATTTGGATATAATACTGTGTATAATAGCCAGATATTATTCGAAATTACCAATGGAACTGGCTAATAAGATTAACGTGTTGTAATCTATCATATTTACCGGCTATTACGAATAATCAGATGTCGACAACTACTGAAAACGATTAGTGTTATCATGGGGAGGTAAAGGAGAGGATACCGGGCGAGTTCGCCGTGCAGTTAGGGGCGCGGCTGTGAGCTTGCATCCGGGAGATCGTGGGCTTGAATCCCACTGTCGGCAGCCCTGAAGATGATTTTCCGTGTATCATCAATCAATCAATAAATAAATACTGATCTGCATTTAGGGCAGTCACCAAGGTGGCAGATTCCCTGTATGTTGTTTATCTAGCCCTTTCTTAAAACATTACAAAGAATTTCGAAATGTATTGAACATTTCCATTGGTAAATTATTCCAATTCCTAACTCCTCTTCCTATAAAAGAATATTTGTCCTCTTGAATACCAGCTTCGTCTTCATATTGTGATCTCTTCTACTTTAAAAAACGCCACTCAAACTTATTGGTCTACGAATGTCATTCCATGCCATCTCTCCGCTGACAGTTCGGAACATACCACTTAGTTTTTCAATATGCCGCTCATGTAGGCATCTGGGGCCGTGAGATCAGGAGAGCAGGAAGAGTTCGGCAAGAGAGTTTCAGGGGAAGTTCGGTGATCTCCAAAGTATCGTTGCAGGAGTTCAAGTGGTGTCTCCGTGGTGTGGAATGTAGTTCCACCTTGCTGCATCCATTGCCGGTGAAGAGGCACGTTTCTGGCGTGACAAAAACGGCGCCAAACATGAATGGGGTAATAATGAGGTCTCTGTGGACTACCTGCCGAACAGACCTATACCTCAAACCGATTTGCAGCGATGTTCGTCGAACACTACGCTTTGTTGTCTTTAACACCTGTTGGAAGAGTGTTTTTTCCATGATTTGTGTTTGTGGTGATTGACCTTGGGCGGCTTTTCTCCTTTCGTTGCCATAAGAGTGATCCCGTAAGTTGAAATTTTTCGGCTACAGCTAACACTATCCTGTTATTTGGTGCATTCTTATTCAATATGCTCCTCGCAAACTCGGTCTATTCTAACGTCCTGTATGACCAGAAATAATGTTCCATGATAAACCTCTTTCTCCGTTGTGAGAACCATAATAGTAGAAATCAACACATCGCTGATTCCAAAATATATCAAAATATTACAGACCCTATATGATAAGCACGGAAACTAGGACAGCAATTCAGCATTAACTTCAGTGCCGTCCATACACCGTACATTAGTAACCAGCTTGCATTGTGTGGGAAACACTTCTTTTGTTTAACCCTTGAGAAAGCGGGCCTGTATGATTTAAGATAGGACTCGCGTGGGGTAATTTTTTGCCATTAAGTTATCCTCATTTTCAGACTTATTATTTGTCGTTACGAATACGGTTTTCACTGAGAAATGTACACTAAACACCAAACGCATGTTTATTTATTTATTTAGCGTATGGCTAAAACATCACATTACATATAAATACAATAGTAATACATAATATTTACAGTTTGAAGTATTTACAGGTTCAAATCAACACACAAGGGTGAGAGCAGGAAACAGTCTCTTGGGTTTCCCTGGCAGGCAGTGAGAGGACACTGCTCCACAATGTGCCGAACTGTTTGCTTCATCGCACCACAACTGCACGCTGCCGAATTAAGTATTCCCATTTATGGAGGGAGTCGCCACATCTACCATGGCCAGTGCGAATTCTGTTGATTGTTGTCCAGGACTTCCGTGGAAGATCAAAACCCTCTGGTTTGTTTGTCAGCCATGGTAGATAGTGATATTCTGATGGAGCACTGGATATCCATACTTGCTTCCAGGCCTGAAGTAGATGAAAGTTAGCGTCTGCTAGGTTTTTGGCTGTTCTAACAGGTGGGTGTCTAGATTTTAGCCTGTTAATAAGAGCATCATTCATGTCACCATGGATTGGCAACTGACTGTTGTTAGTTATTTTCTTATAATCTCGTAGGAGAGCATTTTCTCGACGGAGGTGAGGTGGTGGAATATGGGATAGAAAAGGTAGCCAGAAAGTGGGAGTAGATCTAATTGTACCTGATATCATACGCAAAGTGTGATTCAGCTAAGTGTCAATTAATTTGGTGTGACTGCTGTTCAGCCATATCGATGAGCAGTATTCTGCAGCAGAGTACACAAGACCAAGAGCTGAAGACCGAAGGGTAGATGCTAATGATCCCCAGGTGGTTCCCATAGCTTCTGTAAGATGTTGTTTCTTGATCGTAACTTAGCAGCCGTATTATGAAGATGTTTCTTGAAGGACAGAGTTCTGTCAAGAGTAATCCCTAGATATTGTGGATATCTGTTGTCCGAAGGGTAGATGCTAATGATCCCCAGGTGGTTCCCACAGCTTCTGTAAGATGTTGTTTTTTGATCGTAACTTAGCAGCCGTATTCTGAAGATATTTCTTGAAGGACAGAGTTCTGTCAAGAGTAATCCCTAGATATTGTGGATATCTGTTGTGGGAAAGACAAGTGTTCTCAAACTGTTCAGTTCATAATTGGCCATTTTGTTGCTAAGGTGAAAACATGTAACTTCATTTTTATTTGGATTCGGTTGTAATCTACATTTGCGAAAGTACTGTCCCAAGGTGGTAAGATCAGCTGTCAGTGTTTCTTCAGTGTTTTCCATGAATTTATATTGTACTGCCAGAGCCCAATCATCAGCATATCCGAATTTCCTAGAGCTAGTTTCAGGTATATCAGCTGTGTACAGGTTGAAAAGCAGAGGAGCTAATACAGAACCTTGGGGAAGACCATTGTTTAGAGTTTTCTCACTGCTAGTGCCATTTCCCAGTATTACACGAAACTTCCACTTGGTGAGCATGCTATCAATAAGTCGTGCAATCTTCTTACATGGCAAAACATGTAGTAGTTTGCAGATAAGTCCTTGTTTCCACACAATATCATAAGCTGCAGTCAAATCAATAAATGCCACAGAGGTTTTCAGTTGTTTTTGAGAGTCTGCCTCAATAAATGTTGTTAGTGACAAAACCTGATCTGTACAGCTACCGTTTGATTGGAACCTTGCTTGTTCAACAGGCAAATTCTGAAATATAACGTAAATAATTCTGTTATATATTAGTCTTTCCAGAAGTTTGTATACTATCTCAGAAGAGAAACTGGACGGTAATTTTTGGGTTGATCGTTAGATTTTCCTGGTTTTAGGATAGCAATGATCTTTGTGCGTTTCATAAGCCGAGGGATAGACCCTCTCTGCAGGATGTTACAGCAGAATTTATCAAGCTATGTTGTAGCATATTTTCCACAGTGTAACAGAAATTCAGGGTGAATGCCATCAAACTCGGGGCTTTGCCTGACTTCATACCTTGTAAGGCATTTGATATATCTTGTGGAGTGAATGGCTTGGAATAAGTACTCTCTTATGGACTGGTTGCCCTCAATGTTTTCAGTTCACGTTTTATCCGTGTAGTATGATCCCTATCTTCTGGAGCTTGTGAATTGTTCACAAATCTGTGCTGCAACCATATCAGGAGTTACCGAAGAACTAATTCGATCTACCTGGCAGCCCCCTCCTCGCTTTCTTAGAATGCACCATGATTTTCGACTTGCGCGTTTGAAGTCAAGGCTTTCAACTGTTTCTGTCCATTTCTGCCTGCGGGAAGCATCCACACTGTGGAGTAATTCATCTGCTATACACGGGTCACCAGTTATAAGGAACTCTTGGTAGAGAACATCACTGTTTTCATTCCAATCAGGGATATATTCCTATCGGTAGCCTCTAGGTATAAACTTCTTAGCTGTGCTTTTTATAATTAATGATGAATAAACTTTTTATTGAAAATTATGCACTAAACACTCATTTACATACAGCACTTGGGTACATTTTGTCTCACTGAGAAACCTTCCGAAGTATACTTCGTCACATGGCCCTTCACACACATTTTTACTTTCCTGAAACATAGTCTGGGCAGGACTCCACCACATGATCTTTGCAGATTGGCTTCCCACAGTTGGCACAACAATTCCTAGCCTTGCGATCCCTGGCTCCAGGACTATAGAAGCATCTTCCTCCTTTCCTTATGATCACTGGTTTAGTTGATTCCTTAGATGCAATAAGATGCTTTCGCCAAGGTGTTGCTCGTTGCTCTATCTTCCTAGGTCGCTCTGTCACAAAATTTTGAGCACGTGTCCTCCTCTAGTATCTACAGGTTCCTTATACCAGATCGTACCATCTTCCTCTTTCAAACAGTAAAGTCGTATCCCCAAGAAAATGTCATCTTCAGAAAGGTTTACAGAGCGTGAACAAATTATTGTTAGTTCTTTAAAGTGTAAGCATGTATGTTCCAAGTAAATTTAATATTTAACCCATAATATTTAAGCATAACTTTTATATTCCAAACAGTTCTTTTCTTTTGAGAGATTTTGTTTGCTATTTGCTTTACGTCACACCAACACAGATGTTTTCTCATGTTTAAAATTTCCTTATATTTGAAAGGTTAGATGTCTAGTACAGTTTGTAATTATAATTTCAGTGAGCCTGTATTTCTCTGTCTCATTTTCAATACCTTACCTAGCCTATAGTTAACCAACATACTTTGTGAATCATCTCAAGTGCCCGGTAAAAAGGACAATTCATATGTACTTATCAAACTTGTAATTAGCCGGGCTGCGTGGCCCAGACGGTTGAGGCGCTGGTCTTCTGACCCTACGTTGGCAGGTTCGATCTTAGCTCAGTCCGATGGTATTCGAAGGTGCTCAAATACGTCAGCGTCGTGTCAGTAGATTCACTGGCAATTAAAGGAACTCCTGCGGGACTAAATTCCTGCACCTCGGTGTCTCCTAAAACCGTAAAAGTAGTTAATGGGACATAAAGTCAATAACATTATTAAACTTGTAATTAACAATATTGGCGATCATATAGAGAGAATCAGAAGTGTTGACCCAGGTCAAAACCGAATCAAAAAGGCCACGATAAAAATGGGGTCACAAATTGAACCGTTCGCCAAGCTAATGCTGGGTGTATATATATGCTCTGCCCGTATTGTGTTTGCTTGTACACCCTGCACCGTCGTCTTAATTAGTACCAAATGACCGAAACACACCTTGAACCTTGTTAACAATAGCTGTTAGTCTAGGCTACAGCTGTATCTGTATCTCTTACAGGAGGTGCTCAAAATGTCCTGGCAGAGAACTGTATTGTATTATGTAACATCGCCCTTGTCCAAATCTACAGATCTAGCGAGGCGTACGGTTCCCTTACTTGTACGTTTTTCGTTGTTCCATCCTTTCTTTTGCTGATATCCTCACTCTACAATGGACCAGACTTTATTTTAATATTTCCTCTTATTAGTAATAGCTGTAACGGGTAGAGATATTCTAGTATTTCGGATGTATGTTCTCCCAGGGTGGTAGTATAGTAGGTGAGGTTGAATCAAGGTGTAACAAAGCTAATGCAAGGAGCTCAAGTTGCGATCAACAGTATTCTGTGAGAAGGAAGTCAGCTCCTGGACGTAACTATCTCTACATCGGTCTGTTTCCAGGCCGACTTTGCCTTGCGGGAGTGAAAGCTGGGTGGAGAGTGGATATATTTTTCACAAGTTAGAAGTAACAGACATGAATGTAACGAGAATGATTGGTGGTGTAGACAAGTGGGAACAATAGGATGAAGGTACTCGGAATGAGGAGATAAAGAATTAATTATGAATGAACTCGATAGATGAAGCTGTACCGGTACGCATAAACGGCAGGGTGCGAAATCGCGAAGGGGGGGGGGGAGGGAGGGATTTCCCCCCACCGATGATTTTATCTCAAAGATTCCCGCGCCCCTAAAACATCGTTCATTATAAAATAACGAGGAAAATGCAGAACAGATATAATTTACTACCGAAATGAATGATTTTTACTGTGCATATTTTCATAAAAACATCAGCAATAATACAAACGACTGTCAGACTTTGATCAATAACAACGCAGCAGTGGCAATCCAGACCTGCAGCCTATTGTTCATGTTTCGCTGTGGCAAGTCATCTGAAACCTGGGCAAAAATGTAACTTACTTGAAGCTCTCCTCTCTTCTCATTGCTCTAAGTAGCTCGAGTTTACACCACTCCTGTACTTCTTGAGGAGCGTATATTTCCGATAGGTAGCCCATAGGACATATTTACTTCAGGAGTGTACAAGCTGACAAATTCGTTCAGTCAGCAGAGAAAAGTTCCACTATTAAAACAATAAATCAGGACAAATCGCGTACGGTCTGGCGTTTCTTAAGAAAGGAACAGACTCTCATAAACTTCTCAGCTGATTGGAATAACTTTCTAATGTTTATCATACTTGTTATTAAAAAATTGAAACAAAAAGATTTAAAATGTATATTTTTCTGGGGGAGGGTGTAATTAACTTACAGGGGAATTGTTTACCCCCTCCCCTGCTGGTTATTGCCTGAAGTAAACAGTAGTAATTAAGCCCGATGTTCCTTCTCCCCCCCCCACACACACACCAACACCATTTCTTTCTGATTTAGCACCCTGGTAAACGGGCTTCGGTGATGGGGTCACGTGAGATGAATGGGGGAGAATAGGGTTACCTAGAAGAATTATGTACTCTGCTACGGAGGGTAAGAGAAGTAGAGGGCGACCAACACGACAATGTTTAAATTTAGTTTCTAATGATTTAAAGGATATAGAACTAAAGGAGGCACAGTACTATTTACAAATATAGGATTATGGCAGTGATTAGTAAATTCTCAGAGGCTTGCTGATAGGCATAGCAGTCTATAATGGAGATGTGTGTATGTATTTATGCATGCATGACGGAGGTTTGTGGAATTTTCAGATGGAGGCAAAAATTTTCATTCAACATTTCATGTCGATGTCGGCATGCAGGAGATCTCTGGTAGTAGATCTGGCATTTACCTTGCAATAGGTCGCCCAACATGGACTTTCAGTTTCTGTGCTACCTGGCAGAGTAAAACGGAACGTAGACATTCACACGCAGGCAGACTAAGTGGCGTACCTCAACACGGTAACTGAGGCCACGTATTCTTCTCTTTTATTAATAATTTTATTCATATTACTATTATTATTATTATTATTATTATTATTATTATTATTATTATTATTATTATTATTATTAGGCTCTGATACGCTATAAATGAGATGAATTCTTCTTCTTCTTGTCCTTCTTCTTCTTCCGTGCCATTTCTCCAACCCTGGTGACGTCACGGGCGTGAACTGTGTCCATGTGAATTTGGTTATAATTTAGGACAGGATACCATTCCTGGTATCAGTTTTATGTGGAGGGACGTATTCATATTCATTACTGTGTGTTTCTGTACTGGTTGGTGGGTTAGTGTGGTTTCTTTTAATGAAGAGGTGTATATTGGTACAAACAGGCAATCCCTGAGTCAGGGAACCTAACCAGTATTAAGTATCAGCATTGGTTTCATCACCACTAATTGAAACTATTTGATTGTAGAACCACAAACACACCTCCTTTTTTTTTTTTTTTTTACAGTTGCCTTACGTCGCACCTACACAGATAGGTGTTATGTGACGATGCGAAAGAAAAAGGCTAGGTGTGGGAAGAAAGCGGTCGTGGCCTTAATTAAAGTACAGTCCTAGCATTTTCCTGGTGTAAAAATGGTAAATCACGGAAACCGTCTTCAGGGCTGCCGACAGTGAGGTACGAGCCCACTATCTCCCGAATGCAAGCTCATAGCTGCGCACCCCTAACCGCACCACCAACACGCTCGGGTATTTTGATGCAATATATTAAATATTCTTAATATTGAGTTTTAACACATTGTGAAGTGTCTGTTAAGGAGGGAATAGTGGTGATGGTGGTGATGGTGCGGGTGGTGGTGATCATTGCTTTAAGAAGAAGTAGGACTGGGCAACCATCCTCTATTAAAATCAACCGGAGCGAAAAATGGAAGGAGTCCGACAATTCGTTAAATGAAGGTACCGGCCAAAGAAAGACAAGGGCGACGAAGTGCGCGACAATGAAAACATCCCTAGACCTCGCGAATCTAATACCTACTTGGTCGGAAAAGAACAAGAGTCGAAACAAATAAGTGGAAGTAATGCCGGATTCAGCTAGGGTAACGGTGGTCGCCAACCCACGCTCCAAAGTTCAGTACTCCTAGTCCCCTCTTCGTCGCTTTTTACGACAGGCAGGGGATACTGTGGTTGTTATGGGGAAAATAATAATTCTTGATATTTTTAAATAAAGGAATCTTCTCTCGTGGTAATCGCAGTGACAATGCACGACGTGTCTTTGCTCTTATAGTCAAAACAGTCATGTGCCGGCAGAAACACAGTTAAAAACCCGTGACTTCTTTTCCTGTTACTGTACTACTATGCGCCAAATCAGTCGAGCAGTACGGTTTCTACACTGAAAGACAGAGTTTCTTCTTGATAGCATACAGTAAAATGGAGAAATGGACCGAAACGTGGAGCTGTCTGCTTCTTCGCATTTCGGGAGCCATCTTCATTATATTCCTGATAATAGCGGCTGGTGATCGAATGTTTCTACTCATTACAAAGACATTCACGACTATTGCTTGTACGTTGAACCCCCGTCTCGTTTCTCTGGGGTTCGGATATGAAGCGAGACGAATCTTCGTAGCGAGTTTTTACGACTATCACCATAACTATCGCCATGACGACTGAACAATGTTCCGAATCTATCATTTTGATTATATTGGTCCAAAAAAAGAAAAAGAATCAAGCACCTTGGTTCATTATTTCGAAATAATCGAAGCAATAAAAATTTGAATTAGTGAATACCCCTTCTAAGGTTGCCTCCACCAAAAAACTTGTCATTATGTAAAATATTCATAGCAAAATATAAATTTCATTTTGAACACTTCAAAAAAGATCACCATTTGCAAAATATCAGCAAGAAATCATTTCATTCCTCTCTCCTCTTACTCTTCGCAATATCATACTGCCATATGGCTCAATATCTAAGTTACGGAGATTGTAAAATTATCCCGAGTTTAATAAAAGTATGCCCTGCCGTTTTCTCGTTATGCTGGAACAATCGTACTGTATGTGAGCGATTTTGGACTTAATTCTGACAAGCCTTTATATTTACTTGAATGCGTTTTCGATAATTTTGAAGCCTTTATTGTCCATACATCGCAACATTTTACGAAAGAATGAACATTCTCGTACTTCTTCGCACCACATTACAAACAAGAAAAATATTTTATTCCTAAATTGTACGTGTAGAGCCCAATGAAGCCAAACAAGACACCTCACGCCACGTGCTGCCATTGAGGAGTCCAAAGCAAGACCACTTGATAGCCGCGTCGAACGGCAATTTTAGTACTTCCACATGGCAGCATAATTTCATCACGCGACGACGTCATATCGAGATCAGAGACTTCTTGCTTTAAAATGAGATATTGAACACTGTTGTCTTAAATGTTGTCTAGAAAACATTGCGACTTAAACTTTAATGTTTTTGTAACGCTCACCGAACAAAGTACACTTCAGAAAGTGCAGACGTATCGTCGTTGCGACTCGAAATACCGTTATGTCAATGTTGAGGGGAGAAATACTGACCTGCAGCACATGTGTGACAGAATGAAAATTCGTTGTTATTGAACACTTGACTTACCGTAGAATTATGGGTTCAATACGGTTCATGCGATACTGAACCTTAGATGACGGAACCTTTCTGGTCAGAGTTCTAAGTTGAAATACTTTCTCATAGCGGTTTTTCTTGGCGCAACGACGATATTTTTAATTTGTTTTAAATGGTATGAAATTTGTCTTTGGGGATGTTAAATGACCATAAATATATCTTTCAATATTTTTTAACGATTGATTTATTTGCATCTAATGAATCGTTTTCGAGAGACGAGAGTCGATAAGGGATTCTGTGCTTCAAAAGGGGGAAACTGACTCACAGCCTATGAAACTAGTGCAAACGAAATAATTAATTCTCTACAGTATGTTGATGTCTCTTTCGCGAAAGAGCCTTCTACAAGGTATATGTCTCTCAGTGATGACCATCCAACAATACTTCACATCACAGCTTGCAAGTTCACATCGACCATTGTGCTCTAACACCTCTCTTCGATAATATCTCTGTCATGGTCATCCATCAATGCTTCACATCACAGCCTGCATGGTTGTTAGGAACATCGCGTCACACATTTTGTACCGCTATTTTTGCGAACACAAATTTTCAGATAACCCCCAGCCATAACTCATATTTATTTTAAAAATTCGTAACAAAGGTGAAGCTTGCTTGATATGAAGTGATTCATGTCCGTTATTGTTCTGTGTCATACGAGTGTCGTGGTTATCATAGCCTTTAACCATTCAACATTAAGGGATATCTTGCTTTATTGCAATCTGTCCTTGCTCTTTGCAGGTAGTCTCTTGATAGACGTGTTCTCTGTTACAGTTAGAAAGGTACTAGTAAAGTAAAAGGTGAAGGTAATCATAGTTAGTGCAGAGAGAATACCGATGGCGGAAGGTATTGTTGAATGAATATTTTATATCTCCCTTTTCCTTTCACAAGCGCATATGACTCGATATAATTACTATACAATTTCCCTTTGGAGTTACAGTGAGACTATAAGCTGAGTGGCTCAGAACGAGATTTCTGTGCCCAAGTTGATGAATTTGGTTGCAGCTCAGTCTGCTTGTACCGTATTTGAAGGTATTCAAATAATCAAAACTAGTGCGAGTAGATTTACCGGCACGTAAACGAACTCCTGGGGGATGAAATTTGGAAATTACTCCGAAACCATAAAAGTAGTGCATGGGACATAAAACTATTATTATTATTATTATTATTATTATTATTATTATTATTATTATTATTATTATTATTACGGGGTTACCCGTGGAGCAGAAAGATGTTAAGGAAGGTGCTGGGGTGAATGGGTCTATCTACAATATCAAGAATTGATTTAAAACTTTAACAAAGGTTATATTTCTTTTAGGACTTCAAACTTAACAATTTTTCCTAACAATGAAAGATCAGGTATAATGATAAACTTGAAACAAGACAAGGAAAATCCAAAATTGAGTGAGTTTTACAAATCCTGGGCTTCAAGCCCCTCGCTTTACAATTTCTGAGCTTCCAGCTCAAATTTACAAAACCAAAATGAGAACAATTTTAGCCAAGGGCAGAAATCCCCTAATTCAAAGTGCGCTAGCTCCTAAAATCAAGTATCTAGCCTTCCAGAGACTCTCTTTACAATTATAAAACTCAAGGCAACATTGCATGAAAATCAGACAATCTCTGGCCTTACAAGGCACTATTTACAAATAGAAATATTATTACACAGAGGTATCTAGTACACAACCTACAGGGCCTTAGTGAAAAAGAACAGGTTAAATAAACAGCCCGAGTACAATTGAATGGAGGCGAAGACTGAGCTCCAAAAAATTAAAACCTATAGGGCGCTGGGCCGATGAAACAAGGGCTATTCCCAAACTACTGAGGTAGCACGCATGCAAATAACTTTAATACGTTGCAGAAACGAAAGGTTACCAAAACGTAGGCACCTCAAACTAAGATGAAGGGAAGCTCGAGAGGGTACTTCACCCTCTATCCCCGATTTACAGTTAAAGATTTTACGAAATTTTTACATTAGCCGGAAGAAAGTTACGTTTTAAAAATGTAGGTTACATGGTTAATGATTCGGACCTTTCCCTCAGATTAAACTGCGGAGTAGCAAGAAAGAATAAAGTTATGTGGCCATTACATTGTAGATGTTCTAGCTGCCGACGAAAGAGGCCGCCCGCCTCCTGCTTAACATACATACTCAGAAGGATGACGATCCATTGGCCAAGAAACGTGAAAAGCCGCAATTTATAAACCCTCAGGGAAGGTTCGAGATCATTCAAGATTAAACTAGATTTTATTGGCAGATTCAAAAGTAACACTCAGAATCGAACAAGAAGCCTGTGATAGGTTGAAAATTAATTACATAAATTAGTGATTGGCTAGATTCAAAACTGGCGAAAAGAAAAAGGAAATATTGCCAACCCAAGAACAAATGAACATCAATAAGTTACACAAACCTAGAAATACAAAACTTCTTTAAATAATTTCTTTCACTTTGCACCAGGGTGCATGATCATTTTTTGTAATGTCTTCTGTGGAGAAATGTCCAGACTTCTTGATGTATAGCAAACAAAACTAGGAGAAATTCAGTCAGTTTAGGAAACTTCAAAATAACAAAATTACTCAATATTTTAGTGGTGACATCTTCTGATTAAAGTTCCAAGTTGGTGTGGTTTCAGTTCCACTGTTTTACCAATAGAGGAGTTCATTTAGGCGCTGATTTTGAATGCGCGGCGTTGGGGTGTACCTCCCGGTATCAATTTTTTTTGCTAGTTGTTTTACGTCGCACCGACACAGATAGGTCTTACGGCGACGATGGGACAGGAAAGGGCTAGGAGTGGTAAGGAAGCGGCCGTGGCCTTAATTAAGGTACAGCCCCAGCATTTGCGTGGTGTGAAAATGGGAGACCACGGAAAACCATTTTCAGGGCTGCCGACAGTGGGATTCGAACCTACTATCTCCCGAATACTGGATACTGGCCGCACTTAAGCGACTGCAGCTATCGAGCTCGGTCCCGGTATAATTATTATTATTGTTATTATTATAATAGTTTACAAAAATGCTGTATAAAACTTACGAAGTTTATGAATAAGGTTACTACATCTCTTAGCCTACGAGAGAAATTGATTCACTGTAGTTTTTTCCAATTCCTTTTTCCAAGAAACAAGTTTCCCCAAACAAGTTTTTTCCTCATAATAATTTTTGCCCATCGAGAATATTCCCAATCGAAATTCTCAATTAGTTTATACTTCCCAATTCATTTTTCCCACTATATTTTCCTCGCAATGTATTTCCCTCGATAGAAACATTAATAATTTAATTTAAAATCATTGCAAATTTTTAATCATCTACAATTTTTCTCAGTAAAATTATTACTGTAGTACCTGTATTTCATAGCGTAAAGTTATACCTCAAAGAATCACATAAAATATAAAAATTAAAGCTTTTTAGTATAAATGTCCAAGTAGTTTCTATAAACACACATTTTGATATAACGAAAACTTGCCAAGAGAAAATTTGATTGTTTTAACATAAACGTCGAAGTAATATTCTAACCTTATTCTTTTCCCAGAGCTTTTCTCAGTTATTTCGAGTCGGAGGTAATGTCGATTAAGCCCAATTTTACGGCCGGTGCCGTTCCTGAGGTGTGTATTCACTATTGCGTGCTTCTGTGGAGGTTAGTAGTGTGATATGTTGCTTGTGAGTGAAGACGTGCTTAAGATTCTTGACCCACCGGGAATAAAAACCGGGGCCCTTTGAGCCGAAGACCACTACGCTGACGATAAAGCCAATGATCCGGCCCGAGTTCGAAAAAAAACGCTAATTTAGAAATAACGTTTCCATCGTTATTTAAATTTCAACCCAATAATATTTCTATGGATATGATTTCAGTTGTTGGGAAAGAGAAGCGAGAGTTTAGAAATACTGTGAAATTAATTGGTATGAGGAAAATTTGTTTTGGAAGAGAACGTCTCTGGGAAAGCCAAACTGTGGAAATATTTGTCAGTGGGATAAAATATAGAAGAAAATTTGTTTTCTTTTTAAATATGAAAACTGTTGGGGAACTGAGAAATGAGCTTGAGGGCAAATGCGACCCAATACTTCCTAACTCCTCTATCCGTCTTAGTGTAGGGCGGGGAGTCGTTTTGAAAACATCAATTTCCGCCCACAGTATCTGATTACTGTATTTTCCTAACCAGAGAGTCTGTCATTGATTGTTAGTGTGCTGGAGATTTTACAATGTGGCAGCTGAAGGGGACGGAATATTTCCTAGTTTCACGAATCATTCTAATAAAATTTAAACTATTATTTTACATGGATGTATGTTTTTATGTCTCACCAACACAGACATGATTTTCTGTGACGGTGGTATAGGGCTAGGGCTGGGAAGCAAATCACCGTGACTTTCATTAAGGTATAGCCCCAGAATGTTGGTCTGTGGAAAGGGAAAAGCCCGGTAAACCATATTGTTACTGAACTGTAGGATACATTATGACTGCAGTATGATGGATTTTATTCGCAAGAATACATCCTTTACATGTGAAACTATGTAGACTGGAGATGTTTATTTCACAATGCGGCTTCAAGGCAAAGTGGTTAGAATGCTGGCATAGGTCCAAGGGGTCTCGGTTTGGGATCACGGGCGAGTGGCTTCTTCTTTCCTTCCTTCCTTCCTTCCTTTCTTCCTTCCGAAATTTGTCACCTTAAACATTTTTAAATTTTCTTTTATTACGTCTTATGACATATTTCTAACTTCTTTCCTTCTCCTAATCTTACTTCCGTTTTATCCCTTCATTCATTCCTATCTCCTTCCTTTTCATTCTATATTTCTTTATTACTTTTACTTCCACAAATCTGCATTTTTCTCCCTTCAGTCCTTGTTCTTTTATTCCCACATTTCATTCGATTCTATACTTTTAACTTCCTTCCTTCCTTCCTTTTTCTTACAATCTGCTTTACGTCGCACCGACACAGAAAAGTCTTATGGGGCTATGGGACAGGAAAGTGCTAGGAGTGAAAAGGAAATGGCCGTGGGCTTAATTGGGTACAGCCCCAGCATTTTCCTGGTATGAAAATGGGAAAGAACGGAAAATCATCTTCAGGCCTGACGACAGTGGGGTTCGAACCCACTATCTCCCGAATTCAAGCTCAAGGCTGCGAGCACATAACCACACGGCCAACTCGCTCGGTGCTCAATTACTTAGTTACTTTTTACCTTGAACTTTACTTCCTCCTTTCTTTCTTCCCTTCTGTCTTTATATCTTTCTCCCTTCGTTCATTTATTCGCTTTATTCTTGCTTCGTAATTATTTTCTCTCTCCGGCTCCATGGCTAAATGGTTAGCGTGCTGGTCTTTGGCCATAAGGGTCTGGGTTCGACTCCCGGCAGGGTCGGTAATTTTAACCATAATTGGTTAATTCCGCTGGCACGGGGGCTGGTTGTATGTGTCGTCTTCATCATCATTTCATCCTCATCATAACGTGCAGGTTGTCTACGGGTGTCAAATCAAAAGACCTGCATCTGGCGAGCCGAACTTGTCCTCGGACACTCCTAACACTAAAAGCCATACGCCATTTTATTTCATTACTTTCTCCATTTCTAGCTTCCAAATTTCCATTCTGTATTCTTTCCTTTCTTCCTACTTGTTTTCTTTCATTGTTTGATGTTTCGAATGTACCATTTCCAGGATAAGCTAACAGTTGCAATAGTACGTACCACGCCACCAAATTCCTCGGTTTTATTTTTTCTGTGCTTTACCTTTTTCTTTGTTTTCCTTTCTTTCTGTCTTCACGCCGTGGTAGTGCACATTTTGAAACACACGTTACCAACGCCGTTAAATAATATTTCAGTGCAGTTCGTTTTGCTGCATACGGTATTTGGCCACGATATGTGGGCTAATAGGAGAGTGTTTGACCCTGAACTTGATGTGTTCAGTACAAGCTGTGTAGCCTCCACTCCCCCGCAGCGCGGGCGAGAAAGGTCAGAGGTGGAGAGCAAGGTCGTTCCGCACCACTAAAACCACTCCATCAATGTACCGTGCCTGAAGCATGTGCAGGATTATTATCTCAGTGCATGTTGGTGCTAGGAGTACAAAGGTATGAAACCTTCCATACATCTATGCATAGCCTAGGCAACAAAGGCGTGGATGGTTTCCCGTCAGCAAGTTGGAAGTGATTACTTACGAGATTTTAACTTGTGGAGGAAGTGTGAAATGAGTTAAAATAGGTCAACGTATTCAATATATGAATATTAATGGCAAATACAGTATATTCGTAAAATTTGGTTATATTCTCAATAGGACAAGAATTCATGGTAATAGTTTCAACTATAGTTGGGCCATACTCCGCCATTAACGCAGTCAAAATTGGCTCAATTTAAAACACTGAAGCATACAAAACATCTAAAACAGAAAGCTTGTTGTAATCTTGTTGAGTTGTTGTTGGGTAATTATGTTTCAACTTTTCTTTATTGTGACTTGTAATGTAATAAGCTCAACCTGTAGTATTGTAAGCCATAGTATTAAGCACTGTGTGAATTTGTATATGATGACGCTGGATATAGAATGTTAAACTACCGGGAGAATTGGCTGTGCCGTTAGGGGCGAGCAGCTGTGAGCTCGCATCGGGGAGATAGTGGGTTCGATTCCCACTGTCGGCAGCCATGAAGGTGGTTTTCGGTGGTTTCCCATTTTCACACCAGTCAAATGCTGGGGCTGTACCTTAGTTAAGGCCACGGCCTCTTCCTTCCTATTTCTAGTTCATTTCTCTTCCATCGTTGCCATAAAAACCTATCTGTGTCGGTGCAACGTAAAGCAAATAGCAAAAAAAAAAAAAAAAAAAAAGTTTAACTAGTAGTCCTTCTTGTAATATTTACTTTCCATGGATTTTCTTGTTTTACTTTAGTTATAACATAACATACATTTATTGAACATAACAGGCGACTTCGCCCCTATACATGTTCACATGCAATAATAATAATAATAATAATAATAATAATAATAATAATAATAATAATAATAATAATAATAGTAATAATAATAATAATAATAATGATAAAATGGATAAATAATAATAATAAAATGAGTAATAATAATAATAATAATAATAATAATAAGGATAATAATAATAAGAATAATTATCAGTCATTAGCTGAAGCAGGTCACTCACTCAGTGTTCATCCAGTGTCCTTATTATGCTCTGTACTTGCGTCACATTCTTGTTACTGACCTACACCTGATCAATAATCAAACAACAACACTCAGCATTTCAGCACTTGCATTCCAGCTAACTTTAAAACAAACAGACCATGTAATCCTGTCCTCTTACCCAACTCCACATAACTAAGTACTCAGTCCCTATATTCCCTAATCCATTAGAATTTTAACATACTATCCCCTTCCCTTATACAGATAACTATTCCACCCCCCTATTCCCCTGCCCACCCTCTAACTCACTCTCCTTCATTTTACTCTCGCAGGCCTTTTTTGTCGCACAAAAATACCTGTTCAATTCACCCCCTTTTTCCCATTGTTTAATAATCCATCTCAGTAATGCGTTCTCATCCCCTCTCCCCAATATTTCCCGATGCTCGGCACTCAATACTTCTAGCCATATTCTTATACTTTTCTAAAATAGTCTTTACTATCATTATATTATCCACTGTTCTTTTCTTTTTCCTAAATCCCCCTTGGTAATCTGTCAAAATTTCATTTTCTTCCGCCCACCCGCTTATTCTGTTCGCTAGCACCCCAGTATATATTTTACTCAAAGAATCCAACAGAGATATACCTCTATAACTGTTCACATTGTTCCTACTACCCTTCCCCTTGTATATAGGGCATATAATTCCTGTTTCTCATTCCTTAGGGTAATTTCCTCCCTCAAATATCCTATTGAATAGTTTAACCATGCCCTCTATCATTATCTCATTTTTACTAATTTCCTTCCAAAACTTGTTATTTATACCATTACACCCCCCGGCCGACTTCGCTCTGGCTCTGCTTATCACTCTCCGGATTTCCTCTCTTGTGATTTCTTTATCCAGGTCATAAATTGCCACTCTCCTATTCCTCCAAATTACTTCTCCCGAACCTCTCCATCTATCACCCCCCTTTTTTCCTAGTAATTCATCAAAGTGCCTGACCCATTGCACTTCCTCAATACTCGTTCTCTCTATATTCCTTCCACCCTTAATAATTTTTTTATTAATCTTATCCCAAACTCTCTCAAAATTGTTTGTCTTGCAGTCATTATTTATGGCTTCCATCTGTTCCTCTAACCACGTCTTTTTTGTCTCAGAGATTTTCTTTTTATACTCCTTCCTCAATCTACAGAAAAACTCCCTTTCTTGGCTCCCACCTTTCCTTCTATATTCTCCTAACGCGTCCATCACCTTCCTCCGCAATCCTTCACACTCCCTATTAAACCATTCTTCTCCCTCTTTCTTATTTCCTTTTCTAGCTTTCACCTTCTGCGCTATCATCTTTATTGGATGTAGCAACAATTCCAAAGCTTTATCAGTATTATTCTCTTCTAACGCCCCTTCCCACCCATATTTCAGAAGATGTAGCTCCTCCTTTACTACCCTATTCCAATCCCGGCCCACCTTCTCTGTCCATTTATACTTATTATAACCACTCCCTCGTTTATCATTTGTCTCATCTCCCTTCATTGTACACTTCTCTTCCTCCCTTTTCAGCATAACCTTCACCGGGAAATGGTGTGATTCAATCCAATCTCCTATTTCCATACTCACAACTTCCTCAATCATCCCTTCCGAACTTAAAACCATATCTATCACACTACCCCCCTTCTCCGTAACATATGTCAATTTCCCCGTCCTGTCACCCTCTATCCACCCATTCAGAATATACAAATTTCCCACAGCACACATCTCTAGGAGCTTCTCTCCATAACTATTTGTAATTTTGTCCTCACTCCTTCTACTTTCCAACAAACACATTCCATCCTCCCTACTATAAACTGGGCTCTGTTCTCCTATTCTCGCGTTCCAATCCCCAAATAACAACATATCCTCCTCACCTGGATACATTCCCCTTATCCTACCAATATCCACCAATAACTCTTCAAAAAAATATTTATTTGCATATGCTGAATTACTAGGGTGGCAGTAAACAAAAGCTAGATTTATTTTCTTCCTCCTTCCCTCACTCCCTCCCAAATTCAATCTCAGCCATATGGTTTCCATCATATCGGTCTCTATATCCTCTACTCTTTCACTAATTTCTTCCCTAATTAGAACTATCATCCCTCCTGGTGCTCGTCCCTTATTCCTCTCTTTTCTTCTATATTTATATTTTATCTCAAACCCCTTCCATGAAATCTCCCTCCCTGTTTCCAACCACGTCTCCAAGAGTGCCACAACATCAAAACTTTCAATTACTTCCCGAACTTTCTTGTTTCCTAATTTGTTCCTTAGTCCCTCAATATTCACACATCCTATCTTCCAATATAGTTATAACTTTCCCTCCCTCCCTTCTAGGTCTCCCCCTCTATTCTTACTTCTAGTATTTATCGACCTCTCTTCCTCTGTATCCTCCATCCCTTTACGTACTTTTCCCCATATGTCTTTTAAGCTCTTACTTCTGACTTTACTCATAATTTTTTTACCTTCTTGTCGATCTGTCTCCTCTTGACCTTTCTTGTTCACTACACCACTGCACCCTGCTCTCACCGCTTCTTGCTGCTCACCCCCACTCACCCCCTCACTATTTTGGACTTCTGAATCCATCTTCCCTTGTCCTTTCTTGCTCACTGCACCTCTACACTCTACTCTCCCAGTTTCTTGCTGCTCACTCTCACCGTCCACTTCCCTATCTTGATCTTCTGTCTCCCGGCTGCACTGCCCATTCTCTTCCGAGATGCTCTGCTCTCCTGCCACGTCCCTCCTCCTCTTCTTTTCTTCTTTCTTCTTCCCATCTTGCCTTGTCCTCTCACCACCCTCAACCCTCTCGTTTTCGTCCATTTCCTTTAGCTTCGTCACTGAATGTACTCTAACCCATCGCCCGTTTGTCACCTCCAACCTCAGACCTCTTATTCGGGCCTTTAGCCCCTGGTTCCTCGCTCTCCATAGGTGCCTATTCAAGATCTTCATATTTTCACTTCCTTCTCTTCCCATGTCTCCTTTCACCCCTATTTTCAGTCCTTGTAAATTCTTGCTGTTACCTAACACAGTATCTGCCATTAAGGTTGAGAACAATTTAACCCTAATTGGCCTCCGACCTTTGATTTTACCAACTCTCTCTACATCATCTATGTCTATCTCACTAAAGTTTATCTTCATTGCATCACGTATAACTTCCACCACCTTATATATCAGCTCAATCTTGCTCTCTCTCGCCCCTTCCTCAACTCCATATATAAATATGGCTTTTTTCAATCTCTCCTGCCTGTACCCCTCCGCTTCTTTCTTCATCTTCATCACCTCCTCTTTCAGATGTTTCACTTCCCCTCTCAATAACTCGATTTCTTTCTCATTATTGACCACTCTCCTGCTCGATTCCTCTGTCTTCGTTTCAAGCCATTTCTTCATGTTCCCTATCTCCTTTCTCTGCTCCTCCATCATGTCCTTTATTTCCTGCACCTTATCCCATTGACACTTTTCCTGCATAACTTCACTTACAACCACCCTGAGTGCGGCCAAATCCTCCGTACTATATTTTCCACTGGTATTTGGGCCTGGGTTTACTTCCACCCCCCCAATAACCAGTAGCACCGCTATCACTGTCACCACCAGCACCGCTTCACTCATTTTCAATCCGTCCGTACTTATCACCAATCCACTCCTGGTCTCCTTCTTCTGCCTTGCCTGCCATTTCCCAATAGCGGCCCGGTACTGTTCAATGCCGACCATGTTTACAGCACGCACTTCACTACGCAACCTCTCTCCTCGACCGCTCGAGCTAGACTGGTTTTACTTTAGTTGTTGTTGTTGTAGTGGTACCAGTAGTAGCTGTTGGATAATTATTCTTTTTACTTTATTTTATTATCACAATACTGTAAGTGACCACTGCCAACGGAATTTCCCAGTTGTGATGTATTTGTTAATAATAAAAATATCCTGAAGATTGACACCATGTCCATTAGTCGCAATATGATGTAAAGGAGATAATATTTATTAAATTAATGACACTATATTGTTTATGCTGTAGAAATAGCCTAATTCTTAATCTTGTTTTGTAACTTGTGATGAAAAATGTTTGGCAAACTTGAAATTTGGCTGAAGAGGACATCTACGAATTAATACTGTGAAAACAGTGGCCCAGCAGATGTTTAAGGCTGTCGATATGGATCAAATATATGTATCCAGATTAGATGTCACATTCACAGAGCTTTAAAGGTGTCTTTCATCAACGGTGGAGAATGAGCCAAGTCTGGTTGAAACTAGTACCATTAATGAATGTCTCAATGCGAATATTTGTCATTAATATGTTTGTATTGAATAGGTGGACCCATTTTACCTCATGTCACGTATAACAACTGTCAATACGGATCATTATCAAGTTTGTATCATATGATGAATTTCCAAAGGGAAGCAAGATTTTAAGTTAACATGACTATTGATACTGTGGCAGTTGCCACGGGACCTCCAATTTACGTGGAATACAAAGCACGGGGATGTGATTTTCCATTTAAAGAAATCCCATGTGCATTGGCTCTATTTCTAATACTTAGGAAGAAGCACGTGGCTTATTTTTATGTATTACTTTCACATTCCAGTTGAGCCTACCGAACGCGTGGCCGCGCGTGTTAACACGCTACGGCTATAGAGTTAAGCCCTGTGTTCGGGACACGAGTGGATTCAAGCTACATCACCCCCTGTCCTGAGAATGGTTTCCTGTTGTTCGCCTTTCTCACTTCCAGGCAAATACCGGGACAGTTCCTATTTATATGGCACAAGAGACTCCTTCCACAATCCTTGATTTCATCTTCATTAGCTCCTCAAATGAGGTTGGCGTCAGGAAGGGCATCCGGGCGTAATTTCATCTCATCTCATTTCATCACATCCACTGCCTGGTACTGGTGCAAGTACTTTGAACAGTCGCCTCTAGATGACCTGCGCATCTGCGAGGATTGGCCATGATGAATTCTTATGTTGAAGATAGCACACACACCCTGCTCCCGAGCGAGAAGAATTAAGTAATGATGGTGGACCAAAGGTCATCACACTAACAATGTAGCAAGGAGCAGGACTAAATACGTGTCCTCATTTCGAAGTGGTGAAGATCTTTTCAGGCACCCACTGAATGGAGATTTGTTGCATATAATTTTCTAACCACATATCTACTCTTTTGTCAATCGTAATTTTCTGGCATTGCCAGGAATCTAACTTGAGTCTCCTAGGATGGCGGATAATAAAGCTAACCATTCTAAGACGGAGACAGACATAGTCTCTAATTAAAACTTAGTTCGTATGTATATAATTATTATTATTAATGAAGTATAATTATTTAATATGATACTTTCCGTACATTTTCAGAGGTGATAACCATAATTATTGACGTGTTAATTTAAATGTCATTAAAACAGTGGTCATCAATCCCGTAACTGAAGAAGAGAAAGAAGGGATTTTACTTTTCTTCTTTGAGGGTTTTCTCCTTTGGCCAGTGATAGGCACAATGAAGTCCGTAACACTGATTGTAGAGCAAGAACGTGTTTATCCGCCCTAATCCGGCAGACGAGAGCCAGCATTCGAAGCAAGTCGTGAGGTAAAATCGTTGTTTGTAGCGTAGCTGTTACGAACTTCAATTCTGAGATCATTAAGACGAAAAATGGAAGTTTTTGTGATGCACTAATGAGACACTCGAATTTAATGCTTGGATTCACTTTAAAAACGAACCAATATAAACACAGACATAAAATAGACACGAATTTATACGGAACGCAAATAACAACAAAACTGAAGACGGAGGGAATCTCTCTTTAATAGCTTTCGAACGTTTTTCTCGTCGTATTGTTTTGATAAAATTCAATGTATAAAATAACTACTTTGGATTAATTGGATATCATCGAAAGAGGGGACTGGCTAAATGATCAGAACACTGGTCTTCGCTTCACAGGGCCCCGGGTTTCATTTTCGGCCGGTCCGTGTATTTAACTTCTTCGGGTACCTTCTCTTAGCGGAGGTTGGCGGTCCATATAGCCAGCTCCAAACGTGATGTTGCAGCATGGAAAGCATCTTCTGAAGTGCAGTTGTGCCATCTTCGAATGATCTTCAGCCATGAATTCCTTCTCCTGCGTACAGACCTTTTCCCTTGTGGTATTCGGAGTAGGCGGTGATAATTTTACGTTAAACAGAGCTGTGCCACATGAACTTAAAGGGATATCCTTCAGGATCTTTAATGCAGTGGTTTCCAGTTGCCTTCCGCATCCTAATGTTGTTGACCAGTTGTACGTTCTTCTGCCTTTTGGGACCATTTCCTGTCCCAAGGACAACAGAGTGCCCTAACCTCTACCCGCTCATCCACCCTCAAGGAGACTGTTGGCACTTGGTAGAGGGGATCTTCTAATACCGGAAGATACTCGGTCCCTTCATTCGTTAGCCGCCTGCATATAACAAAATTGTCATAAACTGTTGTTGCCCCCTCTCTGCCGCGGAGAGGTGAATGCTAGGATTTCACCGTCATTGAAACTGAGACCATAATGGCTTTTCTCAGTTTCTCTGGATCTTCAGAGAGGTGCATTTAACTGCGTAATGTTAATTCTTCTGGTTTGGGACTGGGTGTTTTTTTGTTCGTCTCCATACACATCTCTTCATCTACGCGCATGACACTACCAAACACTACGGGAATATACCGTCAAACTGGACCCACGCCTCATAAGTTTCTACTCCAAGAAATCTGGGGAAAAGGCCAAGGAAAAGAAGAAGTTTGGAAGAGTGGGATTGGTAGCCTAGGTGGTATAGGTATGTTCATTTCAACCAGAGGGACGTGAAACAGACTTCCCCCATCAGGTAGTCAAAAAGGTTTGGGAATAACACTTCCACATCCGAAGCAGTTTAGCCTCCGTGGTTCAGGCGGCAGCACGCCAGCTTCTCAGCGCTGGGTTCCGTAGTTCAAAACCCGGTCACTCCATATGAGGTTTGTGCTGGACAAAGCGGAGGCGGGGCAGGTTTTTCTCCGGGTACTCCGGTTTTCCCTGTTATATTTCATTCCACCAACTCTCTCCAATAATATTTCATTTCATCTGTGTCCGACTCCGCGCCTGAATGTTTAGTGTGCTGGCCTTTGGTCACGCAGTTCCCGGGGTCGACTCCCGGCAGGGTCAGGAATTTTAACCATAATTGGTTGATTCCCCTGATACGGAGACTGGATGTATATGCCGTCTTCATCATCATTTCATCCTCATCACGACGCGCAGGTCGCCTACGGGATTCAAATCAAAAGGCCTGCACCAGGCCTCTCCGGAGGGCACACGCCAATAATAATAAATAATTTCATCTGTCATTCATTAATCATTGGCCCAGAGGAGTGAGAAAGGCTTCATCAGCCGACACATTTCCTATCCTTGCCACTAGAATGACTGGAAACAGGCTGTGGATTTTCATCTGAAGCAATATATGGATCTGGAAGGACATAAGTTCGATTCTCCATCAGGAACCTAAAACTCAGCTAATGAAAGCACGCAAGCTTGTGGTTTTAGATGATTTTTGATATCGTGACCATAGCCACTGAATCTCCCGTTTTTCATGGAATCCGAACCAAAGGTATGAGACTTCATATTTCAAAAATTGATATTAACCCTCTGCCCCTCGTACGCACCACTTCACGTAAGTAGAAGCACGAAGGCGTGGTGTCCACTCTGTCAACACCAGAAAAGAGTACCAGCTTAATTCCTGAGAGCAAAGGCGGCCAAGAATAAGCTAAGCTTATGTAACACCGAGGTTACGGGTAGTGAAATATTTTATCTTTCACTCCTCCAATGGCCTTTAGTCTCTATTCGGAAATGGATTTGCTTTGGTACTGGAAGGAATACGGAATACGGATTCTGCTCAAGCAGAGAGAATCCTGGCACTACCGGCGAACGAATGTTATGGAGATGCAGATAATGCGATTATCAACCAGCCTTACTCTACTAGATATCAAGTATTTGTTTAACGTCCCAGGTTATGCGGAGACGCTGAGATGCCGGAAATTTTGTTCCGCAGGAATGAAATGAAATGAAATGCCGTATGGCTTTTAGTGCCGGGATTGTCCGAGGACAAGTTCGGCTCGCCAAATGCAGGTCTTTTGATTTGACTCCCGTAGGCGACCTGCGCGTCGTGATGAGGATGAAATGATGATGAAGACGACACATACACCCAGCCCCAGTGCCAGCGAAATTAACCAATGTTGGTTAAAATTCCCGACCCTGCCGGGAATCGAACCCGGGACCCCTGTGACCAAAGGCCAGCACGCTAACCATTTAGCCATGGAGCCGGATAATTCCGCAGGAATTATGTTACGTGATGGTAAATCTACCGACACGAGGCTTATGTATTTGAGCACTTCCAAATACCACTGGATTGAGCTGGATTGGAACGATATAATTCTGTCGTTGTACGCCTTTAAATAACGATTAATCTCTGTACCATATTTTGGGAGGAGGAGGAATGGACAGATGGTGTACGGTATAACTAGAATTCTAGAAGAGAACTGTGAACACATAACCGTGTTACTAACTCATATTTTACCAGACACGATCGAAGCGTGAAGGTTTCATTACTTCAGAATCCCACTTGGAAGTTGTTCCTTATGACCTCTGCTCTGTAGATGTTGATTTACTGTTCCAGTTCGAAAGAAAAATAACACATCCAGTCACGTATGAGATTTGTTTATAAGTCCACAGAAACATATTTCTAACCGAAGTGGAGTCTCGTTCGTTATGTTTATTACTGCTACACTTTGATGGGAAATAACATATGGGTCATCTGCATCAAGGAATGCATTAAACTTGGTAGGGACCAAAATAATCCATAGAGTTGTACAAAAAGGAAACAAAACCAAACTAAATCCCATGGAGCAACATGGACTACCAAGTGACAGCTGCACAGCCTGAAGTCCTGCAGATTATGAGGTGTCGTGTGGTCGACACGATGAATCCTCTAGGCCGTTATTTTCGGCTTTCAAGACCGGGGCAGTCATCTAACCGTCTCAATTATAATCACGTAGGTTGAGTGCACCTCCAATCACCCCTCAGATCCAGATAAAAATCCTGACATGCCCGGTAATTGAGCTCGGGGCTCCGGGTAAGAGGCTAGAACGCTATCCCTACACCGTGGGGCCGACCATAGAGTTGTACAAAGAACAATAACGCTCACTTCAATTTTCTGCAATGCTTTAGATTTTGTAGGATTTCAGGAAGTTGGAATTTACTTTCTTAACTGTTTACCAATATGATAGGAACCCACAGCACAGAGTTGGTGCACTGAAACTCACTGAAATACCATCAAGCTTAGGCGAGATCGAACTCGCTATCTTGAGTGGAGGACGACAACAGTTAACTGAAATGCTTTCTCTGTTCGAACCTTTAAAGGTGACACAAGAATATGGATGTCGTGGAGAAATCTAACTGTATTGGCACGACTTAAATCTCTCAGCAAAGACAGACAGCCTTCGTATGCAAACATAAAAGAAAGGGTTTTCGGAGTTGCTAGACCTTCAAGCATAATCTAAGTGTGCGTAAAAGTCATTTACTGACTGCAATTAAACTTGAAACTAAGATTTTTGGTATTGCAACAACACTCCGTTACCGAACTACGGAGGTTGTTAGAAAATGTTATGCCAGAAGGCGTTCAGAACTTAATGAGGCGACGATCTGATGCTGCTACTCAGATATGGGAGGAAGGAAAGAAGAAAGGGAGACAAGAAGGAATAAATTGAATATTGGGAATACAAAGGACGCGAAGGAAGGAAAAGAGAGATATGAATGGGGAGAAGGAGGAAATAAGAAAAGAAGCAAGGAAGGGAGGAAAGAAGGTATAAATGTTGAGAGAGGAAGGAAATAAAAGAAGGAAGCATGGAAAAGAGAGGAAGTGGAGGAATGTGGAGCTAAAAGGAAAGAATTGAGGAAGGAAATAAGTAAAGGAGAGAGGAAATAAGGCAACAGAGAAGGGAAGAAATAATTGAAAAGAAATGAAATTGAGGAATGAAATAGAGAAAGAAGAGGGCAGGAAGAAAAGGGAGAAAGGGACAACAAGGAAGGAAATGAGGAAAGGAGAGACGAAGGAAGAATCGAAAGAAATGAAGAAAGATAGATAGATAGATAGATAGATAGATAGATAGATAGATAGATAGATAGAAGGGATTGAGTATCAAGAAGGCAGGAATGAAGGGAAAAGTTGGCAAGGAAGGAATGATTGGAGGAAGGAATGAAGGAAGGATGTGGTGATCATAACCATGGGACCTCCAATTTTTCGAGGAATTCGCACCACAGAAAAGTGGTTAGTATGCTACTAGCACATAGTATTTATTTCAAGGATACCAAATGCGTTTGCAGGGATTTGAACCACAGCGGTCTTGTTGAGAATTCAGAAAAAATGCTACTCGCCTATCGTGCCCCTGCCTTCGAAGATAATACTAGCAGGGTGCACAATAATTTTCAAAATTAATTGAAATGTATTATGTCGTCTATAATTGTCTAATTTTTCTTCCTATTTCGTATATTTTTATCTGATGCCCTCACTTCACAGTTCGGCGACCATGGCAGAGTAATTAATTCTAGTCTGCGCTTCCCATATCAGGATTACAGTGTCGTTTATATCGAACTGCTGTCGGATGTTCCGTGCCCCGAATGAACTTCTCCTAAAAACGCACTCCTGTTTACTGAAAGGAAAACACCCTCCGGCGTGTACTTGCGGTGATCATCTTACCGTGGTACACATCCTGACGGAGTGCGTGGATCTGGTGGTCTGCGCCGTAGTCTGAAATTCCCGTGTAGGCCTACGAGATGACGAACAGTCAGCAGACCTCGTCATTCGTTTTATAAGATATAGTGGTTTGTTTCATCGTATATAAACGTAGTGTTTAGTATTAGTCTTTCTATTATTGTTGACTACGTTTAATTAAATTGACTGTTTCTGTTTGTGTTTGTATATTTTAATGTGTTTATTAAAGCATTAATTTCCATGATATATTATTGCATTTTAATGCAATGTCTTATTCTTACATTAGCTATCATCACTGATCTCTATACATGGATCGCTGATGGCAGGTCTCCGCTGCAGGAGAAGTACGCCAAGTTGAGCGCGCGGTTCGCCATATTGGCGTACCCAACCTAGAGCTCTCCTTATGGGGAAGCAATGATAATATAGTCAATTTTAAGTCGCAATTAATGGCGCATTGGAATAATTAAAAATATAGAGACATGTTCACTCAAAGCATAAGTATATTGGGATCACTGACACGTCATTCCGAGGTCAGTAAATCTCCGGGATAGCAATAAACATGAGTGTATAATAACGGCCGACAAATATTAACTTAGGTGCTGAATACATGCAATTAGCGATCGGTAACACAATACGAGTGAAAACCAGTTTCTAGAAACATTGCTGTAAATTGTATACATGTATGCCACGAAATTATGCATTCTTAAAATGATGTACCTATAAACGTAGCTCACTATACAGGTCTAGATTCGACATATCGTAATCGGTGCTTGATAATGAATTTCTGTTTCCTGTTTCCATGAAATAACGCGCATATTATCAAATTAAAATATCATTGAAGCAAATGTACACATTTATAAAACCAGCAAATATTCAAAACTTGTCAATATATCACATTACCTGCAGCTTAATTTACTATTACAGACCTCTTTAATTAAATTCAGCTAGCAAAGCGATATTGATAGTCATCATCAGAAATATGTAACACCAGTTAAAAGAGTCCCAAATACCACGAATAGTATAATGGGATAGCCCCAAACACCCACCACACTTTCCCTTCTCCCACCACTCCAGTGTCTGAAACCCATCATTATTACTGATATAAATAAGGTCTAGAATTCCTCCAGACTTCATTTTCTAAGATTGTTATAAGGTCACGTCGATTATTTCATCGAAACCGTCAGTTTGATTATGAGAAATAAAAAAATATAAGTAAATATTTACTTGCAGTTAATGTTCAGTAAAATGGAAAACAGTTGGCTGTACATCACTTCTAAGGTATACAGTTTGTCTATTTCTATCAAAACAGTCTTCCTCTAAATGATCCGAGCAGAGAACAGCTGTTTTAGAAAGCTCCCAATTCTCCCGCCTGATACTCCTAATCCATGATCTTAGAAGTTCGGGCCTCGAGAAAGGAAACCTACAAAAATTAATTGCCATTTTGCTCCCGGAATATGCGAAAAAAGATACAATAAACCTAAAACTCAAAACACTACCCTAGGAAGATTCTTATGTACAGTATAAAACTCCACGATGAAATGATTTTTCCTTCTGCTGATCGGTTCTGTTTGTACATCCAAAAGCTGAACACTGCGATATGTTAATACCCCCTAGAATGTTTGTGCATTCATATTTCAGATAAACACATACATATTTAAATTGAATCTTGTAATCCACAAGTATAGGCTACTACAAGGCAACGAACCTAAATTCGTAAAATACACTACTATTTACTTTGCAATAACACAGCACAGAACACTCGTGGAACTACAATCAAGAGGCCTGGCGTCACTGAACTAAGCATAAACAAAGCAAGCGCGCTCCTCGTGGTCTACTGCACCGTGCGCTCGCTGCCATCTTACTACGCCAGTCATCTTCTATTCGGCTTACTGCTACCCAAGCTACCAGCCATCCAGGTATAGAGATCAGTGGCTATCATCTATTGTGCCAGGAACTATTTTAGCCAGGTACATTATTTTAAAGATGCCGGAATATTTGGAAAAGGACGGCATTAATATGTGTTCGTGTGCCCGACATCTTATGTGAGCTCGATACGAAGTTCCTCGTGGCAAGCAGGACACGTCACGAGCGATGAACCTGTGGGTGACGTCAACGCCACATGTTGTATGCCTTTCTCTCGAATGTACTGGAAAGAAAAATTTCTAAATTTTTAACCGATGAAGATACAGAAATGAGACATACCTCATCGTGTAGCCCGTGTTCTGAAGGCAAACATATGTCAATTTCAATAAATTCCATCAAGGCGTTCAAGAAATATAAGCGAGAAAGGAACCACATTTCTCCTCGTGACGTGGCGAGTAACCTTGACCTTACGGAATATAAGCAGCGGACCGGACCATAGCAAACCAGTTCAAATCCTTCACAGCTAGCTCGCTTGTAATGCTGATCACGACGAGTGAAGTCGAACTCAGTGTTCATTTTGCCGGAACGTCGTAATACTTACATAAATTTCGACAGCAAGTTGACACTAAGTTTAAGTGAACACCAGTGAGTAACATATAAATTGTTGGACTTACAATTCGTCGGAGACATTTGAACTTCGGAAATTAACATGTTTATAACATCGGAATCATAAGACTTGTAATATTTCGCCAATATTAGAACTTACCAAATATCTCGATTTTCGAGTGAATAACTTTAACCAACTTGAAGTTAGCACGGCTACTTTAAATTGTAATGGTCTTGAACTGTTTCAACCTAGAACATCGTGAGTGTGGATTTGCAACACATTGACTACTTTTGAGCCTAAAACACTTTAACTTGTGCATAAAGATTGTTCGTTAATCATCGTAACAGACTGTACCATTTAAAACAACCCGTGTGAATATACTGTATAATGAACTGTAAATATGCCGTATACATTACGCATACTTCACAATTCAGTGACATCGTGACTTAATAGGAATCGTACACGAGTTTTTAAGGAACTGTGATAGTGAGAAGGAAAATTGCGATATATTACGAGAGAGAGCTACTTATTTATTTCTTTGCTGTGGAAGTGAGTCGTGATAAACTGTGCTTCAAATGAGAGTTATTTCTGACAAGAAGAACAGTGTGCAGTGAGTGTAAAGATGAACTATGCATGGAAGTGCGTTTTCTCATCTTCCAATTATCGCAACTTACGAAAAGAACAGTGCTTCGACACATTTCTCATCTAGTGAATGGTGATTATTTCTGAGACAGTTATAATCAGTTCTAACAGCACAAATCAAATGGTGCACATTTCAACACAGGACACTCTATCAGTGCCCTAGTCAGATGGACATTCTCGTGTTAAAGCCACTCTTTTATTAACAAGAGAAATAATAACTCGAGACGACGGAGAACGACGTAGACCGACGGAGAACGACGTAGACCGACGGAGAACGACGGAGATCGACGGAGATTTGATGCAGATCAACGCCGAACGTGGACTTGGTACTACGAGGGACAGTTCCAGGGACGTGGCAGTATGGAACATCGTGGTGCTTGCTGTTAGCTGAGTTCCAGATTGCTGCTTGCGGAGCAGTATTCAACTGTTCGAGCTGAACAAGAAGACGTATGTCAGGTTATATAAGTGTCTTTTCATTCACAAACATAATTCTGACTTTCAACAGAATTCTTCTAGACAGTGTCATTTCCGTTAAAGAGCATTAACTCAATTCAAAAGCTCACTTACTTAATATTTTCATAAGCTTAGAAAATTAGCGCTTTACAATACTTAAAAGTAAAGACCGACTTTTAGAAGACAGTGTGCTCTCATAATATCGTATGTTCTCACTTGTTGGAACTTGAAAATTTCAATTCAGTGCTTCATTTATAGTGAAAGCGTACCATAAACTCTTAATTTGCAATATTCACATAAAGTGTATAATAAAATTACGTAAAATAGGGCAATACTTAGAACTTTGCACCAGAAGATCGGATTTAATTTGAAGTGCTTTATATTTGAATATAAACAGCTCGAGATGTTCACGATAAGGAATCATAAAATTTACTTCATTTAATTTACGTAGGAAACATACTCTTATTACAACATGCTTTATTAATTTATACCAAGAAATTCATGATGGACATAACTGATTGAAAAGGGCATTATTCAGTTGAATTTTATACGATTAACATATTTTTTTCGATATGTTGTTGTTGCAATTGGGGTATATTTTCAAATAAGTATCTATGATCACTACAATTCAGCGATATAATAGGGAAATTTTCATAGATTGAATAAATGGAAGAAAATTATAATACAGTATCTATTATTTCGCCTTGCGATCCTCCCTCTCTGTACCTTCTCCTAAGGACTAGGCACCCCTCAGAACAACCTCATGCTCTCTGAAATCAACTTTTCCTGGTACACCATCATTTTACCGAAAGTAAGGCATTGCGAATTAGATCCACTGATTATTTTAAACTCACACTCATTGTTCATCATTCTCTATTTCAAATTCTAGTCAGTGGATACATTTTAAACTTTTAATTATCATATCATGACGTCCATCTCGTACCATTAGGGCCGATGACCTTAGATGTTCGGCCCCTTTAAACAACAATCATCATCATCAATTTCTCCACACACATCCACGTTTCTCCTTGTATCCTCTCTAATCAGTCGTATCAGGCTGTATTTGTTATTTTGGAATATGTGACCGAAATAGGCTGTTTTCTTGCATCTTGAAAGTGTTAGAATTTCTCGCCTCGTAATTTCCGCGCACGAAAAAGTACTTACTCATTGACCAAAGTAATCTTGAACATTTTACGGTACCCTATTTTTCGAAAGACCGAGCAAGTTGACTATGCGATTTGGTTCAGGAGCCGCGAGGTTGCATTCGCAAGATAGTGGTTTTCCGTGGTTTCATATTTTCAAACCAGGTAAATGCTGCGGCTGTATCTTAATTAAGGCCACGGTAGCTATCGTTCGCTGCCCTACCCGTTCGTCACTGAAAGACCTCTTTTTATCGGTACGACGTAAAACAAATAGTAAAGGAAACATCCATTTCAAAAGTAGGAGTCAACTCCTTGACGAAACCTTTACTGCGCAGGCTTCTAAACCGTGAAGCAGCATTAATAACGCTTTATAGGTGACTCTTAACGACACACCAACACTTTCCAAATCGGAAGTCATGTTTGAACACAGGATGTTTTGACTCCAAATAATCACCCCTTGTAATGCCGATCCTGTTAGTAATATTGTGTACCTGGGGTGTATAGGTTTTTGAGACGTTTATATTGTAACCATTTACTTCATCTTTATTATATTTTCCAGTGGCAAGTTTAAGATTAGAAAGCACGCCAGTAATTCAGTATACCGGGTCGTTCACCAACCCCTTATTTTTTCGTAGATAGGCAACTTAAAGATCCTTATAATTTAGTTTTATGAATACCAAATAATTTGAAATTTCCCCTTATGGCCGCTAAGGATCTCCCCTACCTGTGTGTCATCACTGTAAATCTATGCACGAACCAAGCAAAGGATAGACGACTATACACAATTCCGTGCCATGTACCAAGGACCATTCTGCAAACATGTGATTTTTTGCGCCTTAAAATAACACAGGTACCTGTAATACGATCGAATTAATAGGGTATGCCACGTGCTTCGTAATGTAAAATAGTTAAATGAATACTGTAAAGCATTATTGAAGACTTTGACACGGACGTTAACTTTCGATGTGGAACGGATATACCTAAGTAGTAATTCTTTAGCAAGCGTATGGTATGTTGTCCTTGTGGTTGAGACGGATAAGGGACAGTGACACAAGGTATATGAATACCGGTAATATAGTGGTTCGATTCAAACATAAAGCATTTTTGATCGACCGATTATGCCCCATTTTAACGGAAACACAATGTTTATGCACATCTACTAGGTCACCCCACAGCACATATTCATTCTCAATGTATTCCAGTGACGAGTACGTTGATATGTTGCTCATTTGTGGGGAAATATGTCTGAACGCAGTCCAGTCGCAACGTCTCTATAACGAACGTTTTCCTGACAGTAGGCTACCGACTACCAATATAATTATTCCGAAAGCTTGAACGAAGATTGCGGTCAGTTGGGACACTTGGGACGGTACCTTCCGATAGAGATGCTCCTATAACGTCTGGTCTAAATGAAGAGCTATCTAGGATGCTGTCCAGAATAATCCTCATATTAGTACACGGACACTTGCACAACAGAACATCATCAGCCGGTCATCAGTATGCGAATACTGTATAACAATAAATTTCACCCCTACAATCTGCAGTTACGCCAGCAGCTCTACGGACGTGATTTCGATTTTGTCAATAGGGATTACGCAGTGCGACCGGTAATGCAGCCTTGTCAAGTGTCCTGTTTTCAGACAAATCACGATTTCTCAACAATTGCGTTTTGAATCGGCACAATATGCACTATTGAAGCGCAGAGAATCCCCATTGGGTAAGACAGGGTCCATTTCAAACGCAGTGGGGAGCAAATGTCTGGTGTGGGATCTTGGGTGATTATCTCATCGGACCCTATCTCTTCGACGGACATTTAACGGGAGCACACTGCCTTCATTTTCTTAAAAATGAACTCTCACAGTTGCTGGAGAAAATATCACTGCGCAAGCAATTATAAATGTTGGTTTAACAGGACGGACCCCACCTCACAGAACAGTAGTCGTCCGGAACCATCTTCATGCTTCATATCCAAATAAATGGATAGGAACTGGATAACCCATTCACTAGCCTGGCAATTCACCCAATCTAACGCCACTTGACTTATTCCTGTTGGGTCACATAAAGCAGATAGTGTATGTACAGGAGCCTGAAGTTCCTGGTCACTTTCGGCAAGTGGTCACCGAGGCATGCCAAGGTGTTACACCTGACATGTCACAACGTGCAAGAATGTCTTTACAACGTCGTGTTGAAATCTGCATAAACCAAGGTTGTTAACACTTCGAACACTTGCTACATTGAATATTCAGGGTACCCTACTTCCTACCTACAGATCATCATGTCATAGTCCAACCTAGCTACGTAACAGTGTATAAAAGCGGTCCTCTTCAGGACCAAATAAAAATTCACTCTTAGGAACAGGATGACATGTGGCCATATTGCAGTCACTGTAAACGGCGTTAATCGGGGGGGGGGGGGGTGGCGGGTGGAGTACACCCGACTGTGAATCGAAACTACTACCTGACTACTTGGTTGTTGCAACGGTGGTGATGTGTGATTCAGCCACCTTAGCTACAGCGAGCCGTGGTGCACGTTGTAGTCCTTATAGACTCTTCCTCTCTTTGAGGAACTTCCCTCTTAATCACTACAATATCAGATAGTGTTTCTTCTACTATTCTCTGAGTTCTATTTTCTACAAATGTAGCTATCGATTCAGTCACTCTCTTATCTAGTCCAATTACCCTCATTTTCGTCAATGATCTCCCATGATCTACCCTATGAAAAGTCTTGGACAGGCAATCATAACACAGTCCGTTTGATTTCGAGAATATTGCTGGAATCCTACATGTTGAGCCTTACTGGAAGAGCTTTTCGAAAACCCGAAGTGCGATCAGACCAGTCAGTAATTTCGCAGGCATGTCTAATATAACCAGAGAGAATGTTTTTCCACCTCTTACATGCAACATATGTCAAGCTGATTGGCCTGTAATTATTATCCGCTTTATATTTATCACCCATTCCTTTGTACGCCGCAGGTTTTGTAGCAATTCTCCAATCGTTAGGTGTACAAACAGTAATAAAATAATAATTTTATCAGATAATTGCACTACACCCCATCCCATTATATTTGCTGTATCTGATCATTTTCAGCTACTTTTCTAGTTTTCAAATTTTGTAGTTTATTGTAAATATCTTTGTTATCACTGGCAACATGCAATACTTCGTTATTATTAGACACTTCCTCAACCTGGATATTGCCCTGATAAATAACAATCTTTACTGTGAAGGTAAATATATAACCCCCGCACTGCATTTGTCAATATGTATTATTATTATTATTATTATTATTATTATTATTATTATTATTATTATTATTATTATTATTATTATTATTATTATTATTATTATTATTATTATATTGGTGTAGTAATGTAGTAATATTTGAAGCTGGAAGTTTTCCACATTAGATACTAGCAGTTTCTTTTGTACAGGCAGTTGGAAAACTCGCAGCTATGTCCAGGTTTGGAAATACATCCAGGCAAAATTAAGTGAATCATACTCGCTCATAATTGCACAAACATTCTGACCGAGCTTTGACATGTCGAGATGGAGTGAGGGATGGGGAAATCTATATCTGTACTTCAGTCTGAAGGACCCGGTCCAGCGAATTATTTACTTAGGAACAATTTACTTTTGGAACTACTTACCGATATACAACTCTTATGCTAGTGTACTAATCTAGTACATTTACTTGATCTTGTGTGTCTCACGGCAACTTTCGGTGCACCCCTTGTTTCATGGCATAGAAAAACAGCCTGTGTTTGGGCGCGTAAGTGTTGTCAGTTATTAATGAGGCACAGTATCAAAATGATATACCATGTGCTGGTGGTGAGAGCCAGCAATTTGTGCTGACACACAAAATCAGTGAAGGGAAATATGCATATGCATGTAACTATTGGCCATCGGGCTCACTATAATAGTAGTGCAGTCTGCAGTTCTCTCTGTCGTTTCCTACTAATTTTGTTCTAGGTTTATTCAATACACGTAGAGAGTCTCCCAGCAGTTGTTCATGTTTCGAGTGTACATTATGTACACAAAAAGTGTTGATGAAGTACTCATGCAATAATATAAGTAAGAGTAATGTAAATATTTTAGAATCAGTGTAGAAGTTATTGGGGAGCCTAATTGCAGTTCCTACCAGTTCAATCGTTTCCAGACGGTTGGGTAATGCCCCTAGCAGATGTACCAGTACACACATTTATGTACACGCATTGGGAGAGAGAATTATTATGCGTTTTCAAAATTTTAGGGATCCATTCTGGTGGAATCTGGCGTCCAAATTCCGGACGTTTTAGTTTATAAATGTATTCATTTTATGTTTATTATATGTAATTATATTATTAAGAACTCAATTAATGCCCAAGCGTGAGGCGAGTATCCATATTTATTAATATTACATGACATACTGCTGAATGAATACTTCTGCCTTCTGTAAATCCGCACATATACACTCCCCTTGTTCAATGATTCCTGGAATGCACTTCATGGGACACGTTTTAGAGAGGCACTATCGTGTTTCTGACGTATGAAGACCAAACATTTGGCTTCACTGGTGTTGATGGTGAGACCTAAAGCTTTTCCAACTATGGAAAGTTTTTTAATTGTAATACTCTAGATATTCAATACTGTTGGCTGATATAACTGTTTCATTTTCATTTATTATTGTGCTAGGTTATGCACTCCGTTGATCTTAATCACAATTTCTGTTCTACCTAATCCTTCCTTGAGCACACTGTCATAATAAAGGTTAAGATACAATAGAAAAAGTATAAATCTGTGCCGGACTATCCTCTGGATTTCAATATTCGTTATGTCAGTCTTCCAAATTGAACTTACTTGCTTTGTTTCCAGTACAGGTTCCTGATTATTTCCACGTTTATGCTGTCAACTCCAAGACCAAGGAAAACACAACACCATGCTGCAACAGCCCGCGAAGTGGATTGGCCTACCAAGCGACCGCTGCTCGGGTAGAAGCCCTGCAAATTACGAGATGTCGTGCGGTCTGGAAGATTATTCACCTCGGCCTATTTATTCTCGGATTCCTAGACCGGGTCTGTCAACACCAGTCTCCTGATATTTATCATTGTGCCATGTCTTACCCGGTCGAATGCTTTCTCACAATCGACAAAGCATTCAAAGACGTTGTTATGCAGGTCGCAAGCATTTCTGTAATAAAATATCAATACCAAACACGGCTTTCCGTGTACCAAAATGTTTTGTAAATCTAAATCGAGAGTGGTTTATACTTTTCGCACTTTTGATACATGTATGTGTGTGGTCCGCATCAATAGTTTTAGCTTGTGGTACTTGATATTATAAAGCGAAAATCTTGGACTTTGAAATATAATATTGAAAGTTGTGTAATAAAATATGATAAAAGACTTATAAAAATGCAACTTACTCAACGCACTGTATTTATTTATTGAAACACAATATAATGTGTCATATTTTAACAGGTTATTTCACTTGAGTGGCACGTACTAGTTACATTACTGCATTTATCCATTTAAAGGTACCTGTGAGTTATCTTGATTATATTTTTCTTATATTGGTAAGGAAAGGTTAATAAAATATGTTAAGCATGCTTCTAAGAGAATTGTTTGATATTTCTGTCTACTCCATATGACTTGAATTAAGGTATGTGGCAAGCAATCATAGTGCATGTATACTCACGGTGCAATTTTGAAATTCATAATACCTTAATCATTCCGAGACAATAAACACAGACTTCATAACGTTAAGTCATGATATGTAAGTTTTATAGAGCGTCCGCAATGAGTTATATGAAATAAAACTGCATAAAGTAATTGGCTTCACTGAACACGTAATGAATCACCAATCCTTCATTCTCTTACAAAACACATTCTGAAACTCGGTATGGCATTAAACATTCTCTTATTCAAATTGGCGAGTTTTAAAGGATCGATCCCTTTCTGACGTCAACTTAATCACAGGAGTTGAGATGGAATGATAACGTGACATATGATGGTAGGAGGGCCTAGAGTGAAACCTACTCCTGTGGAAGAGCATCAGGGGTATGCTCAAGGCTTAACGTCCCCATCTGACGGACTAAAAACCAGCAAGAGCGCCATATTCCTTCACTTCATACAAATACTGCGGAGAGGTTTGGATTACAATATGGTGATTAGAAAGTGTATACCACCTACTCTCCTACCCTGCCAACCAACATTGTGATGGTGAAAATGTTTTCGACCAACGGGCCTAGAGCCGGCTAACTACGGTGTCAGATCGTATAGACCTTAACGATCATTGCCACCAGGCGGGCTAATAAAAGCTTGCATCTGGGAGGCAGTGGGTTCGACCCCCCACTCTCGGCAGCCCTGAAGATGGTTTTCCGTGGTTTCCCATTTTCGCACAGGCAAATATTGGGGCTGTACCTTAATTACGTTCACGGCCACTTCCGTCCCACTCCTAGCAATATCACATCGTATCCATATCTATCTGTGTCGGGGCGACGTAAAACAAATTACTACTATTATTATTAGTATTATTATTCTCTCGTCGAGGAATACGGCAGTCATGCCAGGAGGCTGCCGACATTGATCGTGGCTGAACCGTGGCATAGACGCCACGTCCATTGGACCCCTAGCGGGCAGCCTTTGACTTGTAGCAGAACACTTGCTTTCCTCCCTCAACACCCTTAAACAATCCTAACCCTTCAACAGAAACGTTTTCTCATCTTTTCTTTTCTTTTTGGCCTCTTCTGCACATATGTGAGGATAGCATGCGGGACACACAAACAATGCCAACGGTTTCTTACTTATTATAATATAATTAACAAATTTTGCCAATTTTTATAATCTTGGGGGAATGTTTATGTTGTAGGGTTAAAAGCATGGGCTTCTGCTAGCATTTTGTTGCCATGCCAGCCCTTGAATGTTCACTCTCCACGAAATTATGTACTTACTTGGCACCACGTTGTGGTGGAGTAAAGCAATTTGCCGAAGCCCACATTCACCATTTATAGGGTATGCCCTTATTGCCAAGATGTTCCGCTCACTTTGCTGCCGGTTGGGGATCCAATGGTCATGGCGACCGTATATCGAGACTGTAGATTATCCATCCAAGATATCGGTTCTCATGCTGGACGGAATGCAGTCACGGTGGTGCGAGTGTGAAATCGGCAATACGAGGAAGGTCGAACCGAACAACGTGAAGGATCCCGACGGCCCCGTCACACTTCGAACATGAGGACACACATATTGCCGGCATCGCTATTATGGATCGTGCAGCTACATCGCAAAGACTTGCTTAAAAATGTGTGTGTGTTTTTTGTGACCGCATGTACACTCCGCCATAGTCTGCAGCATCGAGGTCTTTAATTTCAGGGCACGCATAGCCACAGCGGAAAGTTACTCTGATCATAATTCTGTGCTTATCAAGAGCCAAAAGAAAACGAATTAGTAAAGTAAACGGCAGGCGGAATTTAAGGGTAACAAGCAACAAGTTTACGCCGAAATAAGAAGACGGTTCAAGAAGAGACCAAAGGTGTTAGCAAGGATGTAAGATGTAAATGGGACACTGAGAAAGGGCCAGCATGGAATTCACAACAATGGCGAAGATATATATGAACTCTACAAAGGAAAATGTTGATTCAAACTTTATGGAAAATGTTGAAGACTAGGAGATTCAACCTCCGATACTCAGAAGGGAATTCGTCAGAGCTCTCAAGGAATTTAAAAACAACAAAGCTCCAACAAATTATAACATCCAAGGAGAAATTGCTAAGTTACTGCGCTGCAAGATTTCCTGCACATACAGAAGAAACCCTCAGGCTTTTAACATTCTAGAAGAAGCTGGTCGTAATCACGCATTGGAGATGTCCATATTTGCTCTATGAAATGGTGTCTGACTGTGGAGCGCCTCTGTTACATAATATAGTCTCGACGATCTAACCATGGAGATATTGAAGATCTCGTGAAGACCAACCCCATCAACCCGAGCAGCATTTCAGAGGATGTAAAATTAATGTGTACTACACTAAGGATAAATAAATACAATGAGAACCAAAAGCAGTCAGACACTGCCAGCTTCTTAGGTTATTTAATGTTAAGACTGACGTTATACGACATACTTTATGTAAGCCTGAATTCACAAACATACAAAATATCGGGCAGTTATAACGTCATAAAAACAGACGAAAGTAAGGAAGACATTAATAATAACATTTAAGTAAATAAAGTTTCCTTTCTCGCTCGTCAAACTATTGCTCAAAGAAGTAGCAATGTAAGCACACTCCTAAACACATTCTAGCCCCCATATGCCTTTATTACTTAAGTAATTGTGATAAATATGTTTTACTTCCCCAGAAGAGCCTCCGCACAAATTCGCATTCATACTTAAACAACATTTACTGTTAACAAACCTCAATAATTAATTTTTTTCTCAATAAGATGGTAAACAAAACAAAATAACAGAACTGGTGACACCCTTCTCTACAGGTCTAGTACTGGATAATAATATGTACGGTACTTATTCTTCATCAGGCAGCGCCCATACATCATTTGTTGCCTGTAAGAACACCACACAAGTTGCTGGCTTTTAAACAAACCATGTGTAATTGCCTATTTGGAGAAATGGAATTTTTCTTATTTATCCATGTTTTGCATTTTCTCTCTACTTGTCGGACGCACTTATTTGTAGATTAGAACTACCAGTCGCTTCTGCGCCCACGATTGTTTTAATTGAAGCATTCGTTGCAGTTGCTTGACTAACTCCTGCTTACTCTTTAGAGGGAATAATTATAATGTTCAACCTATTCAATACACTTTTAAACGAATGTGCACTATCAAATAGTGAAAAGAAATTTTCTTTCAATTTCACCAGGACATGTTTCAGTTCATGGTTTTCCGTGGTTTCCTATTTTACAGCAGGCTGAACCTTAATCATGGCCACGGGTGCTTCCTTCTTACTTCTAGTCCTTTCCTATACCTCTTCACCATAAGACCTATCTGTGTCGGTGCGACGTAAAGTAAATTGTAAAAAAAAGGACAAATAAAATCTTATTTTTTATTTACAGTTTGCTTTACGTCGCACCGACACAGATAGGTCTTATGGTGACGAACGAAATTCTAACGATATGTATATCAGTCCTGTTGGTTAATTCTTCCAAAAGTTTTTAAGTTACAGATTCTATTGAAGTTTAAGTACATATCATATATCAGAGTATTGTGAAGGATCGTGCAGTATACACGTGTAAAATGCCTTCATAGTATAACGAGGAAGTATAAAATTCAGCCTCAAGCTACTCTGAACGGAATAGAATATAGTGGGAAAGACTACAAATAAAGCAGATAGCAAGTGAACATTCTAATTGAATTTTATATTTTCAATTGTGATAAATTCTTCTCATAAACGTTTGCGCTTACGACCAAAGTACAATTACTCTCAACTATTTTCTTTAATCTTCCATGTAATAAGTTTTTCGATTTATTATAGATTGTTTCCGATCGACTGAAATTAACAATGTTATTGAAAAGCTACCTATCACATTATGAGTGAATGTATATATTTGGCTATATTTGTATGTATCAGCTACCATTGATAAGTTTGTATTATTTATTGTTTGGAGGAAATTTGTGTTTTGTCCGGGAACGTAAAGTAAACAAAAGCTCATCGTTGATTTGCAAACAGATTTTTAATCAAAATAAACAAAGCGTTCTATATTCTACTCGCTCCCTTTGTTTCGTTTTTTTCATTTGCACGCTTTAGACGTCCTTTGAATAAAAATTCTCCACAGATGATTTCAGTTGAACAAAAGCTTGTTTCTGATAGCTTTGTCCAAGAGATTATAACAAAGATCAATTGTGTTGTGAGCAGAATTTTAATGGTGTCGACTTAAATATCTTATATTTCTCTTAACGTTCAATATAGATTTAAACAGTTCGGAAAAATACATTTAGTTATTATCATATCATCCTATAGAACTATTTTTAGTGAACTCTCAAGTAACATTATTTTATTATTTAATAAATATATCAAGCTGTAGTAAAGCTAATGCAGTGAGCTTGCAGTTGCGATCAGCAGTATTCTGTAAGAAGGAAGTCAGCTCCCAGACGAAACTATCTTTACATCGGTCTGTTTTCAGACCAACTTTGCTTTACGGGAGCGAAAGCTGGGTGGACTCAGGATATATTATTCATAAGTTAGAAGTAACAGACATGAAAGTAGCGAGAATGATTGCTGGTACAAACAGATGGGAACAATGGCAGGAGGCTGCTCGGAATGAGGAGATAAAGGCTAATTTCGGAATGAACTCGATGGATGAAGCTGTACACATGAACCGGCTTCGGTGGTGGGGTCATGTGAGGCGAATGGAGGAGGATAGGTTACCTAGGAGGATAATGGACTCTGTTATGGAGGGTAAGAGAAGTAGAGGGAGACCAAGACGACGATGGTTAGATTCAGTTTCTAACGATTTAAAGATAAGAGGTATAGAACTAAATGAGGCCACAGCATTAGTTGCAAATAGGGGATTTTGGCGACGTGTACTAAGTTCACATAGGCTTGCAGACTGAACGCTGAAAGGCATAACAGTCTATGATGATAATGTATGTATGTATGTATGTATGTATGTATGTATGTATTGTACCAGGAAAAGTTGTGGGCAAAGGGCATGAGTAGGACCTCAGGGAGTGGAACTGGGTTTTGGAGCCGATACAGAGAAGGATAGTCTCGCAGAGCGAATAATAGATGGTAAATAATTTTTTTTCAAAACAATTTATTAATTTCTCACCCTGCGGTATGATTGTTGACTCAAAATTTATATTGAAATTAAATGTTGAAAATAATCTTCTTGGAAAAAAAAATGGCATAAATATCATTGGTTTCAAAGTCTTTCATATGTGTGAATTTCCACCTAAAGTCTTTTTAAACCTAAGCACACTTTTATAATGGTAAATGGATATGAGAAATTATTAAAAGTTTTCAGTTCTCAGTTTGTCAATCTCGTTATACAGCACACTTGAAATCCTACAGTCTTTCTACGAGAAATGAAATTGAAATTAAATTTATCACTTTTGAGAAATTATGGAAATTGTTCACACGCGACACTGAAGTTTCACTGTTCAAAGTAAATGAAAAAGTTTAGTCAGTTTGTTACTCACTTATGACAAGAACTGTTGTTACCAAATGTCGAAAGATGGACATCTGGAATGTTCCATGTAGAATCAGGATCGGCGATGTTGACGTTCCCGATGAGGTGATGACAGCTGGAACTGTTGAGTTTCGCACACGAAAATTCATTTAGTGCGACTGGTTATCACTTACACTGTTGAACACTATTTATGGCGTATGAAGAATCACAGTCCTTTCTGTACTAAATACTATTTACAGTCGTTATTGAAACGTTCTTAATCACACAGTTCACACTTGAAGAAAGAAAAAAGAAAGCAAGTCGATAAGCACAGTCTGTGAACACAGTCATTAAGTTAGATTTTCTGCTAATCCTGTTATATTAACTCAGAAAAGTTCTTACTCTTTCATTCAAAATATTGATGTGACGTGAATAAAGAAATATAATGCAATACTCGAGAGAAAAAAATAAGTTCTGGTGATTCTTAAGTGTTAGGCTCTGTAGAAGTTTAATGTTACTTGACGTTGCCTAAGTTCACACGTAATGAAATAGTTAATATTTGTACTCCAACAAGTTCACTCGTGTTACAGTCTTAGATGTCTTTTTAGGATTATATTGTAATCGCGACGCGACATACTAACTGCAGTGCGACGTCCTTTATCGGCGATAGAATTTCGCGTTCTGGAGATACGACGAAAGTACTTCTAACGTGACTGCGCGAACATACTGTACTGTACTGTACTGCACACTGGTTTGCGGGCTATCTGGCCTTGACATATATAGATACCAGCGCAGGGAGGGGTGGCAGCTCTCCCTCGGCCATGTGACCGCAATTACGTAATTTCGTTGAGACTTTAAATTGTTATAACTCAACAACCGTTTGATGAATTAATTTGAAATTTACAGGGATTAACTTTTATGATGTTTGCTATAATTCAGCGTTTGTCCCGTTGAAATTGGTTAAGGTGTTAAAAAGCTGTTAAAAGAAAAATTCTTTCGAGAAATATCTCTAGGGGAGGTGAGCTTCGAGCGACAGGTGACGTCACTTGACTCCGCCTAGCGTACTCGTAGGGTCTGGCACATACTGGAACATTCTTTACATGGATGTTCGTACGTCGGTCGGATCTTTAATGCTGGAAATAACATTTCTTTCAATTAATATGGACCAGGACCTAGGCCTTCCTGGTACATCTTCCCCTTGGTTGGACGAAAAGAAAATACGCAGGATTTTCTTTTCCAGGCTTTACTCTTCCTGTGGTACATATTGTTATTTTATGAATTAGCTGAGTTATAAATACAGGCTTACGCACTATGGCTAATGGATTCAAGTACTTAGTTACGCAAGGCGAAATTATCCCATCATCTGTCATTTTATGAATTAAGTTACGAACTTCTTCTCGATATTTCTCGGGTACGGGATATGGTTTCTTCTGATAAGGAGACAAGTCATTTACATCAAGATGATATTCATAGTCAGCTATCTCTCCAGGCTTATCATCGAATACACATGCAAATTTCTGTAGAACGTCATTTTTAGCCTCCTCCAATTTTAATTTAATTTCCGGGTCTTCAACCACACTGGCTATTGACATTATATAATCCGGACCTATAATGGAGTTCTCATTGAATATGGACTCTGCATCGTCCTCACTTTGGTCACCCTTTCTACTTTCTGCTACGGCTGGCGCAACCTCGCTCACAGCGGGCTTAATAATGTCACCACCGGCTGCTTCAAAACGGGCTCCCTTCTCTTGAACTTCCAGGTCACCTCGTCCTACCAGCTGTAGTTCTACGGAATTATTCTGTAATCTTACGAGGTTGGCATCATAGTCAATGGTTCCTTTGTATTTGATCATAAAATCTGATCCAAGTATTAAGTTGAAGTTAAGACGTGATACTACCAAAAATATGTGTTCGAACATCTGACTGTTAATTTCAAACTCTAAAAATGCCTGGGATTTACATTTAACAATCTTATCAGGAATTATCCCTCTTACTTTAATTTGAGCTGCAGGTAATAACAAAACATTGTTCTGATCTTTAAGCGAGTCTACAAGCTTATCAGAAATTAAAGAAGCTTGCGCTCCAGAATCGATGAGCGTAATCACCTGTAGGTTGCCTGTGCGTACTGTTATGACAGGTAATGAACGTGTAATAATTGGCCTTAGTGTTTGTGCGTCTTCGAATAGTAATTCGGAATCGTCAATATGCCAGTAATTGATAACAGCAGTACAATAATTTGACGTTTCGTCCTCATCGTGTTCGGTAGTCAATCTCCCTATTGCGAGATCGGCGTTTTTTTTTATAGCGCCTGTTGGGTCAGGATCAGGTGATCTTTGTTCTCTTGGTCCGAATTGACGTTGATATTCCAGGGATGTAGCTCCAGGCTCATCAGGATTACGGTTTCTCTCCCTGATGTATTCCCGTGTGTCCTTCCATCTACTTTCGAGTTCTCGTCGTCTGGCCTCACGGTTTCCTTCAGGAGTGCTTTCGCGCTGTCTCCATGTATTCCTAGGTTGGTAAGGGTGTCTATCCTGATTCCTCTGACGTCTAAAATTCCGGAATCTGGTTGGGTTAGTAGGGCTTAATCTGCCTTCTTCACGTGTCCTGGGTTCCTCTCTCTCCGGCGGTTTTATTTCCGCAGAATTCGTATTTACTTCTCGACTCCTGTTAGTTTTCGGACTAGATTGGGTATTAGCCGTATCTAACCTACGCAAAGTAGCGTCAAAATGTTCCAATGTTTTAATGTTGGCAGCGACTAGTATTTCTTGCACATGAGGTGGATATTGAAGTGTCAGGATCTGAATAAGTTCAATATCTGGCAAAGGTGGATCTAAAAACTGGAGCTTCTTTAATTGCATCAGGCAGTAGTCTGAATATCGGGAAGTATTGACTGAAGTATTGTATTTGCTAGAGTAGAGTTGCATTTTTACAAGGTGCTGTCTTTCTGAATCCCAAAAGCGTTTAAGAAGTGCCTGTTTAAAGTCGTCATAGTTTTTAAAGTTGCTCTTAAAAGCTATGAACCATGATAAGGCTCGTCCTTCTAGAAGTTTGGATACTACTCGAAGTTTCCTATCGTCCTCTACCCTATTTTCCTCCAGGTAATCGTCGACATTTAACAAAAATTCTCGAGCAGTGTATTCATCACGTCCTGAAAATTTGACTGGTTTGTCATCTGGTACTTTAATAAGGGTTGTTGTATTGTGTATTTCCCTCGACGAACCAGGAATTGTGACGTCAGTTGTATGTTCTTTAAGTTTAATTTGATTCATTTCTTCGGACAAATTTTTAATTTTAGAATTAATTGAGGTGTCTAAACTTTTTATTTCATTTCTCAAGTCAGTTTTAATGACTTGTACGTCTTTACAGAAAGCAGCTATCTGGGTATGCGTGCTATCTAGCTGTCCTGTAATACGCTTGTCGAGTTCTCCTTGCGTGCTCTTAATTAATCCTATCTCGCTTCGTAATTTACCCACGTCGCTCTTTAATGCATCTCGCAAGGTTTCCTGCACCTGAGCTAACTTTGCTTGAGTTTGTGAGATGTTACCATGGGATTCTTGAAATTCAGTTCGTAAATCTTTGAGTTCAGTAGAAAATGCTTGAACGGAAGGAAGAACATTTCTAAGATCTTTGTCTAAAGACTTGACGACCTCTGTCTTTATTTCTTCCTTAATAGACTCTAAATTTTCAACAAACTGATCCCGCATGTTTTTCAATGTAGCTTCGACTTGTGCACTAGAATCAGTAAGTTTCTTTTCGAGGCGAGTTCCAGCTTCACGGAATCGTTGCTCGATAAGGGCACTAGATTCAGTGAGTCTTTTGTTAATGACTTTATCCGCTTCAGCAAACTTAGTATCCAAGGTCCTGTCAATTTTAGAAGTTAAGTCTTCAACCTTACTATTTGACTCAGTTAACTGCGCCTGTAGTTGAGAATTAGAGTCAACTATTTGAGCCTGCAATTGTTGTTGAAGTTGAGTATTTTGAGCCTGTAGTTGGGAATTAGATTCGATTATTTGAGTCTGCAATTGGTTATTAGACTCTACCATTTGCGTATTAATTCGATCAATCTTGGCATTCTGATCGTTAATGCTAAGCCTAAGAGCTTCGATTGCTGCAAGTAAGTTATCCATGTTTCCGGAATCTTCGAATAAGTCAAATACAACAAGTTCTTTGCAGTCGAATCCTGTGCTCAAGATATAATGACTTGAATCGAACCCTGAATGTTGCGACTATTACAAGTGCATCATCTATTATTATAGTACGGCTTCAAAATCGAGTCCTTGAAATTGCGATGTCATCTATTATTATAGTATGGCTCCAAAATCGTGCCCTTGAAGTTGCGGCGCCATCTATTATTATACTATCCTCTCTGTACCAGGAAAAGTTGTGGGCAAAGGGCATGAGTAGGACCTCAGGGAGTGGAACTGGGTTTTGGAGCCGATACAGAGAAGGATAGTCTCGCAGAGCGAATAATAGATGGTAAATAATTTTTTTTCAAAACAATTTATTAATTTCTCACCCTGCGGTATGATTGTTGACTCAAAATTTATATTGAAATTAAATGTTGAAAATAATCTTCTTGGAAAAAAAAATGGCATAAATATCATTGGTTTCAAAGTCTTTCATATGTGTGAATTTCCACCTAAAGTCTTTTTAAACCTAAGCACACTTTTATAATGGTAAATGGATATGAGAAATTATTAAAAGTTTTCAGTTCTCAGTTTGTCAATCTCGTTATACAGCACACTTGAAATCCTACAGTCTTTCTACGAGAAATGAAATTGAAATTAAATTTATCACTTTTGAGAAATTATGGAAATTGTTCACACGCGACACTGAAGTTTCACTGTTCAAAGTAAATGAAAAAGTTTAGTCAGTTTGTTACTCACTTATGACAAGAACTGTTGTTACCAAATGTCGAAAGATGGACATCTGGAATGTTCCATGTAGAATCAGGATCGGCGATGTTGACGTTCCCGATGAGGTGATGACAGCTGGAACTGTTGAGTTTCGCACACGAAAATTCATTTAGTGCGACTGGTTATCACTTACACTGTTGAACACTATTTATGGCGTATGAAGAATCACAGTCCTTTCTGTACTAAATACTATTTACAGTCGTTATTGAAACGTTCTTAATCACACAGTTCACACTTGAAGAAAGAAAAAAGAAAGCAAGTCGATAAGCACAGTCTGTGAACACAGTCATTAAGTTAGATTTTCTGCTAATCCTGTTATATTAACTCAGAAAAGTTCTTACTCTTTCATTCAAAATATTGATGTGACGTGAATAAAGAAATATAATGCAATACTCGAGAGAAAAAAATAAGTTCTGGTGATTCTTAAGTGTTAGGCTCTGTAGAAGTTTAATGTTACTTGACGTTGCCTAAGTTCACACGTAATGAAATAGTTAATATTTGTACTCCAACAAGTTCACTCGTGTTACAGTCTTAGATGTCTTTTTAGGATTATATTGTAATCGCGACGCGACATACTAACTGCAGTGCGACGTCCTTTATCGGCGATAGAATTTCGCGTTCTGGAGATACGACGAAAGTACTTCTAACGTGACTGCGCGAACATACTGTACTGTACTGTACTGCACACTGGTTTGCGGGCTATCTGGCCTTGACATATATAGATACCAGCGCAGGGAGGGGTGGCAGCTCTCCCTCGGCCATGTGACCGCAATTACGTAATTTCGTTGAGACTTTAAATTGTTATAACTCAACAACCGTTTGATGAATTAATTTGAAATTTACAGGGATTAACTTTTATGATGTTTGCTATAATTCAGCGTTTGTCCCGTTGAAATTGGTTAAGGTGTTAAAAAGCTGTTAAAAGAAAAATTCTTTCGAGAAATATCTCTAGGGGAGGTGAGCTTCGAGCGACAGGTGACGTCACTTGACTCCGCCTAGCGTACTCGTAGGGTCTGGCACATACTGGAACATTCTTTACATGGATGTTCGTACGTCGGTCGGATCTTTAATGCTGGAAATAACATTTCTTTCAATTAATATGGACCAGGACCTAGGCCTTCCTGGTACAGTATGTAATTACAATAATAATTACAAGCGCCACTTGGGGGGCATTTATCCCCCCTTTCACCCTGCGCCCACTATCTAGATCACTGTTACTTACCATACTTAACTTCTACTAACTTAAAAACATCCCAGTATGAAAAACATTTATAAAAGCGTATGAATAGGAAATTGAATATTGACCACAGAATTATATCAACCCTTAATCGGGCGCGTAGGACTCTAAACGACCGACCTCTAAATGTTTTCGTCAGGGAATCCGTCTGAAGGTCAGCTATGCCCCCCCCCCCTCCTCCAGACTATCGTCCCCAAGGGTTCATCTAGCCACCTGATAGGGTGGCCCCTCGTCAGACACCCTGTAGACAGAAAGGTAGATGTTCGAGTCAGTCTGCGGTCTTTTAAACCGATGCGCCCGTTAGTGTAACTTGTGTCTTGGTCATTGTGACCAGTGCGCGCCCGGCTGTGTTTTACTAGATTCGTTTAGTTTCGTGTGCATATACATCTCAATATGGATCCTGTTGGAGAGGAAAGGATCCGATTATTGATAGAGAGTGTTGAAAAGGAAGAAAGTGAAAGAATAACTGCATTTGTGAAAGACAGAGACAAAGCAGTAGGATGCCTATTGGAAGAAGTTGATGAGGCAGCAGACAGCAGCCACAAAGTGATGATGAAGGTGAAACTGACAATCTTCAAGTTACTGACCATGATACAAATAGTGAGCTATCTGGTGATGATGGATGCGGTGCTGGTGTTTCTGAAGTAAATTTGACAGGCAAGGACGGTAAGACATAACGGCATGCGCACCCAACATTCGCAAGGACTGGTTGTGGACCAGGTCATAATATTGTAACATGCCTTATAGGGCCTAAAGGTTTAGCCAGGAATGTTAAAACTCCAATTGGAACCTGGGAGCTATTTTTTCCAGACGATATTGTACAAAAGATTGTCGACTATACCAATATTTGGTTAAAACAATGGCAATAATTCTTCAGTGTGTTTACATAAAGAAAATAGTGTAAAATTGAACTTGAATATGAACTCAAATATACGTAAAATATTGTATAATTCTCTCATATACATGTTTTTCACAAAGGTGGTAGTTATGCTGTAAGATTAGGAAGTTTTTATCATTTGAAATACAAATATTTCTGAAAAAACGGTGTTTTAATTTATGATTACTTATGCCAGAAATATTACAGTGACAATGGGTGAAGAGGAGGATTAAAATATATCTAGTTCAAACAGCTCCCATTTTACAAACCAGAAAAAATTAATAGAACGGAAAGTTATTTTCCAAAGCTTTCAAAATGTATTTGTAAATAAACTCAGTTTTCAACAAGTTTTTATTTTTAATGCGATCATTGAGTACGTAAAATGTTTTAAATATTATCTAAATAATAGTAAACTTACTTGCAACAGTATTAAACTTCAACATTTTTATTAGATTCCAAGGCCGTACAATAAATTATGAAAATAATCGCTGCGGTCTAAAAGACCGCGCGCGCCCGAGAGTGTTCGTCGGAAGAGCGCGCCCGATTGAGGGTCAATAACGTTTACTTCAAGAGTAATCTCTAAAGGTATACAATCATTTCTCCCACTGTTTGACCAAGCGGTGAATATCTTGCTCGTAAAACTCATTTGGCTGAGATCTTTTATTATTGTTATTATTATTATTATTATTATTATTATTATTATTATTATTATTATTATTATTATTATTATTATTATTACGTATCCCGGTAGCAATGGTATGCCGGCCCCGTGGTGTAGGGGTAGCGTGCCTGCTTCTTACCCGGAGGCCCCGGATTCGATTCCCGGCCAGGTCAAGGATTTTTACCTGGACCTGAGGGCTGGTTCGAGGTCCACTCAGCCTACGTGATTATAATTGAGGAGCTATCTGACGGTGAGATGGCGGCCCCGGTCTAGAAAGCCAAGAATAACGGCCGAGAGGATTCATCGTGCTGACCACACGACACCTCGTAATCTGCAGGCCTTCCGGCTGAGCAGTGGTCGCTTGGTAAGCCAAGGCCCTTCAAGGGCTGTAGTGGCAAGGGGGGGGGGTAGCAATGGTCACTTACAGTAGTGTGATAATAAAATAAAGTTAACACGTAATTACCCAACAACAACAACAACAACAACAACAAGTGTACAGTAAGCAGTACCACGGAAGGAAAATATTACAAGAAATACTTCTAGTTTAACATTCTAAATCCAGCATCTTCATATACAAATTCACACACAACTCAAGTATTTGAAACCAGTTGCGAACGATGTCCATGACTTCATTGTTCATGTAGAAATGTCAAACGTTCAATGTCTTTTTTAACAAAGCACCTGCCTTTTAGCCCTGACCTATCACCATGCGACTTCAATATAATTTGTCCGTTGAAAAAAGGCACTGAAGGGTCGGCGTTTCTACTTGGACAATGTTGGCAACTGGTTCCAGTCTCATCCAAAGTAGTTCACTGCTTCGTGAAACAAAAGAAGAACAGTTCACGAGCTCTGTCCACTTAATTATGACAAAAGCTAATCATCGAACTTGTGATCAATGTGGAAACTTACCAGAGTGCGTAAGGGATGGAAACTATACGAGATGTCTATCCTGTTAAGAACAACCCTATCCTTATTGTAGTGTGGCTGAGAACATGTTATTATCAGAGAAGATTTTCTCGTGGACAGACGTGTTTTGCCTTCTGAAGATGGGGAGCAAAGTCTTCGCGAAACGTAAAGAATCTCTCCTTGTTTTCTTGACACGGTTAAAGCGCGAAAGCTACATTATCATGCTTGCGTAACTTTGGAGATAACGTTTGAAATAAAACCTGGTTGATTTCATTTTTTCTCCACGTTCGATTCCCGGCCAGGTCATGGACTTTTACCTGGATCTGAAGGCTTGTTCGAGGTCCACTCAGCCTACGTGATTACAATTGAGGAGATACCTGATCGTGAGATGGCCACCCCCGTCTAGAAAAAAAAGGAATAACGGCCGAGAGGATTCGTCGTGCAGACCACACGACACTTCATATTCTGCAGGCCTTCGGGCTGAGCAGTGGTCGCTCGGTAGGCCTCTTTTAATTTGATCCACTCGCATACTTAGGACATTTACCAGATAGATCTACTGCATCTGGGCGAGTCAATACATCCATCGACTGATTCTTGAATTGTATCGATTCTTTAATGAATGATGTCGAATATTCAAACGGTGGCCTGAACTGAGCATAATGCACCGTAAAGTAATCATCCGGGAGGCCGTTCTTATCCTCACATAATATCACCAAAGGTTATATTGTTATGGGGAAACCGACAGCGGTGCCATGAGGAGGCGCAAGGTAGTTTGTCATTGCTTTCCTCACTGGACAAGAAAGTACTATTGCAGCACGACTGACAATTTCATAACATTTAGATGGGCTCAGCACCGCCCATACCTCACCAGCTTCCATACTGTCACGGCCGTAAATGAGATTAAGACTTCAGTGGATGCTACTGTACATTTTACAGTGGCCCGTGCCAAGAGAAAGATGGAAAATAAATAGTAACAGAGGGAGCATAACGTGTTCATCTTAATGCAGTATAATATACGTCTACAGCTTGGTCCCGTTTCCTGGTACGCGGTCAGGGATGAAGAAAGATAAAATTATACGGCATGCTTTTACGGCCGGATGTCCTTCGTGACGTCACTGTATAATATTTAATCCTTCAATTCGTGTACCTAGAATTTAAGTAGTCACTCTTTACCGCCATACTGTCCGGCTCCATGGCTAAATGGTTAGCGTCCTGGCCTTTGGTCACAGGGGTCCCGGGTTCGATTCCCGGCAGGGTCGGGAATTTTAACCTTCATTGGTTAATTTCCCAGGAACGGGGGCTGGGTGTATGTATTGTCTTCATCATCATTACATCCTCATCACGATGTGCAGGTCGCCTACGAGAGTCAAATCAAAAGACCTGCACATGGCGAACCGAACACTCCTGGGATCTCCCGGCACTAAAATCCATACGCCATTTCATTTCATTGCCGCCATACTTGTTTTATGACATACTATTTATAGAACTAGTATGTATCCTTTATGATGTATTGTTTCTCATAACTGCTTTATATTTTGTTTTGTTTGATGCTGTTTACTAACTTTATTTTTTATTCATTTTTCTATCTTATTATCATGTCTACGTATTTAATTCAGTGATAGTATTTCTTTATTATTTTTTCATTATGTGGTTAAGTGTAAGAGAGGGCCACGAGCCCTAACTTCGCCACTGCTAGAGACCTAAATAAATAAATAAATAAATAAATAAATAAATAAATAAATAAATAAATAAATAAATAAATAAATAAATAAATAAATACCTCAGTTGAGGAGCTAAAGGGAAGAAAATGAATAATATTGTGAATGCAGTTGGGTAATAAGTTGGAAGTAATCGGCTGTGGCGTACGAATAGGAACTGTCCTGGGCTGTGCCTGGAAGTGAAAATGGGAAACTACAAGAAACAACTCTCAGGACAGCCGACGGTGGGTTTCGAACCATCTTGTCTCCCGAATGCAGAATTTGAGTCCATAGCCGTGGCGCGGCCACTGCGTTTCATGTTCAACTTAATATTATATGAATAAGTTCAAAATTTGTAGTTCCAAATAAACCACTGTGCGTTTCAAAGCGGGTTGTTTTAAATATTCATTTGGGAACATTTCATCTTATACGTACAGTAAAACTTTACTTTCAGTTTTCGTAAGTAACTGTTACTACACCAACCACAGAAAACCGAACCCCACTGTTGGAAGCCCTGAAGATTGTTTCCCGTGGTTTCCCATTTTCACACCAGGCAAATGCTGGGAATGTACCTTTATTAAGACCACTCCCGCTTCCTTCCCACTCACAGCCCTTTCCTATCCCATCGTCGGCATAAGACCTATCTGTGTCAGTGAGACGTAAAGCAAAATGTGTTACTACATCACAGATGACTGTGTAGTAAAACATTTATTTAACGATTTGCAAGTGGCTTTACAGGATTGCTTTCCTAAAGTAGCCGGGACTCTGCTCATAGACAGCAATTTCAATATGGAAATAATTGAGTGTCACTCTCTCAGGTGTTGATTATCGATGCGGAATATGATAACGCACCTATCCGGAGGATTGCGGTATGAGTCCTACGGATGGTCACATATTTAGGTCTCTCGTTTAATACCCAATTTGTTGATATTTTCAGGGGACGCAGGTCGCGTCTGCCCCCTCGCTGTTTACAAGGTGAACTCAAGGGGGTGCCTCACAGTGTGACTATGTCCGGTGCAATACAGTACGACGACCAATGTGCATAATGATTCAAATGGAAGCACTACACACATGTGTTACTTAACTGCTACCATAATAACCGTCATTATTATCGTTTAGTAGACACGTTTTTGCGTGTAAACAACAAGCTGAAGGTCGATGGCAATTTGTTCCTCGGGTGCCAAGCCACACCAGCTTAATTGGACATAATGGAAAGTCACTGTCAGACAAGTTCCACGTCCCTACCTTATCCTCCTGAATCTCTACCTCATTTAACACACATTGACGTTCGAGTTTCTTTACCGTTTATCCTCCAAGCAGTGTTTCATCTCGAGACTCACAAAGGAATCATTACCACGCCTGCACGCTAGAGAGTACAGCTCAACTGTAAGCAAGAAATCAAGCATACTGCTTGACTAATCTACATAGAGATGATAAGCCACGTGTCTTGTAATTTTCTTTGAAATACGAACTATACCATTGCTATGGGCCCATGGATGTGAAACATGCATGCTCAAACCCGTTCTGTAGGTACGCACTGTAGGTAAGTAATAAATCACTTGTTCCAAGACTACCAATTTATGTTCACTTTTTAACATCAGCTGGGGAAAAATACTTGCATAATATCAATAATTATTAATATTTTTCCGACTACGAATGCTGTGCCGAATTGTAGAGGTTCATTGGTTGCGGATATTGCCGGCAGTCCTTTTTAGAATCTATAATTTCCTGATTCAAAGTGATCTTGATCTCTATATCGAGTTTCTTGTAATTCTACAATTTGAATGTCAAGTTTGTCTATTCCATCTGTTAATTGCTTCAGTAATGTTCTGATATTTAAAGTGCCTATGAAGTCCTTGCATTTCGGTTTTATATATTTGGGAAGCTCCGTCACATTCCCGCACGATGTTCTCTGTCCCTCAGAATCCGTTGACGAAGAAAGCCCATTATATCAACTAGGGCCTGGGATAGAAGCCTTGTTAGATGTTTGTTCCATCATGCTAATCAATTGAATGTTATGGAGAGATCAACAGCAGTCAATCTCAACATTACAACTAAGGTTTTGAGCCTTGAGGTTGGATGGAATTTGGATGAAATAGAAATCACATGAAATCTATCAAGTTACAGAAAAAATCACAAATAAAATCAGGAAACGACTATATCAATTTTATGGTCACTTATACAGAATGGAAAATAACAGGCTCACAATAATAAGAACTTGGCCTTATCAATGAAAAATCACAATAATTGGCTAAAATAAATCAGTGAAGAACTAAATGAAATTTGGAATTAATGAAGAAACCATTCAAGGTAGAATAAAATTCAGCATCTTAATTCACAAACACAAATTTTCTGTAAAACCCACCCGACTAAATACAGGATTGACTGAACAACGTAAAAAAGAATACAGCGAGTGGATGAAGAGATATTGGGAATGGAAGAAGAAAAACCGAAAAAGTGTTAATAAGTTCAAACGCCCTCTTTAGTTAGGCATAACGAATCATGAAGAATAATTATTTGTATCCCTTAGTCCATAGTAAAAAACACATAAAATATTTCAATTTATTTCACAAATTTAGATACAATATTTTTGCAAGTACCTACAGAAAAGGTAAATAAGGGTGTACAAAAATTATTTTACCCTATTGAAATAGGCTCCCGAAAGAAGCATTGATTTTCGGAACCATTTTTCACGTGGATGGTATCATACTGACATTTTAGGGGAAAATATACTTTCTGTAAGTATACCCTGTTGATTTTAGGAAATTAGAAAAGTGTACTGATTTTCATTCTCCTAACACTTTTGGATATTCAGAAAAGTGAACCTAGAGGTTCAAAAACTCACTTTCTGTAAAGGAATATTAGCTGACAACTGAGAAGAAGTCACAGTGGTCAGAACTATGGGGCATCCAGTCTTACGTGCCTGATGACGTCGTGATCAATAGTAGATCGCAGATCTTTAAGTAAAATCCCCCATTTCCCCCTGAGTATCTAATTTAAAAAAAAATTCATTTACATGCACTATTTTAACCTATTTCAACCTATTTTAACGCCATTGCCTTTATTTTCCTAAAAAGCCTAAACGTGTGTACAATATACAAAATTATCACCTTTAAAAGCGATTGTAGTGTTCTTCGTAAGTATTGCAAATGCCTGGAAAAATAGCAAATGGCGAGGATTTGAGCGGGATTAACTTTAACAGGATATCCAAATTGGCAACAAAGTGGATATTGTGCTGTGGAATGTGTGTTTTGTATCGTAAATGAAGGCAATGGCTATGGGTTCATTGACGTCATTCAGACTTTAGGAAGCTGATCTACTTCCAAAATAATCAGACACGTGTCCGAAGGTTTGTGCCGTTGGTCCATATATAACGAGAAATTGGCCCTTTACATTTAACAGCCTGTGTACCTGTTGGCAATTTGCATGTCTGTATCTGAAGTGCCAATGGTCAAGGGTTCATCGTCCCTTGCTGCCAATTGTATCTGAAGTGCCAATGGTCAAAGGTTCAGCGTCCCTGGCTGCCAAGTGGTGTAGTTGATTGCAACATTCTACTTCAACATGTGCCGAAGAAGTATACGTCGAATATGTTAATGTAGAACGCTCGTTCTCGGCTTATAAACTGATATTGACAGACAGGCGCCATAGTTTTTATCTAGAAAACTTGGCGAAAGTTTTATTAACTTATTGTGAAGCTAACTATAGCGTGAGTATTTGAAACAATTCGTTCTTTCTACTTTTGTCAAGGCTTAAATACAAAAAAGGTGTATTCACATAATTTTAAGTGATAAAGATTAATCTTTTGTATAAACACATTTTCGAAACTCAAGTACTAATTCCTGTAGTCCTGTAATATTGGTTTATTTCCCTCTGACAATAAATCTGCCAATTTGTAAACATTGTATTATTTTTGAATGTCCATAGAGTTTTTCTATCATACACTTTTCGAGCCTGTTTAATGTTCAATAAAGCCTAAATGAGGTACTGAAACAACGCCTAAAACACACTTTAGGACATAAAGAACCGCGGTCTTATCATAACTTTCACGTGAAATACGGAGTATAAGGACTTCACAGTTCATTTTTTTAAATCCCACATGCATTGACCTTCAATCCATGACCACTTTGGTGTGAAGCTATTGGCAAAGCCTCTAAGCTATCACGCCCTCTTGCGTGTCGTCGTTTGTTCTGCGTCTACAGTAATGTAGCTAATGAGAGGTCAGGCAAGCGTGTAGTTTTCCGTGACTGCTGATATTGTAATGATTGCTACGAGACTTCCAGTTATTAGCGAAATCACTACCACCACCTCACAAAGCCTGGATCACCGAGCTCGATAGCTGCAGTCGCTTAAGTGCGGCCAGTATCCAGTAATCAGGAGATAGTGGGTTCGAGCCCCACTGTCGGCAGCTCTGAAGATGGTTTTCCGTGGTTTCCCATTTTCACACCAGGCAAATTCCGGGGCTGTACCTTAATTAAGGCCGCGGCCGCTTTCTTCCACTTCCTAGGCCTTTCCTATCCCATCGTCGCCATAAGACATATCTGTGTCGGTGCGACGTAAAGCAAATAGCAAAAAGAGAAAAAAAGCCTGGATCAGTTCCCAGTAAAACCCAGTGTTTCAGTGCAATATATCTCGTAATATGGGACAGAACGGATTTGTTACTTTCGCTGACCTGACTCAGTTTTTGTTTCAATTTGCCTAACGTCGCAGTGATACAAACAGTTGTTATGGTGACGATGGGACAGAAAATGGCTAGGAGTTAGAAGGAATCGACGGTGTCCTTGATTAAGTATAGCCCCAGAATTTAACTGGTGTGAAAATGAGAAACCACGGAAGACTATCTTCAGGGCTGCCGACAGTGGGGTTCGAACCCACTATCTCCCGAGTGCAAGCGCACAGCTACGTAACTCAAACCGCGCATCCACTGGCTCGGTTTACTCGGTCTCACTCTTGGCTTTGACAATATGAAGGTGTCTTAGATAAGAGCGATGCTGGTAATGTCATTGAATGTCATTTCTCTTCAGGCAGTCCCTGTCAAGACTTGTGTAAAATAATTGCTCATAGTGTTGGTAGCTCTATCTTTCAGTAGCCTTGGCACCTTCTTCCGAAGGTAACTGGTTAGCATTCTGGCCTTTCGTCCAAGGGGTTCCGAGTTAGATTCCTGGCTTGGTCGTGGATTTTAACGTGCTTTGGTTAACTCACCTTGCTCGGGGACTGGATATTTGTGACGTCTTGAACATTATATTTCACCCATGGACATCAACTCAAAAGAGCAAGCAGAACATATCCTCGGGCACTCTGGGCGCTAAAAGCCATAAAATAAATAAAATTAATATATCTAAGCGCGCGTACATACACACGGGATACGTACCCCGCCTTCCCAATTCAGTGTTACACCATCGTGCCATGGTTTATAGAATAAGTTGTCTATGCGGAAGTCGGCGATTCAAAACATACACATACAAAACTCTCTACTGTCTATTTAACCTGTCAGCTACAAAATTTGAAGCACCCAGAAGAAATGGTCGATGTTAATGTAACTTCGTACACCTAAAATCATCGGCGGATTAAAGCTGCAATTCTCTGTGACTGGTAGAACGGCCTCCAAAATACATTAGTGTTGTTTGTGTTTATTGTTGCTACCAGGCCTGGTAGGGTATGAAGGGGCATGAACAGCGTTAGATGTAGAGTGATCACTGTGAAGGACACGGAGATGCCACGTACTTGTATGAGACAGCGATCAGCACTTTACAGAGTTTGAAAGGAGTGGGTCTCCATTTGACTGGCTGGTCGAATCATACAATGTCCAGATTTGAGGGGAATTCGGATGTCAGTGGGCCGTTATGGGACTGCATGGGATCGTGAGTGCAGATATACACGTCGTCAAGTTTCCAGTCGACCACGTCTGAGCACAACAAGGGAGTATCGCCGTGTTGTGCACCAAGCTCATGGTAACCCCTTCATATCTTCATACCTGCCATCATAGAACAAGTACTGGACCCCTGCAACATTCTGTGTCATCCCGCACCATTGGTCGGAGACTAGCAGCAGCCGGACTAGGGAATTATCGTCCCATGCGCAGACTGCCGTTAACACCACAACACAAATAACTGCGTTTGGAGTGGTACAATGAACGGGAATCATGGACTTCTGATGAATGGCATCGCATTGTGTTCAGCGATGAATAGCGTTTCACCTCTACCCCGATCTGGGGATAGGTTCCATTCTTCCAATGTTTTCCAGAGGCACCGCGGTGTTACTCCCGACGTCATGGTGTGCGGAGCTATCGGGCATGACTTCAGGTCACGGCTGGTAGTGATTGAGGGAACTCTGACGGCACAACGGTACATCACGGACATCTTGCGTCCTCATGTGTTACCTCTCATGCGACAGGATCGTGGTGTCATTTCTCAACAGTGCAATGCTCGTCCACACACGGCCCGTGTCTCTATGAACTGTCGGTGTGATGTTGAGGTAGTTCTGTTGCCAGCAAGTTCCCCAGACGTGTCCCCAATATAATATGTGTGGGGGCAGCTCGGACGTCAACACCGTCCCAGTGACAGTATCCAGGATATCAAGGACCATTTACAACAGTTGTAGGCCAGCTTGATTCAGGAGAGAATTCAACGGATTTATAACACCCTTCCCAACCGAATCAGTGCATGCATCCAGGTCAGAGGGGGTGCAACCTAATACTGAAAAATGGGCTCGTACTGGCAAGTTCTTCGTAAATTGAACTTGATTTTGTAATCACTGAAATATCATCACATACCCTCTCAACACGCGAAGTTTCATGCCGTTTCCTCGTCCCTCCTGATGCTAGTGTTTAAGATGAAGTTATGATCTGAGCTTTGCTACACGGTCTTAGTGTAATTTGTGGCTGTGCCTGTGTTATAACTGCTACGTTATAAGTGGTGATGAATAATGTCCTTCAGAGTATGGTCATTTAAGGAAGGTTAGTCGTTCCGCAATACCTCTTTTGATGAGGAAACATCTTTCTTTTCGGCCAGGCGCTGGGTATGTACTACCACTGAAATGCCCGTCACAAAACATGACGCTATTCTGCAACTCTGATATCTCCGTATCTATTAACGATATCACCGTTTTAATTACATCGCTGCAAAGAAGAACTCTTAAACAAACTACTGTTTGGCACCAAACGAATTTCTGTGACGCCACTATCCAAACCAAGATGGACCCTAATTTTGGAGGTATCGCGCTTGGATTCAATCGCTTGTCTGTAATTTCGAGACTGACAGTCTGATTTCGAAGAACGAAGTGTCATTTGTAACCTTAAACAGTGCCCTACAAAAGTACTTGAACAAATATTTAATTTCGTGAAGTCGTTAGCGATGGACGTCTGTCTGGAAAAAAAACGTTAAATTTTTGAAAAATGTTCATAATTTCTAACTTAAAACCACAAAACAGGGAGTGAAAACATCCGATTAGTCCACCACCGATAAGATGCTTAAGTTGCGATCAACGCTAGACCAAAAAACAGCTTTGTAGGGCCAGAATCGAGTTCGCAGCCATTAAATGAATATCGTCAGTGCAAAAAGAAGAAGTTTCCACAACTTCTACCGCTTTTCCCACATTTGTGGGACCGTGGGTGCTAACTGTGTAGCACATGTGGATTTGGCCCTGTTTTACGGCCATATGATCTTCCTGACGCCAGCCCTATATGGAGGGATATAAGCACAATTGCGTCTTTGTGTGGTGCTTGGTAGGGTGGTGTGTTGTCTGAATATGAAGAGGAAAGTTTTGGGACAAACACAAACACACAGTCCCCCAGTTGCAATAATTAATAAGACGTGAATAAAATTCCCGAGCCGGCCGAGAAGCGATCCCGGGGCCCTCTGAACCGAAAGCCTCATTGCTAACTCCAATCCAATGACTCAGACTAGAAGGTTCCTCAGCAAAAATAATTACTTACAATTATTACATTCTACTAATTCCTCGTGCACTATTTTAATTGAATGGAAATAATAATAATAATAATAATAATAATAATAATAATAATAATAATAATAATAATAATAATAATGTTATTTGTTTTACGTCCAACTAACTACTTTTGAATGTCTTCGGAGACGCCAAGGTGCTGGAACTTACTCCCGCAGGAGTTCTTTTACGTGCCAGTAAATCTACTGACACGGGGCTGTCGTATTTGAGCACCTTCAAATACCACCGGACTGAGCCAGGATCGAACCTGCCAAGTTGGGGTTAGAAGGCCAGCGCCTTAACCGTCTGAGCCACTCAGCCCGGCTCATTGAATGGAAAGGGATTTGAAGATCAGTTAACAGTTACAGGAGAAATAAGTAATTAATATTGTCAGGTGCATAAAGAACATGTCATAACCATTATCAGCAATTTCAAGGAAATGTTGAGTACTGCGGGTGCAAAGACGTTACACATACCTTTCCAGTCATTGCAAGTATAGTAGGCCTATGATGAATTAGTGGAAAGTAAGAATTACAAAGAATTGAGTAATTAAGTTGTACAACCTTACGACACCATAAGCAAAACGAGTAATTAAAAAGATCCGTAGTATTAACAAAATCTAATCGCTGTTATTGGCTCTTACAAAGAAGTGTTGAGGATTATTGGTGCAAGGAGGCTCCACGTCACTCACGGGGCAAAGATATCAGAGGTCACATTAACATCTTGGTGATGGTGACGTATTCACTCCTTTAAAGTGACACTATCTCCACCGAAATTTTTGGTCTAGTGAGTAAAGTAATAGTAAACTACTCCACACCTTGTCTTGCTATACACCTCATTTTGATGCCACCATCGGTTTTTGTGGTTTTCTTACAACCACATAATCTTTAGTAGTAATATTTGAGGATTCAGCCAGCCTTCGGGCTGATAAGAAGCACATATCATTCATACCAGGAAAATACAAGATAAGTAAAAACACTGAATTTCTCAGCGGGAACATTTTTCAAACAATACGAAAAAATCACGGATTCGCGAAATGTTGTCAAATAATTCTGCAATTTATGAAACAGCTTTTTTAAATATTGATTTTGGTTGGATTTTGTTTCATTGAAAAACTGAATGAAGTATCTGCTTTGGATCGTGAATGAAACCGACTGAGTGGCCAGAAGTCATGGAAGGGATGTCCCAATAGAAGATGTGCCGTGTATGACCCGTGAGCGTTGCGGCTAGCTGTGGCGTATATGAGCAGTCTGTCACGGACACCAGTGTCGTGAAAGTGGTAACACGTCGCGACTATGAACGTGGGATGATCATCGGCGCACGGTGCATGGGTCATAGCATTGCGGAGATTACACGCGAATTCGGGTTTCCGAAGTCAGCAGTGTCGAGGGTGGATCTTCAATATCCGCGAAAACCGCCACCTGAGAAGACCACGGGTGTTTAACGAACGGACATAGCTTCACCTCCGCAGAACCATACTGGGCACTCAACGGGCTACTGTGAGTCAGATCATCGCCCAGTTGAATGTTGGGAGTCAGGAACCCATTTCTACCAGGACTGTAAGGAGACAATTGCACGGCATAGGTTTCACCATCCGACGACCAACTCGTCTTCCTTTGCTGACACCTTGACGCAGAGCTCAACGACGTGCATGGGCCCGCGAACATCAGCAATGGACAATGCAAAAGTGGTGGCGTGTGGTATGATCCGATGAATCCCGGTTCCAGTTGTATCGAACTGATGGGCGTGCGAGAGTGTGGCCTATGCCCCATGAAGCTATGGATCCTGCGTGTCAACAAGGTTGTATCCAGGCGGGAGGTGGCCCAGTTCCTATCTGGGCGGCGTTCTCATGGTCGCAATCAGGTCCCATTGCCCGGCTGCAGGTAACGCTGACAGGTGAACGTTATATGAACATTTTTTCAGGCCATCCGGATCACTTTCTGGCCCTACAGTAAGCTGATAGAGATGCCATGATTCAAGAGGACAACGCGCCATCTTTCCGCTTAGTGGTGGCACGCAGCTGGTTGGAGGAGAACTTCAGTGAAGTTACAACCATGGACTGGCCTTCCAGATCCCCCGATCTTAATCCAATCGAGCATTTATGGGACGCTGTCAATGCTGATGTAAGCTCCACGAACTCCGCACCAACTATACAAGACCAATTGTGGGTAGCAGTGCCAGATTCGTGGGTTCAGAACGATTCCAACAGCTTGTAGAATCGATGCCTCACCGTACTGCTGCCGTTTTGAGGGCTCGCGGAGGGGCGACTCGTTATTATCATCACATTCAGTGTCTTCACATGACTCTTGGCCACTCAGTATATATTGACCATGCATTATTTTCTTATGGGGACCGTTAAAAACGAAAAGCGTATAAGTCACATTTGTGTATTGTTAGCTATCGAGATTGGATAGTTATCTTTAACAGGAGCAGCTATGTAAATTCACTGCCAATAATTAATTTACAAGGTAATAATGTCCACATGGTTCATAGTGTGGGTTACTGTTGTCGCGTCCTGGTTCGTGAAGCATGGGCAACGGTTGAGTGGCCTAGTAAGTGTTCCTGAGAGTCGGGATACCAGTTGCTATGGAATGGGAGTGGGCATCTCGGACATATTCTGAGTCATGGCCCTCCTTGTGCTCAGGCGGCTAGGACTATACAATTCACCGGTGGTCCATAACCCGTTAGAGGAGAGATCCTCACTTGGACTATGTGTAAGTAGGGTAGCATCCTTGGAAACAACTTGGCGAACGAAATGGAACTCGATGGGGAGCTATCAATATTAATGGGGCTTATGGAAGAAAGAAAGTAGAACTGGCTGAGTCAGCAATGAGGATGCATCTGCATGTGCTAGGAGTAAGTGATATACGGGTAAGGGGAGATAATGAGGAAGAGAGAGGAGATTATAAAGTGTACTTGACGGGTGTTAGAAAGGGAACGGCAGAGTCTGGGGTAGTACTCATTATCAGGAATACCATTGCACGCACCATAGTTTCTGTTAGGCACGTAAATGAGCGAATGATGTGTGTAGATTTGTCAGTTGGAGGAATTAGGACTAGAATTGTCTCCGTGTATTCATGATGAGAGGGTGCAGATGAGGATGAAGTTGACAAGTTTTATGAAGCATTGAGTGACATCGTGGTCAGGGTCAACAGCAAGGTTATAATAGTGCTAATGGGCGATTTCAATGGAAGCTAATGGGAATAGGAAGCGTTTGCTGGACTTCTGTGCTAGTATGGGTTTAGCTGTTACGAATACATTCTTCAAGCATAAGGCTATTCACCGCTACACATGGGAGGCTAGGGGTACCAGATCCATAATAGACTATATCTTAACCGACTTCGAATTCAGGAAATCTGTTAGGAATGTACGAGTTTTCCGGAGATTATTCGATGATACAGACCACTATCTGATTGTAGTGAACTAAGGATCTCTAGGCCTAGGGTAGAGAAAGTGAAATCTGTCTGCAAATGAATAAGGGTAGAAAATCTCCAGGACGAGGAAATTAGACAGAAGTACATGGATATGATTAATGAGAAGTTTCGAACAGTAGACAGTAAGCAGGTTCAGAATATAGAAAGTGAATGGGTGGCATACAGGGATGCTGTAGTCGAAACAGCAAGGGAATGCCTTAGGAAAAACTGTGTGTAAAGATGGGAAAAAGCGAATATCTTGGTGAAATAATAAAGAGAGAGCAGCTTGTAAATGTAAAAAGAAGGCTTATCAGAAATCGCTCCAACAAGGGCCGAGGCAGACAGAGATTTGTACGTAGATGAAAGAAACAGAGCGAAACAAATAGTTGTTGAATCCAAAAAGAAGTCATGGGAAGATTTTGGTAATAACCTGGAAAGGATATGTCAAGATGCAGGGATTCCTTTCTGGACAGTAAAAAAGAATCTTAGGAATGGAGGGAAAAAGGAAATGAACATTGTTTTGAGTAATTCAGGTGAACTCATAAGAAGTCCAAGGGAATCACTGGAGAGGTGGAGGGAATATTTTGAACATCTTCTCAATGTAAACAGAAATCATCCTGGTAGTGTTGCGAACAGCCATGCTCATGGGGAGGAGGAAAATGATGTTGGTGAAATTACGCTTGAGGAAGTGGAAAGGATGGTAAATAAACTCCATTGTCATAAAGCAGCAGGAATAGATGAGATTAGTCCTGAAATTTTGAAGTATAGTGGGAAGTCAGGGATGAAATGACTTCATAGAATAGTATGATTAGCATGGAGTGTTGGTAAGGTACCTTCAGATTGGACAAAAGCAGTAACTGCACCTATCTATAAGCAAGGGAACAGGAAAGACTGCAACCGAGCTACGTCATTGATTAATATACCAGGCAATGTAATCACTGGCATCTTGGAAGGGGGGGGGGGAGGGTGCGATCAGTCTTTGAGAGGAAGTTGGATGAAAACCAGTGTGGTTTCAGACCACAGAGAGGCTGTCAGGATCAGATTTTCAGTATGCGCCAGGTAATTGAAAAATGCTACGAGAGGAATAGGCAGTTGTGTTTATGTTTCGTAGATCTAGAGAAAGCATATGCAGAGTACCGAGGGATAGAAGTTCGCTATGCTGGTTAAATATGGAATTAAACGTGGATTATTAAAATCAATCAAAGGCATTTATGTTGACAATTGCGCTTCAGTGAGAATTGATGGTAGAATGAGTTCTTGGTTCAGGGTACTTACAGGGGTTAGACAAGGCTGTAATCTTTCACCTTTGCTGTTCGTAGTTTACATGGATCATCTGCTGAAAAGTATAAAATGGCAGGGAGGAATTCAGTTAGGTGGAGATGTAGTAAGCAGTCTGGCCTATGCTGACGACTTGGTCTTAATGGCAGATTGTGCCGAAAGCCTGCAGTCTAATATCTTGGAACTTGAAAATAGGTGCAATGAGTATGGTATGAACATTACCCTCTCGAAGGCTAAATTGATGTCAGTAGGTAAGAAATTCAACAGTATTGAATGTCAGATTGGTGAACAGGTCGATAATTTCAAATATTTAAGTTGTGTGTTCTCCCAGGATGGTAATAATTTAAGTGAGATTGAATCAATGTGTCGTAAAGCTAATGCAGTGAGCTCGCAGTTGCGATGAACAGTATTCTGTAAGAAGGAAGTCAGCTCCCAGACGAAATTATCTTTACATCGGTCTGTTTTCAGACCAACTTTGCTTTACGGGAGCGAAAGCTGGGTGGACTCAGGATATCTTATTCATAAGTTAGAAGTAACAGACAGGAAAGTAGTAAGAATGATTGCTGGCACAAAGAGGTGGGAACAATGGCAGGAGGGTACTCGGAATGAGGAGATAAAGGCTAATTTAGTAATGAACTCGATCGGTGAAGCTATACGCATAAACTGGCGGGGTCATGTGAGACGAATGGAGCAGGATAGGTTACTTAGGAGAATAGTGGACTCTGTTATGGAGGGTCAGAGAAGTAGAGGGAGACCAAGACGCGACGGTTAGACTCAGTTTCTAACGATTTAAAGATAAGAGGTAAAGAACTAAATGACACTAGCTGCAAATCGAGGATTGTGGCGACGTTTAGTAAATTCACAGAGGCTTGCAGACTGAACGCTGAAAAGCATAACAGTCTATAATGATAATGTATGTATGCATGTGTGTATGTATTAGAGATGGGCACTATCGACTGATAACTATGGAACTAGTCGATAGTTTAAACTATCTTTAACTGTCGACTACTTTAAAAAATTCGACTGAATTCAGTCGCACTCCCGTCACAGCGACGCGGAAGCGAATGGAAATATCGGTTTATGGTCACTTCGGATATGTAGTATATATGTTAACTTTATATGTACCTACTTAATATGGCGATTTTCTCTTGTCGTTTATGTGCTCTTTATTCGTTGCATATTTGTTTATATTAATTACGTTATTCATAAATAAGGCGTAATAATAATAATAATAATAATAATAATAATAATAATAATAATAATAATAATAATAATAATAATCTAGAAAAACAGTAGTAGCGTAGTAGTGTGTTTGGCTATTCTCATATAGGTCTATATCTTGACTGCGTACAACAAGTTTTACACATTATTATTGGTAGCATTGTTCGGGAATAGAGCCTCATTGTCGTCTTTCTACGTTTCACTGTTCATTTAGCACCAAGAAAGGCCATTCGTGTGATGTTGGTTCGTATATATATATTTGCTAGTTGCTTTACGTCGCACCGACACAGATAGGTCTTATGGCAATGATGGGAGAGGAAAGGCCTAGGAGTTGGAAGGAAGCGGCCGTGGCCTTTATTAAGGTACAGTCCCAGCATTTGCCTGGTGTGAAAATGGGAAAACACGGAAAACCATCTTCAGGGCTGTCGACTGTGGGATTCGAACCCACTATCTCCCAGATGCAAGCTCACAGCAGCGTGCCCCTGACCGTACGGCCAACTCGCCCGGTGGTTTGTATTAAGGGCATCTCGATTTATTAGCCCCGTGTGCTAACGAGTGAGTAAATCGGATTTTGACCTGCACGACTGTGAATTCCTCGATAGTGTGATTATATAATTCGAGATTGGGGTATGCGCCCAATGTGCAGTACTATTGTGACATTTGCCAGGAATGAATGTAGAAAACCCCATGGAAAACTACATTAAGGGTATGGTATCCGCTGTCATTGAATGGAATACGAAACTGGGATATCCAGGTGTGCAGCTTCTTATTCCTAATGTGGAGCGGAGTTTACTCCTCGGCTGCGAACGTGGGTCCCTATGAATAAATTTTTAACTCAATATAACATTAATATACAAGTGATTTCTAATTATTGGTAAATTGCATTAAAATGAGTCGAATTCGTAAACGTATGGCTCTCCACTTTTGATACGAAGAGTTTCGACTGGAAACATTCGAATGTTTGTCATGCGTTATATGAATACTTTCATTCGAGTGATCAGCCTTCTCCACAGGAAATAATGAATACTTTTGTTCGACTGAAAACATTCGACTACTCAATCGATAGTTCGAAGGGACTATCGCCCGGTTAGTCGATAGTGCCCATCTCTAGTGTGTATGTATGTAATAATGTCCACGTCCACAATAACCGCAGGAAATGTATTAGACGTAAAACAAAGTGATCTGTATGGTTGAAGCCTCCTTTATTAACAACTAGCAAATGTACCGGTGCTTCGCTACGGTATTCTACATTGTATTCGAATATCGAAGTAAATACTGTACATGCAGCCAAACACAATCGTGTAGGGGAGTTTTAAACAAAATTTCATGCTCCCTTGCCTTCTGCAAGTCAAATCGAGAAGTGAAAACAAAGGTAGGCCTTCCTTACTAATGCCAGTTACACAGGAGTAGGAGAAGGACCCCATTCCTACTGCCAGTTAAAGTCGGTGTGGGGAGTACTGATTACAATAGCAGACACACCCTTTCTCGATCGCTTCAAATCGACATCAGTGAATATTACATAGATCAACATACTAAAGTATATGCGTGTTTACAAAATTGCAGACTTTCATTTACAGATTAACTGCTGCTAAAAGTACGTCATATCGACAAAGGATTGTACCATAAGACGCCGGATTTAGTGGCCTAAATGGCTGGTCCTATGATATCTCATCTATTCTTGGGTCAGATTGAGTTAGAAACGTTGAACAGGGTAAAAATTTGTGTAAGATTATCTCACATCGCATTGCTTTTCGTATAATTATGTGACAGCTCGATAGCTGCAGTCGCTTAAGTGCGGCCAGTATCCAGTATTCGGGAGATAGTAGGTTCGAACCCCACTGTCGGCAGCCCTGAAAATGGTTTCCCATTTTCACTCCAGGCAAATGCTGGGGCTGTACCTTAATTAAGGCCACGGCCGCTTCCTTTCCACTCCTAGCCCTTTCCTGTCCCATCGTCGCCGTAAGACCTATCTGTGTCGGTGCGACGTAAACAACTAGCAAAAAAAAAACATACATAGCATTTGGCTCATATATGGCTACAGGGTGAGCCAATTTTCGTGAAGAGTTTGATGGTCCTATATTTCCTATGATTGAAAGTATGACTTATGCATGTGAAAAGTCCAAATCTACTTAACATCGATTAATAGAGAAAAATCAAACGTAAAAGGGATACAGATACGACAAAAAGTCATAAGACCAAGGTTGTAGATCATTCCAAATTGAACGGAGATTGTGCAATCCGTTATGTGATAGGACTTCCCGAAGGTCTGCACCATCATTAAAATTGCCTCCATATTTCGATATTCTTCGGGGATAAAAAGTGAAAAATTTAAAGATCTCGGAAGTTTTCTGTCCGTTACACGCTAAAACGAATAATTTTGTCAAATTTTAATTTTCTTTTTCGTCTAGCAGATTATGCCGCACTCTGGATTTTGGGCGAGGGGGGTAAAAATTAGGACTTTCAGGAAACTAAACCAAAAAGAAATATGCAGATGGTCATTATTACCCCTTAAACGGGTAGCTGTGCGAAAATTTCGCCAAAATAGTCAAGGTAGAGGCACACAGTCGTTACGATTTTATTTATATGGATAGATAAGGAATCTGCTTCACGTACAACACCTTTTGTGCTATGTCCGCTGAACTTAACCTGCAAAACTGATCATTCATGATATCTCCCTTATTAATCCTCCTGACGAAAAAATGCACATGAAAACAAAGTTTTAGAGATGGAATTCCATCACGTTTGGTCTATTTCCATTCAGGTTGATCTTGTACTGTATATATTGCGGAAGAGTAAAATCACCATTTCGGTTCCGTATAAACCACCAGTCCATTTCGGGAGCATGAAATGTTATTGACCTTTAAAACCTACCTTTGGACAGGTGGATGCTAAATATAAATTTTGGTTCGAATATCTTCAGTAGTTTTCAAGTTGTAAGAAATTCGCTTTACACGCACTCGCTCTTGAGTTAAGTCCGATGGGACTTGTACCGAAAAACGGCCCGTTAATGATATCTTCCTTATTAATCCTCGTATCGAAATGATGCACATGAGAAAAAAGGTTTAGAAATTAATTTCCATTAAGGCAGTAGATTTCCATTAAGTTTTGTATATTTTCTGGAAGTGCAAAATCGCGGTTTCGGTTTCGTATAAGCCCCCAACCAGTTCAGGGATTTAAAAACAATATTTGCCACAAAACCAACCCAAGAACAGGTGGATTCTAGATATGAAGTTTGGTGAAAATATATCCAGTAGATTCTAGCACTCGCGTACTTACGGAATAATTAAGGAAGAAAATAATACAGTTAAGAAAAATGAAATTAATAGAAAATGGATTATAAATGAGGACAGCCGGATAACGACAAATGTGGAAATACCAAGTAAATGTATTGGAAAATCAAATGCCCTTCAATAAATTATGCTGGTGTGAGTTATGGATATAATAAAGCGGTAAAAGAGGAGAAATTTAGGCGCAGTGATTCTTAGGTAAACAGATAAGAAGATGACTAATGGTGTTATTACTTAATCTATTCGAGGGCGGTTATAACCTCCAACGATATTCTGCCAATATCCCCCAGATAGGCCGATTGACGCCTCTCTTGCCTTCTACCCAAGGAACAACCACGAATTTAAAGGCATGATGAGGAAAATTGCAATACGTTACTTCCCTGCTGGCAAGCAGTCAGAGACGTTGCCATGGTAACCTGTAGGTTCGTTGTCGGTCTGTCGGTCACTCAATACAGAGCATGATACCCGCAGAAAATAGTAATTTTCTCCGTCACGTGAAGAGTAAGGTAAATTATGAACATAACGAAAGTTGTTTATAATGAAGAGACGTTTCACGTACGGTCCACGGAGTTTACACAAAATCAATAGTATAAGAGAAAATGGAGGAAAACCGTTCTGATTTTCCTATAAACCCCTGTCTATTCAAAGATTTTAAAATGATATGCATATCGAAACCTTCCTCGGGATGAGTATACTCTATGAAGTTTGGTTGAGATCTATCCAGCCGTATCGGCGTGATGGTGGAACAGACAAACTGACAGACAAACAGACACGAAAAGTAAAGAAACATCGATTCGGTCTTGAGTTGACCTAAAACGGATAAATATCTGAAGAACTGGTAAAACAAAAGAAATTACAGTTAGTGGACCACCTACAACTTTATTTATATAGAATATTCAGAATACCAGCAAGATAACTTATCTGGTACTCACCGGGGACTGTTTTCTATTCTTGAATAATCTCGAAGAAAAATTAGGCTATTTCTTCAATATTATGACGTAATTACTTATATTGTTAGTGTCAAAGGATAGAGAGCATTGACATTAGTAGGTTACTGCAAGCATTAAATAAAATCTAACGAACTGACCTATCTGGTTTTTCCCCGGAATGAATGATATTGCAAGTAACATTCAGAATGTTTAGACACATTGTATTGTTGAATATGATGTCGTGATGTTAGGAACGGGCTGATCGGCTGTAAATTTAATTTAGTCTCCCGACCTTCAGCCGATACGTGCGGTGGTTAGCACGTTGTATTGGTGAGAAAATAATTATTAACTTGCTCCTATAATAGATGGTTCGCTCGTGCTGTGTCCTGCATCGTGATAAATGTTTTGTTTGCACATGTTTTGCCTCACATCGTGGGAGATTCCTGTATCGTGTTTCGTACACCAGTTCAGACAAAAATTCTTTATTTCCAATTACACTGCTGGTAGTGAAGTAAAATATATTTCGTGTTTTATTTAAAGGTAATGTATAGTGTGTAGGAGAAACGCCGACCAATATTTTACGCAGATGAAGTGTATACATGTGAGCACATTTTAATGGTCTAGAACCTTGTTGTTTCAAGTGCCATTCTTCTTCTTCTTCTTCTTCCTCTTTATCGGTTTACCCTCCAGCGTCGGCTTTCCCTCTGACTCAGCGACGAATTCCACCTCTACCGCCTCAAGGGCAGTGTTCTGGAACTTCAGACTCTGGGTCGGCGGATACAATTGGGGAGGATGACCAGTACCTCGCCCAGGCGGCCTCACCTGCTATTATGAACAGGCGCCTTTCGGGGGGATGGGAAGAAAGGAAGAGGGAAGGAAGCGGCCGTGGCCTTAAGTTAGGTACTATCCCAGCATTTGCCTTGAGATGAAGTGGGAAACCACCGAAAACCACTTCCAGGATGCCCGAGGTGGAAATCGACCTCTACTCAGCTGACCTCCCGAGACTGAGTGGACCCCGTTCCAGCCCTCGTACCACTTTTCAAATTTCGTGGCAGCGCCGGGAATCGAACCCGGGCCTCCGGGGGTGGCAGCTAATCACACTAACCACTACACCACAGAGGTGGACAACTTCCTTAAAATTACTAAGTTACCTGAAAATGAGCATTTGTATTTCACTGATCTCTACACTCTTGTTCATATTGTATGTTGTATGCTTCAGTTCTGAGTATATATGGCACTTCGTTTAGCTTTGATATAAGAGCAACCTATTTAAAATCAAGAGCATATTTGGCACCATTTGGCTATATTTAAATTTCTTATTTGACCTACAGTTCAGAATAACCCTGAACACCGACAATAAATTATGGATTTCCATATTTCTAATTTGTCATTCTCTAACTGTATGCACTGAATAGACCCCTTGAACAGCACTGTGACCAGGTTCTTGGTATTTATGTTCTATAATGTTTATGTTATGGTTCTCGCTTTACAAAAAAATAATTAAGGCAATGAACTTGTTGAGTCTGACGTTACGGTGGTACTGTGATTCTTGGACATGGAACTTAATGGTCGTGAAGTAAATACGAAATATAAACATAGAACAAAACGATTCTGTTATTATAATAATAACAATATTAATTTCGTGTGGCTATTTCTAGCCTAGTGCAGCCTTTGTAAGGCAGACCCTCCGATGAGGGTGGGAGATATCCGCCATGTGTAGGTAACTGCGTGTTATTGTGGTGGAGGATAGTGTTATGTGTGATGTGAGAGTTGCAGGGATGTTGGGGACAGCACAAGCATCCAGCCCTCGGATCATTGAAATTAACCAATGAAGGTTAAAATCACCCACCCGGCCGGGAATCGAACCCGGGACCCTCTGAACCGAAGACCAATACACTGACCATTCAGTCAACGAGTCGGACGACGATTCTGTTGATATCGGGTGTTTTAAATGGATCTCCCCTCTCCCTGTCATTCAACGTAGCCTTCATCTCAGCCTACGCCTCCGCACGGAAAATTCGTCGAGCTTCATAACTAATATTTTAATAAAAATATATAGAACAGTGTGGTTCCAGACCATCGATTTCAATATCTGAATATCGAAGTCATTCGAATTTTCCAACAATTTTATTTGGTGTATAGTTTCAAAATGTGTTTTTATTACTTCAGTGACTGGTAACATTCAGCCGTAGGTCGCTCAAATAGAGCGATTTCTCTGTCATCTGGTAACGAAAAAAAAAACCGTCAAAATGTCATTTGAAACTGACACGGAGTCATCTTAAACGGCGTCAGATCAAAATATTTGCACACAGTAGCTGAGGTTATTATTATTATTATTATTATTATTATTATTATTATTATTATTATTATTATTATTATTATTATTATTATTATTATTATTATTATTATTATTATTATTATTATTGAACTGTCAGCGTGTCAGTGTCAATGTTCCATTTTACTTTACCTATTATTGTGTTCTTAAATAATTTTGATGGGTAAACACAGAGTGTATCATCAGAGATATTTTATGTACCGACATCATACGCCATGGATAGCCGAATAAACTCTCTCCCATTCTTCAAAAATTCAACTACGCATGCTGGACTAGAACTGCTATTAGGGGTCCGGACGCCGACCGTCTGCTTCTGATCCATAGTGGGTGCGCTGGTAGAGTCTGATAAACCGCCGTGATTTAGACTATCCTTTACAATGATAATCACCACCGTTCACCCTTCGAGACTGACAACCAAGCTACTTAATGCGGTTTCTATAACAGGCGATTAACGCCACACCATTCGAGAATGTCCTTTGCCCCTCGAAACCCATCAAGGAAAGTCAACACCGGGCGAGTTGGCCGTGCGGTTAGGGGCGCGCGGCTGTGAGCTTGCATCCGAGATATAATGGGTTCGAACCCCACTATCGGCAGCCCTGAAGATGATTTTCCGTGGTTTCCCATTTTCACACCAGGCAAATGCTGGGGCTGCACCTTAATGAAGGCCACGGCCGCTTCATTTCCACTCCTGGACCTTTCGTATCCCATCGTCGCCATAAGACCTATCTGTGTCGTTGCGACGTAATGCAAATAGCAAAAAGGGAAGTCAACAACGAACATGATTTCTTTACCTATGAAATTCTCCACGTTTTCTTATACCGTCCATACAGCCTCCGCTATAGTAATGAATTATAATGAATTCAAACATAAACTATCCCCTGCTCAATACAATTATGACTGAATTGCTGCGTGCGTGATTTTATGTCGCACTTGAGGGGGCAATTTGGGTACTTTACGAGCCATTTCATATCTCAGGTTTGAGCCTTAAGTACCTGTTTAGGTGCTTAAATAAAACGTAAGTGACTAAATGAACTCACTCCAGTCTTGTATTTCTTTTCGACCTACACAGTCGTACCCTAGACAGCAATTTAGGCACTGCGATACAGCGCCCATTCATTACATAACTGCTTTCAAAGCGACTAAATATACCTGAATATCCTCAAGATAAATGTTTACCCATTATTTTTTGTTCTATTCGTATGTGTACGCAATCGTTTTCATTACTATATAATCCTTTCTTCGGCCTGGACTGCGTCAATATATTTAAAATATCTATGCTGCCAATGTGTAAAGTTTTAGGGGCTTTGCAGTCTATTCGTTCATTTTTTCATATTTTTGGGATATATGCTGTATCCGTTTCAAATTAACTAAATAAAATATCAGCTTAGCTTTCACGTTTGTTTCTTTGCTTGTAATACCGTCACTGGGAAACAGCTGAATATATAATAATCGCACTTCATATTTAGCAGGTTTTAAGTTATATCTTTCTTCTATTCTTAATCCGTTTACCCTCCAGTGTTGTTTTTCCCTCGGACGCAGCGAGGGATTTCATCTCTATCACCTCAAGGGCAGTGTCCTGGAGCGTGAGACTTTGGGTCGGGGATGAAACTGGGGAGAAGGACAAGTACCTCGCCCAGGCAGCCTCCCCTGCTGTGTGCTGAATAGGGGCCTTGTTGGGGATGGGAAGATTGGAAAGAATAGACAAGGAAGAGGGAAGGAAGCGGTCGTGTTCTTAAGTTAGGTACCATCCCGGCATTTGCCTGGAGGAGGAGTAGTAACCCACGGCAAACCTCTTCGAGGATGGCTGAGGTGGAAATCGAACCTCCTCTACTCATTTGACCTCCCGAGGCTGAGTCGATCCAGTTACAGTCCTTGTGCCACATTTCATATTTCGTGGCAGCTAATCCCACTAACCAGTACACCACAGAGGCGGACTTTAAGACACACATGATTTAAAAATCTCACATTGATACATGGATTTAGGAAATACAAAGAACCTGTATTGATAGTTTCATCAAAGCAACACATAAATTATTGGTGTATTATCATACTGTCGATTTTATGTAAAATGTATAGACACTTTGTAAAACTTCCGTTACCATAAACATTTTTTATCCACTACGCTTTCTCTCGGGAAACAGTGGAATATATAATGAGAAAACCTCAGCTTTAGACTCTGCTTGCTCGGAAGTAGGTTTTAAAATACATTTCAGCGATGATTGGTTAATTCCTCTTGTTCGGTGGCTGTTGATTCGTGATCATCATAAATCTTCATTTATAAATGTACAACACATCGCAACTCTAAGTACGAGAAAAACATGCAACAGTAAATATAGAACCGTTACTTCCACTTCGATACTCACCTTAAAATCATCTAACCATCGTCAGTGCTGGTGGTGATTATTGTTTCAAGGGGAAGTAGAACTAGGCAGAAAATCCTCTATCAACACTAATCAGAGGGAAAAATTACAGATGTCCGACACTTCTACAAATTAAAGTGTTGGCCAAAGGAAGACAAGGGTTACGAAAGACGTGAAAATGAAAGACTGTCTACGCTTCAAATGCTCTAATACCGTCGGGGTCGGAAAAGAACAGGAGTTGACCAAGGGAGCTCGGATAGGATAGATGAATGTAATTACCCTTGAACAAGTAAGTGGAAGCAATGCCAGAACTCAGTTAAGGACTACGTGGTCGCTAACCCACTAAGAGCCCGGAGGTAACTTTTAGTCACCTCTTACAACAGGCGTGGGGATCCGTGGATGTATTCTACCGCCCCCACCCACAGGGGTATCCATCCATCATCACCCTCTCCTTCTCTTACCCTTTATGGTTGAAAATATTATTCACCTAGGTGAACTATTCACCTCCATTCACCAAAGAAAGTATCCCACAGTTAAAACCAGTCCATATGCACGGCTTCATCCACCTAGTACATTCTTAATCAACCAAGCGAGTTGGTCGTGCGGTTAGAGTCATGTATCTAGGAACTTGCAATCGGGAGATGGTGAGTTTGAGTCCCATCGTCGGCAGCCCTGAAAGTAATTTCATTTCCATCATTGTTCTCCTCTCAATTATCTCGGCTCTTCAGGACTTCAAGAAAAAGGTTTCGTTTTACACTGAGGAGGCTAACTAACAAAATAATTCTTCCATCTCTCAGGCGATTCCTCCCTTTTTTCTGTCATACTAACTCGCATAGACCTTATGGCGATGATGAGATGGGACAGATCTAGGACTAGGCGGCCGTTGGCCTTAATTAAGGTAAAGCACATTTACCCGATGTGAAAATTGGGTGCTCGTGGAAAATTTATTTATTTATTTATTTATTTATTTATTTATTTATTTATTTATTTATTTATTTATTTATTTATTTATTTATTTATTTATTAAATGTGCCACCAACAGAGACGCACTCCAATTACAGGTGGCTTTTACAAATTATTTAACACAAATAACACTGAAATACCAAAAAGAAAAAATATGAAAATGCTATCTAAATGAGAGGAGTAAATGCAGGGCTGCCGACAGTGGGATTCGAACCCACTGTCTCACAACTGCAAGCTTATAGCTAAGTAACCCGAATACCATGTATCCAACTCGCTCGGTGTAGTGATTTTCTAGGATGAACAAAATATTCACATGATTTGCCGAAATGATATCAATTTCCCTAGCGGCATGAGGAGCTCTTTGTAAAATCACTGAAGGAAGAATATGTGGAAAAAGAGGAAGAGGACGACCCAGAGTGTCTTATTTCAAGAATCTGCTGCTGACGATGAACTGCAAGACCTATGCTGAGTTGAAAGGACTGGTTGAAGATAGACATCTACGGCTGCGTACAAACACCCCGTTTCACTCGGAAGCAAGTGTGAAAATCTGTTTACTTCTCAACATATATGTTTCAACAGAGCCCAGCGAGGCAATAGCAAATTATCTGGAAGTATTAGAAAATGTTTAATGTTCTTCTTATTCGTACTCTTCCGCTTTTCAACCTCCTCCAATTGCCATCAGCCCTACATGTGGATTTAGCTCAGTTATACAATCGGATGCCCTCCTGACGTAAACTCTGTGTACAATGATATATTTACTATACCGTGTTTCTTTGTGGATGATAAGGTGTGTGTGCGTGTGTGTGCGTGCGCGCGTGTGTGTGTGTTTGTGTGTTAAGACCTGCGTATTGAGTCAACAACAAACACCCCGTCCCCGAGCCAGGGGTATTAACTAGGTGCGGCTTATAGCCCTGGCCCGTCTAGGTATCGAATCCGTGGTCTCAGAACCGAAGGCTGCCACGCTGACAATTCAACCAAGGATAGACAGAAATTATTATTATTATTATTATTATTATTATTATTATTATTATTATTATTATTATTATTATTATTATTATTATTAGAATCTACCATTCATATTGTCCCTTTATTCTATCAATTGTTCGAAGCCACTTCAACAGTTAAGGGTACTGAAATAAATGCAAGTGTAATTGTACTCCTAAGCACACATCTAACAATAACTTGGCAAGTTATTTACAACTAATTTTAAAATTAATTTCCTTGGGTATATATGCATTTTTTTCTCTCTGTTTGAGATATAATTTGATGAAGTTAGGTACTGAAATGTTCACCATATATATTTTAATTCAGGCCATATATTGATATTCTTATGGTTTTGCTGGTGAGATGTAGTGTTTACAATGCACTGTCTGGTATGGGCTAGAATAAATTTCTTACATCCATTGTCTGTCTCAGTCTCACCGTTGGCTTTGACAGTTTAAAAGTGACCGAGGTATGAGCGATGCTAGTAATACCATTCCTTATGCAGCCAGTCCCTGTTATGAATGGTGTGAAAATGTCGCTAGAAGGGTTGGTTGGTGAATGCATTTCAATGGGTTAGGCAGACTGATGTGTAATAGCAACTTCTGGTTCGGTGAGGAAAGAAACGGGAAACTACCTCACTCCTCATTTCTCTAGTAGTCTATGCCTCTTCAGTAAATCTACGAAAGCTAATTGTGGAGCTGTCGAGGATCATACTAGCGAACATATTAATGTTCTTAGACATAGGCTATTTTTTGCAAATTCCTTTCAAATGATCAAGTAACATACACTCCAATCGTGATAATAAATAAATAGTAAAACAAGAATGAAAAGAAGGGGAGAAGAGAAAAATAAAAATAATAAAAAATGGGATAAGACTATATTTAAAGAAACCAAAGGCCATTCGTTAATGTTGTCTATTGTAATATGTTGATGATTTGTTCATATTTTAATTATAATTCCTTGCAGTATCTGACGAAATATCGCTGTATTGTCACTCAGAAAGTAGACTAGCACGCATTGGCTCTAAGACTGATTCTCGGAGAATACCTGTAGTAAAATTAGCTACCTCATCTCAACCATCCACACAGGATATTGCCATGTAATGTATGTTTATTATTTATGTTCAACAAGTCGGTTCCACATTATACTAATGGGCCGTATCATCGCCTTGCCAGAATGGGAAACATCTGCTCAGAATAAATGTGTGCATGTGGACATCCAAATCATTTACCGCTTGTGCCTACCTGAATATTAATTTCGTAACAGAAAATCTTCTTTCACTGTGAGTTTCCTTGCCGCTTGTTCCTCGATTTCACGTATTACCTTCTCTAAAAACTGGATAATTACCATGTTTTGGCTAAAGAGAAAGATAGTGTACGTACGTTACTGAATATTGCTTGTTTCCATAAGTAAGACAAGTGCGTCAAATTCTGTTCAGTTATCTAATTTCGCATACAGCTTTAGGTAAATTGGCCATGCAATTTACAAATTTACGGCTGGTTCGAGTGGAAAATATCAGATAGGCTTATTTACTGTATTTTGTTAATGCTATTTTCGATTTCACTGCAGCATATTCTGCCTAGATACAGTATGTCAATGCATGCTTTCGTGATCTGATTGTCATCATCATGAATAAATCAATTCCCTAACCTAGCCTACGGAGAGTGAGCAGCCGAAGTAGGAGACTGCCTGTAGGGGTGAAGTACAGTGCGGACTTCGCGGGACCTAGGACCGCTACGGTAGCTGTGAAGGCCCTTCAGGAACTCTGAAAAGCTGTGGCAAAAGGGGCTCTGGTTAAGACGCAGCAGATCGTTAGGCATGTTAGGTAACAAAATGGGCAGAACACACTAATGTAATTTTAAATCTTGTAGCAGTTTTATAGTATTATTTAAAGTGACTTTTATACTGTATATGAGTTGATTATGTGTGTAAGTACATATTATGAGTAGAATTTTGTAAATAATATAAATTTATTAATGATGAGCTGTGTGTTTAAGAGAAAAATGTTAGTGTAAATTGTATATTAGTGTATTTTAGGAAATTAAGAAAATTGCCGGGCGAGTTCGCCATGCGGCTAGGAGTGCGGAGCTGTGAGCTTGCATCCTGGAGATAGTGGGTTCGAACCCCACTGTCGGCAGCCCTGGAGATGGTTTTCGGTGGTTCCCCATTTTCACACTAGGCAAATGCTGAGGCTGTACCTTTATTAAGGCCACGGCCGCTTCATTCCCAATCCTAGGCCTTTCCTATCCCATCGTCACCATAAGACCTATCTGTGTCGGTGCGACGTAAGACAAATAGCAAAATAAAAAGAATATTGCTGGATAATAATGTATTTTTATGCATCATTTGCTACCTCATTCGCAAACTGAGTGATTTTGATTTGATTTTGTTCATCAGCGATTTTAATACAATATAGTCGTTTATCGCATCTCATTTCCCACAGCTTTCTATTTAAGCAAGTCACAATCCCGAAGATTCCTTCCGTCCATATCTTCTCCAATATCATCTTCTCTCGTTCTTTTAGGTATTCATCTTTTCCGTCTTACTGATGGTATCCTTTCTAAAGTTTCTTAGGTCAGTGATCTTTATTCATCTGTTGCACCTTAACCTCTTTACTACTGTGCCATTTATTGGTATTAAGCAATATCTTCATTAGTCTGTATCGCAGCGTAAGTCAAGAGCAATGTTTCTAATATCCTATCTGTAAATCGTATTGTACCTTTTTAAAGAGCAGGAAACATACAACCGGAAACCACTTTTAACATAGAAAATAAAGGCATAATTTATTTATAAACAATGCCGATAAGCACTTCTGGTCTAAAGACCTCCAATAAACAACTTGGAAACATGTTCCAGTGGTGCAGGACAGAAAATGGATAATCTGTAGCTGAATTTAAAACGGGCTGGAAAACTCTCAACGAACATTTTTTAAAATCTTGTGAAGTGCCGTCGATATTAAAATAATGTATTATTTTCATGAAGACGAGCTGGACACCAAATGTACGTATTACTTTTTTTTTTAATCTTCAAATGTTGAAAACATCTTAAGAATAGGAGCTACGAACTTCAGGTAATAATAATAATAATAATAATAATAATAATAATAATAATAATAATAATAATAATAATCGTATGGCCTCAGCTACCGTGTGCAGACATTTCGATTTGAAGCCATCTGGCTGTCTGCTTGTCAATTTCGACGTTCCGTTTTACTCTAGGCCCACTAGATGGCATACCGAGCAAACCGAAACTCTCTTGGGCGTCTATGGCTGAGATTTTATTAATTTCGTCGGGTAAATAGCAAATGTATCACCAGAGATCTTTTACATGCCGACATCGTACGACATGGAGTGTCGAATGGACTTTTTTCCGCCCTTCAAAAATCCGACTACCTCAGCCGGGTTTGAACCCGCTATCTTGGGATCCGGAGGCCGACTCTCTACCACGGATCCACGAACTTCAGGTAAATAACACATAATAAAGCATGAGAATATATTCTGTATTTATTCCTAAATATTACACTTCGTTATCCAGTCGATTAGATTAGCAGTTTACCTTTTCCTACCGCTGCGAGGGCTAATGTGTGTCAATGCAGAGTTTCACTTAAGCCCTTATAACTATATTCGGAGTGGACATTTTTCAACACCTGAGGGTATTGAACCAAGGAACACATTACAGAAATGATTATGTAAATACATTAATTTGGCTAGAATTTGAATAAAAAGAAAAAGAGTAAAGAAATAAGCGATTGTAAACTGTTTTTCCGGAACTGCATTTAGCCCGGAAGCGACTGCTTTTTATATTTTGAAAGAGTCACAATTTGAAATCATTCCGGGTCCTTTAGCTCTTCAACTTTCGGCATAATTGAGGAAATTGCTTAATTTTACGTTTTTCGTAGTATGGGGACCCCTACTTTGTCTACTAAAACGTAGAACGTTGGTTCCTTCTAGTGATCAGCGTAGAATCTGTGACTGTGCATTTCAACAGGTATATCCAGAGGAGAAGGTAAGGGTGTATTCTGCCTGAAGGCAGGTCCGAACCTCCGCAGAGGTATGCCTGAGCCGGAGTTTACGTGCGGTAGGGTGGCCAGTTCCTTTTCGCTCCTCCATTCCCCTACCCCCACCAACAGCGCGTGGCAACCCATCTAAATCATGACCACGCCCAATGTTGCTTAACTTCGGAGATCTCACGGGATACGGTGTTTCAACACGGGTACGGCCGCTGGCTATATCCATAGGAGAAGTTAAAATAATAAAAATACAAGATGGCATGAAAACGTATAGTTTATTTAGAAATAAATATTTCTAGACAAATCGATTTTCATGTCACTATTTTGTTAATGTATTGACTGAAATAAATTTTATTTACGGAAACGTCTGAACTTCATCGGGAAAATATTTTTTTATTATATTTCTTCAATGTGTTTAATAACCATATATTCTGACTCAAACACGTTAAAAACTGCTCTCATCGCCACTTGGTATGAGATTAGGAACTCTTTCTCTCGCCACCTCCTAAACTTAATGTAGTGGAGGTCTTATGATCTTCTCGAACGGTCAAAGAAGTCATAAAATGAAACTCTTAAAGCTCTACGTACACAGTTGGGAATGGTTGTTTAGAAATATTGTTAGAGCTCCGTCTTGGAATTAGTCAACGTAATTGGTGGGCTGCGACCTCCAGGTGCACTAGGCTGTACAAACATATCGCATACCTTTGTTGTGGTCACACCGCCACATTATGCTGCGGCATGGCTGCCACTGTTTACAAACTGGGTGGGGGGGAACGTGCCTAGTTCCATATAGCGTTTCACTTACCAGCTTCAAGCTGCTATCTAAACGTACTATTTCCTTTTCTTCCTCCAGCATTACATTCTTATGTTTATATTAGCTGTCCTACCCGTCGTTGACGTGTTAGTAATAAGAATTTATTGCAGCCAGATGGCCATATAATAGGATACAACAATAGGTTTCAAGGTTACGAAGTAAGCATGAAATATTGTCGCACAACACACTGCTTTTTACAGACGTTCGAAGCGGTTTAGTCTTTGCTATAGTCAACTATGCTCTTTTCCCTTTTACTCATCATCATCATCATCATCATCTGTTTACCCTCCAGGTTCGGTTTTTCCCTCGGACTCAGCGAGGGATCCCACCTCTACCGCCTCAAGGGCAGTGTCCTGGAGCTTCAGACTCTTGGTCGTGGGATACAACTGGGGAGTATGACCAGTACCTCACCCAGGCGGCCTCACCTGCTATGGTGAACAGGGGCCTTGTAGGGGGATGGGAAGATTGGAAGGGATAGGCAAGGATGAGGGAAGGAAGCGGCGTGGCCTTAAGTTAGGGACCATCCCGGCATTCGCCTGGAGGTGAAGTGGGAAACCACGGAAAACCACTTCGAGGATGGCTGAGGTGGGAATCGAACCCACCTCTACTCAGTTGACCTCCCGAGGCTGAGTGGACCCCGTTCCAGCCCTCGTACCACTTTTCAAATTTCGTGGCAGAGCCGGGAATCGAACCCGGACCTCCGGGGGTGGCAGCTAATCACGCTAACCACTACACCACAGAGGCGGCTTTCCCTTTTACTACACAGTGTTATGTGGTATTTGTCGCATGGATTCTCACACAGAGAACATATACATTCTTTGTTCTGTTCATGATATTGTATGTTTTTGCAAATTTGAGATGGTAGCCGTGTATGGCGAGTCTAGTGATTACGTTTCTTAGTTCCTGATTTTACTGTGTCCATCGTCCATCGGTCATTGCTTCCGTTGCGTAAAAATCCAGTGGTATGTCCTGTTGTTTCAGATGCTTCTGCTCAAGTATCTTCTCCATTTGCAGGATAGATGGCAGGTTTAGTTTGAATCGGAGGTCTTCTATACAGAAAGGTTCTCTTGCTAATTCATGGATTAGTCTGGGCGGTGACGATCTTGTCACGCGCAGTGCTCTCTTAAGGAACCGTGCTTTCACTTTTTTTTTATCGCGGTGAGGTCTGTTGTGGTTAGCTTTTCCCATATTATCTCTAGGCCGTATGAGATAGTGGGAGTTATTTTGGCGTGGAAGAGTGTCATTGCTGTTCGTAGTGAGAGTTGGTTATGTTCTTCAGATCGTATATTCCTCTGATGGCAGCTGTTGCTCGTTCCTTTATGTGGTGTCTGAAAGAGTGGCACGTTGTTTGCAGGGTGACGCCGAGGTATTTGTAGGTATTGACCGACGTGAGTCCTTCGCCGAGAATCATTTTGTTTTCCGCTGCTCGTTTTCCCCCTTTTCGGAGAGCCATGTACACTGTCTTTCTCTGGTTTATGTTGAGATCGTTAGTGCTTGTATAATTGCAGCAGCTGTCCAATCTGGTGGAGAATTCGTCAGTGCATTGCTATTGTTGATAAGTTTTACCGACTTCGGTCATCGTAGAACTTTACCAGGGCTCGGGAAGTTGAAGATCTATCAATTTCCTAAAAAGTTCATATAAGAAGACCTAAAAATATCTTAATAAAGTACCTAAATTGGCAAAAAGTACTTAAAATGTGATCCAAATTAATTCATAATTTTAGTTTTAATGACATATTTAATGAAGTAATATAGTATTCAAAAATGCAAAATTCTGGTGCTATGCAACATTTCTTTCTTTCTTTCTTTCTTTCAATGCTGGGGCTGTACCTTAATTAAGGCCACGGCCGCTTCCTTCCAACTCCTAGGCCTTTCCTATCCCATCGTCGCCATAAGACCTATCTGTGTCGGTGCGACGTAAAGCCCCTAACAAAGAAAAAAAATGTCTTTCTTTCTTTCTTAATCTGTTTACCCTCCATGGTTGGCTTTTCCCTCGGACGCAGCGAGGGATCCCACCTCTACCGCCTCAAGGGCAGTGTCCTGGAGCTTCAGACACTAGGTCGGGGGATACAACTGGGGAGGATGACCAGTGCCTTGCCCAGGCGGCCTCACCTGCTATGATGAACAGGGGCCTTGCGGGGGATGGGAAGATTGGAAAGAATAGACAAGGAAGAGGGAAGGAAGCGGCCGTGGCATTTGCCTGGAAGGGAAGTGGGAAACCACGGAAAACCACTTCGAGGATGGCTGAGGTGGGAATCGAACCCACCTCTACTCAGTTGACCTCCCATCCCTCGTACCACGTTTCAAATTTCGTGGCAGAGCCGGGAATTGAAGCAGGGCCTCCGGGGGTGGCAGCTAATCACACTAACCACTACACCACAGAGGCTCTGCAACATACAGTACAAAAATGTGAGTGAAATACTTCTCCTCTCAGACATTGTATAATTTTAGATTAATATAATAAAAAAGGAATTCCGTGTTTGTTAAAAAAAGAGTTTGCAAAATTTAGGTGTAATAATGTTTCCACTTAGAATGAATTCAGCGAGCCCGCAAAGGACATTCCGGAGAAAGAAATTGGAATGATTATCTTCTTATTTTCTTACTGCTTTTTCCCACACCTGTGGGGTCGCGGGTGCGAACTGTGTCGCACATGTGGATTCGGCCCTGTTTTACGGCCGGATGCCCTTCCTGACACCTACCCTAAATGGAGGTATGTAATCACTGTTGCATGTTTCTGTGATGGTTGGTAGTGTGGTATGTTGTCCGAATAGGAAGAGGAGAGTGTTGGGACTGACACAAATACCCAGTGCTCGAGCCATAAGAATTAATCCGAAGCGATTAATACCCCCTACCCAGCGGGGAATCGATCCCGGGACCCTCTGAACCGAACGCCAGTACGCTGACCATTCAACCAACGAGTCAGACATAGAAACTGAAATGAGTACAACTGGAATCATATTTGGCTTAACCACACTAAGGTTACAGCTACTGGAATTCGGAAACCTTACCACAGTTAACTTTACAGTGTACCACCATAGTCATCTCCAGGTTCCTAGGTGTAAAGAATCATTAGTTTTCAGACAGTACGTTGCGAAACATCGAGAAAATTTTCTCGACATCAATGGATATGAAGTGAAGCAAGTGACATCTTCCTTTTCAAAAACACCCACAAAACATTCTCTCCTTTAAATATTTAACTTTTCTTGCACATAATTTGATACCTTTGGCTTTTTGAAGCACTAGTGTCATTTTTCATTTAATGTAATTTAATTTTCATTTCATCTTCTCTTTTGTCAGATATGGTTAATATATATATATATATTTATTAGAGAAAATATGTTTAACAGGTAATGGATGAAGTAATGATCATTCGAATCGAGAGTGGACATTGTAGAAATGTTGTCAAAAGAAGATGAAGTTGCAAAAAAGAAAGCCGTCACGATCTTAAAACAGGCTATAAAAGGACCAATAATCCTAAAAACGCCGAAAAAGGCAAAAAAGGACAAATAAAATCCATCATTTTATGGCCTATAATCACCCATAATGAACATATATAATCTTGGGCCTCGTCTTCAGACACTCGAATAAAAAAGGATTTTTCCTCAACCACCGAGCCCAAATCATTACACATAGTTTTCTTCGAGCTCGTGGCTAGGCTTCCAATCTCCTCACAATACTGTACACGACATCAACCATCCTCACCTCACGCCCCTCTTTTATAACATCTCTCTCTCAGTCATAAAACCAAACCACACCCCATGGCACTACAGCCCTTGAAGGGCCTTGGCCTACCAAGCGACTGCTGCTCAGCCCGAAGGCCTGCAGCTTACGAGGTGTCGTGTGGTCAGCACGACGAATCCTCTCGGCCGTTATTCTTGGTTTCCTAGACCGGGTCTCTCAGTCATGGCCATCAAAAATACTTCACAACGCAACCAGTACGTTTGCTAGGCATGACATAAAATGTGTCCGAGGACAAGTTCTGCTCGCCAGATGCAGGTCTTTTGAGTCGACTCCCGTAGGCGACCTGCGCGTCCTGATGGGGATGCAATTATGATGAAGATGACATACATCCAGCTCCCGTGACAGCGAAATTAACCAATCATGGTTGAAATTCCCAACCCTCCCGGGAATCGAACCTAGGACCCTGTGACCAAAGGCCAGCACGTTAACCATATAGCCATGGAGCCGGACGTTTGCTGGGTAACATAGCGTCACATATTTTGTATCGCCGATTTCGTGATGCAAATTCTCGCGAGAACCCAATTCATAAGGCGTAAATATTTGGTTTAATATTAGCGATGTTACCTAGTAGCCGTGCAGGCTGTGATGTGAAGTATTGATGGATGGCCACGACTGAGAGACATAGAGACAGCTCTTTTATTAAAAAGGCCTTTTCTCATCACACTCGCTCTCTCTCTCTCTCTCTCTCTTTCTCTCTCTGTGTGTGTGTGTGTGTGTGTGTGTGTGTGTGTGTGTGTGTGTGTGTGTTGGATATTCAGCCCGAAGGCTATTTTGATCGTCAACAGCTCGACCACCCCTTGTCATAAATGGCTTAGGCGCTATTGAAGGGACAGTCTAGGTAAACGAGGAATGAGGTAGTTTCCCGTTGCTTTCCTCATCGAGTCAGAATATGCTATTACATACAATTCCGCAAAGCCCATTGGAACGCACGCACTTAGTAACACTGACACCATTTTTATGTCAATATCTTGTAGAAATCTGACTATGGTACCATTTCATTCTCCTCTGTCATAACTAGAACTCTAAGAGTCAGCTGAGAGGTACAAAAGATACTGAGTGGAATGCAAAGACATCCGATATCTGTAACCTCGGTATTGAGTTAAGTGGGATGGTTATGCCTGGCCACCTTTGACTCCCAGAAATGAATCTGTTGCTAATTTTTAATGTAGTCTATGTGCCTCAAAAGAAGTGGTCTTTCGACTTTCTGACTGGAATTCAAACCCACATCCATCCGGGCAAACCGAACACAGATTTACCGCCTCGGCTAGACAGCTCCTACTGAGTATAGTGGCCAACCTTGTCACCTGATCTTAACATCCGCAGTTGAATAGACGGATTGGATTCGATACACAGTTTTTGCATTTCCTTTTTTTGTTGTATACTTAATTATAGTGTCACGCTATTGGGTAATGCTTGAATCTGACAGGCGTGTCCTGCAAACAACCACCTGTTCTCGATCAGTCCTCCGTTAGAGCCCTTAGCCATTGGCGACACGGATATCTCATGTGTTATTATTTATCTGCGATTAATGTCTTTACAGGTATCAGCATTTCTGTTCGAACGCCAACGACTGTTTATCATAACGACCGCCAAGGGCCACATGAATAATAACAGAAAGCATTTCCATAAGAGATAAATAAGCGAAGCCGAGCCCGTTCAAATGACGGAGATCGTGTAGGCTGCGGACCGGTTATGATGGGAGAAGATTTTCCGGTTCCTTCCACGCTAATTCCAACTGAATGATAGAATACCTCTCCTAGTGGGTAGCTCGTCTCTCGTCACGTTTGGTCATTCATTAGCCTGGACCTGCTAAGAAGCACATCTCGGCGTGCACAGTTGTTACGTAACAGGGCGTTACACATTTTGTATCGCCTTTTTTAAACATTTGTTTTACGTCGCGCCGACACAGATAGGTCTTATGGCGACGATGGGATAGGAAGGGCCAAGGAGTGGGAAGGAAGAGGGTACAGCGCCAACATTTACCTGTTGTGAAAATGGGAAACCACGAAAAACCATCTTCAGGGCTGCCGACAATGGGGCTCGAACCTACTATCTCCCGGATGCATGTTCACACCTGCGCGCCCCTAACCGCACGGTCAACTCACCCGGTATCACCAATTTCGTGATCGGATAATATTTCACCTATTCTAATTTCCTGACGAGGAGGAGGTCTGACATGTACCTCACCGATTTCGTCGAAATTTTGCGGAGACGTTCTATATTAAAAACCGAGACATGTTTTGTTGGCGGTTTGTTAGACACTACCTAATTTTTGAAAAAATAGAAGTCAAAGTTGATGACATGTCAGACCCTCTGTTTCTGAATTCTATTCTCTAGAAATTTAGCCATCCATTCAACCACTCTCCTGTCTAATCCAACAGCGCTCATTTTTGTCAGTAGTCCCTTATGACCTCCGCCAGTTGTTTTATGAGGCTCACGAGGACTCATTTAGCGGCACGCGAATGTTTCTTGAAAAAATGTAAGCTATATATGGAAAAAGTTACGTAAAAATATTTCGAAGCTCGTTAAAAAGTGGCATGCCCATTAGATTCGGGTGAGAACAAATTCGTTGTTAAATATTGTTTAATATTTCTCGTTTTGATGTACTCACTTGATCGTAATAGTACGTATGATAGATTTTTGAATTTGAATCCAAAATTTTGGGGGAAAATGAGCCCTCACAAATGTCATTGTTAGACCTAAACCATTATAAAAAATTGCTATGGGATCCATTCCAAATCTAAAACTCCGTGCCAGCCTCAGCCACGGAAGTTTTATGCAACCAAGCATACAGTGGATTCCAAAAAGTACTTTCATTCTCATCGGTAGGAGGCAGTTTCAGTTCCTCATCTTTCTCTTCTTGTTAGTAGGCTACAGAATGGTAGACTTTTTACGGGAAGTGCCCTTGGAAGTATATTCCTGGGATTTCAGGCTCTAGCAACTGAATACCAATGTTCTGTCCACAAGGGAGAATTTTGGCTTTGAGCTAGACAAGGAAACAGATTACATTTTTAAAAACCGGTATGCTGCGAAAAATACCCAATTAAGACGATTTGGGCTGAATATGACTTCAGTGTTTGGGAGCAAGTACAAGTGTTTCTTCTTTCTGATTTTATTTGTGTTTACGTCCCACTAACTACTTTCTTGCGGTTTTCGGAGACGCCGAGGTGCCGGAATTTTGTCCCGCTGGAGTTCTTTTACGTGATATAGATGTTGATTCCCTTTGGGGAATCTGAAATATTTGTTCTTTTACGTGCCAGTAAATCTAACGACATGATGCTGACGTATTTGAGCACGTTCAATTACCACTGGACTGAGGCAGGTTCGAACCTACCAAGCAGGGGTCAGAAGGCCAGCGCCTCAGCCCTCAGAGCCTCTCAGCCCTGTTGTTTCTCTCTTTCTATGAAATTTATTAAAAATCACTCCATAAGTCGACATGCAGATTCTTCCCTGCTCCACAACAGAGCTGGAGGTTCATTTGTAGATGCTACTGATCGGCCACAGTACTAGCAAAAAATTCTCTTTTTTGAAGTACTGTTTTGACAACATTATTAATTTCAGTTTGTCTTTAGGTTATTTTTTCCTTTTTGCCATTTGTCAAATATTAATTCGGATAAACTGGCATTATGAGTGTTCTTCTTCAAAATGTTATTCTTCAGGATTGAACTGTAGTGTTTTAAGCAATTAAAACGATTAAACATTCTATTCAGCTCAACTAAACATATTATGTCATACTGGTGCCTCTGTTCCATTTGCAGAATTTCACGAAAAATCAGCCTAATATTAAACTGCGACCCGCGATCATGTCTTAGGTTTCCAATGTGACCCTCGAGCCCTTTGAATTTGGAAACACCTGATCTACGCTATCAAAAGCCTTGGATACGTCAATAGCGATGCAGTCCATTTTACCTCCTGAATGTAAAATATCTGCTATATCTTGCTGGAATCCTACAAGTTGAGCCTCACTGGAATAACGTTTCCTTAACCCAAACTGTGTACTATCAAACCAGTTAGTTATTTCACAAAAGTGTTTGAGATAGGAAGACACGTAGCTGTGAGCTTGCATTCAGGAGGTGGTGAGTTCGAACTTTATACTGTCTGAAGATGATTTTACGGGTTTCAAATTATCACACCTTAATTTAGGCTAAGTTCGCTTCTTTTCTAGCCCGACTCCTGTCCTATCCCATCGCTTATTTATTTATTTATTTATTTATTTATTTATTTATTTATTTATTTATTTATTTATTTATTTATTTATTTATTTATTTAAGCCGTTTACCCTTCAGGGATCCAATCTCTACCGCCTCAAGGGCAAGTCCTAGAGCGTGAAATATTTCGTCGTGGGGATACAAATGGGGAGGAGGATCAGTACTTCGCCCAGGCTGCCTCACATGCTATGTTAAACAGGGTCCTTGCGGGAGATGGGAAGACTGGAAGGGATAGAAAAGGAACGGAGAAGGAAGCGGTTGCGGCCTTGAGTTAGATACCATCCCGGCATTTTCCTGGAGGGGAAGTGGGAAAGCACGGAAACGCACTTCGTGGTAGGCTGAGGAGGGAATCGAAAACTCCCGAGGCTGAGTGGACCCTATTCCAACCCTCGTACCACATTAAAATGTTCGTGGCAGAGCCGGAAATCGAACCCGGGCCTCGGGGCAGGGGGGGGGGCAGCTAGTCATACTAACCACGACACCACACCGGCGTATCCTCCTCACTTCGATGATAATTTTCCTAATCTTCCTGTCTGGCTACGTGTTTAACTGATTAGCATGCTGGTCTCTGGCGAAAAATGTCCCGGTTCGACCCCAGGCGGTGCGGGAGAAATTAATCTTGATTGGTTATTTCGTCTGGCCCGGGGGTGTTTGTACCCCCTTCAACATTGGATTCATTCTCACAGACATGTCGTACACCCTTGGTGGTAGTGTTGATGATTATTCTTTTGAGAGGAAGTACTAGCAGGCAACGATCCTCTCCTAACACTAATCAGAAGGGAAAAAAGAAGAGGAAGAGATCTGACACTTCAAGGAATGAAGGTATCGACAAAATAAAGGGAATGTTCATAACGGGTGAGAAAATTAAAGATTCCCTAGGCCTAGCAAATTTAACATCGTCGGAGTCGGAAAAGAACGAGAGTTGACAAGGGGAGGTCGGACGTGTAAGATGGAAGCGAGGAGCCTGACACAAATAAGTAGAGGCAATTCCGGACTCAGCCAGGGAAACCATGCTCACCAAACCACGCTCCTAATTTGAGGGTACCTCATCCCCTTTTCATCACCTGTTACCACAGACAGGGGATATCGTGGATGTATTCTACCGCCTCCACTCACAGGGGAGGTCGCCTATCGGTATCAGCACGGAAGATCTGCACCGAGCCTCTACGGAGGCCATACACAATTAATTATGAATTAATTAATTCGTTCATTCATAATCTTCCTGACCATATGATCACGCGGTTTTGCACCTTTCAAAGCAATCATATGCCATTCGTGAATATGTCCGCCTTTGTGGTATAGTGGTTAGCGTGATTAGCTGCCAATCTAGAAGGCTCGGATTCGATTCCCGTCATGCCATGCAATTTGAAAAGTGGTACGAGGGCTGGAACGGGGTCCACTCAGTCTCGGGAGGTCAACTGAGTAGATGGGGGTTCGATTTCCAACTCAGCCATCTCGAAGTGGTTTTCCATGGTTTCCCACTATTCCTCCAGGCAAATGATGGTACCTAACTTAAGGTCACGGTCACTTCCTTCCCTCTTCCTTCTCTATCACTTCTGATCTTCCTATTCCCCAACAAGGCACATGTTCAGCATAACAGGTGAGGCCGTCTGAGCGACGTACCTGGTCCTCCTTCCCATGTGTATCCCTTGACCAAAAGTTTCACGCCCCAGGACACTGCCTTTGAGGGGGTAGAGAAGGGATCTCTCGCTAACTCCGGGAAAAAGAAACAATCCCTGACGGCAAACAGATTAAGACAGAAGTGAGGAGGAAAACGTGCAGGATCGATCACTCGAAGACGTAGACCTGAGATGCCCAAATGTCGCCTAGCCAAAGGAAAGCGAAATTTCAGGAAATATGCGGGGAGGAGACAAAAGCTAAAACTAGCTCCTCTGGATCCCCTGGTCAACAATAACTGAATAACACTTGTTCAGGTGACTTCTGTTTCTCCCACTGCCATTTATCTCCGCTAAAACTAACCTGTCAACAATGGTAGAACAACTGGTTTGAAACAAAGTGAAAATCAGTTCACAGTGTCCGGCTCCATGGCTACATGACTAGCGTGCTGTCGTTTGGTCATTGGGGTCCCGGGTTTGATTCCCGGGAGGGTCGGGAATTTTAACCATAATTGGTTAATTCCCCTGGAATTCCCCCGCCTACGGGAGTCAAATCAAAAGACCTGCACCTGGCGATCAGAAGTCCTCGGACACATCCCGGCACTAAAAGCCATTTCAGTTCACAGTGTTCTCATGGCACCAGAATGTCCCACCATTGTGGTTAAGGATGCTGCGCTCCAGCGGACCGTGTTCTGTTTGTTTAGCTCAAACAAGAGAAAAGGAAGACAGGCAATTGTTTATGGATGAATTCCTGTCGATCGCCTTCTTCTGTGTTCTGGAGGTGTTTCACCAAGTTTGGTCAGGTGAAAACAAAAAATGTGTGCCGTAGCATGAATAATGTAAGAAAGGAGATTAAGTATTTCGTACTTGGTGCTGCGAGCTGGTGTCTGTCTCTCTCCCCAAGAAATTGTATTTTATCCTCAAATCTATTAGCGAAACATGATTTAAATTTTTGTTTGTCATGGAATAGGAACATCAAATACTTCCTATATTATATGTATACTAGGTGGAATCCAGCTTCTTGGTTGGATGCTCAGTGTAGTGGGCTCCAGTTGGGGGGGGGGGGAGGAGGGGGGTTTCGGGTTTGGTTTGTTCCGCTAGCTCGGAGATTGGGTATTTGTGTTCGTCTTAAGACACATCTTTACTTACATCCAATACATCACGCATCACAGAAACACGCAGTAGTAAATACATCCCTCCACGTAGGTTTGCCGCCAATAAAGGCATCCCTCTATAAAACTGGGATAAGATGCTACAGTGTACCGACCCTAGGTCACTGGGAAAAGGCCAATAATAATAATAATAATAATAATAATAATAATAATAATAATAATAATAATAATAATAATAATAATAATAATAATAATATTTTTACGTGCAACGAACTACTTTTTGACGGTTTTTGCACACGCCTAGGTGTCGGAATTTTGTCCCGTAGGAGTTATTTTACGTGCCAGTAAATCTACCGACACGAGGCTGACCTTCAAATACCACCGGACTGAGCCAGGATCGAACCTGCAAAGTTGGGGTCAGAAAGCAAGCGCCTCAACCGTCTGAGCCACTCAGGCCGGCAAAAAGAAAAAGAAGAAGAATATATGTGTGCAATACGATCATTGCTATCCACCGTGCTTCTACTTGTGATAGTTGAAATTGAAACAGTATTGTCTGTCTGTTAGGTCATCGGCCCAGAGGCTGGTTGGATCCTCAAATAGCACCACCAAAGGTTATGCGGTTATAAGGAAACAGCAAAAACCAATGGCAGCACCAAAATGAGGCGTAGTAGGCAAGACGAGGAGGGAGGTAGTTTGCCATTGCTTTCCTCACTGGGTCAGAAAGTGCTATTGCAGCACGACTGACCCTATGAGCAACACCTTTCATAACACTCAGATGCACTAGTCGTGCTCTGAATGTCATTACTCAGCACCACCCATACCCCAGCAGCTTCCATATTGTCACAGCCATGGATAAGACTGGGACTTCGGTGGAAGCTATACTTTACTCTGGCCTGTGCCAAGAGATGGATACAAAAGTACTGTATCCATCATGAAATGGCAGCAGGCAAGAAACAGTATTATATGGCATAATTAAATGCTCTGGTAATATACGCCTAACTTATCTTAACATTCAATTCTCAACCCATCAATGAACTAATGACTCAACTTTTTGAATTAACTAACATCATGCTGATATGTAATAAGAGGGTTTGTATATACCCTGCAGGAGCCTATACTAACAACAGAAGGCTTGAACAACTGATTTGTAATTTGTGATGACTACATACCCGCCAGGAGTAGAAAATTGATTGCTGATCCGTTATCTTCTACTAGTTCTCTCGTTTGTAACTCACTAGCGCTATTGATTAACATGAAAACAAATTTCAACACAACGCAGTTACTGACGTTGAATTAACATCATGTGCGCAATGTACGGTAAGGATCAAAACCTTTTATATAGTAAGGACTTCACATATCTTGCTTTTAAAATATCTGAACGCAGTTCAGAAGGAGAGTAGCTAAAAATACTCGTAAATTCGAACAGATGTTATTTCGCAGACAGAAAGCTATTAATCTAACAATTGCAATCCCTGAATACATAATTCAGGATCGACATTAAAACTCCTGTTCTGTTCTATGGTACTGAAAATTCAGTTCTAAATAAGAAGAGAAACCCAATATGAAAGTGAAATTCGGAGAAAAATATAAGTCCTCCCAAAGAAAATAACACTTGGAGATCTGATATAACAGGTACAATTCGAAACAGATATTTGGGTTGGTTGGGGCATGTGTAAAATTAATGATAGCCTCTTTCAGGAAGCTGCAATTGTTCAGTCAGATGGAGAAAGACCACTTAGTAGACCAAGAATTCACTGCAATAATCCAGTACGTCGGCTTCTCCAGGACGTCAGTGGAGATGGTAGACACGTTTGGCATACATGAACATAGCAAGCACTTGTAAGAGAGACTAAGAAACTCCAAGTTATTAAATGGCTATTGTTGTGGCTGTAATTGTAAAGACTTCAGTCGAAGTTTCGAGCTGCTTCGTAAGCAAATTATTTAAATTTAAATGTGTATGTACCGATCAAGTGGCTGTGCAGTTTGGATCACGTAGCTATTAGCCTGCATTCGAGAAGCAGGGGGTGCGAACCCCACTGTCGGCAGCCCTGAAGATGGCTTTCCGTGGTTTCCCATTTTCACAGCAGGCGAATGCTGGGGCTATACTTTAATTAAGAATACGGTCACTTTCTCCCCACTTCTAGCCTTTCCTATCCCATCGTCGCCATAAGACATATCAGTGTCGCTACGACGTAAAGCAGATTATAAGAAAAGGGTATAATGAGTCATCAGCCTGAAGACATGTCGCATCGCCAAGAATTATACCGTCACATGTCAGAGAGACATGGCGACGTAAGGATTGGGAAGGAAGCGACCGTGGCTTTAAGTAAGGTACAGCCTGGTGTGAAAATCGTAAACCGCGGAAAACCATCTTCAGGGTTGCCAACGGTGGGGTTTGATACATGGAGTTCATGGATCAAAGGATACCTCCCGGATACAATGCGATGGTGGGTTGATTCATGTATCAACGCTAACGGAGGGCATTTTAAGTATTTCATATAAGAAAGAGTTTCATGCGTTATGCTAGTAGCCTCCGTTCATGTGTATTTCCCATTATTACTATGGTGTGGGTGCCGCATAGGATCACATGGTCAAATCATGTTTGGCAAACAAAATCAACCCTAAACAATTCAATGTTCCACTAGAAAAGTTAAGTTTCTATTGCGTACTGGAATAATTTTTCGAGGTTTATAAAAGCATATGCGAACGCATGCCTTAGTCACAATCATCATTTTGATTATTTTGACAGTCGCTTAAGTGCGGCCAGTGTCGAGTATTCGGGAGATAGTAGGTTCGAACCCCACTGTCGGCAGCCCTGAAAATGGTTTTCCGTGGTTTCCCATTTTCACACCAGGCAAATGCTGGGGCTGTACCTTAATTAAGGCCACGGCCGCTTCCTTCCCACTCCTAGCCCTTTCCTGTCCCATCGTCGCCATAAGACCTATCTGTGTCGGTGCGACGTAAAGCAACTAGCAAAAAAAAAAAGAAATTATTTTGAACATTTCGATTAATCAATGATGGAACTATGCATCGGAAAACTGGTTTTGAACTAAAATATGTTTATGAGTGCTGATATAGACTTTTAATATTGTAATAAGTGTCTACATACGTGAAGTGAGTTTAGTGCATAGAAATATCAGGACTAGTCACTGCCTTCTCGCGTCAACCCATGTGGTAGGTTTTCTCATTTCATGAACTTAACGGTGAACATAGCATCAGGTTTATGTAACAGCATTATGCATTGCTTGAGAGAAGAAAGAATATTATTTAATTTTGGTCCTTTATGTAACCTCCTCAAGGCAGCGCCTGTTTATTTAAGCTTTTTGATGTGTTAATGTATGTACAACGCCAAACATCGTCCCTGCCAGAATGTTGTTCTTATAATAGCACTGGGTGCAGTGTGGTGGACAAATGTCCTGCTGTCTTGCTTCATGCCAGCCAAAGGTACACACCATTCATTAGCAGAATATTTTAGGAAATGTGACTCAAGTTAAACAGAACTTTTCTAGTTTGAATGTCAACAGCTAACTGGTTCATAAGTGGTAGTTCTCTGCCATTCATACATGATAATGTTGGGGGAGGAGTTTTTGAAACATATGGGATCAAGGCGTCCCTCATAATCGAAAAAATACGTAGTTAGTTGAACGTAAAATTATTATTATTATTATTACTATTATGATTATTATTATGCAGCATTGTGCCTAACTAAGGAGCATGATTAAACTTATTTGGCAGATGAACTTGCTGTCTTCTCATTCCGGAATCTCTCCGTCCTCTCGTTATGATTTTTCTTCCGTTTTTCCACCCATGCAGCGGTGGTTCTCATCTTGGGGTTTTCAACATAATGATGTTCGTTCACCAACGTTCTAAAGCTAGGCCTGCCCCATATGATTTCGTCTGTTACGCTGATTTCTTGAGGTCGTTTTCAGTTTCAAATATTAATTTCTTTTTGGCTTTTAGTGAGGAGGTATGATTAAACATCCTTTTAGCAAGTTCTTCATTGACCATTCTTTGAATATGACTATGAATTTCCAGTCGTCTTTTGCTAATATTTCGGATATTTTTTCAGAATGCTGGTATAACTTAGGCAGATCTCGTTTTCACCCAGACTCCTTCTATGCATACTGGGCCAAATATTTTCCTAAGGATTTTCCTTTTTGTGTTTTCTACATTTTTTGTTAGTGATCTGCCTCCAAATATCAGGTTTTCTGATGCGTTTAATTTATCATAATTACCATGTTATAGTGTTTTAATTCAGCGTTCCGAGATAATGCTTTTTTGTTATACCTAACTGTTTCACGTAATCCTATAGGCTTTTATTATTATTATTATTATTATTATTATTATTATTATTATTATTATTATTATTATTATTATTGTTACGGGGATACCCGTAGAACAACAGAGGTGAAAGAAGGTGCGAGCTGGAATGGGTCTATCCACAAAGCAGAGATATGAATTAAAATTTCATTGAAGGTTATATTTTCGAAAATAGCAAAACTTAACAATTTTCACATAGAATTTGAAACTTTAACAAATAACAACAAGTCAAATCAGGTACAAGACCAGGAAAGGCAAGATTTAGAGACAATTTAACAATCTGGGCCTCAAGCCCTAATTTTTACAATTTCTGAGCTCTCAGCTCACAACCACATGTTTACCACAGGGCAGAAACCCCCTAATAACATGGAGCGCTTGCTCGAACCTTTGAATATCAAGTCTCTCTGAGGCAGTATTACCACAAATAAAAGAGCTGACCCGCTCTCAATGTTCTGAGCCTATCAAAGACATACCATACCTTACAATCACTTGCCATCAAGGCACAAATTACACCACTGAAACGGGGGTATCTTGTACCCAATCTACTGGGCCTTAGCAGAAAAAGAATAGGTTAAGTAAATGGCCCAAAATACAAAATGAATGGAGGCGAGTACTTGCACTCCTAAATACACATTTTAAAACCTAAGATGCGCTAGGCCGATGAAACAGGGGCTATTCCCAAGCTATGGAGGTGACTCGTATACAGAATAAATTTAACACATTAAGGAAGAGTAGAAAAACGGTTACGAAAACGTAGTCACCTCAAATCCAAAATGAAGGGGAGCTCGAGAGGGTAAAGCACCCTCTATCCCGGATTTAAGTCAAAGATATATGAAGTTTTACAAAAGCGACGGAAAATTACATTTTTGAAGATAGGTTACATAGTAAAGGTTTCTGATCTTCCCCGCGGGTTAAACTGCTGAGCTAGCAAGAAATAAAGATGTTAAGCGGCCATTACCTTATTGAAGAGCTGCTGCCTGAAGAAAGAGGCGCTTTTCGCCTCCCAATATACGTCCATACACTAAGTTAGATGTTGATGGTGTGGCCGAGAGACAAGAAAATCAGCAGCTTTTATACCCTCGAGAAAAATTAGAGACCTTTCATTAATAAAACAGCTTACACACCCACTCAATTTTATTGGTCAGTGTAGACCGTGCCCTCAAAATCGAAGAAGAAAGACATGATTGGTCAAAAATTAATTACAGAAACAATTGATTGGCTAACTTCAAAACTGGCGGAATGAAAAGATTAATATTGCCAACCCACAAATGAAAGAACGAAATTTAGTAATAAAAAAACTTATGAGTACAAAATATCTTCAAGAAAAGTACCTTCACTTCGCACCAGGGTGCATGATCATAGTTTTTTTTAGTAGTGACATCTATGAGACGATGTCCAAGCTTCTTGATAAACAGTAAACAAAAACACGACAAAATTAACACAGTGACATCTTCAGAGCAAAAGTTTAAGTAGATCCAGTTTTAAGTTCACAGTTTCTCCTGTAGAGGAGTGGTTTAAGGCGGAAATTTCAAATGTGCGGCGTAGAGGTGTACCAGCCGGTACAATTATTATTATTATTATTATTATTATTATTATTATTATTATTATTATTATTATTATTACGTGAGACAGGTGGTATGCTTTAGGTGATGAATTTGATGTCAGAGTTGCAAAGTTTCAAATGGCGGATCAAATATCAAGGTACCGTCTTGTGACATCCAGGCAATAAACATTAAATTTCGTCGCATCAGTACCACAGCAAATTGTCATTGCTTGCAGGCGAAAACAAGTTTTTCCATCACTTCCTCATCGATCTCTAACATTCTCGCGGTTAAGGGCACATTTTTGAAAAAAATACCTGGTACGCACTGCCGCAGTAAAATGTGGATAAATCAATATAGGGCAAATACGGACAGCTAATTCTTTCGGTTTCCATTTAAATACATTCAAACTCAACACTAAAAATATTTTCAAAGCGGTAAAGCATTGAGAAAATATTAATGCCAACAGTTTGTTAGAATATTGTGGTTATGCAGAAGAGTTTAAAATTCTCACCTCTAAATGCATGTACTTGAATGGGACATATTCGGGATAAGACTTCCAAAATATGCTTTCTGCTGGTGTGTTACCCATTCGATTCGTCCAAAAATGGTGCGAGATATAATGTAATCACTCTGAACAATACACAATTGGAGACTTCAGAAACCGACCATTTTCGTTCATTACCGGCGATTTTGCCAGCGCGTACAACACAGGCGTAAGGGTGGAATGTCTGCCAGTTCCATCTAGATACAATTCAATGCAACTACATTCGGAACGCACACACTTTCTTCCTTCATGTTTTTCATTTTGTCCAGGTATTTCATGGATGTCAGATGGCCAGCACACATTGAAGTTTTTTTTTTTTTTGCTAGGGGCTTTACGTCGCACCGACACAGATAGGTCTTATGGCGACGATGGGATAGGAAAGGCCCAGGAGTTGGAAGGAAGCGGCCGTGGCCTTAATTTAAGGTACAACCCCAGCATTTGCCTGGTGTGAAAATGGGAAACCACGGAAAACCATTTTCAGGGCTGCCGATAGTGGGATTCGAACCTACTATCTCCCGGATGCAAGCACACAGCCGCGCGCCTCTACGCGTACGGCCAACTCGCCCGGTACACATTGAAGTAACATTAGGTCAAGGCGATAACATCCTCTGCAGTATTGCTTGGCTTTCGCGACCGGATCCGCTGTCTCTCTGATCAGATCGCCCCTCAGTTGTTCTAAAGATGATGAGAGATCCCTCCCCAAGCGCTCAGCTCAGGATTGAAGTCCTTAGACGAACCTGGAATCGAGCCCGAGAACCTCAGGCTGAAATACAGACAACTGATTTACCATGTGATATATTCATCCACAAGTACTTCAACGTAATCTTTTATAATTTAGATCATAATGGGTTCATCGACCACGTCAGAGTCGTCTGCACTCCTCAGACTTGCGTCTACGCTAGACTAATAGGCAGTTATTAATATTTTCATAACATGCCCTTCCTTTTCGTGTTGACTTTTGGTGACGTGCTTTGAAGTCTCTCATAGGTCACTGCTGACAACGCTTTCATAACGTGAACTAAAATTACATATTGTGAAAACAGTGTTGCTGCTTTGACAAAGTGTGCCAAAAAGCGTGCGAGGTGAAAGCTTCAAAGTGTTTTGATGGATTCGCTCAGTGGTGTGTCCCTTGTCGAGTGGAACAGAGCTTGTTCAATTCATCACTCGCCGTTATGTTCGCTTCCGGAAATAGATCGCAACGCAGTTTGCTCTTTATATGAGCTGCTCTATGTCAAATTCAATAATCACACCAGCAGTCGGAACATTACAATGAAAATAATACCTTTTTTAAAAATATCACTGCCAAAATTTGTCGCTTGTTTGTCGGTTTCAAGTGTACAATCCCAAAGTAGCTGAGATGAAAGGAACTACAGTAAAACCTGTCCACAGCGGAAACCCAAGGGGCAGAAAATTTTTCCGCTATATACCGGATTCCGATTCATAAAGGTGGTTAATAAATAACATAAAAATCGTAAGTGAATACCTCCGTTAGATAGATGTTGTGCGGTAGTAGATACAGTAATGACTCTAATAACACACACATTTTAAACACAAATCTGTTCTTGCTTAGAAGTTCCTCACAGTTCACAGTAGTAAAATACATGCACTCAATTAATACAGATTACATGTTTTATAGAAATAACACCAATAGTAATACTGCACAGAACTGTAATTTACTTCTCCCAAAAAACAAAGCAAAGTTATCTCCGTACAGGCCATGAAGGCCCTGGGAGTGGTGGAAGGTAAAGGCTTCCACTATTCGTAACCTCCGCCCTTGATGAGGTATAGTGTTTAGCTCTACGCTCGGCCGTCTTTGCCCCCAGGAATTAACCTGGTACTCATTTTTGGTGTAGGCTGCGTGAACCTCAGGGCCATATTCACCTCCAGAAGTGGAAATCTCATTTCTTAAATTTTACGTCTTCCTGACGGGGATTCGAACCCACGTCCTTCCGGGCGAACGGAGTACGCCTTTACCGCCTCGGCCAGGCAGCCCCTATTTACTTCTTCCAGTAATCGAGAATTGTACGCTAGACACAACTATCCCTGGTAGCACGGTACTCAATTAAAATACGGGCACGGCAAATAATGTTCAACAATTCCGCGTCACTTTTCGTTAGTGAAATAAGACTAAATGTTCTTTACCGCTAATCGGGCATGTGGGTAGGACTTCACGTTGCATAAATCATCTTCTTCATCATCTTTGTTCTCGTCTTCATCATTCTGTTTCTTTTCTTGGAGTTAATGGGTGACGAACACTTTGATGTTTTCTAACGCCGTCTCTATCTCAACTTCTATATCAATGACTACGTACTCTTCTGCACTGATATTGCCATAATTACACTGTTCGAGAGTTTTTTGTAGCAATCAGTATCTGGATCGTCTTAAATCCCTTTGGAATACACATGTACTGAAAAGTGTTAAGAAGGAAATTTACAAGTATTTTACATTATAGTCGCAAAATTTCCTTCCGTTTCCACGTCACATAGATTCCATAATTCATATGTCCGGGAAATGTTTCCCATACGGGCAGTTTTCGGCTTCATAAAGGTTCACCGAGCTCGATAGCTGAAGTCGCTTAAGTGCGGCCAGTATCCGGTAATCGGGAGATAGTGGGTTCGAACCCCACTGTCGGCAGCCCTGAAAATGGTTTTCCGTGGTTTCCCATTTTCACACCAGGCAAATGGTGGGGCTGTACCTTAATTAAGGCCACGGCCACTTCCTTCCCATTCCTAGGCCTTTCCAATCCCATCGTCGCCATAAGACCTATCTGAGTCGGTGCGACGTAAAACAAAATAGCAAAAAAAAAAAAAAAGCATAAAGGTTCCGCTAAAGGTAGGTTATACAATATTATATGAACGGAAACTAAGCCCCGATTATTAGTTACCTCTGTGGATCAGCGATAGTATGTCGGATACCGGATCCGAATTACGCGAGTTCAAATCCAGCGGAGGGCGGAAAAAAAATCCTTTCAACAATCCATAACGTATGATGCTGGCACACAAAAAATATCTCTGATTACATATCTGTTGTTCACCCACAGAATCAATTAAAGCTCTGACAAAGATCGTTCAACAGAGATCCAGCTTACTCTTCCTTCAAGTGGAGTTTAATAATTTCATGTGGCTATTTCTAGCCGAGTGCAGCCCTTGTAAGGCAGACACTCCGATGAGGGTGGGTTGCATCTGCCATGTGTAGGTAACTGCGTGTTATTGTGGTGGAGGATAGTGTTATGTGTGGTGTGTGAGTTGCAGGGATGTTGGGGGCAGCACAAACACCCAGCCCCAGGGCCACTGGAATTAATCAATGAAGGTTAAAATCTCCAACCCGGCCGAGAATCGAACTCGGGTCCCTCTGAACCGAGAGCCAGTACGCTGACGAGTCGGACTTCAAGTGGAGTAAAACGGAATGTCGAAATTGACACGCAGGTAGCCTAGATGGCGTCGAATTAAAACACCAGCACATGACAGCTGAGGACATAGATGATAATGATGATGATGATAATAATAATAATAATATGCATCATTTATGTTGTAAATATTAGTACGTAAGAATGATGAACAATCGAAAGATTGTTTCACTCCAGCTAACGAATTTAGATACCGTTGGGTTTCTGTTAATATTTTGATTAAAAAATGAATGGAAAGAAAGGAGGAGGAAACCTCTCTTGAAAATACGTACTTCTTGTTTTGTTCTACATCACTTTTGAGGCACTTATGCGATTTCGATTTTTATGGAAAGAAGCACGGTTTGAGAGTTTGCTAATGCGGATATTTTGAGTTCAAATCCGAGATCGTGTTTTACGCTTCCAGGAGATACCTCCTTATACAGAATGTTTCAACATTTTTTTTTTTTTTTGCTAGGGGCTTTACGTCGCACCGACACAGATAGGTCTTATGGCGACGACGGGATAGGAAAGGCCTAGGAGTTGGAAGGAAGCGGCCGTGGCCTTAATTAAGGTACAGCCCCAGCATTTGCCTGGTGTGAAAATGGGAAACCACGGAAAACTATCTTTAGGGCTGCCAATAGTGGGATTCGAACCTTCTATCTTCCGGATGCAAGCTCACAGCCGCGCGCCTCTACGCGCACGGCCAACTCACCCGGTGTCTTTCAAACATAGGGGGCATCATTTCAGGTATGTATTTGTTGCATGTAGCCAATCAAAATGGTGCATTACAACATGTGTCCGGAAATGCTTCATTTCCGAGTTATGGCCTTCACAACACTGAACTTCACCGGAAAGTTTTTCTTCCGCAGGTCATTGTCATTACAGAAGATGTTCAAAATGTCCACCTCCTGCTTGAATACAGACCTCACATCGATGTCTCATTGACCTGCGAACACGATCCCAAACTCCAGGAGTATTGCGTATGTCCTCACCACAACTCGATTCCGATGGGTTTCCACATCAGGCACCGGGGACGAATATACCGATGATTTTAAATGGCCCCACAAGTAGAAAACGAGAGGGTTCAGATCAGGTGAGCGTGGAGATCAAGCACTTCTACTTCTACCTATCCATCGATCAGGAAAAATTCGATCCATTTCATCTGTCAGTCATTAAATGCCCCAGAGAAGCGCGACAGGCTTCGGCAGCCGGCACAATTCCTATCCTCGCCGCAGGATGGGGACTTCATTCATTCCATCCCTGATCCGGTCAATGACTGCAAACCAGGTCGTAGGCTTTCATTCATAACACAAGATACAAATAAACACAGCACTAGAAATAATAATGGGCATATGAACTACTTAACTACCCTCGAGTCTTCGTCTAAACTAATTTCGTTTTCGTTAGGACTGTCACCTGTGTTGACAGTAAGCGAATCTCTGCTACTTTATATTCCTGCTATTTTCCTGTACAGTCAATGCATTTTCATATTACTACAATGAGTTGGCGTCCCATAAGGTCAACCCGTCGTCCACGTCCGTCGTGAGCATCGGCATAAAGGGGGGGATTGTCTGTTGGGCTGATGTACAGTGGGGAGTCGAAAAGAATGAGCTGGATCTAGACGAAACTTCAGTGAAAGACAGTTGTAACCCGTTTAAAACACGGCGCCATTTGCACCTACTGTATATACCTAGAAGGCAGTATTCTGGCACATGATAATAACGTGAGGAAGATGACGAAGATTTAGTATGGACAGATGACAAACACTGCTCGCCATGGTTACTACGGTGTGGAATTCTGTCCACGCTAGTTAAAAGGGGCCCATAGACGTGCAATATTATTGCGCAATATCGGGGTTTGTGCAATAAAATTGATAGTGTGTATTTAATATTGAAGGGTTGTGCAATATATTGTACGAAATCAAGAAAGTTTGAAATATATTGCACAAATCGCAAAATACTGTGCTGTGTGTTGGCAATATTGTGCAATACGCTGGCCTCCCGCCAGTTGGTATCAACAAGCGTTGGAGAAGGTATCGTGATGGCAGGCAAAAAGGAGGAGAAAAAGTTTATTTTGGAGTTTATCAAAGTGTGCCATGGCCTTCCGGCTCTGTCGGACGTTAAGAGCAAAGCGAGGTGTTCATCATACAATTCACCATTCATGCGCAGAAAGTTTCGAAAATCATTTGGTTCCCATTTTCTCAGTTTATTGAGTAAATTTTAATGAGTGTACTTTTCTCTGTGTAGAAACCACTGTTTGGCCCTTGTGCTTCTTTTCCGTTTCTGCTTCTTTTTGCACTTACGCCCACGGCGATCAAAACGCAGCAAAGATCAGTGTCACTCAATATAATCACCAAATAAAATATCGGCATGGACTGACTATATATTGCAACGCATATTGTACGTCTATGACCGCTTTGCACAATATATTGCACAACTATCAATATTATCTCCACACGATTCTATTTATTGCACAAACTCGATTTTTGTGCAATAATATTGTACGTCTATAGGCAGCTAACAATATATTGTACAATCCATTTTGCGCAATAATATTGTACGTCTATGGGCCCCTTTTATAGATAGACCTTCAAGCCAAATCATGTCCATGTTGAAATTACCTTCTATCAATACTTTTTCTGTCCTGAAAACTTTCATATTCCTGGAGTTATGAGTTTTTAGATTAACACAGACGCCAGTGAAGTATGATCATCCTCATCATCATTTGCTGTCTAATAGTCACCATCGATGCATTGGAATTCTTGTGACGAAATGAATAAAATAAGACTTTCACAAGGGTGGAGTGGCTTGAATCCCCGCCAATGTATGATGGATTCTTGAGATGAAAGATCACATTCTCATGGATCGGACTTCACAAGAATCTACACGTCCAGTGACTACGCACGAAATCAGCAGTTCTCGTTACCTTAATATGCTCGGAGTAGAAACGAAACAAGAGGTGATCAAAAGGAAATCGGACTGAATAAGAGAAGTGGACCTCTCTCAAGTAAGGGGAACGAATGTCAAGCTCGGCCATAAACCTCTGAAAAGTTACGAGGAAGTGTCAAAACAAATAGTACAGCAAACGTTCAGCACAGTTGTAAATAACGCCTTTAGGCTCATTTCACACTCCACGGTATTGGCTACACGGCTCTTTGCCGTGCAGATGTTTTCGCACTGCCACGTTTTCTTGCCGTGATAAGCTCAGTGCTTGTCTTGATGCTAGCTGTACAAGAGAGCCTATCAATGAATCGTAAACAAATTATTGCGTTATGGTTATTTCATCGTCACCGAAAGATATAAAAATGAAATCCTCATCTTCGTGTGCATCCTATCAATCAGAGGAGGGAGGAAATGGGCAGTAGCGAAGATTGAAATTAAGAAATGGAGGGGGGAGGGGGGGAACACAAAAATATGTAGACAACAAACATTACCCGGGTCCATGTTGCTATCTAATAGTCACCATCGATGCACTGGAATTCTTGTGACGAAATGAATAAAATAAGACTTTCACAAGGGTGTGGCTTGAATCCCCGCCAATGCATGATGGATTCTTCAGATGAACGATCACCTTCTCATGGATCGGACTTCACAAGAATCCAGACGTCCAGCCTCGGGAGGTCAATAGTACAGGGAGTTTGAATCCCACCTCAGCCATCACCGGGCGAGTTGGCCGTGCGGTTAGGGGCGCACAGCTGAGAGCTTGCATCCGGGAGATAATGGGTTCGAAGCCCACTGTCGTCCGCCCTGCAGATGGCTTTTCCGTGGTTTCCCATTTTCATACCAGGCAAATGCTGGGACTGTACCTTAATTAAGCCCACGGCCGCTTCCTTCCCATTCCAAGGCCTTTCCTATCCGATCGTCGCCATAAGACCTATATATATCGGTGCGATGTAAAACAAATTGCAAAAGCAACCTCAGCCATCCTGGAAGAGGTTATCCGTGGTTTTCCACTTCTCTAGGCAAATGCCGGGATGGTACCTAACTTAAGGCACGGCCGCTTCCTTCCCTCTTCCTTGTATATCCCTTGCAATCTTCCAATACCCCTGCAAGGACCCTGTTCAGCATAGAAGGTGAGGCCGCCTGGGCGATATACTGGACGTCCTCCCTAGCAGTATCCCCCCGACCCAATGTCTCAAGCTCCAGGATACTGCCCTTGAGGCGGTAGAGATAGGATCCCTCGCTGGCTTTTCCGTGGTTTCCCATTTTCATACCAGGCAAATACTGGGACTGTACCTTAATTAAGCCCACGGCCGCTTCCTTCCCTAGCAATATCCCTCCGACCCAATGTCTCAAGCTCCAGGATACTGCCCTTGAGGCGGTAGAGGTAGGGAGGGGTGGCTCAAAATTTTGAAAAATTGCAAAAATGCTATAAAAGGTTTTTGATGCTCTCTGAGCGAATTTCGTTAGAGATGTAAAAGTTAACAGCCACTTATTTGTGGTATTGAAAGTACTATACAATAAAACTTTTACCAAAACAATAATTACGCATGTATTACAATTACATAGAAGTACAGCGTGACTACACAGTTAGAAAGTAATTTAGTGTTTGGCTACACGCTAACGAAGTAACACACCAGTTGAACAGACATTGATTGAGTGAGATTGCCAGGAAGACGAATGCGGGTAACCTTGGTAAAAATATCCTGCTGTTACCCTTTGTGGCAGAACGTGCTACACAACGCTCCTCGGGTCTCCCACTACTTATCTGTGGCGCTGTACAATTCGGTTACCCGCGACGAACGACATTTTGTGCCATTTTCCGCTAAATATTTTTCTTCACTATAAATTAAAGGAAAAAATTAACTGAAAAGACAGTTCGTGGTAGCGTGATTAGCTGCCACCCCCCGGAGGCCGGGTTCGATTCCCGGCTCTTCCACGAAATTTGAAAAGTGGCACGAGGGCTAGAATGGGGTCCATTCAGCCTCGAGAGGTCAACTGAGTAGAGGGAGTTTGACTCCCACCTCAGCCATCACCGGGCGAGTTGGCCGTGCGGTTTGGGGCGAACAGCTGAGAGCTTGTATCCGGGAGATAATGGTTTCGAACCCCACTGTCGGCAGCCCTGGAGATGGTTTTTCCGTGGTTTCCCATTTTCACACCAGGCAAATGCTGGGGCTGTACCTTAATTAAGCCCATGGCCGCTTCCTTCCCTCTTCCTTGTCTATCCCTTCCAATCTTCCAATACCCCTACAAGGACCCTGTTCAGCATAGAAGGTGAGGCCGCCTGGGCGATATACTGGACGTCCTCCCTAGCAGTATCCCCCCGACCCAATGTCTCAAGCTCCAGGACACTGCCCTTGAGGCGGTAGAGGTAGGATCCCTCGCTGGCTTTTCCGTGGTTTCCCATTTCCACACCAGGCAAATACTGGGACTGTACCTTAATTAAGCCCACGGCCGCTTCCTTCCCTAGGAGTATCCCTCCGACCCAATGTCTCAAGCTCCAGGACACTGCCCTTGAGGCGGTAGAGGTAGGATCCCTCGCTGAGTCCGAGTGAAAAACCAACCCTGTAGGGTAAACAGACTAAGAAAGAAAGAAAGAATAAAGAAAGAAAAATAAAATACACCAGGGTGTGGACAATTAAAAAAAATCATTCCCAGCCTCAGGTGAGTAAAATGGAATACAAATATAATTTTTGCTCCACGAAGTGGAAACGACTTCCTCCATCCTTCGCCCCACCTAATCGCCATTACTGGAAATGGCGTTATGTTACAGATCGTTTAAAGATCTCAGGAACGAGGAAATAAATCTTTAAATACTTGCGTATCTCAATTGTCACAGCACAGTCCTGGCTTGAACCAGAGTAATCAAAATTTTAGAATCCATATCAGCCATTTCATAAAATCCAACAAACTCAACATTTTATAAAGAAAAACCAATATAATATCTGTACATGCCTACAAACTAAATTAATCTAAACACAAGTTATCTCTAGCGTGCGACCTCCTCTACACGATTAAAAACCATACAGTGTAAAAGCATGCATTTAGTTACGTAGCCACTGAGTCAACGGCAGCCGTCGATTCCTGTGGCAAGGTACGGCAGGGGCACACCGTGCCGTGACCGTGTAATATGAACGGTGTAATGCTCTTCTTCACTAAAATAATATGGTCACACGATTTTTTGCCGTACGGCCAAAACCGTTCATTTTCAAAGGAGCCTTATATATTAAATTATTTTAGGACTGCTGCTTGACTCAATATACTCGTAGATCCCTGTGCGAGTATACAAAATAATATCTGCATCCGCTCTTCCTTCATCTGCACCCGTATCCACATCCGCGAATTATTATCTGCGGATATTGTAAATATTTAATTACAGTATATTATACCGAATGTATTAACTGAAAGATCTGTTAACATAATACAGTGGGCCTGACACCTGGCACCTGAACACCTACAGTTTATGAGGGATTTTCTCTTGCGACAACTACCGACGTATTGACCTTTGTACCTTCCTTCCTTCCTTCCATTAACTGCGGGCAGGAGCCATTTAGGCTCAGGTCAGATTTATATATCACTTAGTATATATCACCATTCTCCCATACCGCTGTCAAGGGTCAAATAATCGCAAGCAAATATAACAGTAAACCCGAGTGAAAATAAATAAACGTTATTATTTGGAAATTATCCGCACTGCCATACAGTTTGTATCCACCAAGACACTAACTTTGCGGATATCCGCATCCGTGAAGGACTCTAGACTCAAACCAGGAAATGACCATTTTTCTTGATATCGTCCCTCATTAGTTTCTCTTAATAGCTTGTCATCGAGTAGAAAGACATTACTCGTTATCATTTCTGACACTAAGGTCATTTCCACAAACTATGAACATTCCCTTGTATCAAAATCACATGAATCCGCATTTATATAACTACAGTACCGAAGTTAATACTCAATGGTTAAGTCGTTAACAATCTGTTCCCAGAAAAGTGGACTCGATTCCTACTGTGGTTTTATGGCATTTAAGGACATTTTGATACAATACTCTGTCGTTGCCTTAAAGAACTCCTGAGGGGCAAAATTGCGACACTTCGACGTTTCTTAAAACCTATAGCAATGACCTGCACATGCTGAAATGCCAAGTGGTCAGATTCTTAGCCGTATTGCTTGGCTTTCTTAACCGAGTACATTACCTTTCGTAACAAACAGCGCCTGACTTGATTTCACGTGGCTGTGGGAAGCCTCGTTCTGATCCTTCGTACTGGACTGGACGGGAATCGAACACCGGGCCTAGGTAAGAGACAAGTGCCATACCCTTACACCATGGAGACTGTCCTGATTAGTAGAATAATAGAACGAAACCTTGTTAGGGAAACTGTGACTAGTTTTCCTAGGAAAAAAACTCGAATTCATCCTGTATAACGGATATCTATCATAAACAAATTCTCTAATGTGTGGGTTATTTAATCATAAATAGGGAAAGCATGGCATGCTTCCGTGACCAGAAGTACTCTTATATGCTATAAAACTGCCATCTAATCCGAGTCTGCAACAGGAAAGGATTTAGCTTAATATATGTTGCCATAAATACTTTAATATGAATTCCACCAAGACCAGTAATTTAATGGATGAGGCATGGTTTTACATATTAATCTCCTGTATTTAATATTATGAAACTCAGAGACCGCATTCTACGTAATAAAATAAACCATAATCTCATTCAATCAATTAAACGATATAAGAATGAGGTCGAAATCCACTCACGCGATGTCAGAGGTAGGTAATTGGAGGCACGCACAGCTGGAAGCTTTTATGTAGCATTATCTCCGCCAGTTGTATTAGTTTAATAATGTGTGTGGGAATGTATTGGAATATCAGTGATAACAGAAAATATTCTCTTATTTCTTATTCAAGGACGTGCACGAAGAAGAGTACTGAAAATACTTTTGTCAGAAAGATACCTACCAGAAAAAAAGTTACTTTTCAAATATTCCTGTCTTCTTTCCTTTCTTACGATTTTTCTTCCTACATATAACCCTAGATTAAAAAGTCACCGGAATATTATATTTTCTTTTTAATATATACAATAGTAAAACATTTGTCAGGTGCTGTAACATTCAATCCCATAACGATTTTCGTCTTTGCATGGCAACCTGGTTTGTTGTTCGCTCATATTATTCATTATATATTATTCACTTTGATAATGTCGGCAACAGAGCAACGCTCAAACATGAATTTTTGTGTTTTGTAACACAAATATCCTTCAGAGACATTAAAAATGTTCTAAGAAGCTTACGGTTAAGCAGCAATGGAAAAAAGAACAGATTTATACCTGCATAAACTTTTCAGTGAAGACCCCGACAGCATCGAAGACGGCCCGTGGAGTGGCTGCAACATATGTAGCAAGTATTGAGCGCATACAGCTCGTCCGGCGAGTGGTGAAGCCTCAAGGTCACGCTGGCCAGATCTGGCTAGGTATGTTTCCAGCTACATTTCAATTCTGGGGAAATGGCCATCAAAGTGATTCCTTATGCGCCGTGTTGTCGACATCACGTATAATCTTAGGGTACAAATATGCTGGATGGATTACCCCTTACTCGGCGCTCATCGTTCCTTTTTCTTCACATAGCAAACTGAGAGATGCGAAACAAACCCATATATTTCAATAGTGGCGTTCATGTTGGCACTTCACTTGTCCCTCTTCTCTCCGCTCCTCCCTCAAGGATCAAATCGGTTTGATTTTGGAGCGATGTGCTTTTTGAGTGATGTTCTGTGATTGGTTGGCTCAAGGCCAAGGCCGCTTACTCATAATACTGTCAGCCTATGTTTATTGGGGTAAAATATTAATATTAAATTATTAGGCTACTTGTTTAAAATTATTTTATACTCTACAAATGTAATCCTTCGATAAAGTACGGACTACTTTACTGAAATGGAGAATACTTCTGTGATTTCATATTGCTTTAAATTCCTTTTAGCAAATATTGAAATGTCTGCATTCTTGTTCTACCGCTTTTATCAACACCTTGTGGGGTCACGGGTGCGAACTGTGTAGCACGTCATGTTGGTTTGACTCTGTTTTAGGGAAAAATGTCCTTTCTAAAGCAACCCTATTGGTAGGGATGAATGTTTCGGTGGTGGTTGTCAGCGTGTTCGTGGTGTTTTCTGAATATGAAGTGCAGAATGTTCGGAAAACACAGACAACCAGTTCCTGAGCCAGAAGAATTAATCAGACGCGACTAAAATCCCCAACCCGGCCTGAAATCGAACCCGGGATCCTCTGAACTGAAGTCCTCAACGCTGACCATTGAGTCAAGGAGTCGGGCATTGAAATGTCTGCAGTGACATTTTTAAATAGTAGTGGAATTTTTGGGGTCTTTTTTCACTTCCTGATCTAAATGATGGAATTCCCGAATTTGTGCCTTCTCTTATTAATTGAATGTGCGCTGTACCTCCTATCAGAACTTGAAATTAAGTACAGTTTGCTTGCTACCGTAAGTTCATCATCACTAATGCTACTCTACTTAACCATTATGTACACGGATAAGTACGAACTTTAGCATAAAAACAAAATTACATTTAAAAAAACATAACGCGACCTTCTCGTGAACGCTGCACAACCACATCGTTTCCTCGTAAATGAAGAAAGAGAGAAGCTCCTCCACCCGGTATGCGCGCCTGTGAATGATCAGGGATGAGTGAGTCAAGAGCACTGTTATGAGTTCTGAGTGAGGACAAATCCACCCGGCATATTTGTACTCTTAAAAGGTGCGGTTTCCTATGTGCAGCGGTCGCATGCGATTGCTGCATGCAGGGGGCGCATGCGTTGGACGCATGGCCTTGTCAGTTTCCATCGTGCAGTTGGTGCGCGCGCCTCAGAAGGGCCAGTCTACTCGCTCAATGGCGAGTGTTGTGACACAAGCTTGGTTGTACATTTTAAAACAGGAAATGGAAGACAGTATCATGATGGAAATAGAAAGAAAGAGAAGGAAGAAGGTAGATAATATGTATTTAAGGAGAAATGAGGAAGGGTATCATTCCAATTTAATTTCCAAGCACCTACTGGACGACGAAATAAAGTTTCATCATTTTTTTTTTCGTTTAACGAGATATCAGTTTCAATTGTCCGACTCGTGGCTGAACGGTCAGCGTACTGGCCTACGGTTCAGAGGGTCCCGGGTTCGATTCCCGGCCGGGTCGGGGATTTTAACCTTAATTGGTTAATTCCAATGGCACGGGAGATGGGTGTATGTGTTGTCTTCATCATCATTTCATCCTCATCACGACGCGCAGGTCGCCTACGGGAGTCAAATAGAAAGACCTGCATCTGGCGAGCCGAACCCGTCCTGGGATATCCCGGCACTAAAAGCCATACGACATTTCAGTTTCAATTTGTATTGTCTGCAATTAAAAATGACATAGACCAACAGAAAGTATTTGGAAGTCGAAGGCCACTGAATTTTGGGAAAGATGGCAATTTCCTAATTGTGTCGGAGCAATTGACGGGAAACTTATCCGGATTGTATGCCCTTCGAAGAGCGGGTATCTGTTCTTCAATTACAAGAACTTTTTCTCCATTGTTCTTTTGGCAATCGTGGACGCGAATTACAAGTTCGTTGCAGTTGACGTCGGATCGTATGGAAAAGAAGGTGATAATGGAATATTTGCAAAGTCGAATATGGGCAAAAAGTTGTATTCGAACAATTTCGACTTTCCACCAGAAGCAAATTTGCCAGGTTCTGAGAGGGTTCTGCCACATGTAATTGTTGGGGATGAAGCATTCAGGCTTCACAAGAACATTCTGAAACCATTTAATAGGTCCCAGGCAAAGGAAAATTTTGAAAAGGCAATTTTCAATTACCGTCTATGCAGAGTCAGGCGTGTTTCTGAGAATGCTTTTGGTTTACTGTGTCAAGTTTTCAGATTGTTTTACTCCCCAACCGGAGTTAAACTTGAAACCTGTGACAAGTTAGTATTAGCTGCAGGCTGCCTCCACAATTTAATTAGGGAAGATTGTCAATCACTTCTGACTTCACAGTGAAATAGCTGTGAGGAACATGACACCTTTTAGTAGAAATGGAGGATTCGCCCAGGCAGAAGGATTCCAGGTTCGAGATTCTTTCATGGATTTTTTTGTAGCAGAAGGCAAAGTTGAATGGCAAGAGAGAGCAATTCAAGGCACATAATTAGACTAGGGATTTGGTATGGACAGCTATATTTTTCACTACACAGTAAAACCTCTTCAAGACGAAAGCTTGTCCGAAGTGGAAACGTTTCGCAGTTCCTGTGATTATAACAGTCTTTATTGCGTTATGAAATTTGAGTAAAGTGGAATCTGCATAACACGTGAGTGGAAAAGATTTTATTTACGGATAATATTATTGTAAAATGCGGATAAAATTATTGTGGCAATGAAATCATTTAAGCTCTGTGTTGTACTGTACGAGCAAATACTGGCCATGACGGCCACATTATGTTCAAACCATGATCATATACACGAACTTCGGTGCAAAAGTGACGCAAACCAATTTACCATTCATTGATTCCCACTCTTCCAAACGGTTTAAATTATCGTACACAATTCACGGGTGTATTCATAACAAGAAATAAAAACCAAGTGCGTGGATGTGTAGTGTTGTGAAATATTATTATTATTATTATTATTATTATTATTATTATTATTATTATTATTATTATTATTATTACTGAAATCCGTGGATCACATGCATACATCAGTCAAGATATTCGAGTGGCATTCGAGAATAGATATTGATATGTTGTTAATGTTGTCTTTCATATTTTCCGTTTTTTCCGAATGCAATGCAGAAACAAATCTATCGGAAAGGAAAATCGGTTCCTTGGAATTCCGCCTTCATCTGTATATATGTTTTGTACATAACGCACTTTTCCGCTTGTATAAACGTGTTCCATTTCAATATTTTAAGCAGTTGTGAAATTTTGTAAACACTGTCAAAATAATCCAAAATAGAGAATATTCATATCAGTTGGTATTCACACAGCAATGTTTCCGTTGTACGGTACGAGCAAATAATATACTAATTTTTGTTTACTACTATTCATAAAACGCTATGTGACTTGAAAACTTTTGTAAATACGTTGTGTAAACATTTTATAAAAATGAAACCGTGGGGCAGTTTGAAATAATCACTCATCTGTTTTATCATTGAAATCGGAGGCTATTTCTTCCCACATTTTGTCTCGGAGCACAATATTTTTATAGTCCTGATGGGAGCAGTCATATAGTTCCCGTCTTCCGGAAACAAACTCAATAAATCTCGCCTCTTCGTCTTTAGAAAAGCTCATTATGAGATAATACACGCACGCGTCCGCTGCACCCGACTGGTATACTCAGCACTGCCTGCGTCTACTGCATGCGATCATTTCTAGGAGCTGCATGAAGGAAACCAGTCCTATAGCATTCCATTGTAGGAGTCAGGGAGGGGATGGATGCAGTAGCGGTCGGCAGCAGACGCATGCGACCGCTGCACATAGGAAACCGCACCTTTAGCGTGCAGTTTTCTTGACCGCAGCGCAGCAGTCGAAACAGTTACGTGAGGGGTCTTCTCCTCCAGGGCTACACCTCACCGCTAATGATAATGCAGCGCGACCTTGAGGCTTCACCACTCGCCGGACGAGTTGTACGCGTTGTTGTGACAGGTGGCCGAAGATAGAGTATTGAGAAATAGCAGATCTGTCACCATCTGACATCTCTCTCTTTCCTCTTCCGAAAACTCACCTGAAGGGGCGAAGATTCGCAAACGCTGGTGAAGTTACTGCATATGCGACTAGAACACTACAACAGGTGTCGCAAAATGGATTCCAGCGAGGTTTCCAGTCACTTTGCACGCGCTGCAAGATGTGTGAATTATTTTAAGGAAATGTTGTGGCTGCACGTTGAGAAATAATTTCTGTGTCTTTAACCAATTCTGAGAACTATTTGTGGCTAGATTTGGCATCAATATTACTATAAGGTGAGTGCGTGTGAATTGTAAACAGTGAAACTGTGTAATAGGAAATCATTCTATAATATAATCAATATATTTATTCACGTTGGAAGGGCCTTTAAGGAGATTTTACTTTTGAGTTGAGATGTTTCGAAACGAATATGTGACCGATATCCAACCGAGTCAGTTATAATATTATTTACACTAATGTTGATTTTTTATTTAATTAACCCATTAGTGAACGTTAGTATGGTGATATTTTCATTATTGTTGTTAAATTATTTCGATACTGTAAAATTATTTATTCTATTTTGAACACCTTATAAATTGTTCTATCTTTTTTTTTTTGAGACGGGGTAGTTTATCTGATATACATGAATTGTTTATTTATTCCTGTCTGTCCTACATCTTTCACACGGTCTTAAAATGCTAGAACGTAGAACGATATGCTGCATAACGACTTACTTTTAAGAGACACATACAATATATTTCTTATTTGTTACTTCGGTAGGTTTAAAATCCGTTTAGCGATTGTGATACATACATACATACTGTTCCTTTCCAAGGCATCAGTACATGAACCGGTTACCATTGTTCATAAATATGACGTTAGAATGGAGCACCATCGGTGAGCCTCGAACTCAGCCCGGTTGTCGAAGCTTCACCCTCCCCTACTAGAATAATTCGCTAGCCGAGCCGGTATCGCATTTTCGGGTCTGTGGACTGTCCGATGGGGTGGTAAGTTCTTTAGTGATAGTCTCTATAGTAGGGGGGGAAAGTTAATTATGAGAGGAATACCATTTCATTACTAATGAGAAGAGAGACAATATCTTGTATAACAAATTTTTACTTATACTAGTGAAACACATTATTTACATGGGATGCCATACAAACACCTTACATACAGTAACTTTGGTGATTTTGACGTTTAAATGTTCAGTAGTCTTTTTCTACACTTCATTATACGTTTAAATATTCAAACTTAAGAAGGCGTTCCCTCTCGAACTATTACACTGCCTCAGACTTAGAGAGGCGTTTTCTCTCTAATTATTTCACTCTACACTTATATTACATCACACACATATTTAATCATTATGGACACACCCCGCTGTAAATCTGTTTACCTGCCAAGAATTAATATATTCAATTTGCATCAAATTATGATATAAGTTTGCTAGTATCGTATGAACTGAAATAGGCAATTTACACTCCCAATCCTTTGAAAGTCGCGTTACAACCCTTCTTTAAGTTAAACGTTGCCAAATATGCAGTATAATAAACACGCTCATTTCATTAGGATTTTATCAACACATATATCAGGACATTATTTACTCAACGATGTTACCTATGGACAAGCATTTAGCGACTTCAATACCAGACATCATAAACAAAGTATTATAGCACTACCTGCAACAAATGGACAAGAATATATACATTTCACATGCACACAATGGGCCGCAGGTGGCCTTAGTCACATGCCGCTTGTAACAGTAAGCTTTACTGTCTCCTGCAATGAACTCAGGACCTTCTGAGACAGGGTATATCTGACCTGGAATTCCCTACACGCAGTGAATAATTAAAGAAAGAAATTGGAGGGGTCCTTCATTTAATACTCATCTGGAATCACCGCGACGTTGATAATACTTAAATCAATGCATGTAATCGTAGCACCGAGAGGCGCGAAATAGCTGCTTGTATCTGTTTACTTTCAGTGTAGAAAACACTTTTCTTCGTCCCTGCAGCCAGGCTCGTAAATCTATTCAACTGATGGCCTTCCAAGACCCATTTCTAAAGGGCGGGCGCTGGGCCGCCTTCATACAATGACTTCGCGGTAAACGACCTTGCTTTCTTTTTCTTGAGCCACAATGGCCTCACATTCAATATCGGTTATGTCCGGCCGTAATTAACATATTCACAACACGAGATCCACTTCGTGTACATTACTAAAGAGTTCCAAGGGAACTTCACATTTTCATTTCACACTATATATTATGGCTATAGCCTGTTCACCCATTTCATTTCCTCTCGGTACATTGACCACGATGCAGATCTAACGATGATCTCCTGCCACCAGGGTCCGAATTAACTTGCGCATTCGCGAACTAATTAATTAACGATGTAAGATACCCACTGCCTCGATGTCTTGTTCCAGGTGCCTTAGTTACTAATTAGGAGGGATCTCTACCAGGTGAAGCGCACAAAAAAATGAATTACTGAAAAATCTTGATGACTCGTATATACTATGGAAAGGCGATAATTGGAGTCATTTTTACAGAATAATTAAGCCTTCTCTACTTGACAGCGCTTCACACTTAATTAAGCCAAGGTCCTTATAATTACGTCATGCATTATCGAACCCTTATACAAGGATGGAAGTAAAATATGGTCGTCCCAAAACCATGATGAAAGTATTCTATAAAAGACTCAAATAAAATGAAATTATAATTATTATCCCTCTGAAATGGCGTGCTTGCAGTCTACGTTACATCTAAGTGGAAAATCTACATATTTACAATGGGACACGACCTTCAAAGATATAAATACTTGGAAACGTACTCAGCCTTCTGGATACCACGTTCACAGCTTTACAGGAGGGCACTCCATGGACTTAAGCTGCTTGCATCACGTCATCGGCGATGTGAAGACCCATGATGACTTCCTGGCAGGTCATACACATGACAGCGACGTTCCAGACGTTCTCGGCTACCAGGCGAAATTTCGGCAAACAGCTAGATGACTCGTTCACTCCGGTACACAGGCAAAATTCTGGCATTCAGCTGGACGTCGGCGTTCACTCCGGCGTTCTCGTAGACATGTAAATGAGGGGAAATTATCTCAAGTGAATGCGTTAGTTTATTATACACCACAATTTGAACATATGGTTGGATTTGCTCAATAGCACGAGCATTCCAACCCAATGTCGGTAATGTCCCAGAAGCCCGACATTAATCCCTTCTCATTTATCTATTCTTCTTGTAGGCAGCGATTATAGGCCCAGAAATTTCACTAGTTTCCCTAGAAACGATAGTGGTTAGGCCACTAATGTATTAGCATTCTCGTATTCATGATACTAGTTCAGGCCTGTTCTAATGCACTTAGCCGTGAGTCGAGCTCTCAACTGTACTACGGATTACTTTAACGTGGCGCTGTCCTCAATTAGGTCTACAATGAGCCGTTCACTTACTTTCTTGGTAATTCATATTGATATCAAGCACGTTCGCTCCACCCACTTCGCTAAGTACGTCCCTATATATGTTAACTGAGCCGTATTAACTTAGACACATAGGAGGCTCGATGTACGACCTTTTCTACACACGGACATCGGTTATTACGGTTTCGTACCGTTCCTATTTATTAATTTGCGGCACACTGTACACGCTAACATCTCACTCAGAGGGTGATTATTTCCACATACTCACAGACTTTAATGAATCACTGTATTACACTGCTCAAATTACAAGATTATTTCTTCACAAACGACTCACACACAAACCACGACGAAATACTACCGTACTGGCGCTACACTGAAAATGCACTAGCTAGTGTCTCCCCCTCAGCTCATGAATATATAGGCGAGCTACGCTAGAGACCCGAATGCTGAGGGTGGGGGAAAAAATACAATCCTTTCTCACACGTTGGTCCGTTAATACGCAACGTATAGTGACGAACAGGGTATCAAAATGTAGCTCCTGTATTCCCATCTCCACTGAGTGACTGTTTTTGAAATAGCTTCGTAGATTCTCAAGCAATCTTAAAAGCGTCCTTTTGTCTCTGGCGGTGAATGATGAGCACAGGGGATTCCTTGTGTTCGCTGTTACGGTTAGGGTCCAACATCTGTTAGTCATTAAGACGCGCCCTTGTTTACAGCGTAGTTACCGCTCTGTCAGTTAAGTAGAGCACTTCTCGGTCTCATAATTTTGCGTAAAATTCCCTGATTCAAATGAATGTTTGCGCTTAATTATCCATTGGGTATTTTGCGATTTATAAATATTAACAGAAATAAAACAGCTGAATGCGTAAAGTTGGCAGTGGTGAATAAGCGAGGAAAACAGGGTATAATGTTAGTTTTCACGTTGGACATACTCTCTGGGCTCAGCTAGTGACCTAGATTCTCTGTCACGTGATAACGCGTATCCTTTCATCTCGCTCGTGGTTGGAGTGAGAAAACTTCGAGTACAAGCGCTCTTGCACCGCCTTGCTGCTAATTACCAGCAACTAGAGCTCGGTCGCGCGACTCTGGATACTGCAAATCGAGTCCCGGAGCGGGTGGGAAAATACTAACTTGGGCAGTTTTTATCGTAGAATGACGCGGAAAACGGCATATTTCATCTCCTGGATATCATGACATACCATAGGTGATGTTGTGAACGGTCACAATACATACATACATACATACACACATACATACATACATACATACATACATACATACATACATACATACATACATACATACATACATACATTATCATTATAGACTGTTATGCCTTTCAGCGTTCAGTCTGCAAGCCACAATGAATTTGCAAAACGTCGCCACAATCCTCGATTTGCAACTAGTGTTGTGGCCTCATTTAGTTCTATAACTCTTATCTTTAAATCTTTAGAAACCGAGTCTAACCATCGTCGTCTTGGTCTACCTCTACTTCTCTTACCCTCCATAGCAGAGTCTGTTATTCTCCTAGGTAACCTATCCTCCTCCATTCGCCTCACATGACCCCACCACCGAAGCCGGTTTATGCGTACAGCTTCATCCATCGAGTTCAATCCTAAATTAGCCTTTATTTCCTCATTCCGAGCACTCTCCTGCCATTGTTCCCACCTGTTTGTACCAGCAATCATTCTTGCTACTTTCATGTCTGTTACTTCTAACTTATGAATAAGATATCCAGAGTCCACGCAGCTTTCTTGTGGTCCTAAACTTTTGACCGGTACTATACACACTGTGATTAAATGGCTATTGAATTATATCGATGTAATGTTGAAATTAATATATTTATTACTCACAGAAATGTATGCACCGTACGCACATTAGTTAATATTAATATGAACACACTGTGCTCAGTTCAGGACCCACCATTCGGATAGTCGACGCAATTCATGAAATAATCGATATAATTGAACAATCACTCCATAGATATATTGACTCCCCCACAAAGCGTAGTGTAAACATCTGATATTAAAGTAATTGTTTTACGTACATGGAAGAAAGTTTCCAAAGGTAAATTTTTACGTTCATAGAAGTCGGGTATTGTACAATTTCGTTAAGTTTCACATTACACATTATTTTGAAGATCGTAAACATGTAACCGTAAACTCTTTTTGTCGATCATTTAATCAAACATTGTTAATTGAGTTATTACAATTACAGTCGCCAAAGAACTCCAACACTTCACTAATTACTGGCTATTTACGAAAGTATTTTGTCCTCACAACTGATCTTCGACTGGCAGTGTTTACCTGGATCGGGCGTACCTTCCGTAATCCTGATTGGCATGTCTAACTTTCAGTTCACTTCGCATGTAACAGTCTTGTCATAAGGCAGTTCCCTGTAGTTAGGTTCGAATCCGCGCCCATTGGTTAACACAACACATGACTCGTCTCTAGACAAAACCTATAATTTACACAATCAACTCACGTGACTGCTCCACACAATAAACTACTCAACACTACTCCTTGTTCATAGTGAGTCTGCTTTTATATACCTGACTAGCAAGATACCCGTGCTTCGCTACGGTATTATAATGAAATTTACAATTAAATGCTTAAAGTTTTATATATAATCCGCTGAAATTCGCTATCTGACTCGTTTTCTGAGAGATTACGGCAAAATTCCTCCCATTTTTCAATCTTTCTTTCCAGCAATCGATTTCGTACTTCCCGCGCTAGGTCCCGGTGTTCCACACGGTCAGTTGGGTCCCTAAATCTTTGCCATCCTTTCCTGTAAGCATTTTTAATATGGATCAAATCCTTGAGGATATCGGGCATGGTGGCGTCTTGGGTGCCTTGGCAGTACTGAACCCGCGGCCGGACTGCATTCGTAGTCATTACCCGGCCAGGACCCGTTTCCAGCGCGGTCCGCACATTTTGACGACGATCCAGAACATTATTATTATTATTATTATTATTATTATTATTATTATTATTATTATTATTATTATTATTGTTGTTGTTGTTGTTGTTGTTGTTGTTGTTCTGGACCCCACAGCAAGATGCAAGACCGCTACTTGGCCGCAAATTACATCTGCTGCCATTGTCATTACTGACAATGTGACCAGCACCATTGTAGCGCGTAGGCAAGTGCACGGGACATCTGGCGATACGAATGATATATTTCGTGCATTATTGACCTTACTATAGATGTGAACAATTGCACGGTCAATATCGTTCCTATAGTTTATTTCAAATGTGTTTAAATTTTTATTTATATGCTAGGAGAATCTACTGCAATCTAACTTTAAGTTCTCCAAAGGATAAGATGGCTCTTGGAAACGAACCCAGGAAAGATTGAAAATGATCGGTTCATGATCAGAATAAGTACATTATGAACAGTAAAATCAATTGGTCTCAAGTATTTTTTTCACCCCACCGACGTTAATTGGATTTGCCCCTCACCCCCTCACCCCCAAGAATAAAGAAGGCGTGTTTCTTTATGTTTAAAGGAGATTCCAAATACCAATGTTCACGCCTGTTACCTTCAGTTTTGAGATATGAGTACCCCATACAAATAATTCACTGTTTTCGCCTCCTTTCGTCCCCCCTCCCAAGTGAACTTTCCGGCAAAAATACTTGTTTCATTAATAGTAAAGTATCTTCTAAATACCAATTATCACGACTCTAACATCTTCAGTTTTTGCGATATGTGCCCTCATAAAAGGAATTCAACTCTTTTTCACCCCCATCTCCCAAGATGATTTCCCCCCATAAACGCGCTTTTCTTTGCTTTTTGAAGGGGATACAAATACCAGTTTTCATGTCTGTAACATCTTTCGCTTTTATTAGATGTACGTATCCGCATACAATTAATTCAATTAATTTTTCAATTCTTTCACCTCCGCCCCCCTTCATTGGATTTTCCGAGAATACGTGTTTCTTTACGTTTAAAGCAGATTCCAAATACCAATATTCACGTCTGAAAAATCTTTCGTTTTTGAGATAATTGTATCTTCATACAAATATTTCAACTAATTTTTCAATTTCCCTCCCCCCCACTAAGTGGATTTCCGAAAATAAAAACTACGTATTTCTTTATTTTAAAGGAGATTTCAAATACCAAATTTCACGTCTGTAAAATCTTCAGTTGTGAGATATCAGTATCCTAATTAAAAGAGTTCAACCACTTTTTCATTCAATCTTACACCCCCACCCAAGGGGGTTTTCCAAAAACAAAAAATACATGTCTCTTTATTCGTAATAGAGATAAAAATACCATTTCTGTAATATATTACGTGTTTTATACTGTAGAAACGCTCATTTTAAAATTTCACCCCCTTTTTCGTTCCCTTTAAGTGAAGTTTCCAAAAACGAATCACCTACATTCCTTTAGCTTTACAGGAGATTTCAAATATCAATGTTTACGTCTTTAACATTTTACGTTTCTGAGGTACGCTGTAGTTATAATCTTTCTAAAAATTCACCCCATTTTTTTTTCATTCCCGTTTAACCCCCATTACTTGGATTTTCCAAAAACAAAACCATACGTGTTTCTTTGTTTTTAAATGAGATCCAAAATACCAATTTTCAGGTGTGTAATTTCATCAATTTCTGAGATATAAGTATCCTCATTAAAGGCATTCAACCGATCCTTTCTCAACCCCCCCCCCCCCCCACCACTATTGGGATTCACCGAAAACTAATAATACTTGTTTATTTTTTTTTAAAGAAGATTCTAAATACCAATTTTTACATGTGTAAACTTTTAAAGATTTGAGATATAAGTTACATACACTCATTTTAAAAAATCACCCCCTTTTTCACCCCCCATTTATTGTATTTTTCAAAAACAAACAATACACGTTTTTTATTTTTGTAGGAGATCCCAAATACAAATATTCAGGACTGTAATATCTTCAGTTTCTGAGATATAAGTATCCTGATTAAAGGCATTCAAACCCTTTTTTTCCCCTTTTCACCCCTCCTATTGGTTTTTCGGAAAACAAAAAAATTTTAAAGGAGATTATAAATACCAATTTTTACATCTATAAACATTTAAAGTGTTGGATATAGGTACACTCAGTTTAAAAATTCACTCCACTTTTCATCCCCCATTAATTGGATTTTCCAAAAACAAGAAAATACGTTTTTCTTTATTTTTAAAGGAGATCCTAAATACAAATGTTTAGGTCTGTAATGTCTTCAGTTTCTGAGATATAAGTATCCTCATTAAAGGCATTCAACCCGTTTATCACTCTTTTTCACCCTTCCTATCGGGATTTTCTGGAAACAAAAAAATACGTGTTTCTTTATTTTTAGAAGAGATTCTAAACACCAATTTTTAGATCTGTAAACGTTTAAAGTTTAGAGATATAGGTACACTCATTTCAAAAATTCACCGCCCTTTCTACCCCCTTAGCGACGGAATATCCAAAAATCCTCCCTTAGCGAGCACCTACATTGTAATATAAATGTATCCTGAAAATTTCATTTCTTTATATCCAGTAGTTTTGGCTCGGCGATGATGAATCAGTCAGTCAGTCAGTCAGTCAGTCAGTCAGTCAGTCAGTCAGTCAGTCAGTCAGTCAGGACAAGTTACTTTATATATATATATAGATTATGAATTACTAGTATGTGCGGGCTGCGGTCAGAATACGAACGTCCTAATTTCGCCTTCCGTAAAATCCACGGAGACACCAGACGAAAAGCACAATAGAAGCAGAACCCGTCACCTGCCCTCAGGTCGACTGGAAACTCCCCAACCTGATTCGCTCATCCCTTCCGGGAAATTCCATTAATCGCATGACGACATAACAGTATAAAATATGACATAGTTTGAAATAGTCAAGATCTATGATATAATAGGATATAAATTTGCAGCTAACAAACGACCGGGATCAGTAGCTTGGACCGTAGAGTGATGGCCTTCTGAGTTGAAGATGACGGGCTCGATCCTCACTCAGTCCAGTTGTATTTCATAGTGCGTAAATATGCCAGCCTTGTGATGTCAGATTTACTTACATGTAAAGGAACTCTTGAGAGACAATGTCTTGGCATTTCAATGTCTCCGAAGACCGTAAAAGGAATGAGTGTGGCATAAAACCGTAACATTGTTACTACATTTCACTCATTCTCACTCTAGCATCTGTTTCCCAGATTGCACCTGTAATTTTATTAATTTTAGAAATATCAATTTTAGTAATAATAATAATAATAATAATAATAATAATAATAATAATAATAATAATAATAATAATAATAATAATAACCAAGTGGAGTGGCCGCGTGTGTAACCATGCTAGGGCTATGGGGTCAGGCTCTACATTCGGGAGATAAGTGGGTTCAAAACTCACCTTCGGCTGTCGTGAAAATTGTTTTCAGTGGTTTCCCATTTTCACTTCCAGGCAAATAACGGGCCAGTTCCTATTCATAAGTCACAGGTGATTCCTCCCAGCACCCAATTTTTTTCGCCATCATTCATTTCATCCCCATTAGTGCCTGAATTGGCGTTGGTAACAGGAACGACATTCGGCCATAAAAACATGTCATGTTACTACATCTTACCACATCTCCCACCCCACATCAGGAAACAGCACTAAGTGATGATTATTCAGGCTCCACGGTGTGGGGGGGAACGCGTCCGCCTATCACCCGGCGGCCTCGGGTTCGATTCTCGGCTGGGTCAGGGGTTTTAATTGTAAAAGATTAATATCCCTGGCGTGGGGACTGGGTGTTTGTGTCGTCCTTAACGTACCTTTCCTCGCATTCAACACTCTACACTTCCTCCATTCCAATTACACGCAGGTTCATATCACATAGTGAAAGTAGGGGCAAAAGATCTCTATAGGTCGATGCCCCAAATAAATAGCATTTAAAGAAAAAACAGTGAGGGTTAGTGGTCAAATTGTTTTACCTGGCCATAATCGCTAGGAATACCTGGTCGTGGTCGTGTAGGGAGGAATTAAGGGAGGTGTTTGGCACCAGTTATTCCAGATAAAGGGAATCGCTGCGCCCAAAACCGCTTGTTGATTACTGATACTGGTGTGTTATAGTACAACACTTCGTGTCTTCATTATAGTTTATGAGAAATGCTTGATTATCATTAATGTTGTTGATCTTGTAGAGCTATGAAAAGCCATCATAAACTTAACGAACTGATACACTGCCATTAGAAATAATTTTAACGCTTTATTGTCAAGTTTTAAAATGCTATTCACGTACGAAATGAAAAGCATTGTTGTCTTAAGGTAAACATATCAAGAATTAAACACCGAAAAGAAAGTTCACTGTTCAGGCAAGCGAATCACTGTTGAAAACATCCTAGTGACATGAGCTACGAATTTTAGGTAAATAAAATATAACAAATTATGAGAATATATTGTTTATTTATTCCTAAAAATTGCAATAATTTTCTTAATCATCGTTATCCGGTCGATTATATTAGCTGTTCCCCTTTTTCTCCCACTACGAGCGCTAATGTGAGTCAATGCAGAGCCCTTGTAACTACATTCGGTGTGGACATTTTTTCAAAAAAATCAAAAAACCCCTAAGGGTATTGCACCAAGGAACACATTACAGAAATAATCATGTAACTTAATTTGGCTAGAATTTGAATCAAGAAGAAAACGAGTAATGAATCAAGCGATTTTAGGCTGTTTTTCCGGAACTGCATTTAGGTCGGAAGTGATTTTCGAATGTTATAAAGTTTGAAAGAGCTATCTAATACCATTTGGAACGTTTCCCTGCCCTTTAGCCTTTCAACTTTGAGTAAATTTGCATAATTATAAGTTTTTCATAGTATGGGGACCACTACTTTGTGTGCTAAGAAATGTTTTCAACCTTAAAATAAAGTACATTAATTGGGGAGAAATCATTGTTAACAGTTGTTAAAATTTTAGAGTTCATTGCTTTTTCTTCTGGATAAAAGTGACAGCAATTAAGCTGTTGCGTATTCGCTGATGTTACTGGAGATTGAGCGCGCCAGATGCATAGCGAAGATTATATTACAGAAAATGTTACGTATCGAACGAGTTACCAGAGACATACGGCTCGTGTACTTGTTGGATTGCCCTCGGAAAATGGTAAGTTCGAACCCCAACGTCGGCAGCCCTTAAGCTTGTTTTCTTACGGCTTCCCTTTCTCACGCCAGACAAATAATTTCCCTGCTTGGCTTATTTCCTTTCATTCTTTCTAGTGCCATCTTCTTTTGTTCTTAGGTAGGGTTTTGATTTCAACGCAGCTCTTTCCCTGTTGATGTCCTTACAATTCTAATGTCCGCCAGCATTTCACCCTGAGTTTGCATTTCCTCCTCTTTCCTTGACGGTTAAAATCAAGTGCCTCCTTTGAAATATGGTTGTCTCCCCACCCGCTAACATTTTATTATTCTTATTTTCTGTTCGATCGGATTCTGATAGGTCCTTTAAAAGACCGTAGCAAATATTTTTCACCTCATCCCCAGACATTGCTTAATAAAAGTCTGTAACTTGTAGTTCATGTTGCTGTTCACGTTTCCAGTTTTGGTTCCTTTAATATTGCTATGCCACTGTATATTAGTCAAATAATATGTAGCCTATCTCCGGATATTTCCAAACTTAAATAGCGAGTGTCAAGAAATTCTGACGAGCCGTTTTCCGCGATATTTACACAAACCACACAATAGACAGACAGATTGATGACAGGCAGACAGACGAAAATTCTATTGAACCCAATTTGGACGTTTGTGTACATAAACTAACATAAGATATAAATTTGAAGGGTATAGGTAAAATTGTAATTTATTTATATACATTTTCTGGCATTAATACGTACTTTCAGATAGGCGTCAGCGAAGATTTTGAGAGTCTATTTGCCTAATCTTCCTTTTTAAGAATAATGATATACCGGTATCAATGAAATTTAACTTTCCCATCATAATTTTGTTATTGTGACTGATAGGGTTTTATGAGCATGGACATAGAGTTTATCAGCCCGAAGTATTTTATGTAGGTTAGGTCATTTAGTCACCAATAACAGTTTTGTTCTAAAATACATCAAAATTGTTCTGCTTTTTTAGACTTGTGATAGAAGAACTACAGTCAAGCTTAACTATAGCAGTAGGGGAAGTTAAAAATCACAAAACATATTTAACATATATTGCATGTAGGCAATATGCAAAGCCCTTCCGTCATGAGGACTGCATGGTAACTGCTTCGAGTTGAACCGAATCCCTTGTGTGTAGACTTCTCTGGTGTACAAGAAATCAAGAGTGTAGCCTCTAGTTAAAGGCGTATACAATGACGTTACTTTCATCTTTAATCACGGGAGAGAACTCTTACCACCGAGTTTGTGGAGTGACATCAAATAAATTTTGATCGTCGATGATTTCATTGCAGGCGTTTCCATGCGTCTGCTTGGTTTTACTGTCTCTCATTCAGGCTGTTGAAATTATAATTTTAGTGCAAGTAGAAACATTAAGATCATCTACTGAAGTAATTATAACTGTAAATCCTACGAATGTGTCATTCATACTGTAGGTACCGCACATTAACATGTTACTTTCAAATTTGAAATTACTTTCCACATAGTGATTGTGACTGTCGAAGACAGTAAACAGAATGTCCTTAAAGCCCTCCTGAAGACCATTATCACCAAGTCTTTATAGTCTCACACCGTGGTTAAACAGTTCGAGTGCCAATGGTGAAAAACACTTTCACCTTCACAGCATTGGCCAGCAGGGTAGGAAAGCTGGTGGTGTACAATTTCTAATTACTATACTGTATAGCCCCCTTGGTGTTATTCGACAGAAGTAGGCTACGCCGACACTCATCATCATCATCATTCTCACACCCATGGGCGTTAAATAGAGAGAAATTGCAACCGGGCTAGCCGAATATGTCCCTGGACCCTCCTGGCACTTTAATCCAAACACTTAATAAATAAATGTTCTTTAATATAAATGTGTAAGTGTATACGTATTTGTCAATTGAGTGCCAAAATCCTGCCTTCCACAGTCTCTCAAAGTGAGGCAACATTCTTTCCAAACGTTCTTTAGTTGAAATTTTAAATAATCATCTGTAATAATTTGAAGTGGAACGTCCACATAGAGAAAATACAGTGCAAGGCATTCAGAATCCTCGGATGATTATAATAATAATGCCGGTAAACTGAATTTGAATAACAACTCTGAAAAGTGAACGCTTTGCCCCCAATCTCTGACGAATTTATGTGTATGCCACGCATTAAAATCTATTTCGTTTCCATCAATTTGTCACGCGGAGTGTGCAAATTGTAAACTCTGTGGATGGATGCCTGGAAGTCGTGCTCTCCAAGTCGCATATGTTTCAATGTTAAGGCACGTACAAAAGTACGATCTTCCTGCCTGCCACCCCACCACTGGCAAGCTGGAAGGAGACCAAAGACGAGCAAAGTGATTAATCAGCAAATAAGGCAACAAGGTAACGAAACCGATACCATACAGACAAATAGCCTCTGGTGAATAACCTCATTTCAGCGCTTGGAACGAAATAGAGTACTGTGCCATAACACATGACAAACTACTCACATCTTCCATATCTTCCACTTTATCAACTTTCATGGCTACTGAATATTTCATTTATAAGAAAAAACTATAGTTTACATCAATCGATATAGCTATTATGAATCGTTAAAAGCAGTGACGTATGCAAGGCTATGTTTACTGTTTCTTACTGGTTTAAACCTCATTGAAACATTTGAAGTTCTCTTTCTATTTAAATAATAAAAAGAACAATAATAATAATATGAAAATAGTAAGTATCATAGCTGGTACAAATAGGTCGGAACAATGGCAGGAGGGTACTCGGAATGCAGGGATGAGTGGCTCAAACGGTTGAGGCGCTGGCCTTCTGGCTCCACTTTGGCAGGTTCGAACTAGCTCTGTCCGGTGGTATTTGAAGTTGCTCAAGTACGTCAGTCTCGTTTCGGTAGACTTACCGGCACGTAAGAGAACTCCTACAGGACAAAATTCCGGCACATCAGCGTCTCCGAAAACCCTCACAGAGAAGTTATGAGGAGATAAAAGCTAAGTTAGGAATGAAGTCGATTGATGAAGTTGTACGCGTTAACCGACTTCGGTCGTGGGGTCATGTGTGGCGAATGGAAGAGGGTAGGTTACCTAGAAAATAACGGACGCGGCCATATATGGATGACCAACATGACGATGGTTAGACTCGGTTTCTAATGATTCAAAGGTAAGTGGAATAGAACTAAACGGGGCCAAAGTGCTGGTTACAAATAGAGGATTTTGGTGGAATTTTGTAAATGCACGGAGGCTTGCGGGCTAAACACTGATAAGCATAAGAGTGTATAATGAATATGTATGTATGTATGTATGTATTAATAGATGGGCTTAGTCGCGTCGGCGGTAGATCTACCTTCTGAGCTCAAGTTGGCGGGTTCGATCCTGGCTCAATCCAGTGGTACTTGAAGGTGCTTAAATACGTCAGCCTCGTGTCAGTAGATTTACTGCCACGTTAAAGAACTCCTGAGGAACAAACTTGTGGCACCTTGTAGTCCTTGAAAACCGTAAAATGTAAAACCAATGACATCAATAATAGACTAATAATAATAATAATAATAATAATAATAATAATAATAATAATAATAATAATAATAATAATAATAATAATATATTATATTAAGTTTTATTATTATTATTATTATTATTATTATTATTATTATTATTATTATTATTATTATTATTATTATTATTATTGTACCGGGAGGTACACCCCAACGCCGCGAATCTAAATGTAGCGCCTAAAAGACTCCTCTACTGGTGAAAGCGTGAAATTTAAACTAGACCAACTTATAAACTTACTCAGAAGATGTCACCACTAAAATATGATATAATTTTGTTATTGTGAAGTTTCCTGAACTGTGTGAATTGCTACTTGTTTTTTTTCTTTTTATCAAGAAGTTTGGACATTCTCTCATAGATGACACTACCAAAAAACTATGATCAAGCACCCTGGTGGGTGGTATAAGAACTTATATTTTAAAGAAATTTTGTTTTCATAAGTTTTTTTTACTAATTGATGTTCATTTATTTTTGGGATGGCAACATTTTTCTTTTCTTTCCGCCAGTTTTGAATCCAGCCAGTCCCTAATTTCTGTAATTAATTTTCTACTAATCAGTCTTCTTCTTCTTCTACTACTTCTTCTTCTTCTTCTTCGATTTTCAGTGTAATTTTTAAATTCACCAATAAAGTGAGAGGGTGTGGCTAGTTTCATTTTGAATGATCTCGAACTTCCCCCGAGGGTTTATAAACTGCGGATTTTCACGTCTCTTGGTCAATTGATCGTCATCTGAACTAGTGTGTGTGTCAAAGCAGGAGGCGGGCGGCGCCTCTTTCATCAGGCAGCAGTACACCGGCAAGGTAATGGCCACTTAACATCTTTATTTCTTGATACCTCCGCAGTTTAACCTGAGGGAAAGGTCCGAATCACTAACTATGTAACCTAGTTTTCCTAAAATGTAACTTTCTGCCGGCTAATGTATAAACTTCATAAATTTTTAACTGTAAATAGTGGATAGAGAGTGATGTACTCTCTCGAGCTCCCCTTCATCTTGCTTTGAGGTGACTACGTTTGTAACTGGCTTTCTTCCTTTCCGTAATGCATTAATTTATCCTTATACTAGTCTCCTCAGTAGTTTGGGAATAGCCCCTGTATCTCCGGCCTAGTGCCCTTTAGGTTTTAAGTGCTCATATCTAGGAATGCAAGAATTCGCCTCCATTCATTTTGTGTTCGGGCCATTTATTTAACCGTTTTTCCTTTTACATGAAGGACCAGTAGGTTGCGTATTAAATACCCCTGTATAATCATTGTCCTATTGTAAGTTGTGCCTTCAGAGGCAAGAATTTGTAGGTTGAAGTTGCCTTGAGTAGGCTTGGAAAACTGAGAGCCTGTTAGCTCTTTTTCAAAGATTTTGTAAGATTATGGATGCCTCTTGAAAGCTAGGTGTTGTAATTTCGGGGAGCAAGTGCTCCGTGAATTAGGGGATTTCTGCCCTTTGAACAAATTGGTGGTCGTCTGTAAATTTGAGCTTGGAGCTCAAAAATTGTAAAACAAGGGGCTTGAAGCCCAAGAGTGTTAAAGTTCTGAATTCTTGGATTTTCTAAGTCTTGTTTCCAAATTGCTATTTTGTACCTGAAATGTCATTGTTATCTCACTAAGTGAAAATTTCTTAAGTTGTTGTTTTTCGAAAATATAACCTTCAGTTTACGTTTTAAATTTAATTCATGACATTGTAGTTAGACCCATTCACCCCGGCACCTTCTTTCACCTCTGCGTTCCACGGGTAACCGCGTAACAATAATAATATTGGTTTACGACCCACTAACTACAATACTTCAACGGATTACAGAGACGCCACGGTGCCGAGTTTTGTCTCCAACGACTGTCCTTACGGGCCGGTAAATATACCGACACGAGGCAGATATGTAGGGCCTATTAGCAACATGAAATTTCTCCAGACTGAGGCCGTTTCGAACCTAGGATTCTGAGCTCAGAAAACCAGAGCTTCTACAATCTGAGCCACTGAACCTTTTTGCTAGTTTCTCATTTTTAGCCACACCTGTGGTCAATAATAATAATAATAATAATAATAATAATAATAATAATAATAATAATAATAATAATAATAATAATAATAATAATAATAATAATAATAATAATAATTTAAATTCCGGTAAATCGCTTTTGAATAACCAGTCTCAAAAGTGAACGCCATCCCACCCCCGTCCCCCTTTTGACAAATTTCTGTGTACGCCATTACTTAAAATTGATTTCGCCTCCATCACAGTGTCACGTGGTACACACTAAAAGCTCTGAGGATGGTATTGAACGTCATGTATGTTGCAGTATGAACAGTGACTGCATGTTTTTTTCATCCTTGAACTAAACAGAACGTCCTCACTGATGATTAATCTTGGCCAGCCTTGCTGTAACAGGTACAGCTGAGAGATATTAGCTGTCCAATGACACACGACACCTATTCGAGTGACGTATAGCTTTCCTTGTAAAGGGGCCTCAGTGGAAATAATAACAATATCGCAATATTTTTGACAACTCTGACATGTAGGGAAAAAGGAACAGGAATAAATGTAATGAATAAAAGATAATCTCAGACAAGTCGAGAGAAGTGGAGCAACATTTTTTTCTTTTAAAACAAATTCTAGTCTATTGTTTCATTTCCTGTATTCTTGGTTTTACTATCCCTTACATCACTCCCTTAGGATGACATGTCTTATAGCTTTTTCTGTTGCCATGGTTAATCATGTTCACTTCTCCTGTAATCTTTAACATCTCCATGTTTTGATGAAAGTAAACTCAACGTCATTACTAATCAGGAGAGAGAAGTCAACTTTGTTTTCAGTCAGTTCAGTATGGGAGCAGAACAGTGAGATAATAGGGAATTCATATTTTATGTGTCTAACAGCCATCTTGCTCTCAGAAATAAACATACTACTAATTTTTGTTGAAGGCTGAAGGAACGTCAGGACCATATAAATCTCTGAAAGTCTTGTTTTTAGATTTCCTGATGGAGAAGCAACCCAGGTTTTTGAGAGTGAATCAATTATGTTCTTGTGTCGTCTGAGCAACGATTATTATTTACATCCATGGAGTCAACTGTGGCTACATGGCATTTCTTTCGAGGGCATGACAATCATAAGAAAAAGGAGAATTGCAGACAGTGCAATAATCCTCTACGGTAAAAATACGCAAAGTGGATCGAATATGCAGTGGGATATGGCATGAGACAACGTCCTTGCAACTACATGCCTTCGGTGAATGATATCTCATCTTCTGGTTCACTTGCCTCCTCTGAAGAAATGCGTTACGGAAGATGGCGTCACAAAATGTGTGACGGAAATGTAACCCTAGCAACCATGCAGGCTGTGATGTAAGTTGTGGATGGATGGTCAGACAATGTTACCTAGCAGCCGTGCAGGCTATGTCTTATGGCTGGTTGTCATGTGAAATTAACAGCTGCTAATGGATGGCCATGATCGAGAGACATATTTATGATCATTTGATTTTCACAAAGGGAAAGTAGTTTCCTTATATGCTCGGCGAAGGTTTTTCAACCTTAGGCTTCTCCTCTGTCGTTCTTCTGCTGAGATGTTTCGCCGCTTATCAGCCTGTTTCTCAGGTTTATCCCTCAATCATATGACTTTCTTTCGAATCTTTGTGCACCTCTGTCAGCTGTTGGGATGGATGTTCCATTTCTATATTCCTTTACGGTCCTCAGATGGAAGGTAAATCCTTATAAATCCAGGTATATCCTGGGTTCTTAGATCTTCTTCAGGATGATTCTTCTGTTTTTCTCAAACGCAGGAACTTCCATTTTGCCTTAAAAACATTCTGGTTTAACTATTGTGCAATCGTGATTTAGTTTTGCCCGGAAGGATATGGATTCCTCTTGAAATTACTATGAGACAGTTATAACAATAATAGCTTCAGTTTGATAAATTTTATTTTTGTTAAATATTATTATGACTGTTTTTTTTTCGTTGAGCTTTGATGTGTTACTCACTTTTCCTTTAGGCTTTCTTTCTTTCTTTCTTTCTTTATTTATTTATTTATTTCTGCCGGCCCCGTAGTGTAGGAGTAGCGTGCCTGCCTCTCGCCCGGAGGCCCCGGGCTCGATTCCCGTCCAGATTAGGGATTTTTCTCTTGACCTGAGGGCTGGTTCGAGGTCCACTCAGCCTACGTGATTAGAATTGAGGAGCTATCTGACGGTGAGATAGCGGTCCCGATCTCGAAAGCCCAGAATAAAGGCCGAGAGGATGCGTCATGCTGACCACACGGCTCCTCGTAATCTGCAGGCCTTTGGGCTGAGCAGCGGTCGCTGGGCAGGCCAAAGCCCTTTCAAGGGCATTAAGTGCCGTGGGGTTTGGTTTGGTTTATTCTTTCTTTCTTTCTTTCTTTCTTTCTTTCTTTCTTTCTTTCTTTCTTTCTTTCTTAATCCGTTTACTCTCCAGGGTTGGTTTTCCCTCGTACTGAGCGAGGGATCCCACATCTTTCGCCTCAAGGGCAGTGTCCTGGAGCGTGAGACTTTGGGTCTGGGGATACAGGTGAGGAGGAAGACCAGTACCTCGACCAAGTGGCCTCACGTACTATGCTAAACAGGGGCCTTGTTGGGGGATGGATATATTGGAGGGGATGGGCAAGGGAGAGGGAAGGAAGCGACCATGGCCTTAAGTTAGGTACCACCCCGGCATTTGGCTGGAAGAGAAGTGGGAAACCACGGAAAACCACTTCGCGGGTAGCTGAGGAGAAAATCGAACCCCCTCTACTCAGTTGACCTCCAGAGGCTGAGTGGACCACGTTCCAGCGCTCGTACCATTTTTCAGATTTCGTTGCAGAGTCGGAAATCGAACCCGGGCCTCCGGGAGGGTGGAAGTTAATCTCACTAACCAACACACCACAGAGGCGTTTCCATTAGTTTTCTTGTAATTTATAAAACGAGGCTGATAACCATATTGTTTTTCCTCCTGATATTACAATTTTCAGCACATCCCTCTGGGAGTTGAAAGATCTTTCGAAGATGTTTCTGTGGATTGTTATTACGAGATGAATACAAAGTCGTGTAAGTTTAATCGATTAATAGATGGCTTCATTATTTATTGACGATGTGCACTATGACCGGTGATGAACTATGCGACTGTTTTTACTAGATTAGAAACCCACGATCTTGGGGTCGAAAGGCCAAAACTGAAATCCGTAGAAGAAGAAATTCTTCTTGATTTTGCATTTCCACCCAGTCATTCCATAATTTAAATCCTGAATGGCAGAGCAAGGAATCGAACCCGAACACGAAGCTAACCACTAGATCACGGCGGCGCTTGGAAACCAGAAAGCAGGCCTTGTATATTACAAGAAAGTAGAAAAAAAGTGCTGAAAGTTAATGACCTCACAGCTCCCACTATGGCGAAGTGACAACTGCCAATAATTGGGCTCACACGGAAGAGCTGTTGATGGCAGGTCGGGTTGATGAACGTCTGATTGATTGATAGAGAGGGTGCCCGCTCAACCCGTTCACCTTGTACTAGGCTATGTTTGGTCAACAGACGACTGGCTGGCGGAATACACGATGAGAATCAGAGCGCCTCCACGTAACGTTATTATTCACCCTCCTTACCAGTTAGCATACTAGCTCCACGGCTAAATGGTTAGCGTGCTGGTGTTTGGGACAGGGTATCCTTGGTTCGATTCCCGGCCGAGTCGGAGATTTTAACCCTCATTGGATAACTGTAAACGTTCGGGGGCTCGGTGTGTGTTCGCCGTAAGAATTCACCATAGGTAGGGACCCGTCCTCACAAAACGTGCAGGTCGGCCATACGGCGTCAACTCGAAAGATCTGCATCAGGCCTCTTCGAAGGATACACGCCATTATTATTATTATTATTATTATTATTATTATTATTATTATTATTATTGTACCAGTTAGTACATATTTAATCCCCTTAGAAGATATCAGAATTTATTGAACGGTACAGTTCCTAGTCCAAAGTTGTGCGAAATTCTTCTTACTTCTCAGATACATACTGTACTGTTGTTTCTCTGACCACTGGCGTGGCGCTATGAAGAGGATTCATGATACCTCTCTTATTACCTTCTCTATCGAGAAGAGTAAAATGGCTCTTTAAATCTTCCCGTTAACCCACCTTGAAGTGGCATGCACCATGTAGCCTTTTCCACGGGTCTTGGACTTCAAATTCAATTTTATGAAAGCATCTCCGTTAATATCCGTTGTACGACTAAGACGCACAAGGTATAAACTAACAGAAATGACATATTCTTAAAAAATGTTATATTCAGTCTTTTTATCTTCCTAATGTTAACGAAGGCATTTGAGAAGTTTATTCATATAAAACCTTACTCTAAGTGATAGCCCGACGTCATATTCAACTGATAATACCATCCTGAATGAGTAGATTAAAAAAATATGTAGTTCGGTTGAAATTATGTCCATCAGTTTCCCAGTTTTAGGGACGCAAGTAGATAGATAACCAGACGGACAGATTGACACCAAAGGGAAAAATCTTTTAGATGAGCAGTATCACGAATTAAACAAATGTTCTCATATAATTGTACAGTCACGCAAGCCTTACGATATTATGTATGTAGATTACGGTGATGACGCTGATGATAATGTTAATAATAATAAAAAATAAAAATAAATAGGCCTATAATAATAATCGTCATCGAGGTATTCTCATGTTTCCTCGGTGTTCAGGTACATTAGGTGGGACTAATATCTAAGCTGAGTGAAAAAGTGTGCATCCTCAGATTTCTCCCATTATATATTTTTCAAATCAATCACTGTTCAGCACTTTCTTCAATATACTGCAGGTTTCAAATATCACTGCCTTCTGCAGTTCAACGTAGCTATTCTACCTGAGGATCAGATCATGATATGCATAATTTGGTGGTGGGGAAGTTACCCTAGTTTTAGCACGACTATTTGAACTACGAAGGGATGTCTCTGATAAGCAGACATTTTTTCCAATCCATTCTTCCGAACAAATTTAGATGATATAGATGTTGATTCCCATACGGAATCTGAAATTTTTGTCCCGAATGAGTAAATTTATAATACCAATATAAATGGTCCGTTATTGGACATTATAAATTTTCCACCTAACTCATCCCTGGTTGCCAGCGTTTCACCCTCGTGTGCTGGAGTTAGCTGGAAAATTTATAATGTCCAATAACGGACCATTTATATTGGTATTATAAATTTACTCATTCGGGACAAAAATTTCAGATTCCGTATGGGAATCAACATCTATATCGTCTGATAGCCAAGCAGGCGTCAATCAATTTTTGGAAAAGAGACAAAGTCTCTCATAGTGCATTGGCATTGCCGGTGGCTCCAAGTAGCCTACGCAGTGGCCTCCACGGTATGCATTATCCAGCGTCTTGGTGGGTGTGCTAGGTACCAACTGATGAGCCCAGCCTAGCACACGAGGGTGAAACGCTGGCAACCAGAAATGAGTTAGCTGGAAAATGTATAATGTCCAATAACGGACTATGTATACTGGTATTATAACAAATTTAGTTCCTAGAAGTGTTGTCCCCCAAAAATGTAAATTCCCGAGTAAAACACGCTATAGTTACATTTCGTGTTTTATTTTTAATGCTCCTCTTATAATTGTTGCTGATTTTAATTATTATTATTATTATTATTATTATTTTTATTATTATTATTATTATTATTATATTACAATTGTTTTGTAAATTACGCAGGGTTGTCTAATGAGAATAATAATAATAATAATAATAATAATAATAATAATAATAATAATAATAATAATAATAATAATAATAATAATAATAATAAGGGATCACCAAACGTAAGTACAGCGTCATTGATCTAGACAGGGTGGGGGCGTGGCAGGGTGGAAGGTCAACAGACTGACTAGCCGGCTGGACTCATGGCAAAGACAGAATACCGGTTTTGCAACATCTTGCATTCTATGCTACAGTAGAGAGCTGTGAGGACTTAATTAAAAGTTCCAAATTTCAAGTTTTTAAGGCTTAAAACAGATATAAACATACATTTTCATACATTTCTAAATATATTTGAGTGTGATTTGATAGAATCTGATGATGTTCATTCAAGAACGAAGCATGTCATTCTATTTTAATAAAGTTATTCCTTTTTAATGTATAATTCTGTTACCATATGTTCAGGTAGTTTATAAATTCATTTATTCAAAATTAGTTTCGGCAGACTTATGAACCTAACAGTTATAGATAAACACAATAAACAACAATATCAAACATATATTTTGATTATGTAACCAAAATAAACATTTTCTTTGCAGGTTACGAGACAATTTGGCGATTTGACCGTCGATATATCAGTCCCGAGCCCAGATGTGGGTTACCATTAAAAATCTGTCTCTGAGTCCGGCATTATGGTACAACAACGCCTGCTCTATGAACCTGATGGAATTTGCTGATTAAAGGTTGGTTGATGAATCCTGAATTAGTTTAGTCCGCACATTGTGCATTGTCATTCAAAACTTAGTGTCCAGTTTTCGCTACTTCTTCATGAACTTTTTCTGAGGACTGGTTTGCTAGTGATTACACGTCGTACTAACGCACTGGAGGTTGGGGAAATACTGGTACTGGGAAAGTATCGGGCTGGACTGTTTCTTGTGCGCTGTGGGGGAGAATTACGAAGTCATCTCCAAAGACTAGGCAAACAAGGTGCATTTTGTTTTTGAAAAGTCTGCCAATATTTACCACTTTGGTTTCCTTTTCCTTTTGTGAATAGCTTTTCCAGATCTACATTATTATTATTATTATTATTATTATTATTATTATTATTATTATTATTATTATTATTATTATTATTATTATTATTACCCAACATGGACAGGAGAGGGGAATAACTGGCAGGGCTTAGAGAGCTGAACAAAGAGACCACACATAATTTTAAATTTTAAAGATATTTCCTAAGGATATTTTCCTTTCCTTTCTTGTATTTCTTTCTTTCTTTAATATTTCGATAATCTTTTCAGAGAACAACACAATTATAAAATTAGTAACAAGCGACATAACAATTTAGAACTGGATATTTACAATCAAAAGCTTTAGCGGTTAATCAACTTCCCTTATTATCTTGCGTTGCCTTTCCTTTGTTGTTTTAATTGTTCATAGTCGACCATCCTTTTAGAGCATTTCCACTTCTTCCATTGATTCGTTCTTTCCGTTAAAATCATCATCACATATTTAATTCCACCATGGTTTCCTTTTAGGTTTAGCTAGCCCAAATGATTTCTGAGTTGCGTTGGTTATTTCTTTAGACAGATCTTGCCACTTTTCCTGTTCAGTTACTTTTATTTCTTCCTGAAATGCTTATAATATTTCTTAAATGATTTGTAGCCTGTGTATATTTCTTAACGTTTTCCTTCCCTCTGTGATTTCTGTGGAGTAACAATTTATGTTTAATTTTAGAGAAGTAATGCTCGGAGTCAAATTCTCTGCTTCTAACTAACTTGACGTTCTTTATTTCCTTCATATTCCTTTTTATATATATGGCTATATGGTCCAGTTCAAATTCACCTAGAATCGAATTTGGAGATATCCATATTTTAGCTCCTCTTGTAAGTTTCTTGAAGGCAGTCGACATTAACTTGAAAGATTTTACAGATAGTCACTAATCTCATTCCATGTTTATTTGTTCCCTTGTGTGCTGAATGTTCTCCTACTATTGGTCTATAAATTCTTTCTCTTCTAATTTGGGCAATCAAGTCTCCTAGTATTATCACTACAATTTATTTTAGAATTTTTAGATAGTTGGTCATCTAAGAGATACCATAATTATTCTGCTTTATTTCTATTGCTGTTGTTGTGTTCATTTATTGGTGCATGGCAATTAAGAAAGGTATACTTTTTTATTTTTGCATTCAATTGTGAGGAGAGATAATCCTTTGGAGCTAGAAGTAGTTTTTGTTTCATAATTTTCATCACAGGTTTACCCTTAAAGAATCTTTAATATTTTGTATCGGTCACATTCTCATCCAAAAATCTGGTCTCTTGTACCGCTAAGATCTAATTATCGTTTCTGTCTAGAAGGCGTTCTACTTCTCCTTGTTTACCAACCTTTAGGTAAAAAAATACATTTAAAGTACCTACAAAAATGTTCCGTTTGAATTTAAGTCTGGAGAGATTCGGAGGATGTTCCGACTCATCCTTATTGCAGACGTTGTGACTTCCCAGAACACTAGGTCCCAATGCATTACTTAACGCAATGCTGGATTTCTCTTTTCGAGGCCGTCACTTCGACAACTAAACTCTTTCTTATCGTGACTCCACTCAGCCGTGATTCAAATATTTTGTGTATCCTGGTTGGTTGGCCTTAAACCTATAAGAAATCAAATATATTTTAAGTCAATTCTTTGTTATACATTCTCACTGGATGCCCATATATTTTCAACCTTCCTTTCCACACTGTATCCGTGATCTTTACGGTGTACTTGTAGAGTAACTCATTTTTGCTTATTTTCAAGTCCCAACTGTAGTTATCTGTGGTGGAAGCATTTACTTTAGGATTTTCCTTTCATTTTCCTTGAGTTCCTGCAGCTCGTCAGTACGATACACATAGAGCCGTGCAGACCTCTCTCTAGTTTTAACATTGTGGTATAGTGTCTGGTTTTGACCTTGTAGGATGTTTCCGTTCTTGTTGATCGTGTCATCAGCCCACGGACTGGTTTGATGCAGCTGTCCATGCAACCCTACCCTGTGCTAAACTTTCAATTTCTACGTAATTATTATTTCCTACATCTATTCTAATCTCTTTGTCATATTCATACCTTGGTCCACTTACAATTCCCTCAAAAACGAAATGAACAAGTCATGGGTGTCTTAAGATGTGTCATATCATTCTAACTCTTCTTTTGGTCAAATTTAGCCAAAATCGTTCTCTGATCAGTTCGACTCAGTATCACTTCATTCGTGATTCGATCTACCCATCTTACTTTCAGCATTCTTCTGTAACACCATATTTCAAAAGCTTCTAGTCTCTCTCTTTCTGAGATAGTTATCGTCCATGTTTCGCTTCCATACAATGCCACGCTCCAAACGAAAGTCTTCAAAAACTATTTCTAATTCCTGTATCAGTGTTCGAAGTGAGCAAATTTATTTGCTTAAGATAGGTCTTCCTTGCTTGTGCTAGTCTGAATTTTGTCCTGCTTACTTTTGCCATCGTTAGTTGTTTCACTACCCTAGTAACAATACTCGTCTACTTTATATAAGACTTAATTTCCTAATCTAATATTTCCTGCATCATCTGACTTCGTTTGACTGCACTCCGGTTACTTATGTTTTGGATATTCTTAATTTTCATCTAGTATTCCTCCTTCAAAACTGTGTTATTAACATTCAACAATTTCTCTAGATCATTTGCAGATTCAGATAAAATCATAGTATCATCGGCCAATTTGAGAATGTTGATTTTCTTTCTTTGGACTGTGGTACCCTTTCAAAATTCCGCTTTGATTTCCTTTACCGCCCCTTCTATATAAACACGGAAAAGGAGAGAGGACAAACTGCAGACTTGCCTCACTCATTTTTGGATTGATGCTTTTTTATCAAAGCCCTCGTTCCTGATCACTGCAGACTGATTTTTTTGTACAGATTGTAGATAATCCTTTTTTCTGTATCTGATCCCAATAACCTTCAGAATCTCAAATAGGTTGGTCCAATAAAAATTATAGAATGCCTATTCAAGATCTATGAATGCGATATACGTGATCTTGAATGGATATCACCCATTCATTGTACTTGTTTAGTGTTAGGCTGTAGGCGAGTTCCACCTTTCTGGCACTTTCCTTGCTGGCCTATTTATCCAGTCCAATGGACTGAATCCGTTCTACGAGGTATTTGAATTTTTCTCTGGTGCCTGCACTACTACTACTACTACTACTACTACTACTACTACTACTACTACTACTAGCACTCGAACATATTTTTAAATTCAGATATTGCGTAATATTTTGATTCTAAACTTGCACAAAATCTTAAAATTAGTTATTCGTTATATGAAAAAGACATCTTCTGCTCCCACAAGTAACCCCCATATGTTAATAGGAACTGCGTTTAAGAAAAAATACTGGACGTTTACTTTGTCGAGGTGCAGCCACCATTTCAGACATGAATTGCTTGCCACGCCAGTTCAAACAAGCTATTATCTTCCTCTGCACTCAGAGAGAGAAACACGACTTCTTCGTAATAAAAAGCTGTTTCTTATTTCCAGTTAAGAGGCGAACATTTACATCACCTGTGCCTACATCTTCCTCTCCCACAGCCAACTGCGGGCAGGCCTGTCTCATTACTCAGCAGGGCTCCTGACAATGATACAGCACTGCAAATATTTCTTGTCTCTTCCAGACATTGTCAGAAAGTAGAAGCGAAACAAGAGATTGTTTCCCCACTCAGTTTGTTACCAATGAGATGGCATGGCACTGCATCCACATACATTGTCGCCCTCCCCTGGCCAATCCTTATCCTCTTCCAAATCAGACGGACCTGGGACGTCTTTCGTGTTCGCATCCTGCATGATCCTTCCATTTCTTTTGGAAGTATCTCAGAAAACCGGACCACAATATTCCGGACTTCGCTTAATCCGGACAGACGTGTAATAATATATAAATGCAATTACAGTATAAACGAGCCCAATGTTGTGGCTGTAAGTAAATGAAGATGACCCAGTTTATCGTATTTGAACAGAGGAAGAGATCGTTGAAAGTGTGATTGCTGCAGAAATCTCTGAGACGGATGAACATGACCAGGATGAAGCAGGCTATATTACTAACCCTAAGCTAAAACTTAGTGAAATTAAACACCATCTAAACATTGTCATTAAGTACGTTGAAGATAACAATTATGAAAACATATCTGCATATTACGAATATTTGAGGTATCTGCGTGAGTTAATTGCACTCATGTACATAAAAACCAGAACACCTTGAAAGACTAGAGATAGGAAGTTCATATTCACAGGGCATGTGCATTAGTGTATTCTGAAGGAATGATTAGCATTCGAACCATATCGGCCGTCAGGTCCAATGTCCACTCCGATATCTCAGCGCACCACCACCGGCTGGTAAAATGTGCCTATGGCTCTCGTTGTCGCTATAAACCGAAGGTAATGGATCAGTGTGACTTAAGCAGACGTGCAGGATGCCTCGCAGACGTATGCGAGAACTTTACCGTCAAGTGAGTGAGTTTGAAAGAGGGCGCATTATTGGCATTGCATCCATCCGAGAAACTGCGGCTCGAGTGGAACGAAGGATGTCGGCAGTGCAACGGGTGTGTACAGAATGATTCACAGAAGGCCGCAGAACACGACGAGATGGGTCTGGTCGCACCATTCAGACCACCACCCGAGAAGATTGACAACTCATCCGAATGGCATTCCAGGACAGATTTTCGTCCTCCTCGACTCTGGCGCAACAGTGGAACAGTGTAACACATCGTACACTATCAGGAGTGACAGTCCGTCGCCATTTATTACGGTCTGGGTTACCGGCACATCGTCCACTTCTCCACCTACCTTCGACTAATGTGTATAAACATGCTAGACTGCAATGGTGTACGGAACGACATCACTGGGGACAGGAATGGCAACAGATAGTGTTTTCGGTCTAATGCAGGTTCACTTGTTTGAAAATGATGGCCACATTTAGGTTCGCCGCAGACAGGGTGAGAGGCATCATATTGACTGCATTCGCAAAAGACATACAGCGCCAACTCAAGGCCTTATGGTGTGGGGTGCTATTGGGTACAGATACAAATCTCAGTTGGTGCGTGTCCAGGGCACTGTGTCCAGTTTGACCTACGTGAATGACATCCTGCGACCCGTAGCCATACCCTTTCTGCACGACACCCCAGACGCCATATTTCAGCAGGACAGTGCGCGACCACATTTTGCTGCACGAACACGTGCCTCCTCGTTGTCACAAAATGTCAGATTGTTGCCCTGGTCCGCCCGATCACCGGACTTATGGCCAATCGAAAAAGTGTGGGACATGGTGAAACAATGGGTGCCGCGCTGTGACTCAATGTCAACCACCAAAGATGACCTGTGGAACCAGGTGAATGCAGCATGGATTGCTTTATCCCAGGACGCCATTCGCGCCTTATACGCATCGATGCCATCACGCATGGAACAAGTTATCAGTGCCCATGAAGGACCCAGTGTCTACTAGGCAACAGGTCACATGCTGAAACTAGGTGAATAAAATGCTAATATTTTCTGCAGAACATACTAGTGAACATGTCCTGTGAATATGAACTTCCTATCTCTATCCTTTCAAGGTGTTCTAAATTTTATGGACATAAGTGAATTAATGAAATTAATATCAAAGGAGGACAACAAAAGATCAGCAGTTTCTTCAAACCAGTAAACGTGTCAAGTGTGGTCAATGAATATGTGCCCTGATTGCCATGTCCTAATTCTGTACTGCACTGGTTATTCTGTATTTTGTGGGGCCTAATACTGTATTGCATTATATCTTGTATACTATTCCGGTTAGCGTGCTGGCCTTTGGCCACAGGGGTCCCGGGTTCGATTCCCGGCAGGGTCGGGAATTTTAACCATCATTGGTTAATTCCTCTGGCACGGGGACTGGGTGTATGTGTCGTTTCCATCATAATTTCATCCTCATCATGAAGCGCAGATCGCCTAAGAGCGTCAAATAGAAAGACCTGCACCTGGCGAACCGAATATGTCATCGGACACTCCCGGCACTAAAAGCCATACGCTATTTCATTTCATTTCTTGTATACTAAATAACGTTGGTAGGCCTATATCTTAAATTTAAAATTCGGTACTGTAATCGTTCTTTTTATTGAACACTGTACTTAAATATGTACTTTGGCTCATTTCATAAGTTATTTTCTTTAATTTGAACTTTCATTACTTCGGACAACCTAGAGCCCCAATTAGTCCGTATTAATGAGGTTCTACTGTACCTCTAATTTTTTTCGAAGTGTTGGATTTCTATGTTTTCTCTCCTTCCGTCCTTCATTGTCTGTGTGTTCGCCTTCTGCCCGGAGAACGGTTGGATCATAAAACAGCACCACCAAGGTTATGCGGTTATACAGATGTAGCAAAATATGGCTGTGACACTATATTGAGGCGTACAAGCCATGATGAGCAGTGATTAAATTTGCCTACCCTTTCCTCACTAAGACAGAATGTGCTATTGCAGCTGGTACGATAAAATGTATGGGATACGAGGCACCTTCATCAAGTAAGTTGCACATGATCATGAGAGGTCAATGAACATCTATTGAGTAACACAGTACAATCCAAACGGGCAGAGAGTCACTACATTACATTTGGGCCCTGTAATCCAGTCTCTGTAAATACCTGTCGGAACGCTTTCTCAATCTTTTATTTACCTGACGATAAAAATCTGCTCCTTGGTCCTGGAACCATCGAAGAACCACCGTTTGAACTCTTTCGTCGTTGGCTAATCTTGCTTGTTCTTTCACCTTGTCTAACACATAGAAGTCGCGTGGTGCAAGATCCGTAATGAATGCAGGGTGCTGCCATACCTCCCATCGAAACAGCTGAAGCGAATCTTGTGTTGCATCGCTGAAACCAGCTTGAACATAATTTCCAATAATCCTGCTGGCGTCGGACGATAGTATGCGCACTGCCCATTGAAGTGTGGTTAACTGCAAGTGGTTATCTCCTCTGGCTATGGGACTGGGTATATAATTCACCCCAATACCCTTCTCTTAATCCTTAACACACCATACTACCATCATCGAGCAACTAACTGAGGGGTTTGGTTCACACAGCTATCAGCTTGCATTCGGGAGATAGTGGGTTCGGACCCCTGTTGGCAGCACTGAGGGTGGTTTTCAGTGGTTTCACATTTTCACACCAGGAAAATGCCGGGGATGTACCTAAATTAAGGCCACAGTCGCTTCTTTCCCACCCATAGCCATTTTCTATCCCATCGACGCCATAGGATCTATCTGTATTGGTGAGACGTTAAGCAAATAGTACAAAAATAAAGATACTACCGTCCACCGCAATCATCAACACTGTTTTCATATGGAACGGGAAGACCACTGAAAGAGTATCACAATTTAAGCACGTACGATAGTGGGTAATACAATGCAATAGGAACCGTATCTAGAAATTAAAACCCTATTCAACTTTGCTAGGAACTAAAACCATATTGTGGGCTTACATTACCTCTGATTGGAAGATCGTAGGTGTAGCGTGAAATATTATAGGTTACCGGTGCTGCATAACGGTGTCGCAGGAAGACTTCGCCGTGAACCGATTGCAATGAGAGCAGCCCATTTCGAACACATCTTCTTCAGTGTCAAATACAGCCTGATGCTACCAAAATTATAGAAGGCAAGATAGAAAGTACACGAAAGTAAACGAGGGCATGGGCGGAATCGGTGCCATTAGCTATAAGTATATTTAAGTGGGGACACTACGAATAATAAAAAAACTCTTTTGAATACAGGGCTTTTGGGAGACAAGTAAAAATAATCGTGCGGAAGGTAGGGAAGAATGTACGCAGTACATAAAACATTGTTTTTACAAACTTAGCGAATTGTTTGTCCGAGGAAGGAGCTTGGAGTAGAGTGCGATGTTTGTTAGGTAGGTAGTGGCTTAGTTTGCCCCTGGGCTTATACCACTCGCAGTACCATGCTTCAGGCAAAGTACAATAAACGAACGTTTTCCCTTTGAAAAATAATCCAATGCATGTCTGCAAAGTCCCAAGTCATTTATTAAATACTACCTGAGCTAAAAATATGTTTTTAAATAGGGCATTATTTTGACGACATTCTTATTTACGGCCCTACAAATCGCCAGATATTTTTGGTACTTATCTCTCAAACACCATGTATGGGAGGTTCGCAATATTTTATTCTTAAAGGCCTTATGAACCCAATATCGTATATGTACTCCTTTTCACACATCGGCCAACACACATTCTATCAGAAAAGCAATACCTTAAAGACTAAGGTTTAAACAAATAACAAATCTCGTGTAGATTACATTTTAAATCGGCCCAAATGTTGTTGTTTTATTCAAAGCCAGATATTAACATTAGATTGCAAACGAAACTTGTTTGTAATTATAGAATTAGGCCCCTAAAATGGCGGTATTGAGGAGGACGTGATTTTCCCCGTTATCGGTGTTCCTGGTGGGCAAGGAATATTATCATGGACGCAGAAACTCCCGAATGGTTCGACATCCACGATGCGGCAACTCTAACGCGGGAAACACGTAATAGGATACTCAATACTGGTCGCCAGCTTTCTGTGAGGAGACGGCACCTGGAGAAGAAGAATATAAATCAGAACAGCCACAAGAACACAAGATACAAGAACAGACAATATTAAATTCATTCCTCCACACATATATTTGATGTCAGAACGGGAATCTGGTCGTAAAACAGGGTTAAATTTACATAAAGTGCTGACCTTAATAAATTGGAGAAAAATTACCAGGAAGAAGAAGACTCTGTATTTTCCAAATAATTATCTAATGGGCACCCTTGCGTGACTTCTGACCCTTTGTCCCTAAGAGGTTATTGTTGTTGACCTCCAGCTGTGATTGTTCTTTCCAGAAGGCTGGTAGGAAGTGGGCTAGGCCGAGAGAGGAACACCTGTTCCACACTGCCCACAACCGTCGCTATGTCTTCATTAGGCAACTTGAATTAGTGTGGGCCCAATCCTTACTCATCACTCCTACCCAGCAACCCACCAGGTAAACTCTTGTACCTCATGTAAGTTTCATTTTATTAGGCTGTAAAACCGACTGTTATGTGGTAGGTTACTATGCTTCTGGAAGGATGTCTGATGTTAACGTTCGAACACTGAAAGTTATAACAGTCTATAATAAATACAAGTGTATGAATATTGTTAACAACAATTGTTTACTTAAATGGAGAAAGAAAGCACACAATGACGTATAATTCTTCTAACTTATTGTTAGCAGGAGCAGGAAACCTAATGGCCATGAGCTTTAAGGCGTCAAGTCTATATGTTCGGACATTGTGTTTAGTCGGTTTGAGTACCGTTTGTCGAAAAAATAATATTGCCAAAATCTGGGGTTCAGTTCCAACTTCTCCGCATTTTTCGTATGGAGTGAAAGCATATGAAGCTGTTAATGGTGATTCGTCCGTTAGATGGAGACGTTAAGCCATGTACAGACTCCTTGGTGCTATTCGACAGAAGTAGGCTGTGTGGCGGCACCGAGTTTCGTCACATAATTAATTTCATCTCATTCACACCTCTGATGAGGTTGACGTCAAGAAGTGCATCCTGTCGTATAAACTCGCTACGAATATTAATCTCACTTCGAGCTCGACCCCTTAGAAAAAAGGGAGAAGGGTTGGACCCACAATTAATAGCAAGAGTGAAACCCCTTGAACAGATTTTACATAACACTGGTAGCAGTAAAAGTCTCGTAATTCAGTTTTTAGTGTCAGACTTAAATAATGAAGAAAATATTAATAACAATAAAAACGGTGGCCTGTAGGGCAAAATTGATGATGATAATAATATCATAATATAATTTATTCCTATTAATAATATATTTCTAATCACATGATTGCGCGCCAAAAGCTTGAATTAAATTCCATATTCTCCACAGTGTTCGTATGAAGTGAAAGCTTTTGACGCTGTTGATGGCGATTCGTCCGTTGGATGGGGACGTTAAGCCACGTGCAGATATAATATATTATTTATATCATATATAATTGTATATTATATATTTGCTATGGAAAAGCACATGTTTCAAAACAGGAAAAATCTATTGTTAAATAAGCACATAGGAAATGAAACCAGGAAGAAATTTGTTAAAACCTTTGTTTGGAGTGTGCTAACTTACAGTTGTGAGACCTGGACTTTGGGAAAACAAGCACAATCAACACTAGAAGCTGCTGAAATGTGGTTCTGGAGAAGACTGACAGGGACGAGTTGGATAGAAAAAAAAACTAATATCCAAATCTCGAATGAGGTTAATAAGAAACGGACCTTAATTTATTCAATAGAGCAGAAGAACGCTAAATTTCTTGGACACGTCCTACGACATGACACCTTTCTCCAGAATGTCTTCGAAGGAAAGGTCCTAGAGAAGAAGTCGAGAGGAAGACCACGTCTCTCATACCTTAGGGACATAATCACTCAGCTGGGTTTTGCTTCCTATGTCACGATGAAAAGGTCTGCTGAAGACCGTGGGATGTGGCTGCAGCGACAAGGCTTAGCCTTTAGATAATGGATGGATGGATGGATGGATGGATGGATGGATGGATGGATGGATGGATGGATGGATGGATGGATGGATGGATGGATGGATTGGATGGATGGATGGATGGATGGATATTACCCGGCGCTGCCCGCGTATTTTATTCTTTCATTTAGGTAGTTCATTACCTGTTGATTATGTGTGAAGATAATTTTTGCAGATTTTGTTATTGTGGCGTTGACTGATTAAGAACTATTTGGTAGTATTGAAATTATTGTTGTGTTTAATTTCAAGTCGTATAGAGTACATTCTTTCTCGTTAATCAACCTAATCTCGATAAGTTTGGACACTTTCTAAATCACCACTTTTCACCATACCTACGCAGCTGAACTGGTACTTAAACGGTATCCAGAGTGCCCCAATACAACTCAGCGACCGCGGAAACTAAGGATTCGACGCTAATATTGGTCGTTTTACATTATTCTCGTATGTCATTCCTTCCCTTAGGTTGGCTAGAAGGTGTTTTATTCCTCCAGTACCTTTTTCGAGATAGTAATTCGTATTTGTACGAAGTATGGTTGAGAGCTATTCTGGCAGATATTGTACACACGTACATCTACAATTCTCGTCATTTTCTCTTTCACACCTTTTCCTTTTAGGATTTCTATTACTTGTTTCAAGTGATTTTTTAAAGTTTTCTTATTTTTGACTTTGATTGATTGTTCATGAACTCTTTTGTAAATTTATAAATTTAGAAATATTGACATGGGTATAACTTTACGTTTAAGCTTGAAATTACTATGTTTTGCCTTAAAGTATATCTTGTGGCAGTCCAGATTGCCTAGGATGTAGTTGATCCTTTCAAACAATAATTAAAAAATGAATATCGATTACTATGATAATAAAAATAAATTATAATGTAATGTATTTACGCGTCGCATTATAGACATGATGTACACGATTCGAACTGCCACCAATCAGCCGAGCGACACCTAAAACTATGTAAACAACATTAATCTCGGTGAATTTGGACATTTTCTTTATCAGCCCTTCTAAATGGCCATGCCAATGGGTGCTGAACTTGGACTAAAACGACATCCAGTGTGTCACTATTCATCTCAGTGACCCCGGAAACTATGGATTCGACATTAATATCGGCTATTTTCGATTAATTTACATGTCACGCCCTTCCCCAGGGGTCTCTTACCCCCACCGTATCTTTTCGAGATAGTAGCTTATATCCGTACCGAGTAGAGGTGGGCTAAACTGTTATTTTCCAATAACATGTTCCAACGTTCCAGTTCCACTGAGGTAACATGTTCCAGAAACATGTTATAAAAATGACATTTTCCAAAACTAGCAAAACATAATGTTACTCAACGAAGTTGTTATTAGAAGGCACAAGATATCTTGACGGATGACTGATACAGCGCAATCAGTAGAAGGGAGGTGGGTGTCCACCTCCGTCCACCTCCTCGGGGGCCCGGGTTCGATTTCCGGCACTGCCAAAAATGTAAGAATGCCAGGAAGGCTGGTATGTGGTTAAAATGGTACATGCAGCTCACCTCCATTGGGAGTGTGCCTGAAAAGAGCTGGACCACCACGGGATGAGGACAAGAGTTTGCATTTGCAGTAGAATGGGCGTTATTTCTTGAAAATTATTTATATGCAATCTACCGCCGTGCCTCTCTGACCACGCAGCCACGTATAGCGTAGTATATTACACCGACAGCTGTATGAATTGGGTTTGAAAATGACCGGAAACGCCTCCACTGGTAGCCGCGACGTGACGGTTTCGATTAATTACTGCCGATAAGTATTTAGTGTACAGAAATAGAACAAAACTGAACCTAGGAAGCATTTTATATGTACACTGGGGCTTGCCCGTTTCACTAGACCTTCTATATTTCTGTACTGAATTGCAATAAATTAATTAAATAAGTACATGCAGTACATTCAAAAAGAGAAAATGGAGACGTTCAAAACCGATAACAGGCTATATAGACGTTGCATTTAGCGACACTGGCTCTTGAATAGGCCACCGAGCGAGTAGGTATGCGCTTTGAACCTAACTGTGAATTTGCATTCGAGAAATCATGGGTTAGAAATCCACTGTCGACAGCTCTGAACCACGGAAGGTTTCCCATTTCTGCACCAGGCAAATGCTGAGGCAGTATCTTAATTAAGGCCATGACCACTTCCTTCCCAATCCTAAATTCCTAGACCTGTCTTGTCCCATTGTTGCCAAAAAAGCTGCCTGTGGCGGTGCGACGTAGAGTAAAATAATAAATAAATAAATAAATAAATAAATAAATAAATAAATAAATAAATAAATAAATAAATAAATAAGTAAATAAATAAATAAATAAATAAATAAATAAATAAATAAATAAATAAATAAATAAATAAATAAATAAATAGGCCATTGGTCCGTATTGAATTTAGGTTGTTATTTAAAAACTATTCAGATACGTTTCATAGTACAAAAATAAGTAGGGCCCATCATGTTATCACAAACAGAACAACACATGCTATTAAAACAATATATTAGTCAAACATAAAACTTATTAACACAAAATGCATATGAATAAAAATAAATCTTTGTAAATACGCTTGTATCATGAAAGGAAGGTCTTAAAATTATGCAATATAAAAATTCTTAAGATTAAGCAAATAAGAAATTTACCGTAGCCTACAGTATGCCTAAACAATTTCTTCTATTACATCAATAACTTAAATTGACCACTTAGTTAAAGTAATGCAGAAAGATAAAAATTTAGTTAAATATCATACATTGTTACGAAAATCAAGAAAGAGAAGACAATACAAAATACCATACACCAGAACAAAACCACACTTAGAAACAGATATAGCTTTATGAACGTTAATAATAGAATGTCCGAAATTATGCTGATCAATTAATTTTCTAAATATAATCCTCACTCTTCATAATAGGTCCACGCGTTTTCAACCTAACCTATGCTGACGGTGGAATTGCTGAGGATCCAAACAAAAAGTCGGATTAAATACTGTGGATGCACTTGTATACTCGATTATAGCATTACACAAGATGCAGAGACCCATTTTCACAAGATCACAAATGTGACTTAGGGCTATAAACCGGAATTCCTATTTAAAAACAGTATCCTCTGAAGATGCTTTGCACTTAACCGCGTTCGGCGTTCGTTGATTATTTTCCCAGCTTTAGAGAAAATACTTTCACTTGGTGCTGAGGTGGCTAGCATGTTAAATCGTGATTTAACCAACTTGGCCATCGTGCGGTACAAGTACTGGTTTTTCTTCCACCATGAAAGTCGATATTGGCCTCTCTGCAGGTAGTTCTCGTCCAAGAATCTATTTATTTCTACTGCTCCAGCAGATGTTGGTGTTCCCGCAATTGTACGAAGGTATATTAGTAAAAACATTACTTTCTGAAAACAATTATAAGGTGTGATATGAGTTTATAACCTACCTGTTGGCTTTTGTGACGACACTATTCTGTCAAAATCCTCCCAAACAGAGTACACTCCGTCGCTGGGACTGTTTTCCACAGACAACTGGACACCTTCATGTCTTCTCTCCTCTGCTGCAGCCACCACACCATCCTTATTTATGATATGTGTCATTAATTCAGTGGCGTATTTCTTTACTGATTCAGCAGCAGATTGGTCAGAAAACGCTAGGAGCTTAAATTGAGGATCTAGAAGTGTTGAGGAAGCAGGAGTCTTTCTGTACTGTATATTTTTAAACCTGGTAGTTAGTTTGACACTATCAAGTACCATCGGGTGCAGATTTCCTTTCTGAAGTTTCTCACAAACAGATGTGAGACCCTTTGTCAAGATGACCACCTGACTGCCGGTTATATACTGCTCTGCACTCATCCCTATCGTTACATCATCCAATGGTTCAGAGCTTTGCAAAGTTTTCCACAAATCGTCCACTATTCTTCACACAGGACTGGAATGCCCTTGTTGATGAGGGCCACTGTTGTCTTCACCGCGTCCTGGAGTTCCGAAATCCTTTCTAGCATATGGTATGTGGAGTTCCACCTCGTTGGTACTTCCTGAAGTAGTTTCTTGGGAGTAGCTGCCCCTAAATTTATTTGGGCTGTCATAAGTTTTTTCGTCGCAGTGGTGCTTCTTTTGAAAAAGGCAACAATGTTCTTCATTTTATCCTGGAGCAGAACCGTGACCTTCAGGGCATCACGCACAATTAAATTCAAGGTGTGAGCGAAGCACGGGCAGTGTTTCAGGCCCAAATCGTCTGTCACGGCTTTCTTGATATAGGGTGAGCTGTCTGTGACAACAGCTAAAATTTTCCATGTGAGGTGAAATTTATCAGTGATCTTCTTAATTCCCTCTGCTAGATTCTTACTAGTGTGTGAAACAGGCGTTGACGAACACTCAAGTAGAACTGATATCAGTCTGAAGTCATGATTTATAAAATGAGCTGCCACAGCTAAATATCTTTCACCATTTTTAGAGGTTCAGCAGTCCGTAGTCAGACAGACACTGGAGACAGACATTAGACGATTACGAACAACGTTCACACATAGTCATATTCTGCAAGGATCATACTGTTAGAAATAGCCTTTCTATTAGGCAGTTGGTAGCCCGGGTTAAGTCTGGCAACAACATCGAGAAAACCTTTATCATCTACTATTCAAAATGGTTGAAGGTCTGTTGTAAACAGTTTAAGAAGTAGGTTGTGCATTTTCTTCCTCTTTTCCGCATTCATTGACTTTTGTGGAAGAGATAAAAATGATTTTACAGATGTCTGTCTTACTGTGGGAAGTTGTGGTGTTTGTGGCGGATGTGTTTCGATTGTGAATGGACCGGGTAAATTGTCAATTTGTGATCCTACATTTTCATTCTAAATTGACGGCATAGTAATGGATACGAGGCTGTCTTCATTGTGATCATGAGTAAAGGTGGAAGTTGAAGTGGCGGAGATTGAATGGGCGCACAGCCTTACAGTAGGATGCTTTCTAGCGAGATGTTTTTTTTAGGTTAATGACTATAGATTTAAAACATAGCTTTTGACCACATATATCATAAAAAATCTAATTTATTTACAGCGTCAGTTACTGAAAAATATGTCCATATATAACATGTTCTCTGTCTTTTATTCATCTTAAATCTGAGAGATTACTCGAAACGTTACAACTTGACGGAACGAGGATATGCTTCTGGAATTGGCACGCTTTGGCTGTTGTCTGAACGCAACACTCAATTGGTGTGGAACAGTATTCCATAAAATAACCACGAAGCATAGGCCTATAAAGAGAAAGAGGCAGGTAATTGCATAGCAGATACAGTACGATGGAACACTGCTCCAAGTTCACGAGAAATCTCGCGAAACTTTATAATATATTCAGTACGTACTCACAGTGCAAGCTAATAGCTCAGTCGTCAGCGAGAATACCAGCTATGCTGTAAACACAAACATGAGCACGTGTTCATGTTAACGTTTATTGGTTGAATTCTACCGCAGGACGCCTGCGCAAAGACATCAAAATAGTTCATTAGCCAGGTCATGACATAATGCGATCCTACATGCACAATGTCCAAAATATAATTTATCAAATAATTTCAGTCAGAATAACATGCAAGAACCGATTCATTGTCATTAATATAAGCATGCAATTCAATATGAATAATGCCGGGTACCCATGCACTTACGCTTAACCCGCCATGTTGAATCTCTAACTTCTATGACATCGTCTGTTTGCGCCGTATTGAATATTTAACAACAATGACATCGTCCGGTCGCGAAGGCTCGACGAAATTTTACCTCCATTCACTTCCGTAGATTGGGCATGGAGTCGTTCATTATCAGATTCTAATTAGTTAAAGTACTTAATTTCAATTTTCTTTCATATTGCTTTTTCGAAACTATATTTCCTTTCTAGAATGTAATTTCCTTTAAGTATTAAATATTAAAAGTGTGAATTTTTCCTTATATGTGCTCCTGTGAATGATTTATTACATATGTACATTTTGGGCACAACCTGAAATACATCAACCTTACGTAATTTATTTCTTTTCTGAGATGTTAAATATCCAGGTGTCATACGTCATTCGCTTCTTGTTTATTCATCACGGACAGTGAATATAATTTGCTTCGTAATCCATATCATAATTGTATTTCATCTACACGTTAACATCAGTAGTATCCGACAACAGTCTGACAGTGACGTAATCGCGTCAACCAGGCGTGGTAATGACAGTTTCCAGACAAGCACACGTGGCTCTTGTCATGTGCTCGGAAGTAGCTTGACCATTCTCTAGAACGTGAAGACCGTGGATGGATACTTGGTGTTCTTTGTTTACATCAGTTTCAGTTCTCTCGATGACGGCAGAATAACATTTTCAACACACTAAAGTTGTCTGCTTGCACTTGCACTGTGCATGCACAGAACGAATTTCCTAGGAATACAGGAAGAGAACGATGACGCTATAGCTAAAACTACTACTAGCTATCCATAACACATGGGCATATCGAATAAGGAAGACGAAGCATCAACCATGTAAATGCTTTATCCATTGTGAAACCACGTTCAACATGAAATAAACTGAATCAACCAGAAGCATGCTAAGTCGTAATCAACTGAAATATCAACCAATCAATCAATCAATCAATCAATCAATCAATCAATCAATCAATCAATCAATCAATCAATCAATCAATCAATCAATCAATCTATCTATCTATCTATCTATCTATCTATCTATCTATCTATCTATCTATCTATCTATCTATCTATCTATCTATCTATCTATCTATCTATCTATCTATCTATCTATCTATCTATCTATCTATCTATCTATCTATCTATCTATCTATCTATCTATCTATCTATCTATCTATCTATCTATCTATCTATCTATCTATCTATCTATCTATCTATCTATCTATCTATCTATCTATCAATACTGATCTGCATTTAGGGCAGTCGCCCAGGTGGCATATTCCCTATCTGTCGTTTTCCTAGTCTTTTCTTAAACGATTGTAATGAAATTGGAAATATATTGAACATCTCCTTTGGTAAGTTATTCCAATCCTTAACTACCCCTTCCTATGAACGAATTGTAAGTATCTAGGTGTTAATATAAGGAAGGATCTTCACTGGGGTAATCATATAAATGTGATTGTAAATAAAGGGTACAGATCTCTGCACATGGTTATGAGCGTGTTTAGGGGTTGTAGTAAGGATGTAAAGGAGAGGGCATATAAGTTTCTGGTAAGAACCCAACTAGAGTATGGTTCCAGTATATGAGACCCTCACCAGGATTACCTGATTCAAGAACTAGAAAAAATCCAAAGAAAAGCAGCTCGATTTGTTCTGGGTGATTTCCGACAAAAGAGTAGCGTTACAAAAATGTTTGCAAAGTTTGGGTTGGGAAGAATTGAGAGAAAGAAGAAGAGCTGCCCGACTAAGTGGTATGTTCCGAGCTGTCAGCGGAGAGATGGCGTGGAATGACATTAGTAGACGAATAAGTTTGAGTGGCGTTTATAAAAGTAGGAAAGATTACAATATGAAGATAAAGTTGGAATTCAAGAGGACAAACTGGGTCAAATATTCATTTATAGGAAGGGGAGTTATGGATTGGAATAACTTACCAAGGGAGACGTTCAATAAATTTCCAATTTCTTTGAAATCATTTAGGAAAAGGCTAGGAAAGCAACAGATAGGGAATCTGCCACCTGGGCGACTGCCCTAAATGCAGATCAGTATTGATTGATTGAATATTTGCCCCAAAGTGTCCTCTTGAATTCCAATTTTATCTTCATATTGTGATCTTTTCTACTTTTAAAGGCACCACTCAAATTTACTCGTCTATTAATGTCATAGGCGAATACATTCAAAAAGTCATAAAATATAAGCGTACAAAACCATGTTCCATATATATTGAAGTAGTCGCATTTAGCAACAGTTTGAGTGAACGGAAGTTCCATAATCTCATAATATTCAGCCTTTTATGTATGGAATGAAAATCATTAGCAGAATTTTCACAAAAAACGTGTGTGAAATTGCGAAATACCTTAACATATTATGGAAAAATATAACCTTCAACATAAAAATACTAAAAGTGGTATGAATAGGCTACAGGCCACGCATTGAATTTAATTTATTACACGCTCTCTATCTACGTTTCACAGTGCAGAAATACAGTAGATATTGCGTTATCACAAATAAGTGATCACACATTGTAAAAACAGCTAACATAAAATAAATAATTGAGCAAGCTGGACGTGCAATTAGCGTCGCGCAACTGTGAGCTTGCATTCGGGAGATAGTGGGTTCGCATACCACTGTCGGCAGCCCTGAAGATGGCTTCCCGTAGTTTCCCTTTTTCACACCAGGCAAATGCTTGGGCTGTAACTTAATTAAGGCCACGGCCAGTTCCTTCCCACTCTTTCCCCTTTCCTATCCGACCTTCGCCAAAATGCTTATCTGCGTCAATACAATGTAAAAAGAGTTTTAAAAAATCAAATATAAAATCAGTGAACATAAAATGCATATGCATAGATTACAAATTGTTATAAATACCTTTTATCGTGAAAACCAGCTCTTGAAATAGCACACAAAACAAATAATTTGAACAATAAACAAACTTACTTCACAATATGCATAATCAAATTCTTCATATTCGATGGTCAGTAAATCAAGGAGAAGGCAATACAAAATAATATCACACATTCTAGGAACAAATTTATCAGAATGGATATTTTAAAAAATGAACGGATGTCTGTTTCCCTGTGACAGGTAGTGGTGGTGATTGAAATTTTCGCCTGTGGATGCGTTGGGTATAATATTAATGCTGTTCCAACATTTTAATTACAATTACAAACTAATTTATGTAGTCATCTTCGTTACATTGTGAGTACCGGTAGAAATTGAAGAGGCTGAGTTTGAATGGGCTCGCATACAATAATGTCATTAGCTTTACGTCGCATTAACTACTTTCACGGTTTTCGGAGACGCCGAGGTGCTGGAATTTAGTCCCGCAGGAGTTCTTTTACTTGCCAGTAAGTCTGTCGACACGAGGCTGACGTATTTGAGCACCTTCAAATATCACCGGACTACCAGGATCGAACCTGCCAAATTAGGGTCAGAAGGCCAGCGCCTCTACTGTCTGAGCCACTCAACCCTGCAGATTTAAAACAGCCTTGATCACAAATATCATACGAAGTGAATTTATTGACATTGTCATTCACTGATAAACATGTCTTTATTTTGGTTAACCTGTGTTCGATTTTTATTCATTATAAACCTCAGCGGAATACTTTCGAAACGTTACGACCTTCCAGTGTAACGATACGCTTCAGAAATTATAATACTGTGGCTGTTACCTGGACGTAATACTCGGCTGTAGTGGAGCTTAGGCTGTTACCACGACAGAACATTCATTGTTATGATGGAACAGTGTTCCACAGAGCTTAGGCTGTTACCTCGAGAGAACATTCATTGTTATGATGGAACAGTGTTCCACAGAGCTTAGGCTGTTACCTCGAGAGAACATTCATTGCAATGGGACAGTGTTCCACAGACCTTGGGCTGTTATCTCAGCAGAACATTCATTGCGATGGAACAGTGTTCCACAAAGCTCAGATTATTACCTCAACAACACTCTCGTTGCGATGGAACTGGAACAGCGTTCCATAGAATAACAACGAAACGTGCGCTCTGGTTGGTACCTCAGCACAAAACTCGTTACGGTGCAACAGTGTTCCAAGTTCACGGGATTCAGTCAAAAACGATGTTATGTTGTAATGAACTTCAGTAATGATCAATTAATGTAGAATGACGGAATGACAAATGAAATAATGAAGGGTTGAGGAAGAACAACTGTTACAAATATAACAAGGTTATTTGAGTAACATATTATTCTGGTAGCATGTTACCAGGCTCGAACACTGTCATATGAAGTGAATTTATTGACATTGTCATTCACTGATAAACATGTCTTTATTGTTACGTTAAATACCCCCCATCTCTAGCACCGAGTTTGGTTGAGAGCTGTGATGAGGTATGACCTTCAATATAAAGGCCTACGGAGTGTCAGTATTCATCTACGCGACCCCGAAAAGTATGGATTCGACAGTAATAATCGTCGTTTTCGATTATTTTTAGTATCATCCTTTCCGCCAAGTGTGCAAGGGATGTCTTACCCCACGTAATAAATTTTCCATTTTTCTATAGTAAGTCATGTGTGCGCCAATTCTGGTTCAGAGCTATGCTGCAATATAAAGCATCGGTCATTTTGGACTTTTTTCATCCCTTCTCAACCTCCATTCCGGCTGGGCCTGACTTATACAGTATCCAAAGTGTCACGGTGTTAGGGGAGTCCTGCCCCCGCAGTCACTTTTTGTTTGTTTGTTTGTTTGTTTGTTTGTTTGTTTGTTTGTTTGTTTGTTTGTTTGTTTGTTTGAAAGCTATGGTGGAACATACATTCATCCATAATCTCTCTTATTTTGGATATTTTCCTTTTTTTTACCCCTTCTCACCCCAGTACCAGTGCGGGTGAACTTGGACTTAAACGACATCTGTAGTGTCAATATTAATCTCAGCGACGCCGAAAACTATGGATTCTACATTAATATTCTTCTTTTATATTATTTTTATACTTCATCTCCTTTCCACTTCCGCTCAGAGGAGTGCACACACATAAATCCATAAACTGGGCCATTTTTTAATTTTTTATTTACTTTTTCAGCTCTTCTCACCCCCATGCCAATGTAGACTGAACATTGAATCAAACGACATGCGGAGTGTCACTGTTCATCTCAGCGTCTCCGAAATCTATGGTTTCGACACTACTTTCTATTTTATTTATATACTAGCAAATGTAGGTACCCGTGCTTCCCTACGGTATTCTACATTGTATTCGAACATCGAAGTAAATACTGTTCATGAAGTAAACATGATTTTAAAATTGCATGTCTCTTAGCGTCATCCGGGAAACCGCATGGGCAGGTCCCCATACGTTGCTTCCAATGCAAAGTGTTTGTTACGGATTTGTGATGATAACGGCAGGCTCACTTGCCTACTGCCATCACAATCGAGTTGGGAAATTTACATTAAAATCGCGGACCCCATTGCCTACTGCGCGGTCGCAATCGATTTGGGGTGTTTTCGTTACAATGGCAGGCCCCTATCCTACTTCCAGACAGATTAAAGTTGAGGAGGTTTCATTACAAAGGTAGGCAACTTCTTTACTACCAGTCGAAATTGAGTTGTGCAGTTATCATTATAATGACAGGCCACATTTCCTACTGCCAGCCAGCTTACTTCCAGTCACACAAATTTGGTGAGTTCCATCAAAGCAGCAGGCCACTATGCCTAATGCCAGTCATATTTTAGATGGGTACATTTGTTTATAATGGCGGGAACCCTTGCCTGCAGCCAAACACAATCGGGTAGCGGAGTTTTAAACAAAACTGCATGCTCCCTTGCCTTCTGCAAGTCAAATCGAGAAGTGAATTATTCATTACAATTGTAGGCCTTCCTTACTAATACCAGTTACACAGGAGTTGGTGAAGGACCCCATTCCTACTGCCAATCAGAGTCGGTGTGGGGAGTACTGATTACAATTACAGACACACCCTTTCTCGATCGCTACAAATCGATATCAGTAAATATATATAGATCGACATACGAAAGTACATGCTTGTTTACAATATTGCAGACCTTCATTTACAGATTAACTGCTGATTACGTCATATCGACAAAGGATTGTACCGTAAAACGCCGGATTGAGCGGCCCAAATGGCTGCTCCTATGATATCTCATCTATTCATGGGTCAGTCTGAGTTAGAAAAGTTGAATAGGGTAAAATTTGTATAAGATTATCTCACATTGCATTACTTTTTGGATAATTACAGTATGTGACAGCTACATACTTAGCATTTGGCTCACATTTGGCTACTAGGTGGCCCCATTTTCGTGTAGAGTTTGATGATTCTGTCTTTCCTGTAAGTGATTGAAAGTATGAATTATGCATTGAAAAGCCCATATTTACTTAACATCGAGAAATAGAGAAAGATCAAACGTAAAAGGGATACAGGTACGACAAAAAGTCATAACACCAAGATTGTAGATCACTCCAAATTGAACGTTGTTTGTGCCATTCGTTTTGTGATAAGACTTCTCGAAGGTTTGCACCATCATTAAAATTGCCTCCATATTTCGATATTCTTCGGGGAAAAAAGTAAAAAAATTAAAGATCGTGGAAGTTTTCCGTCCGTTACAGGCTAAAACGTATAATTTTGGCAAATTTCAATTTTCTTGTTCGTCTGACAGATTATGCCGCAAATTGGATTTTTGGCGAGGAGGGTGAAAATCAGGACTTCCAGGAAATTAAACGAAAACAATGCGCAGATGGTCATTATTATCCCTTAAACGGGTAGTTGTACAATAATTTCGCCGAAATAGTCAATGTAGAGGCACACAGTCGTTACGATTTTATTTATATAGATAGATCAGTAATCTGCTCCTGGTACAGCACTTTTAGGCTATGTCCACTGGACTTAACCTGCAAAACCGACCGTTCATGATATCTCCCTTAATAATCCTCCTGTCTAAAAAATGCACATGAAAAAAAAATGTTTTAGAAATGGATTTCCATCAAGTTTGGTCGATTTCCAGTCAGGTAGGTCTTGTACTGTAAATACTGTGGAAGAGTAAAAACACCATTTCGGTTCCCTATAAACCGCCAGTCCATTCATGGAACATGAAATGTTATTGACCTCTAAATCCTACCTTTGGACAGGTGGATGCTAAATATAAAGTTTGGTTGAAATATCTTCAGTAGTTTTCGAGTAGTAAGAAATACGCTTTACACGCACCCGCTCTTGAGTTAAGTCCGGTGAGTCTTGTCCAGAAAAACGGTCCGTTAATGATATCTCCCTTATTAATCCTGGTATAGAAATGATGCACATGAGAAAAAAGGTTTAGAAATTAATTTCCATTAAGGCAGGTGGATTTCCCTTAGGTAGGGTTGTGTATATTTTGTGGGAGTGCAAAATCACGCTTTCCGTTTCGTATAAACCCTCAGTAAGTTCAGGGATTTAGGAACGGTACTTGCCCTAAAACCTACCCAAGGACAGGTGGTTTCTAAATATCAAGTTAGGTGGAAATGTATGCAGTAATTTCCAAGTTATAGACAAACAAACAAACAAACAAACAAACAAACAAACAAACAAACAAACACCAATGCTAAAAATATGTAGATGGTCATTATTACACCTGAAACGGATAACTGTACGGAAATTTCGCCAAAACAATAAATGTCCAGACAGGCTCTAGAAGTGCAGACCTTTATATCGAGAGTTACTGCTTTGAAACTGTACGACATATCTACAAATGGACTTCACCAACAGATGCCTCTTTCAGTGTTCTACATAGGTGGTCCTATGAAATCTTCTCGTATCTCATATATTTATAGGTTAGATTGAGTTAGAATCATTGAATGGGGTGAAATTTTGTACAGTTTTCACATACTAATTTATATTTTGATTCTCATGTGACAGCTAGAATCGTACAATCTGGCTATCGCATGGCCACTGGCCATGTTAATGTGCATGCCAAATGTCATGATTCTGTCTTTCCTATAAGTGTGCCAAATGATAACATATACGTGTAAAAGTACAAAATTAACTTGAAATCGAGAAATACAGCTTTATTTAACATATAAGGGATAGAAATACGACAAAAAGTCATAGTACCAAAGTTGTAGATCTTTCCAAAATGAAACGAAATTCTGCTTTCTTATGTGATACGACTTACCGATTAGCCACCAATTATTCAGAAACGAAGGTCTGCACCGCCGTTAAAACTGCATCTATATTTCAGTACTTTCCGGGGCCAAAACTTACATTTACATAGCTTAGAATAATTCCTCAAAGAAAGGACTGTCCAGCTTTCGGGATTAGCACTCGCATACATACGGAGTAATTAAGGAAGAAAATAATACAGTTAAGTTGAAATTAATAGAAAATGTATTATAACTGAGGACAGCCGGGTGACTACAAATATGTAAATACCAAGTGAATGTACTGGGAAATCAAATGCCCCTCAATAAATTACGCTGGTGTGAGTTATGGATATAAGGAAGTTGTAACAGAGGAGAAATGTAGGCGCAGGGATTCTTAGGTAAACGGATAAGAAGATGACTAATTGTGTTATTACTTAAGCTATTCGAGGAGGGTTATAAACTCCAATGATATTCCGCCAATCGCCCTCAGAATGGCCTATTGACGCCTCTCTTGCTTTCTACCCAACGAACAACCACAAATTTAAAGGAATGAGGAGGAAAATAGCAAAAGGTTACTTCCCTGGTGGCAAGCAGTCAGAGACGTTGCCATGGTAACCTGTAGGTTCGTTGTCGGTCTGTCGGTCACTCAATCCAGACCATGATACCCGCAGAAAATAGTACATTTCTCCGTCATTTGAAGAGTAAGGTAAATTATGAACATAACAAAAGTTGTTTATAATGAATAGACGTTTCACATACGACCCACGGAGTTTACAAAAAATCAATATTATAAGAGAAAATAAGAGCAAAACCTTTCTGGTTTCCCTATAAACCCGCCGTCTATTCAAGGATTTTAAAATGATATGCATATCAATTTCTCCGGATGAGTATACTCTAAATATGAAGTTTGGTTGAGATCTATCGAGCCTTCTCGCCGTGATGGTGGAACAAACAGACAGACAGACACGAAAAATAAAAACCACCGATTAGGTCTTGGGTTGACCTAAGAAGGATAATCTGAAAAGTTGGCAAAACAAACGAAATTACAAACAGCGGACCCCCTACAATTTGTTTATATAGATGCCACCCCCTCTGGACCACAACCGCTAGGGTGGGTTACCCCCACATTGCTATTTTGAGACAGTTATATGTGTATTAAAATTAGCTTTGTCGTGTCCTTGTACGGCAAATTGAATATTTCGTCTATATTAGCCTATGTTAATATGACAAAGGGCCTAAATCTAAGGAATGGAGAGGAGTATTAAAATTTCCTGTAGATGGGATTACCCGCAGGGTCCTAAAAGTTAGGTATACAAAATTTTGTTCAAATTGGTGGAACGGTATGGATTTGTATAAGGTACAGACAGATAGACAGACAGAAAGACAGACATACGGGCATTCTATTTTATATATAAAAAACCAAATCCCATGGCACTACAGCCCTCGAAGGGCCTTGGCCTACCAAGTGACCGCTTCTCAGCCCGAAGGCCTGCAAATTACGACGTGTCGTGTGGTCAGCACGACGAGTCCTCTCGGCCGTTATTCTTGGCTTTCTAGACCGGGGCCGCTATCTAACTGTCATATAGATCCTCAATTCTAATACGTAGGCTCAGTGGACCTCGAACCAGCCCTCAGGTCCAGGTAAAAATCCCCGACCTGGCCGGGAATCGAACCCGGGGCCTCTGTGTAAGAGGCAGGCACGCTACCCCTACAACACGGGGTCGGCGCCTTATATATATATAGGTTATTATTATTATTATTATTATTATTATTATTATTATTAAATGTACCGAGATCGATAGCTGCAGTCGCCTAAGTGCGGCCAGTATCCAGTAATCGGGAGATAGTGGGTTCGAGCCCCACTGTCGGCAGCCCTGAAGATGGTTTTCCGGGTTTTCCCATTTTCACACCGGGCAAATGCCGGGGCTGTACCTTAATTAAGGTCATGGCCGCTTCCTTCCAATTCCAAGGCCTTTCCTATCCTATCGTCGCCATAAGACCTATCTGTGTCGGTGCGACGTAAAGCAAATAGCAATATATATGTATATATTAAATGTAGTATTATTCTACTTTCTTCGAACTTGGCCAGACTACGTGTCTATCACTACTACACGGGATGCCTTTTGACGTCGTTTAATGGTGGCCATTCTGAAGCGAAATGGCTCGCATCCTCTCAGAAAGATGCAGGAGCATCAAGAAAAATCGTGGTAGATTCAAAGACGAGGGACTAAAAGAAATTGTGTTGATGAATCAGTATTGTCATAGTTGTAAAGACACTCCTCCCCCCATGCACACACGCACACACTGTCACTCACTTTGCGGCTGTATATGATGTGAGAATTGAATTATTTCCTTTGCTTCTAATTAAGCTCATAATGATATAATGATGTAGTTTTCACTTTTAGTACTTGCTGGCCAGCACTGAGGTCTCTTTACATGCCGTCTTGCGTGCATGAATGTCTCCTGTATACATTGTGGTCATTAAAATCTCGACACCAAACCACCGTTTTCCCACTCATGCAAATGAATAATAAGCAGAACTAGAGAAGTACTTATGTAAAATGAGATGTTCTGTTAGCGTGCAGGGGATCTTGTCACGGATATAATTAAGATTCTAAGCAACTACCAGTTGCTGCTTTTGGAGATGTACTGGAAGCTCTCTCTACAGACAAAGAGAAAATTACTGGAAAATATTGTTGGAGTTGATTCCATTACATGTTCCTCGCCCCAGTACTAGGCAAAAGTGTATTTTCCGCCTGCCTAAAGTGAGAACTGTGGCTGCTGAGGGCACTCAAATCACTGACTGAGATGGGTGAATAGGTAGGCCTTTTTCACTCACCCCCGACTAAAATTATACGTGGCCTAACAATCTCAAGAATGTAATGTCCTCTCTGTAAAATACATAAATATGTGTATGTAAGTGCCTCTAGATTGAGCTTTATCATGGTAATTTGTTAAGGAGATTCGTATTTCATTATATTTAAGACGAGGGACTCTGAGCTATGCTGGAACATACATTCATCCATAATATAGCTTATTTTAGAAATTTTCTTTTTTAAACCTTACCTCCGCTCAAAGATCTCCCTTGCTTCTTATACTCTGTGTATATAAACGTCTCTAGATTTAGTTTAATTTTGGTAATTATTTTAGGAAATTAGCTCTATTTACTTAATGTGTATTTGTTGTATATAATGATTTACTGAATCATTTATAATTGGGTAAATAACCCGTTGGTGATAAATAAATCTATCTACCTACAAATTCTCGTGTCTGCAAATCTTTTCTATCCTTCCACCGTGCGGTACAGATATTTTGATTATAATTATGATGATGATGATTAATAAACAATAATACAATAATCAAAATCAATAATAATCAATATTATTCTATATTATTATTCAACTATTATTGATTTTTTTATGCTTCTGCTTTCTTCAAACGTGACTAGATGTGGACAACGTGAATTAACTTTACGATTTTCTTCCTCCCCTTGCATTCCAGTCTTTCCAGTACTCTTTTTTTTCATTTTCACTACGTTTCCTCCTTCTTACCTCCGTTCAAAGATTTCCTTTGCTTCTTATCTTTCTCTTCGAACTCCCCAAACACAGAAATCCCTTTTCTGAAAATGTCTATATCTCTTTCCTTGTGATACCCACCTCAGCCATATTCTATTTATCTTCGATGAAGCACCAGTTTGTGTTATGGGACTTTTTATTGAAATGATCACATATTCTCTTCGTTAGCCTTTTCGGAATCATCCAGACCAAATGGCCATAAAATGTAATCCTTATCTTTCTAATACGGTCCGAAAGCTTTTCATTTTTCAAATAAAATTCTTTCTTGTTAAGTTTCCTCCTTTCATTTTCATTTTGATTTGGACCAAGATTTTTTTACTACTTTCCTTTCATTCTTTTCTAATATATCAATTTCTCCTTTTTTGTTTAAGAGCAAGTATTCAGGTGCATACAAGCACGCCGATTTTATTACGGTGTTGTAAGTATAAAGTTTCGCATGTACTGACGTTGATTTTTGTTGTAAATATATTTAGTGAATTGATAATCTAGTTCCACTTTTTATGACCTTCTTTATCGAAGAAAATTAAACGTTTAAGGTAAAAATTCCTCGACCTGGCCCGGAATCGAACCTGCGGCCCCGAGGACTGTTAGGCAAGGTGCTGACCACTCAACCGGATATGATGATGAACATGATGGCGATTGGTGTTTAAAATAATACTAGCTGATGTACCCAAGCTTCGGTACGGAATTCTACATTGTATACAGAATTCTAAGTTAGGTAGTGTACACGTTGTGAGTAAGGTTGTAATACATTGCATAGCTCTTAACGTTACCCTAGAAACGAAACGGGGAAGTCACCAAAAGTATTTTTTATGTGAAGACTCGGTTAGGGAATTTTCATTGTAATGGTAGGCTGCCTTAGTGATTTTCCCAATTGAAATCAACATAGGTCATTACAATGACGCCAGTAGGAATGTCGCAATTGAGAGCAATGCTATCATATGAAATACTCGATGTAATGAAAATCCACATATTATCTCACTTCTAACGAACAGTAGTACGCTGCCGATCTAACAGTCCAAAGTTTCTGAGCTGGAATGACCAGGCCGCAGACAGTCGTGAGCCATGAACACTCTTTTATTTTCGGGGAGAGAGGGAGGCGAAGAGTGGACAGTCTCAGGAAACAAAAACTATGCCCTTTTACCCTCTGTTACCTAGGAGTACCCCATGAGTTGGAAAATCTCAATTAATACTCAGGCGGAGTAAAATCTGTCTGACTTGGAGGCAAATTCCTCCTCCAGTCCAGAGGGGAGACCACCCCTTGGATGCTGATTTGGAATAAAATTAATAACTGCCAATTACGATAAATTCATCCACAGTAATTGCCTGCTGTGAGTGGAACGTCCTTCCCGAAAATATCGGAGGGTTATGCTCTATTCTTACTTTCAAAGAAGCACATTGGAGACATTTTATGCACCAATAAGTATCATATGTAAACTTTACACTGCTACTCACAACCATTCTATTGTCATGGATACCCTGGTGGAAGATTAGTTTAAAATTCTTAATACTTTTATTTTTCAAATGTTATTAAATTTTATGCACTACCTCTTTTCTACATGTAGGATACTAGATTAAAAACTTTTCTTTTTGTTGTGTGTCATTTCTTTCATCTCAATTTAATTTCAACACTCATCATTTTTGTACTGTTATTAATTGAATTAGTATTTAATATAATTATTGCAATGTAATACAATGTAATGTACATATAGTTTAATGCTTGGTTAGATGGAAGAGAAGTCCTGAAGGCGTTAATCTTGCCAGGTAAAATAAAATATCTCTAAACCAAACTAAAGTGTTTGCAATCAGAATTCAGACTCAATTGCCTATCCTTCTCAAGCCATTCGGCAGTAAATGTTACAGACCATTGTGGAAACGAATTGGAACGTTTCTTGAGATTCGCAGAAATCATTCTTATTTCCATAATAGTACTATTACAAGCCACTTGAGCTCACTGGAAGCTCTTGTTGTGGGAGCCTCACGCACAGTTCAAGTATTTGCTTGATAAAATGGTAATTTCTCTGACCGATGCCGCTTGCGAACCTTGTGAAGATTTATTAGGAAACACTGTGAAGACCGCGGCCGTCGAACTCGGAAGGAATTACTGACTGTTCGGTTTAAATACCTTGTAATGGTATTTGTACTGGCGTCACCGTGCATTTGTATTCGGCCTTGGTTCAACTCCAGTTCTATCAGTTATTGCGTACGTGTGAGGATGTCACTTATGCTCGACAGATATTGCCGTCACGAGGATTTTTCGAGAAGAATTAACACGACAGCCATCCACTCATATTACATTCGGTGGTTTAGTAATCTAGGGCAATACACCTGTGAAGTGTTCCTTATGGGCTGTCTCTGGTCAAGTATTTATCGTCTATTGGTTTATTATCATCACGCCAGATGTTTTTCCTATGATAGAAAAAATAATGTTCATAAAAATGGTATCTGAAACAAAATGTGATGAAGAATATAATTCAAGAGAATGCTATTAAATTTTTTATACACTGTGTATTCATAACATAAAAATTTTGTCATCTGAAGGAAAACAGAGTGAGCGTAGTATTTAAAACGATTTAAAAAATTGTATTTTCTGAACACGCATGGCAGAGCTTTTCGAATCGAAGGCCGCTACGCTGAACATTCAAAAATATATTACGAAAAATAATATTTAAGTACTAATTAAACCTAACAGATTGAGATGGTCTTACTTGAAATGAAATGGCGTAAAACTTTTAGTTCCGGGAGTGTCCGAGGACATGTTCGGATCGCCAGGTGCAGGTCTTTCGATTTGACTCCCGTAGGCGACCTGCGCATCGTGATGAGGATGAAATGATGATGAAGACAACACATACACCTAGCCCCCGTGCCAGCGAAATTACCCAATGATGGTTAAAATTCCCGACCCTGCCGGGATTCAAACCCGGGACCCCTGTGACCAAAGGCCAGCACGCTAACCATTTAGCCATGGAGCCGGACTATGGTCTTATTAATATATGGTCACTCATGCCACGAGGGATTGTTAATTTATTTTTCTACTGTCTTGAAGTCCTGACTGATTGGACCGTGTTGCTAGAAGTAGAAAGAGTGCTGTTACAAAAGTTGTAAACAGAACCAAGCATAACGAATAAATACCAAAAAATCTGTATATTGTAGATAAAAAGGAACATTGCGTATTTGAGCACTATAAATGTACACTGACTGACAGAGCAAATGCAACACCAAGAAGGAGTGGTTCGGAAGGGATGAAAGTCGGGGAAAAACCAGAGACGGCACGGACGAATAATTGATGTTTATTTCAAACCGATATGCAGGTTACACAATGCGCACGGCATCGACTCAGTAGGATGTAGGACCACCGCGAGCGGCGATGCACGCAGAAACACGTCGAGGTACAGAGTCAATAAGAGTGCGGATGGTGTCCTGAGGGATGGTTCTCCATTCTCTGTCAACCATTTGCCACAGTTGGTCGTCCGTACGAGGCTGGGGCAGAGTTTGCAAACGGCGTCCAATGAGATCCCACACGTGTTCGATTGGTGAGAGATCCGGAGAGTACGCTGGCCACGGAAGCATCTGTACACCTCGTAGAGCCTGTTGGGAGATGCGAGCAGTGTGTGGGCGGGCATTATCCTGCTGAAACAGAGCATTGGGCAGCCCCTGAAGGTACGGGAGTGCCACCGGCCGCAGCACATGCTGCACGTAGCGGTGGGCATTTAACGTGCCTTGAATACGCACTAGAGGTGACGTGGAATCATACGCAATAGCGCCCCAAACCATGATGCCGCGTTGTCTAGCGGTAGGGCGCTCCACAGTTACTGCCGGATTTGACCTTTCTCCACGCCGACGCCACACTCGTCTGCGGTGACTGTCACTGACAGAACAGAAGCGTGACGCATCGGAGAACACGACGTTCTGCCATTCCCTCATCCAAGTCGCTCTAGCCCGGCACCATGCCAGGCGTGCACGTCTATGCTGTGGAGTCAATGGTAGTCTTCTGAGCGGACGCCCGGAGTGCAGGCCTCCTTCAACCAATCGACGGGAAATTGTTCTGGTCGATATTGGAACAGCCAGGGTGTCTTGCACATGCTGAAGAATGGCGGTTGACGTGGCGTGCGGGGCTGCCACCGCTTGGCGGCGGATGCGCCGATCCTCGCGTGCTGACGTCACTCGGGCTGCGCCTGGACCCCTCGCACGTGCCACATGTCCCTGCGCCAACCATCTTCGCCACAGGTGCTGCACCGTGGACACATCCCTATGGGTATCGGCTGCGATTTGACGAAGCGACCAACCTGCCCTTCTCAGCCCGATCACCATACCCCTCGTAAAGTCGTCTGTCTGCTGGAAATGCCTCCGTTGACGGCGGCCTGGCATTCTTAGCTATACACGTGTCCTGTGGCACACGACAACACGTTCTACAATGACTGTCGGCTGAGAAATCACGGTACGAAGTGGGCCATTCGCCAACGCCGTGTCCCATTTATCGTTCGCTACGTGCGCAGCACAGCGGCGCATTTCACATCATGAGCATACCTCAGTGACGTCAGTCTACCCTGCAATTGGCATAAAGTTCTGACCACTCCTTCTTGGTGTTGCATTTGCTCTGTCAGTCAGTGTAGTTAGTGTGACGTAGGCTAAGACCAATAAGCTCAGGGGAATACTAGATATAATACTATTATATTGTATTTTAATACATTATTTTATTAGCAGGATTAGTATCATCTTCAACATTATTGTTGCGATCTCACAGACGTAGTTAATTAGTCATTGTCCTCCTATTCCCATGAGATCAGGTTCGATCCCGGTAGCGATTGAGACAGCAGCGTATCGTTGTATTGTGGCACGTTAAAGTACTCTTGCCAAGCAAAATTCCGTATATTATTATTAATTATTATCATCATCATCGTCATCATCATCATCATCATCATTATCCATTCGTTCATTTGATTAGACTATCTTAAGACCACATGAAAAAGTTTTCTTCTACTTGTCTTTCCAAAACTTGTTAATACTTTCCCGGTGTTAATTTTTTCTTCCGTCAATTTTCTGTACTGCCGGATTTCTTCTTGTCTTTCTCTGGAAGTTTACGTTAAATATTGTTTTCCTAAATTCTCTCCTATTTGCAATTTGTTAATTTTTTTAATTTTGAGTAGTTCCAAATTTTCTTCGGCTTCGTTGAAAAATGCTGGTTTGAATTTTATTTGGATATTATTATTTTATTATTATTATTATTATTATGTGTCCTCATCCCGAGGTGGTGCAGCTCTTTTCAGGCACACCCCCATTGGAGGTGAGCTGCATGTACCATTTCAACCACATACCAGCCCTCCTGCCATTCTTAAATTTCTGGCAGTACCGGGAATCGAACCCGGGCCCCCGAGGACGGCAGCTAATAACACTAACCGTTACGCTACGGAGGCGACTCGTTGGCTGAATGGTCAGCGTACTGGCCTTCGGTTCAGAGGGTCCCGGGTTCGATTCCCGGCCGGGTCGGGGATTTTAACCTTAATTGGTTAATTCCAGTGACCCGGGGGCTGGGTGTTTGTGATGTCCCCAACATTCCTGCACCTCACACACCACACATAACACTATCCTCCACCACAATAACACGCAGTTACCCACACATGGCAGATGCCGCCCACCCTCATCGGAGGGTCTGCCTTACAAGGGCTGCACTCGGCTAGAAATAGCCACACGAAATTAATTTTTTTTATTATTATTATTATTATTATTATTATTATTAATATTATTATTATTATTATTATTATTATTATTATTATTATTATTATTATTATTATTATTATTATTATTATTATTATTATTACGAGGGTCGAGTCATAAGTCATGGCAACTATTTTTCTTGCGAACAGGAGACAACGCGGAAAATATAAGATATGCATTCGGAAATATAGTGCATGTACTTATGTATAGTGTCTGAAGACAAATTCTGACTTCAGGAGATTCTCGTAGGAAAGTGACAGAACACAGGCCATTGATAAACAATGTTTCATTATGGTATAGACAGCTGTTACACAAGACTACGTACAATGGACAGGTCTCCACTGGTTACAGACCTTCGCAATAATCACCTAAGGTTTCCACTGTGCGTTGCCAGCGGTGGGGCAGGCGCTGAATACCATTCGGCAGTTGATACTCTACCTCGTTTGAACGTCTCCACCCACCTCGCCACTATTCTATAGGGCATGGCATGCCCACCTAATGCTTCCCGCAGCTCTGCATGGCATTGGCATGCATTTCTGCCGCGGAGAACTGCTATTTTAATATACGATCGTTGCTCCTGCTTGTTGACTTCCATTTTGTGACGCTCTCACTCACACACTGGACTTGGGGGCATGCTTAGACCCTCACTGTTGTTTACATACACCATCTAGAGGCATAATACGCAAGTATATACAGTACGTTTCCAAGCGCATATCTTACATTTTCCGTGTTGTCTCCTCTTCGCGAGAAAAAAAATAGTTTCCATGACTTATGACTCGACATACGTATTATTATTATTATTATTATTATTATTATTATTATTATTATTATTATTATTATTATTATTATTATTATTATTATGCAAATGGTTGAACGCCGCACTAACACATCGAAAGTTTACGGCGACGGAAGGAAGGAAAAAGGGTAGGATTTGGAAAGTAGCGACCGTAGCCTTAAGGCACAGCCCCAGTATTTGCCTGGTGTGAAAACGGGAAACCACGGAAGAACCTTCAGGGCTGTTAACAGTGAGATTCAAACCCACCATCTCCCGAATAGAAGCTCTCAACTAGCCGGCCTTAACCGCATGGCCAATTCGCACGGTATTATTATTATTATTATTATTATTATTATTATTATTATTATTATTATTATTATTATTATTATTATTATTATTATTATTATTATTATTATTATTATTGCCGGGCTGAGTGGTTCAGACGGTTAAGGCGCTGGCCTTCTAACCCCAACTTGGCAGGTTCGATCCTGGCTCAATCCGGTGGTATTTGAAGGCGCTCAAATACGACAGCCCCGTGTCGGTAGATTTACTTGCACGTAAAAGAACTCCTGCGGGACTAAATTCCGGCACCTCGGCGGCTCCGAAGACCGTAAATGTAGTTAGTGGGACGTAAAGCAAATAGCATTATTATTATTATTATTATTATTATTATTATTATTATTATTATTATTATTATTATTATTATTATTATTATTATTATTATTATTATTATTATTATTATTATTATTATTATTATTATTATAGCATCCTCTATGGTTCAGTAGTAAAGGACCGCTTGTTCAAACTCGGTGGAGGTTGTCATATTTTCAAAGGGCTGAAAAAAAAAATCGTTTCGACACTTCATGTCGTATGATGTCGGTATGTAAAATTTCCCTGGTGACACATTAGGTGTTTATCTGTTAAAATTATTTATAAATTCAACCAGAGATCGCCCAACAGAGATCCGTTTCTCTTTCATGTGGAAGAGTAAAACGGAACTTTGAAATAGACACTCAGGCAGCCTAAATGGCACCAAATAACATGCCTGCATACAGTAGTTGAGAATACCGATTATTATTATTATTATTATTATTATTATTATTATTATTATTATTATTATTATTATTATTATTATTATTATTAGTTGCTTTACGTCGCACCGACACAGATAGGTCTTATGGCGACGATGGGATAGGAAAGGCCTAGGAATGGGAAGGAATCGGCCGTGGCCTTATTTTTTATTATTATTATTATTATTATTATTATTATTATTATTATTATTATTATTATTATTATTATTATTATTATTATTATTATTATTAATTTGACAGGGAAATTTATGTCTTACGAGGTAGTGGGGCTCTTTATTTTCTCATTCTGGTACAAATTTTACAATTTAACCTAAAAGAACAAAATAGGAATTCTGACATTCATTTGTGATTACTGTGCCTGTATATCCATGAATTACGAGACCGGATGCTGTAATATACAACAGCATAAAGCACATTGAATTTCTACGACTGCATGCTGCATCAAATTGTAGTTAACAACACAAGGAGTCTGCCACAAGCACCACAACAAGACATGCAGGCTCTGATAGTAAAATAATTGTGGAGGTAATCCCCACGACTCGCGTGACTCTCCTGAAATGTGTGAGATGACTTTCGGACGATAAGTGGCTCCATCCATCATAATCCATCACGTGGATGTCTGCTGGCAGAGCAGGGACGGGGTCTTAACTCGCACAGTAGCTTCACCAATCTGCATCTCAAGCACGAACAGCGCGAAACATGCAAATTAATATGTGCAGCACGTTCTGACGCAAACCAACACTCCTTGCCCTATGATCAACATCTCCACCTTCCAACTACCTGCTCAGTAATGGGGCTGTAGTACAGAGCTCTGCAAAATTAAACAGAAATGTATAGGGGGGCTATTTTCAAAATGGAACATGCGACTGGTGCCGCGGTAAGAAAAACAACGGAATGTCACCTAGCGTGCGGAGTTCTTCTTTTTATCTTGTGGTAATAGCAATAAGGTTCTCAAGATCAGTAACCTACATCTCCCCATGGTGAATGTGTCCTGTTGGTTGCATGTCAACTGCTACAGTACGTTTTTGTGTTAATTTCACTTCGTGATTGTAATTTAGAATTTGTGTCAAAAGCGACACAGCCTGTTCTTTGCCGTGGTGATTGTTACCATAAACCATTGTCAAATATAACTTATCACAGTTACTTTAGATTCAAGAGGTCAAATGGCCTGTATCGCGATTGACCTATCTAAGTCATTTGACAGGGTATAACATAGGAGCCTACTAGCAAAAATGAGCGCAATTATACTGGACAAAAGAGTGACTGATGGATGGCTATATTTCTAGGAAATAGAACTCAGAGAATTCGAAAAGGTGAAGCATTATCTGATCCTGTAATCATTAAGAGGAAAATTCCTCAAAGCAGTATTATTGAACCTTTTTGTTTTTTTTATATATGCAGGATGTCCCAGGAGGAATGGTTAATATTCAGGGATACGAGAGGAATGATCATTTGAAGCAAAAAAATCATATGGACATATACCCTATTCCGAATTGTAGGAAAGATCACCATATGAAGATAAAGTTGGAATTTAAGAGGTCAAATTGGGGAAAATATTCGTTAATAGGAAAAGGAGTTAGGAATTGTAATAATTTACCAAGATGTTCAATAAATTTACAAATTCTTTGCAACTAAGTAAGGCTAAGTAGAGAAAAGATAGAGAATTTGTCACCTGGGTGGCTGCCTTTAATGCAGATCAATGGTTATTGATGAATGTGGAAAATACGCCTAGATTTTATGCATCACATGCATCATTTACCTATTCGTGCATTTTACACACAACCTCGTCTTCTCGAATATTTCCCCCGAAATTTTTCACAAACACTGACGTCTTAAAGAAGATTGCAGTATTGACACTGGAAGGATCGATCTCCATCTTCAGGAACCGGAACCATTGCTACTGAAAAGCAACCACAAATACAACAATGACGAACACGCAAAATTCTGAACAACTAAAAGCTTGTTTTCTTTTCCCGATAGGCAACCCAGAAATCTGCAACGTGTAGGGGGAATATTCTGTCGATATATAAATAATAATTAATTGACCAAACAAAACCCCATTGTGCAACAGCCCCGCAGGACCATGGCTTACCCAGCGACCACTGCTCATTCCGAAAGCCTGTCGTGTGGTCGGTATTACGAATCTTCTTGGCCCCTATTCATGGCTTTCTAGACCGGGGACACCAGTACACCGTGAGATAACTCCTCAATTGTAACCATGTATGCTGAGTGGACCTCGAACCAGCCCTCAGATACTGCTAAAAATCCCTTATCTAACCGTGAATCGAACCTGGGGACTCTGAGTAAGAGGCAGGCACGCTACCACTTGACCGTGGGGCCGACAATTAATTACCGGTTAGAATAAAATAGTATTACCTGCTCAGACGACTGCCATCCCTCTGGAAGCCCACTTGGCTATTTTCTGGAAGAGATGAGTAAGTCAGACCGGAGACCTCCCAGCCAGCGCGAGAATATGCCGCGGCCTTTCGTCTGGTTTCCCAGTGGGCCTTCTCGAAGAAGATACGAGAATATTCCTTATGAAGCCGTACCTCGAAGATTCCAGTACTTCATCACCAGAGATATAAATACAGGGCTGCCGCGAGCAAGGGGTACATGTTGTGTTGAGTGTGTGGTGGGGGTTCCACCAGTGTTGGTGTCAGTTGTGAAGTTGGATAGCAGTGGTTCGGTTGTCATTAAATTTGTTACTGGAGTGAGTACGAAGAAGAATAATGTTAAAGTGTGGTCGCTGTTGTTTAGTGGTGCTGTGTTATTGTGCTGTCGAGTAATACGTCTTAAGTAGTCCACTGTGAAAGCGACTATGTTGACAGCGAGCTAAGTGAATTTACTGTGTTGACTGTATGAGCTACCTTTCCCATCTGGTGTCGAGCCAAGGAAGAGCAGTCCTGCTTCGTGATTGCTAACAGACTGTGTGTTGGGGCCTGTCTGTGTGCAGCTCTTGTGTGAAGGGACTGAGCGTGCAAAGCGAAGTGAAACTGAGGCCTGTCAATAAGGATTATCGCCCGTCCAGGGTAATACCAGTGAGCCGGACTACCTGCTGAGAGGAGGTCACAGACTGTGTAAATAGCCTCTAACCAAGTTTCTCAAGTATATAATTATATTTGTGTGTACTGATAGGGTCATCCTACATTAAATTAGGTCGATAAAACAGACAGTTCTTTTGCTACCACCTTTTCCCCACACATGTGGGGTCGCGGGTGCGAACTGCGGTGCACATGTGGATTTGGCTCATTTTAGGGACGGATGCCCTTCCTGACACCAACCCTACATGGAGTAACAGTAGTGGTAGTAACTATAAAAAATATAATTAGCTACGTGATATTAAAACAATCCCTTGGTAGTTAATGCTTTGGATAAATGAAATTTCCCCTAAAAAGAGATGAGTAAAATTGGTTAACACAATATTATAATATTTTGTCATTTAGTTTGTGATGTTCCCCTGTTATTTAAAAACGAAATATACACATGATACTTTAACGAAAATGCTTTTCTTTTTCTTTGTTATTTTCTACCTTCATTATTTCTGAAGTTAACCACATTTCTCGCATAGTGAGTGGATCAATGTTGGCTCTCTTGAGAATTTATTACTGTAATATTTTATATCGTCTTTGCCCCACGAAATACCGTTATGCAACAATGTTAAGGGGAGAAATACTTACCCGCAGCACATGTATCACTTAGAATAAGAAGTAATTGATATAGTTCATGCAATACTGAATCTTTACATGACAGAACATTTCTCTTCAGAGTTCTAAGCTTAAATATTATCACAGAGCGTTTTTTTTCTAGACGTAACGGCGATATTTGTTTGATGATCATTTAGTGTTACTCTTACTCAGACACTCTAAGTTCGATTCCAGGTTTGTTTAACAATTGTAACACTCGAACAAGGGCTAGAATGGGATTCACTCAGCCTCCTTGATGGGTAACGTTAATGCAGTGTTATTACTTTATTAACCGTGATTGTGAGAAGCTGCTGATACAAGAGATAGTGACTCGGTTAAGAATGCTAAGCAATATAGCTGAGGATGTCACCACTGCATTATCTTGTTGGGAAGCAGTCACCTTGACAGACTAAGGCCTTTTGTAAGTTGCACGTGTCGCTGATTGTTGAGTTTCTCGGTGGTGGTTGAATGGGAAAAATTTACAACTGGAAAGATCTAACATTTACCTAATGTGAATTTGGTAAACCATAGAAAGCTACTTTCTCTCGTCCTTTCCTCTGTCCCTACAGATTTATTTTGATTCTTCCCATTCTCCTGAATCCCCCCATAATATTTAATCTTTTATTGAGAATAGTTATAATAACTCTTTTCTTGTGAAACCCAACTTCTTGAACTATCGGACTTGAGCTTGGCATTTTATCGTATTATTATTATTATTATTATTATTATTATTATTATTATTATTATTATTATTATTATTATTATTATTATTATTATTATTATTATTATTATAACCTACGGTGTGATGTGAAGACTCCCATTACTAACTGGGAATCGAACCCACCTCTACTCAGTTGACCTCCTGAGGCTGAGTGGACCCCGTTCCAGTCCTGGTACCACTTTTCAAGTTTCGTGGTAGAGCCGGAAATCAAACCCAGGCCTCCGGGGGTGGCAGCTAATCACGCTAACCACTACACCACAGTGGCGGACATTATTATTATTATTATTATTATTATTATTATTATTATTATTATTATTATTATTATTATTATTATTATTATTATTTGTTTTTTTCCTTCTTGGATCGTGACCATTTATGGACCTTGAGAAGTTACTTCATAATTTTCTTCCTGACCTTGCCTTTCTTTATTTCCATTATTTCTTCATTCATTCGCTACTTTCTCTCGTCCTTTCCTCTGTCCCTACAGATTTATTTTGATTCTTCCCATTCTCCTGAATCCCCCCATAATATTTAATCTTTTATTGAGAATAGTTATAATAACTCTTTTCTTGTGAAACCCAACTTCTTGAACTATCGGACTTGAGCTTGGCATTTTATCGTATTATTATTATTATTATTATTATTATTATTATTATTATTATTATTATTATTATTATTATTATTATTATTATTATTATTATTATTATTATTATTATTATTATTATTATAACCTACGGTGTGATGTGAAGACTCCCATTACTAACCTCAGCTTTGTCGAGGAACAGATGAAGGACGCAATTTCCTTTCACACTATATTTAAAAATAAACCCAACTTCGATGAAAAGTAATGGTCCATTAAGTCCTCGGCGATGCTATTGGGCGGGACGTGTCTTCACGGCGACACACCTGAGCGAGCAATTCTCGACTGTGGCTGGGAACTTTCGCTCCATCGCGTTCAAACGTGAGGACGGGCTACGGGCCCGGATTAGGACGAACACGAGGGCAGAGAAAGGATTTGGAGTTCGACCGGCCAATGTACAAAGCGAGAAACACTCCCTTTCTTCACTGCATCAGTGCTATTGCAGCTGTGTGAAGAGAGAGAAGGAAAAAGGAACAAGAAAGGAGAAATTCCTTTGTCGCTTTACTTCTTCTGAGAACGCCATAAAAGATGGATGATTTGTCACTCCTACGATAAATGCCAGCTAAACGTGTTGGAAAGAATTAAAGTGCAAAAGAATTCGTAGCATCAATAGGGAGAATTTGAAAAGGACGGGATATGAGGAAGAGCCAAAGAGGAGGCTACAGAAATGAGAAAGCGATGGGCGGTGGCTCAACTTTGAGATGGGTTTCGAGGGGAGAATGTGCAACTCTTCGAGGAAATAGCTCCCTTAGAGGGTGGATACAAAAGAGCTGTCGACTGATCCACTGTAGAGATGGAAAATGAATTGCCATGCCCTCATTTTATTCGGAGTTCCGAAGGAATATCTGAATAAATAAATTAATCTTCATGTGACACAAGGTGTAGCCTGAATTTATAGCGCGATATAGCTGACGATGTGTATGACTAGACAGCAATAACAATTAATAGTCAGAGGCTCTTCATTATTAATTACATAGAAAAAATTTAGAAATTTCTATATTGATATTTTAAGCCAGCCACACCAATCATCCCCGTTCAGACTGCGAAGGTCCTTGCAGGAGTGAAAGGTAGAAGTTTCCATTATCTGGGTATTGGGTGGGAGAGTGTAGTTAGTTCTACCCCCTGTCACATTTATCCCCGTCGGGCTGAGTGGCTCAGACGGATGAGGCGCTGGCCTTCTGACCCCAACTTGGCAGGTTCGATCCTGGCTCAGTCCGGTGATATTTGAAGGTGCTCAAATATGTCAGCCTCGTGTCGGTAGATTTACTGGCACGTAAAAGAACTCCTTCGGGACAAAATTCCGGCACCTCGGCGTCTCCGAAAACCGTAAACGTAGTTAGTGGGACGTTAAGCAAGTAGCATTATTATTATTATTATTATTATTATTATTATTATTATTATTATTATTATTATTATTATTATTATTATTATTATTATTATTTTTATCCCCAGGAATTAGCCGGATACTCATTTCTTGCGTAGGTTGAGAGAACTCCATGAGCATGTGCCTCTACAGATTTTCGACTTTCTGGGGAAATAGAATCTATATCCTCCATGTCCATGTTTCTCTACAGATTTTTCGGCGTTTTGAAGGGAAATAGAATCTACGTCCTTCCATGTGAACCAAACACGTCTCTTACTGTCTCAGATAGCAGCCTCTTTAGGCTCTTCTACCGCTCTTCCCACACCTGTGCGGTCGCGGGTGCGAACTGTGTTACACAAGTGGACTCGGCCCTGTTTAAGGCCGGGTGCCCTTCCTGACGCCAACAGTACGGAAGGGATGTAACCACGATTGCGTGTTTCTGTGGTGGTTGGTAGTGTGCTGTGTTGTATGTATATGAAGATGAGAGTGTTGGGACAAACTCAAACAACCAGTCCCCGAGCCAGGAGAGTTAATCAGACGCGATTAAAATCCCTAACCCGACCGGGAATCAAACCCGGGACCCTCTGAACGGAAGGCCTCAATGCTTACCATTCAGTCCGGGAGTTGGACGGATAGGCAGCCTCTACATAATAATAATAATAATAATAATAATAATAATAATAATAATAATATAATCCTTATAACTAAATTTTTGGAGTCGTATAATTTGCAACCGTTTGGCTAGAGAAGTACTTTGAACTTCACCAATGTACGTGAGTCTGTTTGTTGGGTCATCAGCCCAGAGGTTGGTTGCATCCTCAAATATCACCATCAATGGTTACGCGGTTACACGGGAAACCACAACACGAGATAGTGGCACCGAAATGAGGCGTATTAGAGAAGATGAGGAGCGAAATACTTTTGCATCTGTCTCTTGGCACAGGCCAGAGAAAAATGTAGCTTCTACCGAAGTCCCAGTCTCATCCATGTCTGTGACAATATGGAAGCTGCTGAGTAACGACATTCAGAGCACGATCAGTGTATCTGAGTGTAATATCCATAGGGTCAGCCGTGCTGCAACAGAACATTCTGGTCCAGAGAGGAAAGCAATATACAAGAGTAAGAAATGTATATCAGACCTATAGGTGCCACCTTCGATTTTTGAAGACACTGAAAGAACAAACGGGATTTGTTTACTTCCCCTAGACTGGCAAGTTGGAGTGAGGAACAACTCAGCCGCAATTTTCATTGTTGGTGTCCTTCACAGGTGTAGTGGAAAGACGAATTACTAATATGTAAATTCATCCTGCGGTATTCCACTGTTGGGTAAGCTCTGTTTTAAGACCAACGGCCAAACCTGAGGTAAAAATACCCGTTTTCACTGGCCTCCCCATAATTTGCGGTGCCTTACACTCCACCTTACCAGATAACATGTAGTTGAACTTCGATATCTCGAAGTACTTGCGGAGGCTGAAAAAACTTCCTGTTATCGAAAATTCACAAGAATTAATCAGACAGGATTAAAATCCCCGACCAGGCCGGGAATCGAACCCGGGACCCTGTGAACCGAAGGCCTCAACGCTGACTAATCAGCTAAGGGTTCGGATTATTATTATTATTATTATTATTATTATTATTATTATTATTATTATTATTATTATTATTATTATTATTATTATTATTATTATTGGGAGCTGAATTAGTTTTTCTGTACCTCAGGGAGTGGGTGTTAGTGTGTGTCCCAACACTTTCCTCTTCATAATCAGACAACACACTACGCTACCAACCACCATAAGAACACGCAATAGTGATTATATCCCTCCATATAGAATTGGCGTCAGGAAGGGCATCCGGCCGTAAAATAGGGCCAAATCCACATATGTGTGACACAGTTCGCATTCGCGACCCCACTGATGTGGTAAAAGCATTAGAATCTTATTAATAATAATAATAATAATAATAATAATTATTATTATTATTATTATTATTATTATTATTATTATTATTATTATTATTATTATTATTATTATTATTATTATTATTATTATTATATAACTTCCAACTGAGATAGCTAAATACAATTCTAGTTTAGCTGTACCGTTATTTACTTCCTAAAGTGCTCTCACCAGTGCTATTGTATTTTCCTATATCTACAATTTTAATATTATTAGATAGGCCTATCGTATTCAAAGGTGGTGTCTTTAAAACCAGTTTTATTATTCCTTAATAAGGAACATACTCATTTTAGGATACTTAAAAATCCAGGTTTAGAAAATAATGTCGTCGTTTTCCTGTGCCCGTTCTCTTTGTAACAATCTGCTGACGGTTGGATAGTAGCCTAAGGGAGGGTTTTATGCTGCTATGGCATGCGGTTATCGAAACAATACACTCTAAAATATATAGAATGCTTATTATTCTATAAGGAACAGATTAAGTCGGGATTCCTTCTACAGATTTTTTTTATCAGGGGATAATCGAGTAAGCATCGGCGTAATTTTTTGCATAACTTCGAATTACGGTAACATTATTTCACATTTGGGCTTGAAATATCCTTCTAGATATCGAAAAAGTTGAGTTATCTATAGACGTTCGAGTTATAGAAAAATATAAAATATACAAGAATTCGTCGGGAAACTACAATTCCTTCGAGATATCGAAAATTCCAGTTATTGGCGTTGGAGTTATAGAAATTTGACTGTACTCTGTTTCTTCAGTTCTCCCAGTTATTACTAGAGTTCGGATTATTGGGTGCTGATAGGTTAGAATGCAAACATACTTAAGCCAGTAACAAGTATACCCTACACTTTACAACGGTTATGCTATGAGATTTGCATAGATATTAAGGGGAACAGCCTATAGAACTCCTTGAATTTATGCTACTCATCCTACACTATGGTACAACGGGTTGCATGACACTTCCTACAAACCAAATCACTTCACATTCTAACCTATTACTACCTACAAATCCGAGGTATAGTTATTACTGTATTTCCAATATAAATGCTATAGTATTGTTTATACTTCCATGCACGTTTTAGGTTAATACTTAGGCTATAGTGTTTAACCAATATTCATTTTATCATTGCACATATCTATTCTACAACAGTAAATGGTGATTGGCTCTACGGAAGAGGATCATTTTACAGGAGTTGCTTTTTAAGAAACAAGATACGTTCTGTAATGAAGAAGATATCTCGTATATGGAAAGAGAACTGATGGAGACACAAACTGAAGAGAATAAAGTTCTACATTTTCCTGTCCCTGTCAGCAGTATAAATGAGGGAGAATCACGGCAGCTTGTCCAGACCAGACGACCTTGTAGTGTACTCAAAGAACAATCGAATGATTATAACGTGCAGTAAAATTTGCAATAGGTCTTATATCCAGTTTAAAAATAAATAATTTCAAAATTACTAATTTATATGGAAACAAAAATAATTGATTTTTATATTCGCTTCAAACTCTACATGATATCAAAATTAGAAAGTTGTCTACATTTCAGATCGTAGGTAACGAATTTCACAACTACAGCAAATACCAGACACTAGCTAAATAACAAAGCTAACCACAATACATGAGCTCTCTCCACATCACACCCAGTTCTTTCATATCCACTTATTCTCAGAACGCGACGAGCTCTTTTCTGCTTCTCAGGATTCAAAAATTACTGAGGGAACATCGTAAGAGATTTTCAGTCTAAAACACGGTAAATAGACAGATAAGTGCAGAAAAAGAAACACACAAATATGAAGAATAGAAGGAAAGGGAAAACACATGTATGAAGATTAATACAGGTGGCAAAATACTAGAAACACGAGATAAACGCAGAAGGATGAAAGGAATTCGACTGGCCAATATTTAATAGAATATAACAAACAAGTGACAACCTGGAAATATATGAAAATGGAGAGATAGGGAGAGAGACTTGATGTTGCACTAGTATTCATTAGGAGAGGTCCATCTATCAAAAGACGGCAGCGTACGAAGATGCAGAGATAATCCTTTTCCGTTTGTGTTTTTCATGTTTGTCCTCGTCTCCTCTTTCTACTTCTGCCATTTCTCACATTCACTTGCCATTGTGTTTATCCCGTTATGCAAAGTGTTCCACTATCGCCGCCCATTTATTGAAGATATCTCGTAATTGTGCAAGCAATGCGGTAACGTTGGTTGCATACTACAGGGGAGGTAAAAAAAATATATTCAGTCACGTGCTGTGCCTCAGAGCGTTCGTCGCTCTAGTAGGCAGGAATAATTTTATCTAGTAACTCATTAGTTCCGTCTATACGAGGAAATCCCATGCTTGTAATCCAAGGGTTGACAAAATGATATTAATTACGGATAAGCGCTAACAAATTGTGAAGCACTCCTCCATTAATTAATATACGTCATGTGGGTAGCGTGCGTGTTCGCCGCAACTCTAGTGAGTTACACGTACTATCATCACCAGCTCCCTTTGTGGATTAGTCGTACAGTGTCGAACGCCGGATCTCAAAACCGTACTTTCAAACACGACAGTGGTGCCATTTTGGTTGAAACATTTACGAATAAATGTAACTTTTCAAAATATCAGCAAGAAATGATTTTAACTCCCCCTCAAAGCACCCTTCCTTGTGTGAATGTCGTAATGCCAATCAGCCCGAATTTAAGTAAACTCTATTGTAAAACCTGAACGACATTTTTATGAGGAGCCGTGCAAACTTCAAGTGGTACTCGTACATACATACATACATACATACATACATACATAAATTTCATCGATGGCCTCTAAGGTCGTTTCACTGAGCAAGTGGCCGTGCGGTTATGGTCGTGCAGCTGTGAGCTTGCATTCGGGAGATAGTGGGTTCAAACCACACTGACGGCAGCCCTGTGGATGGTTGTCCATGTTTTCCTATTTCCACAAATGTAAATGCTGTGGCTGTACCTTAATATATGCCACGGTCGCTTCTTTTCCACTCCTAGCCTTTTCCTATCCCATTGTCACCATAAGACACAAAGCAAATTGCAAATAAAACATTCATGACATTCAAAGCCTGGTGGCAATGATCGCTAAGGCGCCAAGTATGTATGGTCTAACAGCGTGGTTAACTGTCTCTAGTCCCGTTGGTGGACAAAAAGTCACCATCAGAATGTTGGGCGGCAAGGTAGGGGACGTGTTGGTATATAATTTCTTATCACTAGCTCTCCGCAGTGGTCCTGTGGAGCAAGGGCACATGACGCTGTTGATGGTGATTGGTGTGTTGAACCCATGACCTTTGGCCCAAGGGTTCAGTGTCGATGGGGACGTTAGGCCTTGAACAGGTCCCTTGACCCATTTGTGCTATTCGACAGGAGCAAGCTAAGTGCCGGCAATGGATTTCACTCTCTTCCTAGCTCATCATCATCATGATCATCATCATCATCATCATCATCATCATCATATCATATCATTATCACCACCCCCACCACCAGCACACTTCCAGGTGCGCAGGTTGCCCATTGGAATCAGCATTAAAGATAAGCACCAGACTTCCCTCGAGGCTACACGATATCGCATCGCATCGCATCGCATCACAATAAAAGTTCCTTTGTGTGAAAAAAAAAATGGTCGCTTTCATAATGTACAGAAATAATAACAAATAATTTTGTTTATAGAAATCTTATTCTACAAAACGTTACTTCCGTCAGATGAGGTTGAAAATCAATTCTATTTCTATCCTTAATGATAGTGGTTTTCATAATAATAATAATAATAATAATAATAATAATAATAATAATAATAATAATAATAATAATAATAATAATAATAATAATAATAATAATAAAAATACAGTTTGTTCAGTGCTCCTTCAATTAACACAGACTTTAAGACACGCTGGTTATTGAAATTCTGTCCGTAAGAGTTCCATAACTTGCCGGAGACAAACGCAGGGAGTAGTACCATTTCAACATCCTCAAATACCACCAACTGTTGCCGTGTTTTGCCTTTGCCTATAATAAATTGTAACCGTAAAAGTTTGTTCCGATGGCTAACTGAACACAAGACTCGGCACAGAGGTGACCGATCCTTATCTGGCTTGTTACAGAGGAGAGGGAAGTAAGATAAGTATAATGGAACACTCATTTTTTCTAAAAGTTTATTCATGAAATAAAGTCAGAATTTAACATCACGTCAGCATAGTAGTTACAATGGGCACTTCTCTCTGGGGTTGAACTGGTCCTGATACATTGCGGGGTCACAATGTTTGCTCATGGTGCCACCATCTTCCTAGCCGGTCTCGAATATCTCGAAGGTCTGGATGGTCTAGGAGCATTCGTAGTCTTGGTTGTAACGTGGCACTGGGGCATGAAACGGTCTCAAAGTAATTGGTCTGCACAAATGAATTGTAGTTAGTAGCGATATTTAATGAGTCACAAGCTGCACACAATTGTCTTCACAGTGGGATTTCACCAATTAGTTAGAAGAACACAGTCATTGCTGATGGATTAAATTGAACTCAAAAGTAAACTTGTGATGTATTAATCCCGTAAAACAAAAGTCACCTTATTAAAGTTAAGTGTGAGAACATTGTCCGAATAACAAGTATCCCGTTTTAATACTTCACACAACATCAAATGAAAAAGAGTAGGTTCCGTGGATTTAGTCCCGTCCACTATAGAAAATGGCAAAAGGAAACACTGTCCTTCCTGGAACCGTCCTGGGTTCGACACAAGTCTTATTGGGATAATTATGGAATGTTAAATGCACCAGATAATTTAAATACTGTACTGAGTTTATGCTCACTTAAGAATCTGGACACTTGCAAAAAAGAATCAAAGTTCAACGACACTGTTAAATAGCATTAGTTATATCAGTCGTTCGTAATATAGACGTACAGTTTGAAAAATGTTCCAACACCTTTGGTAGAACAACTATGCACTGTGACGCTTCACTACCGTAAATTCAATAACCTGAACAGTCTTCCACTACTAGCACAGTTTATCATTTGTCAAGATCAAATAGAAAATCATAAACGGTTTGACGTCTCACTGACGATCACGTTTCAACACTTTCAGTATGCAATGTAAAGTTAATCACTCTCATTCAAATATGAACATCGTCGTATTGGTGAAAAATGTAAGTTTCAGTCACACTGTTCTCGTAAATGATAACACTCCTCAACTGTTCACATTTCCTCTAAGTCGCAGTTTCTATCACCACACACACACACGATACTGAAAATATTCTAAGTCTTGCAGTGCGTCGTAATACGTGGACTTAAACTTTCGCAGAGAGTCGAACTGACGACATACATTGTGACTGCAGAATACAAACAGCCGGCCGTCCGATCTCGGCTGTGGTACAAGGTGAACTGGCTTGACAAGCGAAATGCCTGCCTTTTTATTCGGTATCCCCAAGAAATTGTAATGGCTAATATCTTCCGTAATTTTCAACAGATCTCCTTGAAACTTGGGAATCATGATTATAAAAATTTAGGCTACACAGTGATGTAGTTCATTTCTTCACATCTTAATTCATTTAGATGAAATTAATAATGGAAAAGAATCGAACATTCCGTCGTCTGACGTAATAGAACCTTGACCAAGTTCTCCAGTTGTGACGTCTCACTGCCCCGCTGCTCACAGCTGACATGCCCGCAGGAGAAGCGTGCTCGGCGGGTAACATAACTCCACACACATCGGGGACTTTAACTTAGAACCGTGTTACGGGTATAACATATAACCTATAAGACGGTATTTAGTTGGCGAGACAGATTAACTCAGTTCATGAAGCTGTCACCAATGAATACAAAGGTTTCTTGTAGGGGCGATAGAAATGCACGATTCCTCCTGAAGAATCCGTATTGGAATTTCAGCTCAAAACATTAAGAAATTTAGAAATGACACTTGCATTACTGAACAGGCACATGGTTCTGAATTTCACTAATCCGACACGAAACTCCCGTTCGGAATAACACCTTGGGTTTAAAATTGAAAATCAGGCTTATCAGGCGTTATAGCTTCGCCATATTACTTTACGGAGTAAAGAGCTGGTCCATTACAGACACTCATTTAAAAAGGTCTGAAGCACTTGAAATATCAGTACACAGCCGCATATTGTGAAGAAATAGGGTTAGCAATGGATAAAATATATGGAAATTCTGGGGCGTGTGAGAAAATGAAAGGAAACTATAAAAATCACCAAGAAGAGCAAACTAGAATAATTTGTCCATGTCGTGTCCAAGGAAATACAGTCTGGTGGTGGTGGAGGTGTTAATTGATTTAAGAGAAATGCAAATGGACTGCAATTCTCTCTTTTAACTCTAAACAAAATGAAAAAAGCCGGGCTGAGTGGCTTAGACGGTTGAGGCGCTGGCCTTCTGACCCCAACTTGGCAGGTTCGGTCCTGGCTCAGTCCGGAGATATTTGAAGGTGCTCAAATATGTCAGCCTCGTATTTACAGCCACGTAAAAGAACTCCTGAGGGACAAAATTCCGGCTCCTCGGCGTCTCCGAAAACCGTAAAAGTAGTTAGTGGAACGTAAAGCAAATAGCATTAATTAATAAATCAAAACGAAAAATCGAATATTGCCGATCTTCGGATAACGAAGGTATCGGCGAAAGAAAGGAAACGGCCGTGAAGGTCGTGGAAGTGAATGGTTCCTTAGACATCCCAAATTGAATTTCGTTGGGATCGGAAGGGAAATGATAACCAAGACATGTCAGATACGAAAAATGGAAGTGAAGAGCTTGGCACAAGTAGTGAATCAACATCAGACTCAGCTAGATGCCCCGTGGTCATTAACCCACTCTCCAAGTTCAGAGCCCTTGGAGATTCCTCTTTCAGTTGCCTGTTATGGCAGGCAGGGGTTACCACGAAGGATTTCTACTGCCTCATCAACAGGAGGAAGGAATAAAGTCTTTTGCTCATCATCACACATGGTAAGATATAAGACAAACGATAACATTAATAATGTTATGGCTCTACGTCCCACTAAGTTTCCTCCTGTTTCTGGAGATGCGGAGATCCCGGAATGTAGTCCTGCAGGACTTCATTTTCGTGTGAGAAAATCTACCGACACGAATCTGACATATTTGAGCACCTTTTTTAACACCACCGGACTGAGCCAGGATCGAAACAGCCAAGTTGGAGTCAGAAGACCAGCGCTTCAACCGTCTGAATCACACAGCCCGATAAAAGGAAGACATGAGTGATTTCGGCAGATTAAGAACATCTTGGCTAAAGAATTCGTTTCTAGTTGCAGGCGATAAAAGTATGGTCGTGAACATGACCACCACCGCTGGCTAAACGGATTCAGCATTTAAAGTCAAACCCATAAATGACTATCAGTTTTATTCCAGGCAGCGAAGGCCCACCAAAAATCTGAATGTTTCTACAGAATTTGAACCCATTATCTTGAGATTTGCATACCGGCTTTCTACCACTTACTATAATAATAATAATAATAATAATAATAATAATAATAATAATAATAATAATAATAATAATAATAATAATAATAATAATAATAATAATAATAATAGTTGTAACATATGTCGATAGCTGCAGCCGCGTAAGTGCGGTCAGTATCCAGTGTTCGAGAGATAGTGATCTCGAACCTCACTGTCGACAGCCCTGAAGATGGTTTTCCGTGATATCCCATTTTCACACCAGGCAAATGCTTAATTGAGGCCACGGCAGTTTCATTCCCACTCCTAGCCCTTTCCTGTCCCATCGTCGCCATAAAACGTATCTGTGTCGGTGCGACGTAAAGCAACTTGTAAGAAAAAGGCTTGTGACGTAAGTTACCGAGTTGCAGACGCTTGGATTTGACTTCATTTAAGCTGTCTGCTCGTCAGTTTTGAATTTCCATGTTACTCTACTGACGGAACTCGAACTCTGTTGGTGACTAACGGATGAGTTTAATTTTGTCGAGTAAACACCAAGTGTATCTCCAGAAATCGTTTCTACATGCCGAAATGGAACGCCGATTGGGCATTTCCACGCAGGTTTGAAGCCGCGTTCGTGTGATACAGTTCTACTAGCAGTAATGTACAGATGAAGCTCAAATTAAAAGTTAGCAAAGGATGAAACACAGTACATTTGCATTCAGACACAAGATTGCCGTTAAGCACTTCTAAATGTAGCTGTAAAGGACAAGACAATGAGCGAATTTAAAACAAAGCTAACATTGGTGATGAAACAGTACTCGGAATTGGAAATATAAATAGGTGTCTGTGTTTCAAGCTTCCTCTCCTGGGATTTAAGGATTCCTGCTGAAGAAGACACTAAATGTCCATTGCATTGCTCACAACCTTTGAAAAAGAAAGGAAGCTCATTTATCTCTTGCGTTTTCAACAACTCATTCGAGGATATTTTAAATCTGGTAGGCCAAGGTCCGTCGAGGCTGTTGCGTCATAGTATCGCTTGTAATAAGATATTGTTAAAATTTTCTAAATCTGATGTTAATTCTTATGAAAAGGTGACCTCACCGAAGCTTGTTGTTGTTGTTGCACTTGAGCAAACTACTTCGGCTTACAACTTTGGCTAATTAGTCTCCTGTTGGCCATGATCGTGAAGTCTAATATGGTCTGATACTGTGGCTACCCGGTTCGAGTCCTGTTGGTCGAAAAAGAATCACCATCCAACTGTTGGCCGGAAAGATAGGAGAGGCGGTGGTATACAATTTCTAATCATTGGATTGTGTGCCAAAATCCTGGATGAAACCTCAACCCTATCCGCAGTGCTTATATGAAGTGATTCCTTCGTCGAATGGGGATGTAAAAACATGAGCAGACCCCTTATTGCTTTTTGACAGAAGTAGGCTGTGTGCCGGCACTGGGTTTCACCCTCTCCCTTTCTCCTATCATATACCATGTCATTAATTTCACCTCATAAACTGCCTTGATGAGGTTGATGTCAGGAGGCGCATCCGGTTATAAAAGATTCATCCCACTTCATACACGATCCCGTAGAGAAACGAGACATTTGTTGGACATAAATACAAGTTTAAATGGTAAGGTTCTATCATCTATGGTTCAATATTGTAAATGTAATTTCAGATCATTCTCGTTCTTAATGATATATGAGCTGCGGGTCAGTATTTCTCCCACGTCATTACCACATAACGGTTTTCGCCGGCGTGAAGTTCTGTCCTTAGAAGTGTGTCACATAATCTAATCTGATTGGTTTGATTTTGTTTTTTGCTAGTTGCTTTACGTCGCACCGACACAGATAGGTCTTATGGCGACGATGGGACAGGAAAGGGCTAGGAGTGGGAAGGAAGCGGCCGTGGCCTTAATTAAGGTACAGCCCCAGCATTTGCCTGGTGTGAAAATGGGAAACCACGGAAAACCATTTTCAGGGTTGTCGACAGTGGGGTTCGAACCTACTATCTCCCGAATACTGGATACTGGCCGCATTTAAGCGACTGCAGCTATCGAGCTCGGTGATTGGTTTGATTAATACTTATTTCATATTAATGTCTTTCCAAAAAAGTTCTAGTTACGTCTGTCACTGTTGGGCCGATGAACCTTGAATAATATGTTCCACATAATTTTACCTGGGTCACAGTGGGAGGTTCAAGGGGTAATTGATAAACACTTCTCTGGGCGGTTTTAACGTCTAGGATTCCATATCACAGAGTCGCGCCACCTGGTCGCGTGCTAGAGGCGGATTGCGCGTCCAGCACGCATGCAACTCGTGCTTTGTTAGGACGAGAAATTAATATCCTCCCACAGAACACGAGTGGGGATATTTCAAATTGTACGGCGCGTGAAAGATACCCGGACATGCAGATAAGCTCAGATAAATAGCTCTGTCAGGATTAAGGAAACATTAACTACAGGCATAAGGAAATGTTCCAACCGCAGTGAATGTTAGAGAGATTCCACAGCTTTGAGAAATATTTCTTTCACATTCCTGATTGTGCGGTAGCTTTATATTTACAAAGCGCCAGAAATACTTTTCTCGTGCACGCCAACTGCGTGTTAAGATACTAAGAAACGAATAGTGCAGAGAATTTATGTGGTTAAGCAGTTTTTGTGTATAGTGTACTAAATCCGCTTTATTTTCAATTTGAAAATGTGTTATTTATTCCCCACGCTCTTAAACTTATATATATATATACATATTAGATTACTTAATAATTCTTGAGGTACATTTCCCCATGTCAATATGACATAAGATATTTTCAAACTTACCGCAGTTGATCACTTAACTAAGAACGAAGTACACTATAATGTATTCCAGCTGCAGCTTGAATTAAACCCGGATATAATGTCACTTGTTTAAGATATTATATTATATGAATTCGTCTCTCTTTGCTTTTCGAATATTTACCTGGTACTTAGCTTTATACAGGGCGTTTCAAAACGAATATCTGGATTTTAAGGCTCTGTAGTACTTATTGCCGGCCCTGTGGTGTAGGGGTAGCGTGCTTGCCTCTTACCCGGAGGCCCCGGGTTCAATTTCCGGCCAGGTCAGTGATTTTTACCTGGACCTGAGGGCTGGTTCGAGGTCCACTCAGCCTACGTGATTAGAATTGAGGAGCTATCTGACGGTGAGATAGTGGCCCCGGTCTCTAAAGCCAATAATAATGGCCGAGAGGATTCGTCTGCTGACCACACGACACCTCGTAATCTGCAGGCCTTCGGGCTGAGCAGCGGTCGCTTGGTAGGCCAAGGCCTTAAGGGCTGTAGTGCCTAGGGGTTTGGTTTTGGTTTGGTAGTACTTATCACATTGAACTTAATAACCAATACATCAAACGAAATAGCAACTCAAACAGTTTGTCCTACAAGTGTTCGCTTCTGTGTGCATGCACTGTTTTCTTTGCCTTCCATTAGGAAGCGCTTTCGTACCTATGCGCATGCACTGATTCCTGTGTCTAGTAGCAAAGATGGTGATTGGTGAACATAAAACCTTCTATGTTTTACAGTTTGCAAGGACTGAATCTGTAGCTGCAGTGCAACTTGCGTACCGTATTAAGTTCCACTGTAATCCTCCAAGTGATAATAACATCCGAGATGGTATCTTAAGTTTGAAGACACTGGCTGTCTTTGGAAAGGAAAGAGTACCGGCCGAACGACCAACAAATGAAGCACGTGTTGGACGAGTGAGAGAGTCCTTCACGCGTTGCCCCAAGAAATCAGGCTCGTCGTGAATTAGCCATTCTGGTGACGTCAGTGTGCAGAGTCTTAAGGATACGCTAAAAACTACGTCCTTATCGTTTACAGTCGTCACAAGCTCTAATGCCCGTTCCTCACGGTAAAATGTTTCGTAAAATTTGTTGTACAAATAATTTTATAAAATATGACGAAAACAAGTTGTATTGTTTACGGTAAAATTATTTTATAAAATCCGTAGAAACATCAGGATGCAATCTATGAACAAAATTCTGAACTAAAATGTGTATGTGCTGCCAAGAATAAAGTTTGCAGCCCATATATCTCCTCCTTCACATCTGCCTGGCTTGTGTTCATCCAAACTTGTAACACAAATGCGGCGATTGAGTTTTCTGCCTCCCTTCTTCCATTTCTGTTGTGATACATTAGCGTTTCAACCTCATACAAACACTAACAGCTTCCTTAGTCCACACGAATCCTGCCATTTTAGAAGTGTTTGTTTACAAACGAGCTTCACAACCTTCTCACGTCGTAACGCCAGTGTCATCGTCATGTCAGCTTCGCTAATTGGTTCGTTTCGCAAAATTAATTTTACAGAATGGAACATGTTCTGTTTTATGAAAAGTTTTATCAAAGGTTTCATAAAACTTGAATTTGACCGTAAGCAAGAGAAATGTTATGAAATTACATTATTGCACAATAAATTTGAAGGAAAACTTTACCGTGAGCAACCGGTATAAGGCATACAGACTACCGTTTACGTGCCAACTTTGCAAAGGATATGTTGCTGCATGACGATGACAACTATTTGCAGTGTGCCGTGTTCAGTACTGAATCGACTTTTCGCCTAGGTGGACATGTGCACACTCATAGCGTGCGCACCCGTGGGTCAGCAAATCCCCACGAGATTGTACAGTTGGAACGTGACTCCCCTAAATTGAATGTTTTTAGCGCCATATCCCGCCGGAAAGTTTATGGACCTTTCCTTTACGCTGAAGCAACTGTAACTGGTGTTTCTTATCTTGATATGCTTGAACGATGGCCCTCTCCTCAAGTACAAGGAACAGAACAAGAGAACTTTATTTGGGAGCAAGATGGTGCCCCGCCTCATTGGCATAACTCAGTACGCGATTGGTTAAACGACGTTGTACCCGACCACCGGATTTTCCACAAGGGGCCGAATAACAGAGCTTGCTTCGCATGGCCTCCACGTTCACCCAATCTGACGCCATGCGAATTTTACCTTTGGGGATTCGTCAAGGATCGTACCTCAGCTGTTAGCTGACCTAACCGATTTAAGAAATAGAACTGAATCAGCTGTTGCAACAATTGCTCCAGACACATTGAGCAAGGTGTGGGACGAACTTGGCTGTCGACTCGATATGTGTAGTGTCACGAATTTGTGGTCACATTGAACATGTGCTGGACAAACTGTTTGTGTTGCTCTTTCACTTGATGTATTATTTACAAATATAACTTCAATGTAATAAACACTACAGAGTTTTAAAACTCCGATATTCAGTTTGAAACACTCTCTATTTACAGCGGTGTATCGAGCGAGTCGGTTACGCAGATTGTGTCATGTAGCCGTTAGTCTACATTCGGGAGATGGTGGATTCGAAGCCCATTTTCGGTAGCACTGAATATGATTTTGTTCGGTTTCCCATTTTCAACCCAGGCTGTACGGTTACGGGTGCTTCCTTCCCAATACTATCCCCTTTCTATCACATCGTTATCTGTGTCGGCGACACGTCGACTAAGTAGCAAAAGAAAAACCGGGGCTGCTATTGTATTTTTCTTTCCCCTTTCTGGGAAGGCAGCGTATGTTGTGGATAGAACAAATAAGAGAGTATGGAACTGTCAGTAAAAACGAAAATGCAGGATCTATAACGCCCGACCTATCAGAACACTTTTCCACAGTAGTGAAGCCCGAACAATCCTCGCTGGGTACGAGAAACTGCTTAATAGCTTTTATCTCCAGTAACTTTGTGGAAATGTTCCAGATTTCATGCAAAGGCAGGTAGCCCAACACCGAAGTCCCAGCAATGCTCCAGTGTCTTGAGGAAATATGCCCTTCTCAGACACATTCGACTCGGACGGCTGGGTCACCTCAGGCGCATGGACTTTGAGCCAATACCAAAGGCCTTTTCGTATGATGAATTACGTGAAAGTGTGAAGACAATCGGCGGACCACACATTCGCTCCAAAGACGAATCTTAGAGAAATTTTTTCCAGACCGACGATGAACCTGGCCGCTGAAAGAGGTTGGCAGGTGACCGAGATGCCTGGTGAAAAGCCGTGCCCAGTGGTACCGTACAGCACCTTCCTTTTTCCGAATTCTGCCTGATAATCTAACTTTATGTATGATTGAGAGTAAATCTAATTTATCTAATTTATCCCATTTCTTGTGAAGTGGTTGAATTAATGCACATTTCCAATTCTCCGGAACTTCTTCAGTATGCCGGGTGTCTTGTAAGATTTCTTGAATAATTTGGACCAGTTTGTCACCACCTTTTTTCAACATTTCACCAATTTTTCAGTCTTCTATTGGTGCTTTGTGTGGTATTTTTCACAACTTGCTTTACATCGCACCGAAACAGGCAAGTATCATGGTCACAATGGGATAGGAAAGGGCTACGAGAGGGAAGGAAGTGACCGTGGCATTTATTAAAGTACAGCCCCAGAATTTTCCTGGTGTGACAATGTGAAACCACGGTAAACCATCTTCAGGGCTGCCAGCAGCGGGATTCGAACCCACTATCTTCCGATTGCAAGCTGATAGATGCGTGACGCAAACCGCGCGGCCACTTGCTCAGTAGTTGATTTAATCCTAAAATTATTATTATGATCATCATCATCATCTTAATTAGGCTATTGTTATTTATGAGAAGCAACCATATATATATATATATATATATATATATATTCTATTAACTTTCTTAATTCTATAGTAGTGCTGAAGGGCTCAGACGATAGAAGCGCTGGCATTCCGAGCGCAAGTTAGCAGGCTGGATACTGATTCAGACCGGTAGCATTTCAACGTGCTCAGTCTCGTATCGTGCCGGTGAAAATAACTTCTGCAGGACAAAATTCGCGCACCTCGGCTTCCTCAAAACAGTAGGCAGTGGAACACAAAAATACATTGTCATTAATAATAATATTAGCAAATATGCCCGCGGTTCGCTACGGTATTCTACATTGTATACGGATATCGAAGTAAATTACTGAACATGCCGTGAATAAGATTTTTCGTCGCCATAAGACCTATCTGTGTCGGTGCGACGTAAGGCCCCTAGCAAAAAAATAAGATTTTTTTAAATTGCATGTCTCTTAGTGTTATCCAGAAACAGCAGGAGAAGGTTTCCATACATTGTTTTTACTGTAAAGTGAGAGTTGCGGAGTTGTGATGATAACGGCAGGCTCACTTGCCTACTACCATTTACAATCGAGTAGGTAAGTTTTCGTTATAATGGGAGACCCCATTACCTACTGCGGGGTCACAATCGATTTGGGGAAGTTTGCGTTACAATGGCAGGCGCCCTTTACTACTTCCATCAGATTACACTTGAGGAGTTATTATAATAGCAGGCACCTTCCCTACTGCCAGTCATAACTGAATTGTGATGTTATCATTATAATGACAGGCCCCTTTTCTCAATGACAGTCACACCAAGTTGGTGAGTTTCCATTATAACAGCAAGGCCACTGTGCCTAACGCCAGTCACATTTTAGATGGGTAAACTTGTTTATAATGGCGGGCACACTTCCCTACTCCCAAACACAATCGGTTAGGGAAGTTTTGAACAAAATTGCATGCTCCCTTGACTTCTGCCACTCAAATCGAGAAGGGAAATATTAATTACAATGGTAGTCCCTAGTTACAAAGGAGTTGGAGAAGGATCCCATTCCTACTGCCAGTCAAAGTCGATGTGGAGGGTAATGATTACAATAGCAGACGCGCTCCTGCTGAGAGTAACTATCGATATAAACTATTAATTATAATTGCAAACATACCCTTTTTACATCGCTACAAATTGAGTTCAATGAATATATATATAAATCGACATACGAAGTATATGCATGTTTAAAATATTGCAAACTTTCATTTACAGATTAACTGCTGCTAAACGATATATCATATCGACAAATTGATTGTACCATAAGATGCCTTATTTAGAGGTCTAAATGGCTGGTCTTACGATATTTTCTCCTCTTACATCTATTTGTGGGTAAAATTGACTTGAAAACGTTGAATAGGGTGAAATTTATTCCGATATATTTCGACGGTAAAAAATGAAATATTTAAATATCTTGGAAGCTTTCCGTCGATTACAGCCTAAGACGTATAATTTTTCCAAACTTCAATTTTCTGGCACGTCGGCAGATTGTGCCTCAATCTTCCTTTGGGGGAAAAATGAAGACTTTCAGGAAACTAAAGATAACAAATATGCAGGTTATCATCATTACACTTGAAATGGGTAACTGTACGAAAATTTCGACAAAATGGTCAATGTACAGACACACGGTCGTTACGATTTTATTTATATAGATAAGGAATCTGCCTCATGTCAACACCTTTTGGGCTATGTCCGCTGGACTTAGCCTGTAAAACCGACCGTTCATGACATCTCCCTTGTTAAACCTCCTGTAGAAAAAAGCACATGAGGAAAAAGTTTCAGAAATTGATTTCCATCATGTTTGGTCGATTTCAAGTCAGGCTGGTCTTGTATATATTCTGGGAGAGTAAAATCACTGTTCCGGTTGCGCATAAACCCCCAGTCCTTTCCAGGAATTTGACATGTTATGGACCTAAAAATTTACCTTTGGGTAGGTGGATACGAAATATGAAGTTTGAATGAAATATCTCCAGTAGTTTTCAAGTTATAAGAACTTCGCTTTACACGCACCCGCTCTTGAGTTAAGTCCTGTAGGACTTGTACCGAAGAACGGTCCATTAGTGATATCTCCCTTATTAATCCTTGTATCGAAATCATGCACATGAGAAGAAAGGTTTAGAAATTGATTTCCATTAAGGCAGGTAGATTTCCATTTTGGTGGTGTATATATTGTGGAAATGCAAAATCCCTTTTCCAGTTTCGTATAAACCCCATGAAAGTTCAGGGATTTCGAAACAATATTGGCTCCAAAACCTACCCAAGGACAGGTGGATTCTAAATATGAAATTTGGTAGAAATATATCCAGTAGTTTTTAAGTTGTAGACAAACAGACATCAAAGCTAAAAAATATGCAGATTTTCATTACTACACCTGAAACGGATAACTGTACGAGAATTTCGCCCAAATAGTCAGTGTACAGACACACGGTCGTTACGATTTTATTTATATAGATAACATAAGCATGGGCACGATTGTAAGTGCAGACCTTCATTTCGAAATTTACTGCTCCTAAACGGTACATCATATCAAGGAACGGTTTGCACCATCAGACGCTCTACGTGCTTGGTCTTAAAACATTTCCTCCTATCTCCCATACTTATGGGTTCAATTGAGTTACGATATTTGAATAGGGTGAAATTTGGGTATATTATTAACATTTTTCATTATTTTTCACATACTTATGTGGAAACTAGAATAATGAAATTTGGTTCGCATACAGTCATTGGTCGTATCAATGTGTGTCCCAAATTAGATTAACCTATCTTTCCTATAAGTGTGTCAAACTATGTAATATACGATTTAAAAAGCACAAAATTTACGAACATTCGAGAAATACAGAAATTTTCCAACTTATGAGGGAAAGAGGAACGACAAAAAATCATAAGACCTAAGTTCTAGATCACTCCAAATTGAACCGAGATTGTGCCATCCATTTTCAGATACGACTTGCCGTTTAGCCGCGAAATACCTCGAAACGAAGGTCTGCACCTTTATTGAAATTGCCTCCATATTTCAATATTCTTCGGGAATAAAAAGTGAAAAATTTAAAGATCTTGGAACTTTTCCGTCGGTTACAGGCTAAAACGTATAATTTTCCCTAATTTCAATTTTCTAGCTTGTCTGGCAGATTTTGCCGCAATCTTGAGTTTGGGCGAGGGGGTTAAAATTTAGGACTTTCAGGTAACTATGGCTAAACATATGCAGATGGTCATTATTACCCCTTAAGTGGATAGCTGTACGAAAATTTTGCCAAAATAGTCGTCAAAATAGTGGTTACGAATTCATTTATATAGATAGATAAGTAATCCGCTCCACGTACAACACCTTTTGGGCTATGTTCGTTGGATTTAGCCTAAAAAGCTGACCGTTCATGATATCTCCCTTAGTAATCCTCCTGTCGAAAAAATGCACATGAGAAGAAAAGAGTTTTAGAAATGGATTTCCATCAAGTTTAGTCGATTTCCAGTCGGGTTGGTCTTATATACTGTATATTGTTCCGGTTCCCTATAAACCCCCAGTCCGTTCCAGGAATTTGAATTTGTATGGACCTTAAAACCTACATTTGGACAGGCGGATGCTAAATATGAAGGTTGGTTTAAATATCTTCAGTAATTTCCATGTTATAAGAAATACGCTTTACACTCACCCGCACTTCAGTTAAGTCCGGTGGGACTTGTACCGAATAACGGTCAATTAATGATATCTCCCTTATTAATCCTCGTATCAAAATAATGCACAAAATAAAAAAGGTTTATAAATTGATTTCCATTAAGGCACGTAGATTTCCATTAAGTTTGGTGGTGTACATTTTGTGGAAGTGCAAAATCACGGTTTCGGTTTCGTATAAACCCCCAATAAGTTCACGGATTGAGAAACAATATTGGCCCTAAAACCTAACCAAGGACAGGTGGATTCTAAATATGAAGTTTGGTAGAAATATATCCAGTAGTTTTCAAGTTATAGACAAACAGACAACAAACAGACAGACACCAAAACTAAAAAATATGCAGATGGTCATTATTACACCTGAAACGAATAACTGTACGGAAATTTCGTCAATGTACATACATAGAGTCGTTACGATTGTATTTATATGTATTATTATTATTATTATTTATTTTATTATTATTATTATTATTATTATTATTATTATTATTATTATTATTATTATTATTATTATTTGTTATGCCCAACTAAGGAGCGCGTGTGAACTTATTTAGCATAACGTTTCTTCTTTTCTTCCCAAAATCTCTTCATCCTTTTGCTGTGCTTATTTTTGCGTTCTTCCGTTCATTCTGTAGTTTGTCCTTTAGGTTGATCAGCAAATTTATGTTTGTTTATGAGATATCTGAATTCTTTCTGTCTTGCAATATTTCTTTATTTATACCAATTTGCTGAAGACCTTTGTTTATTTCTGTAAGCCAGTTGTGATTTTTTAGAGATACTGCGAGATTTAGTATTTTCTTTTTAGTCTATTGTTATCCATCCTGATCAGAAGACCATAGAATTTTAATCTTATTTTTCTAAATGTGTCTGTGATTTTCTCTGTTACTTGATAGATTTCCTGTGATTTCCTTTTCTTCCAAATACCATTTTCACATTATTATTATTATTATTATTATTATTATTATTATTATTATTATTATTATTATTATTATTATTATTATTATTATTATTATTATTATTATTTCATTTTTGAATTAAAAGGAGAAGTTCAAATGTACAAGCAGATGAATTAAAACAGGCAACCCCCACTCTTGCGTACGCCATTGCATGTGTGCACAAAATATTATTGTGATGTTTACCAGGAATTCTTTTCACCTTGAAAGGAACCCTTACAAAACAATCCCTAAGTAATCAACACAAATTCTAAAATCCTGTCCCTTTTCCGTGAGAGTCCTGGGGCAACAGAATAATACCTGAAAGAAAAATACGAGCAGTGCATTGTATACAGCATGCGTCAGTGAAAACAATCTGACATTTTCTGTTGCATGGAGATGAAACTTCTGGGATCGTGCAGCCCTGTTCCAGCAGCCACTAGCTGGTTCACTCGTGGGGAACACCATCTCCTCACAATGTGTAGTTGGCCTTGTGTGGGAAGACTATCTCTAGCAAGAGTTAAAAAGGACCGATTGCAATATAATTCTGTACATCCCAAACTAAGAAATAATTGCCATTCTGCTGTAAAATTCGTGAACTTAAACCTTAAATGTGACGAAGCATATCGAAAGCAATGATTGCAAAGAAATTTAAATTGATGATAAAATAAAACATGAGAACATCGCTGCACGCCTGTCGTTGTTGTAGAGGGTGTTCTCAACATGAGGGAAGTAATCGTAAGGGGGCGGAGGTGGATTGTACATCCCAAACAACACAAAAAATCCCTATGAACATATGCGCTATGGTCGATCGTTTACGAGCTACGCCTTTTAAAGATATTGTCTGGAATTGGGCGGGGGGAGTTCGTATTTAGTTTCAAGTTTCAAGTCAGATATGCCGTCACGGATATTTCAGTCCTTCTCTAGCGTGTGGACACAAGTTTGTCATCTAATATTTGTAGTGCGTGGAGTGTTCGAACGTGTCCAGCAATCAACGATGTGGGGTATTCAGCCCATTTGCCACGATGGTGTGGCAAAACTGATCAGCAGATTCAGATAGACCTCTCTATACCGGGGTGTAATGCACTAAACTCTTCTGCAGCCATCACACGGGAGCTCCGATTTCCACGCATGAGGAAGATAAACGTGTGGAGATCTTCGTTTGAACCATTATTCAGTCGGTGACACCTGCAAAAATAAAAAGGTATAGCACAGGCCATAATTAGGAAATGGTACACGAAAGGAATAAACAGTTTGAGGCGTTGAACTCCTCAAAAAGATAGAAGTGGAAATGATGTGTCGCATGCCTATAATTCCATTTCATTCATTCTGTCTTTCTTTCTTTCTTTCTTTTACCGTCCAGGATTGCTTTTTCCCTCCCAATCAGTGAGGGATCCCACTTCTACCACCTAAAGGGCAGTGTCCTGGAGCGTGAGACATTTGGTCGGGTATACAACGAGCGAGGAGGATCAGTATCTCGCCCAGGCGGCCTCGCTTGCTATGCTAAACAGGGGCCTTGTAGGGGACGGAAAGATTAGAAGGGATGGACAAGGAAGTGGGAAGGAAGCGGCCTTAACTTAGGTACCATCCCGGCATTTGCCAGTAGAAAAAGTGAGAAACCACAGTAAACAACTTAGAGGATGGCTGAGGTGGGAATCGAACCCCCTCTACTCATTTAACCTCTGAGAGGTTCTCGTTATAGCGTTGCGAATGGCATAGAAGAGCCGCTAATCGAACTCAGGCCTCCAATGGTTGCAGCTGATCACACTAACCACTACACCACAGAGACGGATACCGTTCCATTAATAACTTAATTTGAGTTCAAGATGGTTGATTCCAGTATGGCGGCCGGTGTGATCATGTGTTTCCTTGGGTTTGCCCCACCCCCAAACATCATGTTTCCAATGTGAACTTCCATCACAGCAGCCTCTTTCCTATGACAATGCTGTCACCATACTGTTGGCCCCCAGTCTTTGCTTATTGTGAAATGGGAAATCACGAAAAATCACCTTCAGCGTTGAGGCGGTGGAATTCTAACCACCATCATTTGAATAAAAGCTTAGTGCTGCATGACTCATACCGCGCAACTATCTTTGCCGGTCTATTTTTCAACTCTGGTGTATAATAGCAATAAATTTACTCGTTCTCATTCTATATAACACGTACCCAAGCAAAAAGTTGCTTACATACCATCCGAGTAGAAAAGGGAAAAGCAATTACTTACCAGGAATGCAGGCTCGTATATTGCTTTCGATATTAATTTTGAGGTAGCGGCAGTTTTAATTAGAAAAGAATTCCCTTATCTGTGTGGATATTGCAACAAAGATCAACCACAAACGTACTTCATTTTTTGATCCGTGTCATACACATCGTGGATGTTCTGAAAGTTGAATATGAATAAACTTGGAAACAAGATGTGAAACTCTGAAACAACACAGTACACCTCCTGTGGAATACTGCCCTGGTCTCTGGTGCCTGTCGTAAACTGGGACTTCCATCAGTTATAACCTCGGGAGCGTGTACGAAACCATGAGGCCCTTTAGCCTGAATCTGTGATTATTTTCATTTACTTGTACCATTCTCCGGTAGTGATGGTGCTGATCATCAAAAAATTTTGTTCAGCTTATTCCAGATATTTCTGGTGTCGCTGAAGCAAGACAAACTCAATATTGGTTTTGGCCGGGTGTGCCATGTGATTTCTGAGATGAAAATCTCAACTCACACTCAACTGAGATTCAAAGCTCACCCTTCCGAATGGGAAGTTAATCCACTGAGCTAATCACACTTCTTGAGGTGGTGATTATTGTTTTAGAAGGAAGTACAACTGGGCTACCATCCTCCAATAATAATAATAATAATAATAATAATAATAATAATAATAATAATAATGTTATTGGCTTTACGTTCCACTAACTACTCTTACGGTTTTCGTACACGCCGAGGTGCCGGAATCTAGTCCCGCAGGAGTTCATTTACTTGCCCGTAAATCTACCGACGCGATGTTGACGTGTATTTCAGCACCTTCAAGTACCACCTGACAGAGCCAGGATCGAACCTGCTAAATTTGGGCCAAAAGGCTAGCGACTCAACAGTCTGAGTTACTCATCCCGGCCCCCTTAACAATAATCAGAGGAAGAATGGAAAAAGTCTGACACTCCGAAGAACGTGGGTACTCACGAAGGACTTTTCTCCCTCTCCTCAACTAGCTATTGTTTTATTTGCTAATATGGAAGCAATTTTTTTCACTGTAGACTTAGTTAACATTACCCTGATGTTTCCTCAGTCTGTCGAATACAGCATTTATAAACGCTCTATGGCATACCTGTAAAAGAAATTTTTTTATTCATAGTTAATAAAGAAATAATAACAATCTGTTCTATTGTATGTATAAATACATTTTGTAGTTAGTGAAAAGGCCAACTAGCAGCTGAAGGTGGCTAGCATGGGACTACTCCTGTTTAAATCAATAGCTCGAAGGTCCACTTAGGTGACAGTTAATTGTGTGTTAATGAAATACGCTTCTAAATCTGTGTAGTATGGGATTAGCCCCTTATTATTGGACAGTTTTATAAGTCCGCCTATGAACCTGTTAAGTCGACCTCTTGTTTACTTCTTCAAATTTGTAAAAATTTAAACTTAGCATGAGACTAGCCCCTGTTCTTTTTGGCATTGAGTAGTCCGTTTAGGTATATGATTACTTAAGAAATTTGCAACTTTCGTTATTTAAAAGTTGATGCTCAATATTTTTGCCAAAATTTAAATGTTTACTGACTTGTTGGTCCTGTTTGCTTATCCAGACCAAACCCTGGCACTCTTTTCTCTGTTTGTGTTTACTGTGCTATTATAATAACAATAATAATTATTATTATCACACATGAAGTTATATTACTCATAAATGAAAATATGACAGACGCCATCGTCAAATATAACCTCTTGAAGTCAAAATCACCGAGCTCGATAGCTGCAGTCGCTTAAGAGTGGCCAGTATCCAGTAATCGGGAGATAGTGGGTTCGAACCCCACTGTCGGCAGCCCTGAAGATGGTTTTCCGTGGTTTCCCATTTTCACACCAGCCGAATGCTGGGGCTGTATCTTAATTAAGGCCACGGCCACTTCCTTCTCATTCCTAGTCCTTTCCTATCCCATCGTCGCCATAAGACCTATCTGTGTCAGTGCGACGTAAAGCTACTAGCAAGTAGAAGTCAAAATCGTAGTTTCGGTGCCTGATAAACTTTGACGGTAGATTTCTAAAGACAGGGAAATCCAACACGTATTGTCGTTCGTGTCGAAATGTAAACAAGAGATTAGGTGAGCCTGTAGTAAAATTCTCTTAGTATTCTAATGTGTCTGTGCAGAGTCTGGCGGTTTCTCTACTAGGGACAGCTACTCTTGTTAGGTCTAACGATGGTGACGTGACGTGTTAACTTGATTTGAACGTGTAAGTAGTCGGGGTGAGCTCAAGAAAAGAGACAAAGCAGCCGTAATCATACATACATACATACATACATATTATTATTATTATTATTATTATTATTATTATTATTATTATTATTATTATTATTATTATTATTATTATTGTTATTATGTCCCGCTCCATGGCAAAATGTTTAACGAGCTGACCTTTTGTCCAAGAGTTCGATTCGCAACAGAGTCTGGGGTTTTAATTTTAATTATCTAATTCCTATTGCTCGGGGACTGGGTGTTGATGTCATCTTCAATATTAGAATTCATCTTTGATAGGACCTCATCGTCACAGGCACGCATGTTTCCCATACGGCGTCACCTCGAAAAACCTGCAACAGGCCAGTCTAGAGGGCACACACCATTAATAATAATAATAATAATAATAATAATAATAATAATAATAATAATAATAATAATAATAATAATAATAACTGTCCAGATGCTTGGTTGATTGGTCATCATAAGGCCCATCCGCTCAGAAGAACACGGCCTCGATTTCAGCTGGGCCAGGAATTTTACTGCGCATGGTTAATTTCCTTGACTTGGGTACAGAGTGCTTTCATGCAATTTGCTTTACGTCGCACCGACACAGATTATTGTCTTAGGCCCTATGTCGATGATGGGATAAGGGAAGGAAGCGTCCGCGTCCTTAATATAAGGTAAAGCCTTAGCATTCGCCTGGTGTGAAAATGGAAAACCACCGAAGACGATCTTCAGGGCTGCCAACGTTTGCCTCCATGGCTAAATGGTTAGCGTGCTTGCCTTTGGTCACAGGAGTGCCGGGTTCGATTCCCGGCAGGGTCGGGTTCCACTGACACGGGGGCTGGGTGTATTTATCGTCCTCAATATCGTTTCATCCTCATCTCATGATGACGCGCGGGTCGCCTACGGGAGTGAAATCAATAGACCTGCGTCTGGCTAGTCGAACTAAAAGGCATACGCCATTTCATTTCATTTCATTTCATTTCAATTCATTTCAGGGCTGCCGACAGTGGGGTTATAACCCACTATCTCTGAAATGTAAGCTCACACCTATGTGACTCTATCCACACCGCCAACTCACTCGGTAGGGTTTGTCTTAATACTTCTCTTCATCTACTAATAACTTACTACCAACATTCCAGGAACACGCAATACTCTTCTCTGCGAAACGTATAGAATTCCACTATGACACGGCAAAAGCCGAAAAGCTAATCATCATGACTGTATGTTTGTTTGGCGTAACGAAGGGCATCCGGCGGAAAAACTGGACCGAATTCACATCAAGTAACAACCTCAACAAATGTGAAAAGGCCAAAAAGAATAAGAATAAGAAGTTTCAGCTTTGTAGGACCACGGTCAGCACTTGTTGGTCTTCTGGATTTCCAGCATTCCACCTTTGTGGAGAACACGGTTCGTTCTCCTTCAGACCACTTTGTGCCTGTTCTCCTCTCTCACACCCCGCAATATTCTTTATACCGTGCGAGGTCACTGAATGTATTTCTTTCTTGAACCAATGCCTCAATGGCCCGGGTAGTATTCTTCTTCAGTGCACTTGTCCACGAGGTAGAAGATTTCCTAGTTAAGAGAAGATGAACATCATACGTGATATTCTAGTGTTATGTATTAGAGAAATAGGACCGTAAATTAAGAGACATAGCGCATTCTCATAGAAACTGACAACATTTCAGGTTTATTGTAGATTTTACCTCAGGATATATTTGCCTAAATTCTGATGTGGGCCGTGGATATTTCACATAAACTTTTGTTTTTATTATGGGATCCTCTCTACCTTAACGTGACGAGTGAGGGCCAAGCAGTCTGCGGCATATAGGCCATCATTATTATTATTATTATTATTATTATTATTATTATTATTATTATTATTATTATTATTATTAGCAGTACTTATTTGCATGGGTTATCCGCATTAATGTAAAACATCAGTAATATATTACTGCGTACAATCAGAACTGATGGAATCGCTGAGAGATGTAATTGACAGGTCCCGCGGAGTAGGACTAGCGTGCCTGCCTCTTACCTGGAGGCCCCGGGTTCGACTCCCGGGCCGGTCAGATATTTTTACCCGAATCTAATGGCTGGTTCTAGGTTCGCTCAGCCTACATAATTACGATTGAGGAGCTATCTGACGGTGAAATGGCGGCCCCGGTCTAGAAAGCCTAGAATAACGGCCGAGAGGATTCGTCATGCCGACCACTGGACATTTCGTAATCTGCAGGCTTTCGGACTGAGTAGTGATCGCATAGTAGGCCATTGTCTTTCGGGACTGTTGCACCAAGGGATTTGGTTCTTTGGTTTGGGGGATTTAATTCGTATTATGAAAAACCTTTTGTCAAAATTTGCTTTGTCTTGGAATACAGAATTGATCCATCATCTTCTGCTTCACTTCTATTTGCTTTACGTCGCACCGACAAAGATATGTCTTATGGCGACGATGGGAGAGGAAAGGCCTAGGAATGGGAAGGAAGCGGCCGTGGCCTTAATTAAGGTACAGCCCCAGCATTCGACTGGTGTGGAAATGGGAAACCACCGAAGTCCATCATCAGGGCGCCCGACAGTAGGGTTCGAACCCACTATCCCCCGATTACTGCATACTGGCCGCATCGAGCTCGGTCTTCTGCTTCACTTCACAGTGTACGGACGTATTAGATTTGACACACCACTTACAACAAACTGGTATGAAATGCAGACGATGACGGCGAAAATTATTCTGGGAGCGGAATCTCTGAAAGTTGTTCGACATCCGCAATTCGGCAACACTCATACTGGAAATAAGAAATGGAATAATTATTGCCTGAAGATCGATCACCCTCTATGAGAACGTCCTCAGTGGACGAACTCCCACATGAAGCGTAACATGCTTTCGTACTCTTTTTTCTACATTCCAGAGCATACTGCGATCTGGAAGTCGTATATGTGGTTATTGCTGTTCATTAAACTCCGCTGCTTGTCGTTCATTACGGTGATGCTCTCCAAATATCAGCATAACCATAGGTTCGTCATTCGTATAATGTCATTCCATTGCTATGCATTTGACTAGGCTGAATGTCCACTCGCTAGAGCTGTCCTGATCCTGAGCAGTACTCAGTACCCTCACGCGGCATTCCAGCAAATTGAAATTTCCAGTTAGTCTGCAGCCCCTGTTACATTCGGCAACTACTCCGACTTCACGTTATTGCATGTCGTCGTTTCGTGCTTTACAATGAAAATTCTTTCAGCGGGCCAGGTAGATCGACCTTTCTTCAGCGAAATATGTTTCTGAAGCACCCCGTACAATGTTGGCCTAACAAAACTGAAGCGATTGTAAAAAATCGTTATTTATTTATTTATTTATTTATTTATTTATTTATTTATTTATTTATTTATTTATTTATTTATTTATTTATTCTGATATTTCTATTCGATATCCATGGGGATCCTTCTGTCTCTATGTGAAATGTATTGTGTAACCAAACATTCCAGTAATAGAATGAACTTACGACTCGGAGTTATAATTTAAGGAAATACAACGGAAAGTTCGACTTAAACAAATAGAAGTATTAAGTAAATTATAGTTCATTCCTGAGGCGCTCATACTCTTTATTCATAATTTCAGGTGTTCCACACAGAAAATGGCTGTGAGTAGAACATGGAGATTACTTTTTTTATTGAGATCACAGTTAAAATTAGAAGCAAACTCAATCTTACTACAAGAGTGGGGAGTAAAAGCTCTTAGAATGCGTAATCATGGCACTAAATAGGATAGAATTGTTGCCTCCAGGAATTAACGTGGTACTCGTTTCTGTTATCGGCTGAGTAAACCCCACGACCAAATTCCTTTCTAGAAGAAGACGTCTCACTTCTAAACAACTAGATAGAAATTGAACCAACGTCCCACTGGGTAGAACGAGTATGCCTCTAACTGGGCATTAAGACAAGAAAGTAATAAAATGTATGTGAACACATAATAAAACAAAGCGAAATCCGTATGATCTGTACAGTAGGGAAATTGCAGGTAAAACGGCTTCCTCTACTCGTAAATTCGAACCGGCTCATAATGAGTAGTTAGTCCGATGCCCAGTTTTCATTTCTGTTGACAAAAGAATGAATCTAATAATGAAACACACTTCGGTCAGGCAGTCTCCTGTAAGAAAACGAAGGTTATGGCAGTGTAGAAATAACGATCAATTTCTTAAAATTACCACAAACAAATCTCACTCGTATATTGCCTTCACTGCACGGAAATGAATAGAATTACGGATCTGGTTCTGGGCTTAGAAGACGAGAGAACGAATGCAGATCCATCGGTTCTTCCCCTCTTGGTAGCCTTTTGCGACGGTTACTTACAATGCCTTCAGTGATAAAGAGTTCCGATAACCGGATAGAAAATAGAGTATAGCCACAAAAGAATGGAAAGGCTCATGAACTGTGAGAAAATGAAAGACATTACAGACCTCGTAAAAGTATTATTATTATTATTATTATTATTATTATTATTATTATTATTATTATTATTATTATTATTATTATTATTATTATTATTATTATTATTATTATTATTATTATTATTATTATTATTATTAGGGGTTCCCCGTGGAGCAGAAAGAGGTTAAAGAAGGTGCGGGCTGGAATGGGTCTAACTACCAAATTAAAATTAATTTAAAACTTAAACTGAAGGTTATATTTTCAGAATGTCAAACTTAAAATCAGGTACAGTGATAATCATAAAACAAGTCTAGGAAAAGAAAAGATTAGTGATCTTAACAGATCCTGGGCTTCAAGCCCTCGCTTTACATTTCCTGAGCTAGCTCAAATTTACAAATGAGCACAAATTTATACAAGGGCAGAAATTCCCTAATTCAAAGAGCACTTGCTCCCAAAATCTAGCCTTCAAGAGGTATTCTTAAATCCTAAAAAACTTTGAAAAAGAGCGAACAGGCTCTCAGTTTTCCAAGCCTACTCGAGGCAACCTCAACTTGCAATTACAGGCCTCTCAAGGCACTATTTACAAATGGAAATTATTTTTACAGGGGTATTAAATACCCATCCTACTGAGCCTTCGTGGGATAACAATAACAGGTTAAATTAATGGCTCTAACACAAAATGAAAGGAGGCGAATACTTGCACTCCTAGATATGAACACTTAAAACCTAAAGGGCACTAGGACGAAGAAACAGGGGCTATTCCCAAACTACTGAGGTGACTCGTTTAAGGGTAATTTAATGCATTACGGAAAGGAAGAAAAACAGTTACAAAAGGTAGTCACCTGAAACCAAGAGTGTACACCACCCTCTATCCCCGATTTACAGTCAAAGATTTTATGTTTTTACATTAGCCGGCAGAAGTTACATTTTATAAACGTAGGTTACATGGTTAAAGATTCGGACCTTCCCCTCGGAATAATCTGCGGAGATAGCGACAACAAGAAAGATGGAATTATGTGGCCATACCTGGTAGCAGTTATAGCTGACAATGAAAAGGCCGCCCGCCTCGTGCTTAACGCACAAACTCAGATAAATGTCGATCAATTGGCCAAGAAACGTGAAAAGCCGCAGTTTATGAACCATCAGGGAAGATTCGAGACCATTCAAGACTAAATTAGCCACACCCTCTCGATTTTATTGCTTGATTTGAAAAGTTACACTCAGAATCGAACAAGAAGCCTATGATAGGTGGAAAATTAATTACAGAAATTAAGGACTGGCTAGAATCAAAACTATCGGAAAGGAAAAGGAAATATTGCCAACCCAAAAACAAATGAACATCAATCAGTAAAAAAACTTATGAATACAAAACTTCTTTGAATTATAAGTTCTTACACCTCGCAGCAGGGTGCATGATCATAGTTTTTAGTAGTGTCATCTGTGGAAGAATGTCCAAACTTCTTGATGGATAGCAAACAAAACTTAGTAGAAATTCAGTCAGTTCAGGAAACTTCACAATAACATAATTGCATTATATTTCAGTGGTGACATCTTCTGAGTAAATTTCTAAGTTGGTGTAGTTTCAGTTACACTGTTTTACTAATAGAGGAGTTCATTTAGGCGCAGAATTTGAATGCGCGACGTTGGGGTGTACCTCCCGTTACAATTATTATTATTATTATTATTATTATTATTATTATTATTATTATTATTATTATTATTATTATTATTATTATTATTGAACTTCCCTGTGTTGCAGAAGTAGCGTGCCTGTATCGTATTCCAAGGCAATAGGTTCGTTTACCGGCCAGTTCAAATATACAGTATTAATTTTTGACTGAGGAATAGAACGGGGTTCGTTTGATACGATATTTTCTCAAGTTCTCAATTACAGGTAGAAATTACATAATGAGAATTCCAAGGATCTGGGTTCGTTTACCGACCAGTTCAAGGATTTTAATTCTGGACTGAGGAGTAGAATGGGTTCACTTGATACGAGATTTTCTCAAGCTCGTAGTCACATGACGCTACTGACTTAGTATACATAGAAGACGAACGCTGGTTACCATGGTTACAATGGTGAGGAAAACTGATGATTAATTCCATATAGACCCCTAGCATAGTAGCATATCCATAGAAACATGTAAAGGATTAATTTTGTAACCAGATTCAACTTTTTTAAAATATGTACGTAGGTTATCTGCATATAATACGTAATGTGCGGCACAAGGAAACCCGCTGTTATAAGGTGAGGAAGTCCATAAACTACAATCGTAAAAGGTACTTCAATCTGAAGATACGGAACTCTGACGGACGGATATCAACCATATATTATCCTCTGCCCGACAAGCTTTATTACTCATTAAATTAACAGTTTAAATAAGTGGGTATACAAACTCAGTGAGACTGCTATCAATGAAGACAATCTGTTATTGACTGCGGGCAGCTGCCGTATATATTCTCAAACATGACAATAATCAGGAAACAAGTTCGTTCGTCTTAAAGTCTCAAGCACCTTCCGAAAGAGATTACGATCACTACATAAATACCGTTCTTTCTCCAGATGAGAAGCCCAGAAGCAGTCAGGATACAGTTATAGGCAGAGAAATCACGTTGATTGAACTGAAACGAATGTTTACTATCCGAAGATGATACTGGTTGGACCACCTGGGTGGCATTCAAGAGACGGAAATGGGAAGCAAAGAATGGCCATAAAAGTAGGCATACCTCGCTCCCTGGAAAGCATCATATCATCATAACCATTCACTCGCTGGTGAGTGTAACGAGTGCATCATTGTTGCTGATTTAACCGAGCGAGTTGGCCTTGCGGTTAGGGTCGCTCAGCTGTGAGCTTGCATTCGGGAGATAGCGGGTTCGAACCCCACTGTTCGCAGTCCTAAAAATGGTTTTCCGTGGTCAACCATTTTGACACCAGGTAAATGTTGCGACTATACCTTAATTAAGGCCACGGCCTCCTCCTTCCCACTTCTAGCCCTTTCCTATCCCATCGTTGCCATAAGACTTATCTGTGTCGGCGCCACGTAAAACCATTGTATTTTTAAAAATATCCTGATTTATGGAATAATATTTAGCTGAGGAAATCAATTCTAGAACTACAAGCTATGCCTCAATGCTGCCACATCAAGTGTAACAACGCTCTGGTTGTTATACGTTGTGCCATTTCACCGTTCTATATTTGCATCAATAGGAACAAAAATGGCGTTCAAACCATTAAAAGGTCAATGTGAAAGCAACTAACATCGGTACGAGCCAAAATGATAATCCTCTCAACCGGTAGTCACCGAAAGAACCATTCTTAGAAGGCTGTGAGAAAAGAATGACAGAAGCGGATTATTTAAACCAATTATTAAAAAAAGAGACTTCCATTAGAACATTCGACACAATTCAGCACTACGGCAAGTAAGACGGCGTCGAGCAAAGAAATAAGCCAACTTATCTGTTTTTAAGATCAACTATTGACGGAGAATAAAATCCGCGGCAGCCCACTCAACGTCAACTGCATAGATTGAAATAACTGCGCGAAGTTTAAAGACCAGCAAAAAGGAATCATCAAGTCTGGTACAATTAATACGTCACGGCTGGACTTGGAAGCTTTATATTTGTCTGATACTGCACATCGTAGAGAGCAGAATCCAACCAGCTGTCGAGTGCAATTCTAATAAGCACGGAAAAATTGCATTCACTCGGCAAGCGAGAGAGTTTACAAATAGTAGCACAGTTAGAACTACTATATCGAAACTAGACGGCCCAGAGCACATTTATTCTGATATCATAGACAGTACAAAACGAAGATAAATTACAACATGACAACATTAACTAATACGTTGTATTATTCTGTTCCTAACGTGCCAGAGACCACTATGATGTACTAAAAGACCGAGGCAGAGAATACTCCGACTATGGTGGTGCTTTACGAGATTGATGACCCAGGAGGATTAGAAATCAGCTGAGAAGACGAGATGGACCCGATTACCTAAAGCAGAACCATGGAGCGAGGCGTACCATTCCCGATGACCAGCAGCGAGATGGCAAACAGGGCCCAATAAGCAAAGTTAAGTCCCCTATGAGTCGTTTTTCGTAAGTAGAAAACTTTTTTTTTTGGCTATGTGTGATATGATTTGTGGCATTGTGCGTGCATATATAATATTGAAGTGTAATTACATGGATGTAGGTATTCATCTGAAGTTACTGTTAATCCCATATATAGGCGTAAAATACCAGTGAGAGCCGTTCGCAAATTTATCAATGTGGTGTGAGAGAAAGTAATAGTTATTTTTAATCGTTATCAGTGATGTGTTAGAGTATAATATGAATGACAATATACATGTATGATGGCTTTATCGGAATAGCAAGCTTGGAGATCGTATTTAGGGAATGTTTACGACAAAGTATAGTAGTACAGCTTAGTATTGTGATACACTTTTCTTTGATACTATGACGGTAAGGATAATGTTTTTTATATGTGTAGGTTATGGCACATATACAGCGTATTTAATGAGATGAATGCTTGATATGGATATTACGTGATATTTAAAGTGATAAATGGTGAATGAAGTGATAATATAAGCGGATGTTAAGTTGTGATGGTGATATTTATTTTTATTTGAAAGGTTGGTCATAGTAGTCTTCTGAGAGATGATAGTACGTGCAAATTATGCATGCTTAGGTATATATTGAAACGTACTGCTTTCAATTGCTGTTTGTATTCCCAGATACACAAAGTAGGTTAGGATACGATCTCAATGCCATCAACACAGAGTTATTTGAGTATGTAGGATCATCAGATGAGCCAAGAGGCTAATAACGTTAATATTTTGGCCTTCACTGAGTTATTTATGACCACTTTCAAGTACTCTCACACATGGTAACCTAATTCCTGATTTTATGGGAGCAGTTTGACACATCACTGGTGACTTAGTCATTCGTATATGGATTTTTAGATGAAGGTAGAGTCTTCTAATATGCCAATTTTTCCACTTATGGTATAATTTGTTAGAAAGTTAATTAAATACATTTGGCAATACTACATTCAGCCAGATACGCACTTAAATTGCATTTTAACCATGGATTAAGATAATAATTAAGTGAATGAGCCACATAAGCCTTATGATAGAATTAATTTGAAATCAATTACGACTTAGAGTGGGCCTGAATTTGCTTATATGGAGATCAGATCTTATGAAACATGAAAGGGAAACATACAACCGGATTTTCAAACATATGAGTCAACTGAAGTCCTCAGAAAACAGACATTGCTTTCCCATACGATTTTCTACTGTGTATGGACACAGATGTTAAGTTTAGCAAAGTGACATTCGTTTCACCGGTCATATGTGAATTAAAGGTTAAATAATAGCATTTTTAAGTAACTTTGAGGAGCAATTCAGCTCAGTGAGGAGAGATTCCAGATCTTAATGGATTATTTATTTGGCTGATTTCACTGCGTTCTACATTCTATTTTAAAACTATAATTTGAAATAATGTATATAGTAGAAAATATAATTTTCTTTTCATTTTTTTAACCAATTGGATGCATCTAATTCTTTTAACCCTGCTTAATATGCTTCATTTGATTTATATATTTTAATTTTTTCAATTGATTCTGCGAACATTACTTAACTATGACTTAGTATTTCAACAGGCCAGGGTCAATGAATCGATGATTAAAGCCTAGATTTAAACTACTTGTTACGGGTTTTTCCAAACCTATTTTTCTTTATTTCAACGTAATCGCAACTGATGGAGACGTTTATAACATTATGAAGCTGTCTACGTTGTACGAGGCATTTTTTTAATGATATCTTACATGACATTTACTTGATATTTAGACTGAATAGTTAATAAAAGCTAAGTAGTGAAACTATATAATTCCTTTACTGCCTACTAAGAATTAGATGTAAGACTGTAATGACTCATTTTCTGATTGCGATTTCGTTAGCAACACGTTCGAATCACTTGAAATGTCGTAGTAACTTGGGATTTGCGATTAACTATGGCGACATGCGAGTATAGTATCCGACTGATAGCGTGTTGGAGACGTCCTTCTGCGTAGGTTGAGATTTACCATTGGCCATCGGCGTACTTTCTCAAGCGGAACCCACAACCCAGCAACATTAATCAGATAAAATCATTTATCAAGAGCTAGTCTGGAACTCATGTATCCTCACCTGGACGCGGGAATGGTGCAACGTACAACCTGGTAATTTCTTCCCTGTTCTCGTTCGTTTCTACGATCACTTTTATGGGACTTGTGCTTTCGCCGCTGTAATTCAAAATATTTTGGGTCCCCCGTTAAGAATACGTCACCACTTCAGGCTGTTAGATGCTACTTCTTCCCAGTTGCCAAAGTGATTTGATATTTCCTTCTTAAATTATACGGCCGGGCTGAGTGGCTCAGAGTGTTGAGGCGCTGGCCTTCTGACCCCAACTTGGCAGGTTCGATCCTGGCTCAGTCCGGTGGTATTTGAAGGTGCTTAAATACGTCAGCCTCGTGTCGGACTGGCATTTAAATGAACTCATAGGGACTAAATTCCGGCACCTCAGCGTCTCCGAAAACAGTAAAAGAGTAGATAGTAGGACGTAGAGCCAATATTATTATTAATTAATTAATAATTAATAATTATAATTAATAATAATAATAACAATAATAATAATAATAACAATAATAATAATAATAATAATAATAATAATAATAATGCGTTTTTCCATCTAAGGAGCACGTAGAACCATTATTTAGCACTGGACTTCTTGTTCTTTTAATCTTCCCAAAACTTCCTCTTCCTGTCACTATGGGCTTGTCTTCTCTCTTGTGTCCAAGCATTTTTGAGTTTCTGGCTGTTGGGTTCTTGGATGTGAACTTACGTTAATTGATTTTATGTCTGATTGTGACCCGTTTAGTTGCCAGTGGGTAAATATTAAGTTCTGCCAGGTCGCTTTGAGTGTCTACCCACCAGCGTGGTTTGGTTTGTCGGCTTCCGGTAATAATGAAAAATATTTTTTTGGTCAGTCGAGAGTCGTCCATTCGTGCTGTGTGTCCGTAAAATTGCATGCGTTTCTTCCATAGCTCAGTCACAGAATACAGTTCTTCTGAGCTTTTACGCGTCCAGATACCGTCTTGAATCTTGGGTCCAAATATTTTCCTGAGTATCTGCCGTTCTATTTTCTCTATGTCCTTGATGTTGAGGGTTATGGATGACGTCTCAATTGCGTAGAATGCTTCCGGGAGAGCAACTGTGTGACATTGGCTTTAGTTTCTTATTGTACATATTCCAAGTGATTGTGTAGGCTTTACGTAATTTTTCTGCACGTGTTATATTAGCTATATTTTCACTTCCAGTGTTTCCGATATTTTACCTAAATATTTGCAGTGTTTGACTTGTGCGATGTTGCCATATTTGGTTGCAACTGATGTCAGGCTTTGATCCTTGGAGCCCATGCATTGTGTTTTCTCGTAAGAGATTTGGAGGCTGGTTTTGATGGCGTTTTCATGAAATTTCTCGATGGAATGTCTGCGTTCCACAGGAGTGATTTATTATTGTTAGATTCTCAGCGAAAGCAAGCCACTTTATTTTCATTCTCTTTGGTTCCCGTAATTATTCCAGGTACTTCCCTCTCCCAGGTTTTTATTATATTATCCAGTACCAGATTAAACAAGAAAACCTTGTCTTACTCGTGTTCTGATTTGAAAGGTGTCGTCGATTTCACCCATGAATTTTACTTTTGAGGTTGTGTCTGTCAAAGTCTGTTCGATTAACGCAGTTGTTTTGCTATCCACACCGCATTCGTGCAGTATATTGAGCAGGGCGATGCGGTCAATAGCGTCGTGTGCTTTTTTAAAGTCTGCTAAAGTGGCGACTGTGCGGTTCGACTGGCGGTGTTCCAGATCTCTTCTGCGCATGATCGGTGTGGTCGGAAGCCTGCTGGTATTCGCCGATTAAATGTTCTGAATTTTGTTCGACCTGGTGAAGAGGGCACGTGAGAGCACTTTGTAGGTGTTTGATAGAAGTAAAATACCTCCGTAATTGTTCAGATCAGTCTTGCCATCCTTTCTGTGCAAGGTATGAATCAAAGCGGCTTTCCAATCTGATGGTATGATGCCGGTTTCCCATAATTTTGTAATGATGGTTTGTAGTTTATCAACCATGAGTTCCCCTGCTATCTTGATCATTTCGGCCATTACTCCATCTTCCCCTGGTGCTCTGTTGCTATTGAGATGTAATGTGATGTTTCGTAACTCCTCGTAAGTATGTGGTGCCAAAACTTGGTTTGGAGAAGTTGTATGAAATTGAAGTCTTTAGGTAGGTTGTTCACTGTTGTGTAGCTTCTCGAAGAACTGCTTCAGGATTTCACAGTTGGCTTTTGTATTCGTCTCAGGTGTTCCATCAGAGCGAAAGAAGCAAAGACTGGGTGCCTTGAAGTTCGTTAGTTCTTCCCTGAATATCTTGCAAAAATTTTGCGTATTGCTCCTTTAGAAATCACTACCATCTTCCTCCAATCTTTTGTGATAATACGAGCGTTCATACGTCTGATTGTTTTGGATGTTGCCTACTGCGTTTCTAAAACTTTCTTCCAATGCTCCGGTGTTTGGTAGCTGTGCCAAGTCTTCCACGCTTGGATGAGGGATTCCAGGGCTCTGTCACAGTCTATAGTCCACCATCCGTGTTTCCGTTTCCGTGGTGGTTGGTCGAGTTCCTTGGGTGGTTGTTGGTTGGTCTCAAAAAGTTCTTTCCATGTTTGTGTGTTGGTCTCCAGTAATTGTTCGAATTTATGAGCATATTGTTTTAAGTATTCTAGGTGTATACGTAAGAATTTAGATTTCCGACATTTCCTTCGATTTGGTATGAAGCGGACTTTGATGTGTGAGATATGGTGGTCGGACTCTACGTAACCCTTGCACACCCTCACGTTAATGATTTTCGGAGAGGATTTCCTAGTTATTGCTACATTATTTGATATTCCCCGATGTGGTTTATTGGTGATTTACTTGTGGTCATTTTCCGCGGAGGTTTCTTGAACTGTGTGGACATAGTTGGATTTTGGATATTCCACCTACATTGATCAAGCGATGTCCATTGGCATTTGTTTCTTTTTGTGCCGGAAGATTTCTAATGATGTGTCTGTATTTCCGTTCTCTGCCGATTTGAGCATTGAAATCACCAGTGAGGTTCTTGACGTGGTGTTGAGGGATCTTTATGGGTGCCCGTTCTAGTTGTGACCACAACTTCTCGACTTTGTTTTTGTCAGGATGATTGTTAACTGGGTATGTGTATTTATCAGTCTGTAGGCCTTATTGACACATTTAACTGTGAGTACGGGAAAGCGTTCCGATGGTGATGTGAAATCTATCACAGACTTCTTGATAATGTTGTGTACTAGAAATGCTGTTCCTAGTAATATAGATTACTATTTTTAGTTTGAGTGCAAGTTTTCCCTTGTAGATGCGATATCCACTGGAATCGAAGTGATCACAATCTCGAAATCGTGTTTCCAGTACGGCAAGAATTCGAATTCCGAATCTATCGCAGTTATCCGACAGCATCTTGAGTTTTCCTGTTCTGGTCAGTGTTTGAACATTGAGCGTAGCAATAAATTGTGTCGTCTTGGTTTTGAGGAGTTTTGGGAAGCTCCGTCTCTCCCCGGCGTGATGTCCCCCGGAATGCGAATGACCAGGTTTGTCTTCGCTATTCTCAGCTAAATCCTGAGGTAGTTGCTTTGTCGCTTGTGTTTCCATCTTGCTAAGTTCGTGGTTGATTTTGGCTGGCGGACATAAGTTCAGGGCGAGTGAGTCGCTCATTATAGATACAGTTCACTCTCATCGCAAGGGTTGTTAGTCCATACAGAAGCTGGTGATTTGTTGAAGTTCAATGGTGCTTTTTGTTTTCGAAGCTGAAATGTATTTTACTCTCCTTTACCCATGCTTGGGACCGTCAACAGTAACTACTAGCTACTCAATCCATCCAGTAATTACTGCAGGCGGAGTCATTAATATACTAATTCCAAACATTTGGGTTGCTGAACAAGGCAAGGCATGCCATATCGTTGTTGTTTGGTTCATCAGTCCATAGACTCGTTTGATGTCACTCTCCATGTCACCGTATCATGTGCTGAACTTTTCTTCTCTACTGCACGTAACTACTAGATCTACTCTAATTTGTTGTTATGTTCATGCCTTTGTCTAACGCTACCATTTTTACCATCTACACTTTCTTGAAGAACTGTTTGAAAAAGTAATGGGTGTCTTATGATATGTCCTATCATTCTCTCTATTCTTTTGGTTAAATTTGGTGAAATCATTCTCCTCTCGCCATTTCGATTCGGTATCTCTTCCCATTGGCCCCGTGGTGTAGGGGTAGCGTGCCTGCCTCTCACCCGGAGGCCCCGGGTTCGATTCCCGGCCAGGTCAGGGATTTTTACCTGGACCTGAGGGCTGGTTCGAGGTCCACTCAGCCTACGTGATTAGAATTGAGGAGCTATCTGACGGTGAGATAGCGGCCCCGGTCTAGAAAGCCTAGAATAACGGCCGAGAGGATTCGTCGTGCTGACTACACGACACCTCGTAATCTGCAGGCCTTCGGGCTGAGCAGCGGTCGCTTGGTAGGCCAAGGCCCTTCAAGGGCTGTAGTGCCATGGGGTTTGGTTTGGTTTTGATCTCTTCCCATTTCACCTTCAGCATTTTTCCGGAACTCTACATTTCAAAAGTTTCTATTTCTCACTCTCTCTCTCTCTCTCTCTGAGCTAGTTATTGTCTGTGATTCACTTCGGTACAATGCCGAGCTCCAGGCGAAAGTCTCCAAAAACACCTTTCTAATTCCTCTATCAGTGTTCGAAGTGAGCATAGTTATTTTCTTAAGAAAGGCCGTCATTGCTTGTGCTATTATGCATTCTACGTCCGCCTTACTTCTGACAATGTTGGTTATTTCACTAACGCAGTAACAATCATAATCTGCTTTCTTTAAAACTTCGTTTCCTATTCTTATACTTCCTGCATTACCTGACTTTGATCGACTGCATTCCATTACTTTTGTATTGTATCTTTTTTTTTTTTTTTTGTACTCCTTCACCAAGACTGTCGTCCGACTCGTTGGCTGAATGGTCAGCGTACTGGCCTTCGGTTCAAAGGGTCCCGGGAATTTTAACCATGATTGGTTAATTTCTCTGGCACGGGGCTGGGTGTATGTGATGTCTTCATCATCATTTCATCCTCGTCACGACGCGAAGGTCGCCTACGGGAGTCAAATCAAAAGACCTGCACCTGGCGAGCCGAACTATGTCCTCGGACACTCCCGGCACTAAAAGCCATACGCCATTTCATACCAAGACTGTCCATACCAGTCAGCAATCTCTCCTGATTTTCTGCAGAGCATATCAACAGTGTTAAATAATAACAATGAACAGATGTTGTTAAAGTTGATTGTAGAGGTGACAAAGAAATAAACAAATTAATATAATCATTCATACTATTGTGACTTAGGGTGCCTTTCAAGTGGAGAATTGAAAGAACAACGTAATCAGAGAAGGCAGCAAAAGTGACCCCCTGATGTCTACTAGCTAGTTGCTTTACGTCACACCGACACAGATAGGTCTTAAGGCGACGATTGGAAGGAGTGGGAAGGAAGCGGCCGTGGCCTTAATTAAGGTACAGCCCCAGCATTTGCCTGGTGTGGAAATGGGAAACCACGGAAAACCATTTTCAGGGCAGCCGACAGTGGGGTTTGAACCCACTATCTCCCGAATACTGGATACTGGCCGCACATAAGCGACTGAAGCTATCGAGCTCGGTCCCTAATGTCCAATATTAGGTAGATTCTATTAGGATCACCCAGATTTCAAAGATGTTTCACATATCATTTTGCCATTGTTCCTCTGGCACCGAACAACTTTAATTCCAAAAATTCTGTAGGAGTTTTTGAAATATGCTACTATAGGCCCATATGTGACTCTCTTTCTTTGGTCTATCTCGTCAGACTGGCTGGAGCTCACTTCAAATATAGTAGATGGATCGAAGATCACAGCTCTATCCTTTTTGCGGTCGATAGCAATTATGTCGATCCGTCTGCTGCTCCTTCCTGTGACTATGCTTTAGAACGTCCTCGTATCGCTTCTGCTGCCTTCTCTGATTACTTTGTTCTTCATTCCAATCTCCGCTTGAAAGGAACTCTAAGTGATCGAATACAAAAGAATGAACAATTAGATTAATCATTTATTTATTTATTTATTTATTTATTTATTTATTTATTTATTTATTTATTTATTTATTTATTCATTTATTTATTTATGTTCCACTGCGGGGAAACATCATGTTCTTTTTTTTTTACTGGCCTTACCTCTCACCGGCTCAGACAGGTCTTACGGTGACAAGGGGTTGAAACAAGGATAGAACTGGGAAGGAAGCGACCGTGGCCTTAATTACGGTACATTTCAGCGTTTGCCTAGTGTTAAAATGGGAAAGCACGGAAAACTATCTTCAGGGCTTATAATGGTGGGGTTTCAACCCACCACCTCCCGAGTACAAACTACACTATGGCTAACTCGCTCGCTGAAGAACAATAAAGTCGAAGTGATGATCTTTTACCAGAAATAAATTACCCTAAAAAATAAAACAATGTTTTATAGAAGTATTTTCTTCATTATTGTAACGACAGGCAAAGATCTCTTTTAGTGTGTCGTTGAATAGGCCTACATACCTAACTCCATGGCACTACGGCTCTGAAGGGCCTTGGTCTACCAAGCTACCGCTGCTCAGCCCGGAGGCCTGCAGATTACAAAGTGTCCTGTGGTCAGCACGACGAATCCCTTCGGCCGTTATTGTTGGCTTTCTAGACCGGGGCCGCTATCTCACCATCAGATAGCTCTTCAATTGTAATCAAGTAGGCTGAATGGACCTCGAACCAGCCCTCAGATGCAGGTAAAAATTCCTGACCTGGCCGAGAATCGAACCAGGGTCCTCCAGGAAATAGGCAGGCACGCTACCCCTACACCACGGGGCTGGCGGAGTATACATCAGAACACAGAGCAATGCCGGATTTGGGGAGGTGAGGTAACGGAGTTCCCTTCTGAAAACTGTTAAGAGTAGAGTAAATTCAGCCAGATTTTCCTGTGATATAACAGAATTAATGCATAATAATAATAATAATAATAATAATAATAATAATAATAATAATAATAATAATAATAATAATAATAATAATAATAATCGTATGGCCTCAGTGCGGGTATTTAAATTTCATGCCAATTGAGTTGCCTCCGTGTCAATTTTGGACCTTCAATTTTACTCTACCAGATGGCAGAGTAAACGGGACCTCGGGCGATCAGTCCATGTTATTATCCAATCAATCAATCAATCAATCAATCAATCAATCAATCAATCAATCAATCAATCAATCAATCAATCAATCAATCAATCAATCAATCAATCAATCAATCAATCAATCAATCAATCAATCAATCAATCAATCAATCATTCAATGATCTATATTTACGGCCATCGCCTAGGTGGCAGCTCCCTATCAATGGTTTACCTAACATTTCCATGAACGTTTTCAAAGAACTTGGAAATTTATCGAACATTTCCTTGACAATCTATTCCAATCCCTTACTCCTCTTCCTATAAATGAATATTTGCCCGAATTTGTCCTCTTGAATTCCAATTTTAAGTTCATATTATGATCTTTCCTAATTTTCGAAGCTCCGCTCAAGCTATTCGTCTGCTAATGTCATTCCACGCCATCTCCCCACTGGCAGCTCGAAACATACCACATAGTCGAGCATCTCGTCTCCTTACGCTCAAGTCTTCCTAGTCCAACGTTTACAACATTTTCGGAACACTAGTCCTTTGTTGGAAAGCACCTGAAACAAATCGTGCTGCTTTCCTTTGGATCTTTCCCAGTTTTCGCATCAAGTATTCCTGGGAAATTACTTATATATCTTTAAGTGAAGCAGACAGTTAGTTTTCTAGATAAAAAAAATTGTGCTGAATAACATGGTCCAGACGAACTACCGTTTCGTGACATACCGTATGCTATTTCAGAATACATATTTAGTCATTTTTGCTTTGACAGATGATTTCGTATCTTTTAGACACTTCGGCATGTCTGAAAACTGTGAATTAGTTCTTGGAGCACAAAACGAACAGTATTATTGTTGATGTTTGAAATATGAAGTGAACGTCAATTAATTCATACACTTTCCTTCCCCTCCTGTGTTGCGTAGAAAGACATCGCCTCACCTACCACACGTTCTCCATTCACACTTCTTTCAAGGTTATCCACCGAGTTTAAGTACATTTGAAAGTAGATTATCTTAGTGGAAGCAGTTAATGAAATCCGGAAGCAGAACTCGTGGAGCCTTCGGCTATGTAACACGTAATGCTACTAATCAGTAATAACTAGTTTCATGCACATGTGTTGGATCGGTCACAGCCTCGGTAGTTTTAGCTCAATTATTCATTCATAAGTTGGTAAAGGCGTGCTTAATTCACCTGGAAAGGCCTCAGCTCCCTGTCAGGAAGTGGAGAAATTTGGAAAAGAGATTTCCACCTGACGCCTGATCCTAAAGTACATTCAGCCCGTACAAAAAGCGAGTAATTTGAGACAAAAGCGAATGGGCATAGAGCTAACCACTCTATTTCACTTAATGTCAAAGTTACAAATTATAGAAGCATTTAGACTACTCTCCACTTTTCCAACGACCTTCCAAGGATTTTGCTTTTGATTATAAGAACACGTCGCTTTGCATGAAACTCTATAAATAAATAGACAGATTACGTATTTATTCGTGGCAAAACTAGGCCTCTAAATAGCTGCAGTTGCTTAAGTGCGGCCAGTATCCAGTATTCGGGAGATAGTAGGTTCGAACCCCACTGTCGGCAGCCCTGAAAATGGTTTCCCGTGGTTTCCCATTTTCACACCAGGCAAATGCTGGGGCTGTACCTTAATTAGGGCCACGGCCGCTTCCTTCCCACTCCTAGCCCTTTCCTGTCCCATCGTCGCCATAAGACCTGTCTGTGTCGGTGCGACGTAAAGCAACTAGCAAAAAAAAAACCTTAATCACTGAATTTATAGTACAATGTACAGCACTACAAGAACAAGAACACAAATAACAGCAAACTATGAGAAAATTAAATAATATACTAGTAGGTCTGCCAATAGTTTTAATGGAGGTAGTAATACTATAAATTATTATAAACTACTGCGCATAAAACGTATATGACAAAATACATTAATATAACAACATAAAGAAACAATAGTATAAACCAATAACCTTGTTTTTCCTTCTTCTTCTGCTTCTTCTTCTTCTTTTCCTCGCTTCTTTGCTCTCCGCTCCATATTATTATCATTATTTTTACTATTATTATTATTAGCAAAGCAAAGTCACCTCCGTACAGGCCATGAATGCCTTTGGAGGAGTGGAAGATAAAGGCTTCCACCATTGTTAACCTCGGCACGTGATGGGGTAGAGTGGTTAGTTCTACGCCCGGCCACCTTTGCCCCAAGGAATTAACCTGGTACTCATTTTTAGTGTAGGCGGAGTGAACCTCAGGGTCATATGCACCTCCGGAAGTGGAAATCTCGCTTCTTAAATTTTACGACTTCCTAACGGGGATTCGAACCCACATCCTTCCGGGCGAACCGAGCACGCCTTTACCGCCTCGGCCAGGCATCCCCTATTATCATCATCATCATCTGTTTACCCTCCAGGGTCGGCTTTTCCCTCGGACACAGCGAGGGATCCCACCTCTACCGCCTCAAGGGCAGTGTCCTGGAGCTTCAGACTCTTGGTCGGGGATACAACTGGGAAGAATGACCAGTACCTCGCCCAGGCGGCCTCACCTGCTATGCTGAACAGGGGCCTTGTGGAGGGATGGGAAGATGGGAAGGGATAGGCAAGGAAGAGGGAAGGAAGCGGCCGTGGCCTTATGCTAGGTACCATCCCGGCATTCGCCTGGAGGAGAAGTGGGAAACCACGGAAAACCACTTCCAGGATGGCTGAGGTGGGAATCGAACCCACCTCTACTCAGTTGACCTCCCGAGGCTGAGTGAACCCCGTTCCAGCCCTCGTACCACTTTTCAAATTTCGTGGCAGAGCCGGGAATCGAACCCGGACCTCCGGGGGTGGCAGCTAATCACGCTAACCACTACACCACAGAGGCGGACCCCTATTATTATTATTATTATTATTATTATTATTATTATTATTATTATTATTATTACTGATATTATTTTTATTCTTCTTATTATTATTATTCTACCGCAGTGGGTTTGCGGGTGCGAACTGCGTCGCGCACACGTGAATTTGACCCTGTTTTACGGCCGGATGCCCTTCCTGTCGCCAACCCTATATGGAGGGATATAATCACTATTCCGTGTTACTGTTATGGTTGGTAGTGTTGTGTGTTGTCTGAATATGAAGAGTAAAGTGTTGGAACAAACGCACACACCCAGTCCGGATCCAGAAGAATTAATCAGACGCGATTAAAATCCACGACCCGACAGGGAATCGAACCCGAACTTTTTTCTTCTACCTCATTTCCTAGATCTGTGGGTTCACGGGTGCGAACTGTTTCGTACATGTGGATTTGGCTCTATTTTAAGGCTGGATGCCCTTCCTGACGAGACCTTATATGGAGGGATGTAAACAGTATGCGTGTTTCTTTGGTGATTGGTAGTGCGGTGTGCTGTGTTGTTTGAATATGAAGAGGAGAGTGTTGGGATAGACACAAAAACCAGTCCCCGAGCCAGACGAATTAATCAGACGCGATTGAATTCCTCGACTTGTCCGGCAATAGAAGCTGGGACCGTCTAAACCGAGGGCATCAACGCTGACCACTCAGCCATCGAGTCGGACGTTTTTGTTAATTTCTACTGTAGGGTAATATCATTATTGTATTTACGACACAGTATGTCATTATACTGTATATTTGTATGTTTTGAATATAGTAGTGTACCTATGTACTAGGTTAAGATTTTAAATTACTAGAATATTAACAGTACTGGTTAAGTGTAAGACAGGTACAAGTGTATCTAACTTTGCCAGCTAAAATAAATCATCTATTTATTCGTCATCTATAAGTAGCAAATCACTTCCTGTTTTTCTTTGAATATAATCGTTCATTCGCTCACTCATCATACAAATCAACTGATGCACTCAGCAACGGCAAACCATACTAAATTGACGGCGAGATCACAAATCTGGCCGGCCCCGTGGTATAGGGATAGTGTGCCTGCCTCTTACCCGGAGGCGCCGGGTGCGATTCTCGGCCAGGTCAGATATTTTTTACCTGGACCTGAGGGCTGGTTCAAGATCCACTCAGCCTACGTGATTAGAATTGAGGAGCTAACTGACGGCGAGATAGCGGCCCCAGTATAGAAAGCCAAGAATAACAGCCGAGAGGATTCGTCACGCTGACCACACGACACCTCGTAATATGCAGGCCTTCGGGCTGAGCAGCGGTTGCTTGGTACGCCAAAGCCTTTCAAGGGTTGTAGTGCCATGAGGAGAGAACACAAATCTGTAATATTGACAGGGAGTGTATTCCGCAGCCTAGCGGCCGTGAAGCCGAGACTACGAGCGTGTGATTGTAAGTAGTAATAGAGAGGTGCCAGATCGTGTTTTGTGATTGCCATGGGAGGAGAATAAATTAGGACGGAGCGAGTTCCTTGTGGTCTGGGTCAGGTAGCTGTGAGCTTGCGTTCGGGAGATGGTGGGCTGTAACCCCACAGTCAGCAGCCCTGTAGAAGGCTTTCTGTGGTTTGCCATTTTTCACACTAGGCATATGCTGGTGCTCTATCTTAATTAAGGCTATGGTCGCTTCCTTCTCATCGTCACCATAAAGCATCTTTGAGTCAGTACGACTTGCAACAAATACAAAACAATTGGAAAAAGGTAGTAGGAGCAGAAGTCATACTTAAGAACATACTTTTTCTCCTCTAATTTACATGGATACAAACCCGAGACCCACCTCCATCACAGGACGATGGAGGAGTGAAATGTAAATGCTTGCACTATACGTAACCATGAAATTAATCCTCTTAGCGCCTTATTAAATCTATTGTAAACCGCTGCAAGAGACTGATCATGCTACAGTTTTTCGATTAGGAATTAACGAAGAAAAAGAAAAAATGCTGCAAGTTGCTGGTGCGCTCCCGTGGCTTCACTTGTTTGGCACATTGACTACATCGGGTGGCTGAGACCATCAAAGATAAAATTTCCTGAAGTTAATAGCTTAATATCAGGAACGATTTTTTTTTTCATGAAATATCACTATCTCAAGCATTTCTGCAAGAAACTGTTACCTTTACCTCCACAACCAGTGATTACTAGATGAGGAACGTAGATAGAAGCCGTGAGATTTTACGATGTCAATTTTGAAACAGTGAATCTGGTGTTGAAAACATTTTATCTGAAAGTGCAGAATCTGTAAGTGAATCCATGAGTGATTTTCAGGAGTGGAAGGTAGATTCTTCGATAGTATACATCACAAGCCGCTTTAGTTATATTCCAAACAGTGAAAAAGCTACTAACTTCAGGATTGGTCCTCCACGAGTTTATATCATGAGCGAAAGATATAGCCAAAAGACCGAATGTAGTGCAGGGATTAGTCGATGAGGGTGTTTCCAAAAAAGTTGATTACGTCTTGAAAAAGTAAACCGGAGACTCAACCTTTCTGTATGCATGGTAAGCTCTTAAAAGCGAGTATGTTCAGCTCCTTCAGAACATCGTTCTGAGTATTATTCCTCATCTGCAATACGCGCCAATTACTTCGTGCGTAGTTTAAAGTTCGTTTTCAATGTATTCTTACAATCAATGGCCCTGGAAAACCTGGAAAAATAGTTACTTATCACACCTTCAAAAAAGTAAATTAATGGAGTTCTAGAGCTCCTCGCCAACTGTATTCGACTTTTCTATTCAAACACCACCAGCAGATGCTAAGTCGGCACCTCTGATGACTTCTGTTAGAGTTGGCGTCCCTCAGATATCTACGCTGTTACCGCTCCTTTTCATTCTTGTCATGGACATTATAACGCGTGATTTACGTTGTGATGTTATATGTCGATGAAGCCGTGCTTGCAGTTACAATTAGGGAAGAGTTCCAGCACATTTCGCAGTTTGGTCTTCGTCTTAATACTGCAAAATCAGAGTATTTGGACACGAGTCCGACTGATGGTGCCATCCAATTTAATGGTGTAGAACTCTACAGAGCTAAGTTGTTCATATACCTGGAATCGTACCTGCAAGGTGGAATCAACGATGCTGTTAGAGCACGAGTCAGAGCAACATGGTCAAACTGGAGGGGAAGTCACAGAAACTTCGTGTAACCACAGAATGCCAATCATACCTCAAGTAAACTATCTACCGAACTGTTGTACGTCCAGTAGCGTTGAATGGCAAGAAAAGTCGACTTCATGCAATGGAAATGCGTGTGGTTCGCAGGACATTTGATGTCTCCCTCCAGGATCACGTCCAAAACGACACCCTCAGGCAAGAGTTTGGCATCGCCTCTATTCAAGATAAAATGCGAGAAGGGCGACTGTGATGGTTTGAACACGTCTTACCGACAATACCTAGAACAGTTGCCAATACATCCTACCACCTTGTTATTGACGGACAACGACCACGTGACAGACCCAAGCAACGATGGCAGGACGCTATCAAGAAAGATCTGAGAATCTGCGGCACTCATCCAACAGATGCTCAGGATCAAGTGAAATGGCGATCGAAAATACTAAAGTGGACCTTGCTCCTGCGGGGCACTAAGGTGATGATGATGATGAAGATGATGATGATCACGTTGGAATTGGAACTCACGATCACCTGCTCACAGCTTTGCGATCCTAAGCACATGGCCAACTCGCTCAGACCCAGTGTGCTACAGTTTGTGCTCCTCTATTATTAAGTGATAAACAAACTTTTTTTTACAATTTGTTTTTCGTCACACCGACACAGATAGGCCTTATAGTGACGATGGGATGGGAAAGGCCAGGTAGTGTGAAGTAAGCGGCCGTGGCCTTAATTAAGGTACAGCCCCAGAATTTGCCTGGTGTGAAAATTGTAAACCACGGAAAACCATCTTCAGGGCTGCCGACAGTGGGGTTCGAACCCACTATCTCCCGGATGCAAGCTCATAGCTGCGCACCCCTAACCGCACATCCAACTCGCCCGGCATATAAACAAATAAAATATACGTTTATATATATTACAATCGTAAACAAATGATATACATGTCGGTTCCTATATCTGTATCATCTGATGGCCAGGCAGGCATCAATTTTTGGAAATGTGAGAAAGTCTCTCATAGGGCATTGGCACTGCCGGTGGCTCCAAGTAGCCTACGTAGTGGCCTCCACGGTATGGACAAGCCATGCGACTTGGTAGGTGTGCTATTTACCAACTGATGAGCCCAACTTACCACACTGGGGCGAAACGCTGGCATCCAGGAATGAATTAGCTAGAAAATTACTAATGTCCAATAACGGACCAACTATAATGGTATTATCGTAAACAAAGTCACACCACGGTAGACAACCGACGTGCAACCTCAGTAGCGTTTGATGTTGTAAGAAGATGCGGGGTACAGCAGGCAATCCTGTAGATCAGGACCTCTCAGAGCGCATGCGGTGGTGCATTGCACGATGCAAGGTGCAAAAGACGACTTCACTAGGTTGACCAGAGCGCAGAACCCCACTCCTCGATTTTGATAAATAGCCCTGGCCCTCTCTTTCCCTACAACCGTCTCGCTCGCTCCGCCTGTCTCCACCTTCCTCACTTGCTTTTCAGCGCTCCACCGCCCGAACAGATTTGAGCCGAGCTTAGCCGAGTTGCCCTGACACAATACGCGGGTCCGAACCGAGCCGAATCGGACAGATGCACGGTGCACAGGACCTCTGCGCTTCGGCTTGCACGCGTGACATTTCGGGCGTTTGAGAGGCCCTGCTGTAGATGCTCCATAGTCTGAGGTTCTCCTCAATCGCAATTAATGGTGTCGATATGGAAATGCCATTGCTAGAGATTACTCTTGGATCTTCCAAAACAAAGACGATTGAGTGAACTGCACATAGTCCAATTTTGTTCATACCCACGTGGGAGGCTATCCAAAGGGGAAGGCCAGGTTGGGTTATTCTCAAGGAGAGAAATCCAAATGCTGTAGCATCCCCTGGACCTTAATCTGGTTATATGAGAATAAAAATAACCTATATATGGTAAGAGATCGATATAACATTTGCCGGTGATTATTAAATGTATAATTAAAAACATTTAAGCTCTTTAGGATTATTTTTTTTTTTGCTACTTGCTTTACGTCGCACCGACACAGATAGGTCTTATGGCGACGATGGGGCAGAAGAGGGCTAGGAATGGGAAGGAAGCGGCCGTGGCCTTAATTAAGGTACAGCCCCAGCATTTGCCTGGTGTGAAAATGGGAAACCACGGAACTTTAGGCTTCTTCAGTCGTGAAATTACCAGCGTTTCGCCCCAGTGTAGCAGTGGGCTCATCAGTTGGATAGCTACAACTTTCCAAGATGTTGGCGCCTAGTGCACCGTTAAGACACCACTGCAAGTCTCTAAGGAAGGACAATGCAGTGACTGTTCACTAGGGGAAGCATGTGCCTAAACTTGTATAAATGCCTGCCTTTGGCCTTTATAACAAAAATAACTTTCCTAGAAGGAAACCATAATTTAATTTCATCGATTGCAAATGTTACAAACATTTAAGCTCTTTAAGCTTTATCAACCGTCAAATTACCATTGTTTTGCCCCAGAGTGGAAGTGGGCTCATCAGTTGGATGACTACACGTTTTTCAAATTTATAATTGTTTCACTCAGAGTCGTGGGAGATTCAATGGGTAAGTAATCAATCGAAATGCCTTTACGTAAAACCTAGGCTTGTAAATGCAGGCCGAGCTCGATAGCTGCAGTCGTTTAAGTTCGGTCAGTATCCAGTATTCGGGAGATAGTGGGTTCGAACCCCACTGTTGGCAGCACTGAAGATGGTTTCCCGTGGTTTCCCATTTTCACACCAGGCAAATGCTGGGACTGTACCTTAACTAAAGCCACGGCTGCTTCCTTCCCACTCCTAGCCCTTTCCTGTCCCATCGTCGTCATAAGACATATCTGTGTCGGTGCGACGTAAAACAACTTGTGAAAAAAGTAAATGCAGCTTAGCATCGATAATAATATCTCCAAATTGTATGATGGGCAGGGCTGTATTTACCCATGGATTAACACGGACCATAGCCGAGGGCGGAAACTTTTGTTTGGCGACATGATATTCCAAATCAAGATTCTTTTTAACTGTATCATAAGTAAGGAAATTATAATTTTAGTACCCGCACTCATAACACCAGTTTTCATTAGAACATTTTCAAAGATTGGTCAATTAATTAAACAACGTGTTAATTTCATATACATACATACATACATACATACATACATACATACTGCGTCACTTACACCGCAGAAGTTACGCTTAAAACTTCCTTATTATTACGGCAGTAATGACATTACTTCAAAGGTGAGTAACATTTTGTGGTTTGCGCTTTCTGATCGAACAAAAAAATTTCAATATTGTACACCCATGTGTGGACAAATGTTTGCGCCTATACCTGTGCATCATTGTATTCAACAGAATCGGAGGTAAGGCTTTTTGCGGATGATGTTATTCTCTATAGAGTGATAAATAAGTTACAAGATTGTCAGCAACTGCAACGTGACCTCGAAAATATTGTGAGATGGACAGCAGACAATGGTATGTTGATAAACGGGGCTAAAAGTCAGGTTGTGAGTTTCACAAATAGGTAAAGTCCTCTCAGTTTTAATTACTGCGTTGATGGGGTGAAAGTTCCTTTTGGGGATCATTGTAAGTATCTAGGTGTTAATATAAGGAAAGATCTTCACTGGGGTAATCACATAAATGGGATTGTAAATAAAGGGTACCGATCTCTGCACGTGGTTATGAGGGTGTTTAGGAGTTGTAGTAAGGATGTAAAGGAGAGTGCATATAAGTCTCTGGTAAGACCCCAACTAGAGTATGGTTCCAGTGTATGGGACCCTCACCAGGATTACCTGATTCAAGAACTGGAAAAAATCCAAAGAAAAGCAGCTCGATTTGTTCTGAGTGATTTCCGACAAAAGAGTAGCGTTACAAAAATGTTGCAATGTTTGGGTTGGGAAGAATTGAGAGAAAGAAGAAGAGCTGCTCGACTAAGTGGTATGTTCCGAGCTGTCAGCGGAGAGATGGCGTGGAATGACATTAGTAGACGAATAGGTTTGAATGGCGTCTATAAAAGTAGGAAAGATCACAATATGAAGATAAAGTTGGAATTCAAGAGGACAAACTGGGGCAAATATTCATTTATAGGAAGGGGAGTTAGGGATTGGAATAACTTACCAAGGGAGATGTTCAATAAATTTCCAATTTCTTTGAAATCATTTCGGATAAGGCTAGGAAAGCAACAGATAGGGAATCTGCCACCTGGGCGACTGCCCTAAATGCAGATCAGTATAGATTGATTGATTGATTGATTGATTGATTGATTGATTGATTGATTGATTGATTGATTCAGCCAACTGCTCATTTTAATCATTACCACGAATCAAAACTTATCTTCGTTTTATCTTTGTAAGAAAAGTTTACAGCCTTTCTCTCTTCTGTACATTGAGAGAGAACTCTTGAAATCAATTAACCGTTCGATGCCTTTGCCAAACGGAAAACACGTACTGAACTCATGTTCGTAAGTTAAACCAACCACTGCTTTATTGACTTTTAAGGTGTTACGTTTTATTTTATTTCCTTCTTCGGGTTCTTAATAATTTAAATTAATTTCATTGTTTCCTTTTCCATTATTTTTATATATGCCGACAATTCCACTGGGAGTCAGAGGTGGGGGTGGGGGCGACAACAGCAATGGCCTGAGGTGGTGCGGGGGGAAAATGTTAAATACAGCCTTGATGATGGATTATTGTGTATCGACCATCATGCTATCACTGATATTCTTTGTAATCTCAGAGTAGGGCATCGCTCCTCAGTACAGAAACATTTCCAAATCAGAGATGGAAATGCTAGTGATCAATATCCGCATCCACGAATTCCGAATCATTTTCCACCACTTGAGCAGTAGATAGATGTTTGAGACGCCGGGCTGAGTAGTTCAGACGGTAGAGCGGTGGTCTTTTGACCTAACCTAAAAGATGTCTGGCTCCTTGGATAAATGGTTAGCGTGCTGGCCTTTGGTCACAGGGGCCCCGGGTTCGATTCCCGGCAGGGTCGGGAATTTTAACCATCATTGGTTAATTTCCCTGGCACGGGGGCTGGGTGTATGTGTTGTCTTCATCATCATTTCATTTTCATCACGACGCGCAGGTCGCCTACGGGAGTGAAATAACAAGACCTGCACCTGGCAAGCCGAACTCATCCTGAGATCGCCAGGCACTAAAAGCCAAACGACATTTCGTTTTACTTAAAAGATACGATCCTGGCTCAGTCTGGGGGTCTTTGAAGGTACTCGAATACTCGTGTCGGTAGATTTATTGGCACGTAAAAGAACTCATGCGGCGTCTCCGAAAAAACGTAAAAGTAGTTATTTGGACGTAAAAACCAATAAAATTATTATCTTTGAGGTGTTCTCAATTAGCCCTTTTAACGCTCACCATCGGATATTTTTTACATTTTGGAATTCTAATAAGGCGCTCTACTCTCTTGAATGCAATTTAGACAACTTGGAAGCCATTTATTACTCATGTGTTACAATTATTTGCGAAATAATATGTTCGTTCTTCTTCACACCACAATTTACTGAAATGTCCACCACACGATTCATTTTTACCGTATACTTGTATAACTTATTCACGTGAATAAAATAACACCTTCCACGACGTGCTACCATGCCGGAGTTCAGAGCTAGTCTAACTGTTAGCCACGCGAGTTTAGTACCTCAATATGGCGGCACCATTACATTATTATGAGGTCAGATTCTTGTTGCTAGGTACACTGGTCCTTCCTCCTTACAATGCGATACTGTTCACTGTCTATACAAATGTTGTCTTGAAATTATTTCTACCGAGGTCGATAGCTGCAGTCGCTTAAGTGCGGTCAGTATCCAGTCATCGGGAGATAGTGGGCTCGAGCCCCACTGTCGGAAGCCCTGAAGATGGTTTTCCGTGGTGTCCCATTTTCACACCAGGCAAATGCCGGGGCTGTGCCTTAATTAAGGCCACGGCCGCTTCCTTCCACTTCCTAGCCCCTTCCTGTCCCATCGTCGCCATAATACCTATCTGTGTCGGTGCGACGTAAAGCAGATAGCAATATATATATTTATATTTTAAAACGTCCATGTTTTTGCAACGCTCACCGACCCAAGTACTGTTCCGAAACTATAGAAGTACTCTATGTCAAAATTCACGTAAGAAAAATAAACATGTCGTAGGATCCTTTGTAGAATTTAAAATTTCTTTATAATTTACAAATAATATTGATATTATTTATTTGCTTTATTTATTTGATTATTTAACCAACATTAAAGTGACATTTCTTTTGGCGGGGGGGGGGGGGTCGCAACTGTATGTGTGTACGGTGATTTATACTTGAATTGTCAGCTGGACTGCTCATGAGAGAAACAACTATTCTTAATAGAAACTGAAGCAATAAGAAGTCAAGAATGATGAATGGTAAGAATGAACATTAAGAGAGGATCTTGTGTGGTATAAGTCCAGCTTACAAGGGCGGAGGTCCTAGCTGACGCTAACATCTGTGTTCACGATAATTCCACAGCAACAAGAATATAAGCTGCCACTGAGGAGTGGCTTCCACACCACACCCAGCTCAGACATGTGCTGCAGAAAGCATTTAGTACCTGAGATTAGAGAAAACTATGACATCACTGTTCAGAGCCACTCTGTGATACGAATAAAGAAAGTCAGCAATCACAGTGTTCCAAGTAGCAACCTCGTAGCGTTCCCAACATAAAACTTTATTTATTTTATTTATTTATTTATTTATTTATTTATTTATTTATTTATTTATTTATTTATTTATTTATTTATTTATTTATTTATTTATTTATTTATTTATTTATTGTGCTTACTTTCTAACATCGTTCGCAAGATGACAGGTTTGATCCTGAATCCTGACCCATCTCGTTGCATACTTGAATGCAGTGAAATACGTAGATGCCCATATCCCATGCCTCGGAATTTAAAAGAGCAAACGTAAATAAGTTAGGCAAAATGTATTCATATTTTTATATTATATTCTAGGTAGAACTATCGGATTTGTCCAGTGAACGCTGACTGTATTCAACATTGTTTTGCAGAAACTGAACGTGCAAGAACCCCAGGTGGCGTCAACGCAAATAAGGTGGATTTTGGTAGCACACGTCGAGTAATTTAACTAAAACAATAATAATAATAATAATAATAATAATAATAATAATAATAATAATAATAATAATAATAATAATAATAATAATAATACAGTAAACTCTGAATTTCTCGATCTGATGACTGGTCAACAGGCTTGTGTGAGAGAATGAATGTGCAACGTGAATTTATATAGAAATCGCATTTTTAAAATTTATATATTGGTGGAGAGTAAAATAAATCAGTGTCGTTTGCAAACACAGAGGGGCCGTCAGGACCAGTTTTTCAGAATGCACGAAGTACTTCCAAAGGAATAGAGAGTTATGTTTTATATTTCACAGATCTGGAGAAGAAATTCGACAAGGTAAAAAGGGAAAAGATGTTCGCCGTACTGAGTGTTATTATAAGCAATCAAATATATTTCTGTTGACAATTGGACCGTAGTGAGAATATTGATGGTAAGAGTACTTGATCTAGAACAGTTACAGGGGTTAGACAAAGCTACTTTATTTCACCTTTGCTCTTCACAGTAGCCTATTCATCGATCGCCTGGGTGGAAATATAGTAAGGAGATCGATCTATACTGGCTACTTGAAACCGGAAAAGAAGAACAGCAAGTATGATATGAAATTTTTCATTTCCATTATTAAAGTGATGTCAGTAGAGAAGAAACCTAAAATGTCTGAATATTAGACGGGTAAACAAAACAGGAACTAGTGGATCATTTCAAGTACTCCCAAGAACGTAGTGAACTAAGTGAAACTGAATCAAGGCACAGCAAAGCAAATAAAGTGAACCCATAGTTGCCATCAATAGAATTGTGTAAGAATGAGTGAAATTTGTGAACGAAATTATTTTACATTGATCTGTTTCCAGACCGACATTACTACTCGGGAGTAAAATCTGATTTCTTATTAAACCTATTCAGCAACGCGCTTTTACAATACTGTTATTGTTGTTACGTCCCACTACTACACTAGTGGCCAAAAGTTAAGCAGAAGTTACGAGTTAGCAGGGCAACAGGAAATAGACCGCAAATCGCACGACATATGCACCTACCAACCTTACGTGTTCGCTCTGTATAGGAAAGCAATGTTCCCTGCTTTGACTAGCGGCGTAACCGCAAGGTAAACACAGCTAGTGCCTGCGCCCCAAATTCCCTCAGTCGTGTTTGCCCTGTTATAGTGTGCGGAGTGTAGCCTCGTGGTGAACGTGACAACATAATGGCACAACAACGCCATATGGACCCCGATTTGCAGGGTACAATACTCGGCCGCCTGGAAGCAGGCCAGACACACACCGAAGTCGCCGTATCCTTGAATGTGCCACAGTGTCATTTCCAGGCTTTGGAGACAATTTTGAGGCACAGGAGATGTTAGTCGTAGGCCAGTACCAGGTAGTCCAAGGGTAAACACCCCACAGCAGGACCGCTGTATGGCCTTAACTGTCCGACGAAGTCGGAGTGCACCTGCAAGACAATTGTCGGCGGAGCTTGCAGCCGTGTACCGGAGGCTCAGAACAGCAGGGCTGTTTGCCCGACGTCCAGCGGTGTGCGTCCCGCACACTCCAGTACAGAGACGGGCCCATTTACTGTGGAGCCGCCAACATCGAAACTGGACCGTGAATGAATGGAGGCATGTGCTCTACATAGATGAATCCCGCTTTAGTTTGCAGATCGATTCCCGTCTCACATTAATCTGGAGAGAACCAGGTAGCCAGTACAACCACAGGAACATCGTGGAACGGGACCAGTATGGTGGTGGTGGCGTCATGGTGTGGGGCGGCATCATGTTGAATGGCCGTACGGACCTGCACATCTTCATGGGTGGTCCGAGGTATACTACTAACGCTCGGAGATAAAGGGATGAGGCACTGAGACCACATGTTCGACTCTTCAGAGGTGCGGTTGGTCCAGGCTTCCTCTTAATGGACGATAATGCCCGACCGCACCGCGCTGCTCTGGTGGATGAATGTATGGCTGGGGATGACATTCATCGCATGGACTAGCCAGCGAGGTCTGTGGATCTGAATCTTATAGAACATACCTGGGATGCATTGGGGAGGTGAATTGTATCACGTCAGCCTCCACCAAGGACTCTTCAAGGCCTTTGCATTGTCCTTTCGGGGGAATGGGATCGACTGCCGCAAGAGCTCTTGGACCATCTGATAGAGAGCATGCCACGTCGCTGCGAAGCATGTTTGGCCGTTAGGGGTAACCATACATCCTATTTACACCATATTGTTTTGTGGGAGACATTGCCAAGTTTTGTTAGTTGTTGTCAAAGGTGTACCTTTGTGACACTGTTTTTTCCTTCTGGACAAATTGTTTGACATATGGTGTGTGATTCAGCTTCCGTTTGTTCAGCAATCCGTCGGACATTCCTATCAGGCGGTATAGCATCGTTTAGTGAGGAGGTTTGTAGAATATAACTAATTCAATATACACAGTATATTAGAAATAAGTCTCCGCAGTGAGCTTGGCTGGCGATGACGGCAACGCTAAAGCAATGTTGTTAAAGTAAAAGTCGGGCGAGATGGTCAGTATCGTGTGAGACATAAAAAGCTTGCTACAGAGAAGCGAACGTTTTTAGAGAAGTGGGTTTTCCGGGAAGGTGACAAATACAAAGAAGATTTTTCGAACGGTTTCCCTACTCAGTTTACTGCATCGTGACACTGTGCGAGATATGATAAGTACTGTAAATTTCATAGCCGCGGTGCCGTATTCGAGGCACTGAAGAGGGATAGACCACCAACAGAAGATATTTCCGACAAGCACCTTACAAATCCGTCTAAATCCATGCGAAAAATTGCACGACAGGCTGGCGTATCTGTCTTCATAACGCAAAGACCAGCAAAAAACAAGCCAGATATTCATCGGTACAAACTTTCTGTCGTTCGAGACTTGAATTTGGCGGACCCAGAAGAAGATATTTTTACTTCAAGTGGTTTCAGCGGTTGGTAAACCATCATGGAAATGAAGTATTAGACAGAACATTTGTTACCGATGAATCTTTGTTTCACTTAACTGTTTACATAAACAGTCAAAATACTGACTCGGGGCGTCTGAAAATCCACATGTAATTCGTGAAACAGCTTCATTCTCAACAAATGGGCGTGTGAATTGCAATTCAGCCATTTTTTAACAGCACGGTAGATTTAGAAGTTTACTGTAAAGAAATCTTGCACCTGTTCATTGCGAGACTGAATGATAGAGACATTGCGGGCTCATTCTTCCAGCAAGACGTAGCCGCAGCTTACAGCTCCAATCACACCATGCAATTTTTAAGTGATATACTTGAGAGAGAACAATTTCCCGATGACTCTAACCAATCCTTACTCCCGATATATCATATCCTGATTTTTTCTGGTGTGCTGCCAAGTTCTCAGTTTAGCAGTCTACTCCTGGAACAATTTAGGAATTAAAAGTAACCATAACAAAATTTTTGAACTCCGCGCATATTGAAACTTTAGTGAAGGTTTTCGATAAAGAGTGTAGACTCGTCGCCCTATGGTTGGAACTGCTTGGTAAACATTTACAACATCTGCTGTGAATCTGGTAAGCGTTGCATAGCAATCATTAGGTTTACAATTCACTCCCTTTCAAGTTGCTTTGTTATTGACTTTGTTAACAGTCTATCTTTGTGTAATACGTTATTACAGAACAGTTATGTTTTAATCTCTCTATTCGTTGTGTTGCGCCAAGTGTCCGCTCGCATCTGGGTCTGAGCATTGCTGTCACTGGAACTGTGCGCTGGGGTAAGCCACAGTGCACTGATTGCTGCGGAGAATCATTTTAACGCACTGTACTATGCCATACGATAAATAAACTAATATCTTGTCAAATAAAGGTAAATAATAGCATATTCAATTAATCTATAGAATATTTTGTTATTTGGATTTTTTGAAGAATTTGCTTTACGTCGCACCGACACAGATAGATCTTATGGCGATGATGGGGGAGGAGAGGGCTAGTAGTGGGAAGGAAGTGACCACGGCTTTAACTAAGGAACAACCCCAGCATTTGCCTGATGTGAAAATGCGAAACCACGGAAGACCATATTCAGGGTTGTCAGCAGTGCAGTTCGAACCCACTATCTCCCGGATGCAAGCTCACGGCTGCGCTCCCCCAACCGCACGGTTATCTCGCCCGGTTTGGATTTAAATAACAATATTGCGTAATCATTTCAATGGACCCTAAACAACAATTTTTTTATGATTTTCTGAACTATCTTATTTTAAATTACGAAATCACAGTGTTCAGTATTTTGGCAATCCCTAAATGGGGAAAGCATATTGTTTGTTTTCAATCAATAAAAAACTGAATTCTTCTTAGTTTTGTCCCTTGCCTTTCTCCCAAATTACTGACTCGAGATATTGGTGTGTATTGGACGACTTTTACTATTGGATACACTTCCTGATGCCAATCCTATGTCGAGGGATGTATTTGCTATTGCTTGCTTCTGTTGTGGTTATCACTTTGATGTATTACATATGAAGGCAAATGTTAGGAGAAACACAAACACGAAGTCCCCGAGCCACAGGAATTCACCATACGCAATTAAAATCCCTGACCCGGCCGAGATTCGAACTTGGCACCCTCTTAATCGAAGGCCAGTACACTAATCATTCAGATAGGTATTTGAACAACTAGTATTTTAACTATAAATGAATTCAGCAATAAAGATTACATTAAAAGAATAAAAATTTTCCTCTTGCTGGTAATCTGTGATAGGGAGAAAAGAATATTTTATTTATTTTCTGTTAATTTAAATACCAGAAATGTATTCCAAAAAATCGTCATCGAGGCGATGAAAAGTACAGCGAAAGATCCCTCCTAAATTTTTAAAAAGCTACTGTTTTCTCAGCAATAAAGCTATGGGAAATTCATTTTCACCACTCGAGTTGGGTGGACTGCAGCTTCAATCAGCGAACGGCAATCAGAGCTGGAGGGCGAGAACCTAATTATCAAAGTAAGCTCTCCTCTCCCTTGTTGAGAATTAGTGGACTAGCAGGAAGCTAAACAGACCATGTGGCGGACACATAATCAATATCACACTTCTCTAATCTACTGCTAAGTAATGAAGCGAGCAGAGTCACATTATGTCCTTTATCAAATGAATACCTAATGAAAATACTAAATCATAGTTCTGTTCTAATTTTATTCTACTTTCCCAATAATTGGAGATCGCCACGACTGACAAAGCGTACGTAATAATTAAGTTAAGTAACCTAATGATATTTTAAGAAGCTCAAAGATAATGGCTTACACTAAAGCTCAAAATAACAAAAAAATTGTTTACACAAAAGCCAAAAGTCACATGTTTAAAAACATCATTAATTTAGATTAATCCGCATGATATATAAATTGTAACTGTATAAAAGACCTTTAAATTTCATTGGTTGTAGATCACGGTGCATACCAATTCCTAAGTTGTGTCACCTAGAAATTTTCCATTGCGACTTTGTTCCTGTGTATTTGGATGATCTGACAATTATGAAGGAGAAAAAGGAGAATGATCAAGATATGTTGAAGTATCTGAAGGGGCACCGTATTTTATATATAAACCTAAAAGGAACCTACTCGGAGCAAAGAAATCCTTGTTGATTCGTGTTTTAAAATCTTTAAATCAACATTATTTTCAGATAAAATATTAAATTTTGTCAAAAAATGTTAACCTAAAAATATGTTATTATGTCGTGTATGCATTCATTAGTGTGTGCGTAAGTAAGCAATGCACTTAAACAATGTGTTGGATTTATAGAACTATCTCTATGTTACCTCACATTGCCTAGCACCGTTCAGCGGACAACATTGAACTTCGATGCCGGTTTTCTGAGTACACGCGAAATGCAACATACACATGCGTTCACTACATGAACTATCCACCAAATTAAAACAGCATTTGCAAAGGAGAACTAGGTCTTTAAATAAAATATTATTCTGTTATACAACATTATTATGTACAATATGTTAGACTGCTGTTAAGCTAGTCTCGAGGAAACGTAGCACAGTGAACAATCAATAATTTTCGAAATGACAGACAGGTAGCATTATCAGAGTGAGAAAATTACCCACTCAACATTCAAATATTAGAGTACATTGTAAAATCTGCACAATATGTCTCATGCGATTTTCAAGATCTTCTCCAGCTGGTTCAAAACAGGGGAAAAGAAGGAGTCCTTCTAAGGTAACCTGCTGTAAGTGAATTCCTGATTTATATGCCACTGTATATTATAACCTTCCAATGTATGTCAGGATGAAGTTGGTAAACACATTGGAAGTTTATGATGAAATTAACATCAATGAAATCATGTCTGATCATCATACGCCCAGGAGTGTCTGAACTCAAGTGACTCGTCCAATTATCTGAACGATACACGGCGGATTGAAGGAGTCGACGGAATGATGATAAGCTCTAAACCCCGTGGTGCCTCGTAAAATTTCGGTAAATAATAAGATGTTGTGGTACATAATGCAGAATTAAATGAATGTTACACTTTCCTCAAGTGAAGTCTGCTAAAATGCGTATAAATGGCGAAAATATCAATGGAAGAAAGGTATCGGAGTCCATGGAATGAGTTGAATTAATCGGAATAAGCTGAGTTAATATGTGATGGCCATACCTTGTTCATCTAGTCTGGTACGATTCGATGATCGAGATTGATGACGAAATTGTCGACTAATAACCTAAAATACGATGCAGTAAATTGTTAAACGAGTTCCTTTGCCGACATAAATGATTCGTACGGGATCACTACGTATTATGTGTCATGTGTTTTAATTGTCAAAAACATATGGGAGCTGGAAGTATGGAGAGATCATAAAATGCAAACCGTCTGTCATTATTAGATTGTAATGTGGAATTTGTTTCCTAATGAGGATGGATCTCAATCTCGTTATATCTTAGAAGGACTAGAGATGTTAAACACGTAGAGAGAGATTGTATAAAAGCTAAAAATAACGCGATATTGGCATATCATTGTGAAATAACTTATTGTCAGAACATTAAGGCAAGTGTGGTGCTCGAACTTTGTAACTATTCTGATGCATGTAACCCTGTTCTAATAGGTATTTTAAGTTTCAGGTATCATGGGACCAATATTCATTGGATGTGATTATGAAATGATCGCAAATTCCAACATGAGCAGTTAAGCAATGGAAGGACCTCAAAGGATCTGATGAGAAATATGATGGATTCCGATGGCTTAAGTTAAGAACTGGAAGACGAGAGGTGTCATCGTCATGGGATTCGACCAAGGATGAGTACTTAAATAATGTCTCACTATTCCGCTATGTAGTTGCTTTCTTTTAAATGTAGAGTAGCATGTTTTTTTTATGTCGAATTTATGACATGTAATCATACAACTTGAAGGCGACCGTTTCATTTATTAATCATTGCTTTGCGTTGAACAAGATCGTTACGTGGTATGGTAATTCAGTCTGTGTCGTGATATAATGTACGATAGGTCGTGTGAAGTCTTAACGATCTTTAGCAAGGTTACACAGGATGATTTAGGCATCGATGGTGTTTGTGTCGAAATAGTGTCATTGTGAAGATTGTTAATTTAATTTGTGGTTCTAAATACTTCGGAGGAATGTAATAATCGTGATGTGCGCTATCTTAAGTCATCAGAGATCATGTTCTTGTACAGGATACAGTGTTCGGGAATGCAATCGCGATGTTGTCGCGGTAATATCGTGCTAATACGGCGATAAGATTGGTAGTCTTCAACGTGAAATGCCTAAATAGATTTTCTTAAAGTAATGTGGATTCGCTGTGCATGGCATATGAATGTTGTGATGAAGTGTTTAATATAATAGGGTCGTTGAAATATACAAATGGTTAACGTAATGTGAGTTGTTATAGATGTGTCATTGGGATTACGTATTCTTAGGATGATGCGATATGAAGGTCCTGATGAGTTGTTATGATAGGAATTGAATCAGCCATGCGTGTGAATTCTGATATTGTTATAATGAATGATAATTATTTGGGCATGAGGCCGTGTTTGGAATGGTATTCTTAGGATTCGTTTCGAGAACATTGATACTATGAACGTCAAATTACTCCAATTAAATACAATGTAGACATGTACGCACAGTATTAATGGAAATATTTGGATCTTCACGAGGTAAATAATATTGTATGATATCGGATCACGTTATGAAGGAGATGATCTTCGATGATGGGTAAGTCAATTTTCTCTGCTAGTCGAACATTTCTGTAGATTAATTGAATTGGTGCCTAGAGCTGGCGTAGTTTTCCAGGCTGAACTTCGCAGAGGACTCCAGAGATGCAGAATCAACGTAGTTAGAAAATCATTGTAGATGTTGCAATATTTCTTTGATGTCCATTATCTAGATGCAGATGTTGGTGAAGGTCCAAGAGGGATCGAGCTTATTCTTCACCTGTACAATGTTGTTGAATGTTGCATTATGGTGTAATCTTATGTCATTGAACATTTTTCTTGCCTGTGCGATAATTATGAACCTAACTTACCGGTGTGTTCAAGTTGTCAAGTAGACTTTTCTCAACAGTCAATGCAATGATTTGAATAAGAAATAACGGAATGTTGAGACATATTTGAGTAGGAATAGTTCTGCGATGCAAATGATTTCGCAAATGCCAGTTACCTGTTTAAGAATATGTGATGGACGATAAACTTTATTCACCGTAAGCCTTCAGCACTGAGACATTTGTTTCTTTTATTTTCGATTTTTAATTGATGATATTACCAATGTACGAAAGTATATTAACAAGAGTGGAAAGTTAGGCATCTTATTTTCCTAATTAACGTAACATTCAGTCTTTCCCATGTCCATTTATGTTGCTTGTCAATTTAATTACTATGTAGTTGTCATTTAAAGCTTATTTTCATAGTCATTAAACGGAAAATCCTTCCATAAAAGAAATATTTTTCAATGTTCTCATTTATCGTAGTATAAGGATTGTTAGAATAATAACCTAATTTAGGATAATTAGTAATAATCATTTCTTCGCATCAACCGTACCAATATTAATCCACCGTAAGATACAAAGCTTTTTTTAAATATTCTGACACCCAACTGTAAAATCTGCGACCCAACTCGTCGAACTTGCACGTACCCTTGAGTGGAGACTCATGTATCACCGCGTGACACCAGCCAAGGCGTAACCCAACATTAAGAACCATGAATTGAGAAGTACGCGAAAGGTCACAGTATCCAATTCAAGGAATTTATTTATTTATTTATTTATTTATTTATTTATTTATTTATTTATTTATTTATTTATTTATTTATTTATTTATTTATTTATTTATTTATTTATTTATTTATTTATTTATTTATTTATTTATTTATTTATTTATTTATTTATTTATTTATTTCATCATATATACACGATACGAGGGCTGTAAATATAGTAGTAGCATTATTGGTAGAAGCGGCCCCGTCATGTAGGGGTAGCGTGCCTGCCTCTTACCCGAAGGCCCCGGGTTCGATTCCCGGCCAGGTAAAGGACTTTTACCTGGACCTGAGGGCTGGTTCGAGGTCCACTCAGCCTACGTGATTAGAAATAAGGAGCAATCTGACGGTGAGATAGTGGCCCCGGTTTAGAAAGTCAAGAATAACGGCCGAGAGGATTCGTCATGCTAACCACAAGACACCTCGTAATGTGCAGGCCTTCGGGCTGTGCAGCGGTCGCTTGGTAGGCCAAGGCCCTTCAAGGGCTGTAGTGCCGTGGGGGGATTATTGATATAACTCAATAGTTAATGAACTAACTAGAACAACTGCATTACATTTCTTCGATGTAGTCACCCGCAAAGTTTATTATTTGCCAAATGTCGGGAAGCCACTGAGGACTGTTAGCAAGGCGTTCTCTATATACGGTAGCGATGGAACGCCCTACTGCGCGGAGTACAGATGCCACCTCAGGAAATCGGCGACCTCGGAGGAGTTCCTTCATCTTCGAAAACAGATAGAAGTCACAAAGACTCATGTCCGGTAAGTACGGAGGGTGTTCCAAGACCTCAGTCCGACCCGCACGAAACGCTTTGACCCATCGTCCAACCGTCCCATACGGTAATGCATTCTCGCCACAGCCTTCACGCAATCCTAGATAACTTTGTGATATATATTTTGGCACGGGCAACCTCGATTTTAATCCACGAACGCTGATCACCTTTTGAAAACATGCTTTAGTGCGATGAATTCGACACTTTTCACTTCAACGCCACACAGCAACAACACTCCCAACTGGATGCCCGTCAAATGTACACTACACATCGACAACAGTGCCACCTGATCGCTCCCATATCCTATTGGCCCAAGCCCGATCTCCTGCGGGTGTCTGGACTACGTTGTCACTACTTTACTTACAACCCTCGTATAAGTATGGTGTAACTCAATATATAAAATAAGAATTGTACAATTAAGCATTTCATAGACTATAAATCATAGTTATGAGAAAAGCAATATGACTGTATGGCCCGTATCCAACAAAACTGTTTTCTGCATTCCTGCAATTAGATGCTCCACCAGTTCTTCCAGATCTATTAACAGCGTTTCTAGAACGATATCTGTCACTGACAGCACCACGGGTGTGGTTTAGTCTCCATGTTTTCTAAATCTCCTCTCCCAGAGATGTGTACTTATTAATTTTCTTCACCTGGGTGGTTTAAATGTCTGTCAAATATGTCACTTTAACTCTTATTGAGAAGAACAATGTCAGGACGATTTGCCAGGTTCAACGCGTCAGTTAAAACAGGTCTCTCCCAGTACGTCTGGTGCCCGTCGTTTTCAAGCACGTTGAATGACTGATAGTTGTATACACCACGCTTGATTCTAGGAGTCCACATTCCACTGCAAGTTCTTGATGTAAGAGTTGGCTACATCATTGTGCCTCTTATTATATTCCACACCAGCCAGCAAGGGACAGCAACCAGTTATATGATCTAGTGCCTGGGTCCGTCTGCGGCATCGTTCATCTTACATATTCTCTTCTAAACTATGTCTTCTATAGTTCCTTGTAGCTATGATACGGTATTAGATTGCAATCACAAACACCTCAGTTTCATTGAAGAGTTTCAGCCGGAAGTTCAACAATACGCTGTCGACGTAATGTTGACTTAGCATATGGAGGTGAGCACCATGAAGTTCTTTTCGCTTCTAATCTTACTACGTTCATCAGTTGAAATAAAATTCTCCCTGGGATCAAATTCTTATTCTTCTTCTTCTTCTTCTCTTATTATTATTATTATCACAATAATTCAACAAATGATGTCTTCGTTCGGCAGTGAAACCCCTAGGAAGTAGGCAGACCTACATGATACTTTTGGACCCCGGATGCATAAGTCCGTTCTAAGGTCATGCACACCAGTTCTATTGCTACTTAGACTGAGTATGATATCGTCACTCGACCGGTAAAAGGTTGTATTCCACAAAACTCTTCCTATCAATTATTCTCCTTAAGACTGGTCACGCCTGCCAGCCACGTATGGATATGCAGTCCATCAGAACAAATTTTGTTGTGTTCATTTTCCTATGCCCATATGTAAAGGAAAATGAACCTTACAGTACCGTACTGTAGGAATATACGTTTGCATTACGTATTTACGCACTCCTAGTGTATAATGCATGTAAAGTTCATTTTCGTTTAATCGTCGACATAGGAAAACGAACACAACGGACATTGTTCTGATGGACCACGTATCCATATGTGGCTGGGAGGCGTGACCAGTCTTAAGGAGAATAATGGATAGGAAGAGTATTGTGGGGTACAAGGTTTTACCGGTGAAGCGACGATATATAAGAAGAAGAGTGGAATGACCCATCAACTGGCACATTCCTTTCTTCAGGAAATTAGCTTTCATTCAAAGTTCATGCATCTGCCACCTCAAAGAAACTCTGTAAGCAATTGTAACAGCGTTATGCAAGGTAAATGAGAAATAGTTCAGCAAGCATCAATTCGAAATTACACAACAAAAGTCATTACAGTTAAATGAGCCTCTTTGGAAGAAATACTGCGGTTCGTAAGCCTGTGATATGTGGTTCCACCAATAGTTGTACCTAACAATACCCCGCTTTCTATAGTGACTGCCTTGTTTCTGAGCTTAGATTACCTGCAGGCATTTATACAAAGGGTATAGGAAAGTTTTGCAATGTGAGTGAACGCTTTAGATTTTTCAACATAATTTCCACCACACTTCTCCAGACGTCAAAACTAGTCACTGAACCAACTCTGCCACTTTTCTTCGGTTACATTTTCACACTCTTGATCCCATGCTGCCATAAGCTCCTCGTCTGATACAAAACGCCGCGCTTCCAGCTTCATCTTCATTTCTGGGAAGAGTGCGAAGGCACATGGGACAAGATCAGGACTGTATGGAGGGTGATTAAACACAGTCAACCGTGATCTGGCAAGAAAATCCATTGTTACATTAGCACGATGTGCCGAAGCATTGTCATGATGCTATAGTCAAGTGTTGAGCCGTGACAATGGAGAGCCTGGATGGCCTGAGGCAGACAGGTCCCACTGTACCACTTCGCAGTAACTGTCCTTTTTTGTCTCTAGCACAACCCGAGTCAGGATGCCCCGTTTAGTGGAGAATACTTCAATCATCCTTTTCTTCACTGACTTTGACTTTCGCACAGTCACAGGAGTACCCTCATCTTCAAACAGCCACATCTTGATCTGGGATTTAGCTGGGACATCATAATAATAAAGCCAAGTTTCGTCACCTGTAACGATGCTATTGACGTTACGCGAAGTCCAATTTTCAAACTGTTTGAGCATGTTAAGGCACCATTTCACTCGATGTGCCCTTTGTTCCTCTGAACGTGAATGGGGCACGGAAAGGGGACAAACCTTTCTAACATGGAGATGGTAGTGTAGAACTGATCGACCAGCGTCTTGTGTAGAAACGCGGACGGAACTTGGTACACCATTCCATAACGGTGGTTTTCGACATACATCTTGCTACATGGATATCTACCGGTGTTTGTTCTTCGGCAGCTAAGAACAGAATAATAGCACGTTGGTCAGGTTTGGACGCATCTGTTAATAACATCGTCACAGTTCACGTGACCGCATTTAACGCACGCACCTCGGCGTGACACGAACGCCACACTAATTCCTTTGTCTACATGTTCGTGCTTATATACCCTCATCGGAGTCGCGCTACGTTGGATGTCTGCTGCAGCAACGTCATCAAACGGAAACTTTTGCTCACGCCTTATAAAACATATTTGACTCTACGTGTTTTAAACATTAAAAGCGTTGTCGTTAACCCATTCATTTCGGACTATATTCCCAGGTCTTCCCTCTCAAGTTATTTCCAGGCTAATTGGATGTAATCCACTATGCGAATGAGACTAAGCCATACTCCAGTCAATTTCCGGGCGCGACTCGCCTGAGACGAGACTGGCGGTATAAGCTCATTCACTGGGTCGAGGGAAAGCAGGGGGATATTTGTTCATCTGTCCTGCTTACAACAGTGTAGCATAGAAAGTAAGTGAAAAATATGTTATAAAATGTATATTAAAACTACTTTATAATTAAACACGAATAAAAATGCATGAAAATAAGAAACACTAAAGGATGGCTCAGCTAATTCCAAACTTTTATAAATATCCTTCAGTTGGATAAAGCATAATTAAATAATGAAATTTATATTTTCGGTTTGTGAGAACATTGTTTAGAATTGTCTTTACGTCGCGCCGACACAGATAGATCTTATGACGACGATGGGACAGGAAAGGGCTAGGAGTGGGAAGGAAGCGTCCGTGGCCTTAATTAAAGTACAGCCCTAGCATTTGCTTAGTATGAAAATGGGAAACCACGCGAAACCATCTTCAGGACTGTCGACAGTGGGGTTCGAACCCACTATTTCCCGAATACTCGAAACTGGCCGCACTTAAGCGACTGCAGCTATCGAGCTCGGTCTCATAGGTCTTAAGGCAACGATAGTATAGAAAAGGGCTTGGAGCGGGAAAGAAATGGCCATGGCTTTAATTAAGGTACACTCCCAGCATTTGCCTGCTGTGAAAAACGGAAACTATGGAAAACCATCTTCAGGACTACAAACAGTGGGATTCGAACCCACTATCTCCCGAATGCAAGCTGACAGCTACGAATCCAAACCACGCGGCTACTTGCTCGGTCAATGACAACTTTTTTGGATTACATTATTCTCGTATTGCCATTAAAGTGCAGGAATTATAACATGTAGTAATGTCTAAACAATGAAATTGAACCTCGCAAAGCTAACAATGATATATACCGGGCGAGTTGGCCGTGCGGTTAGGAGCGCACAGCTGTGAACTTGCATCCGAGAGATAGTGGGTTCGAACCCCATTGTCGGCAGCCCTGAAGATGGTATTTTCACACCAAGAAAATTATGGGGCTGTACCTTATTTAAGGCCACGGCCACTTCCTTCCCACTCCTAGTCCTTTGCTATCCCATCGTCGCCATAAGACCTATCTGTGTCGGTGTGATGTAAAGCAACAAGCAAAAAGAGTGATATAGTTAGCAATTCTAGATGGTATAAATGAAAATGAATTTTCACGACTAGAATGTAATGAAAATCGACTCTCAACCTATTAGGTCGTGTTACGTACATTTAGTACATGTCCAAGAGATGTCAGATACATAACAAAATTGGCCAACCGGACTCCAGTGGAATCCGAACCCATAACCTCCCAATTTGGCATCGGTTGCTCTACTTAATAGATTGAAATTCGATTTCGATTATAAAAGAAAATGTTCGCGAAATTTTACTATGAATCGATGAATAATCTCTCGAGATCCTGCCATTAATCCTATCAGTTACAGTAAATGTCCTTGAATCCAAATGTATCCGTATAATAAGATATTTTCCATTCATTGATCAACTTTATTTCCTTATCTATGCCCTCTGGCTGATCTGTGGAAATTTTGAAACGAGCTGTGGGGTCCATTATACAGGGTGAACTTTAATAAAACTAACAAACTGGAGGGACTTATTTCTGACTGGAAATGGAGGAAAAAATGTCCTATGAACATGTGTCCGGAAATGCATCGTTGCGACGGTAGATGGCACTGACGAATGGAATTTTCTCTGACTACTTGCAGTGTGTTTCTTCTGTTGCAGATCGTGTTATTGAAGCAGCGTACTGTCGGAAGCAGACTGATGCGGTATTCATATCAGGAACAAGCCGAGATGGTGTTTGTGTACGGCCGAGCCAATGGAAACAGTCAAGAGGCAGCACGGCTATACCAAAACAAGTACCCTCACAGACACCAACCACATCACACAACGCTTCAAGCCATTTTTGGGCGTTTGTGTGATCATTGGTCCTTTCAGAAAGACGAACGAGCAGGGAGGCGGCGGACTGTGCGTACACCAGATCTGGAGGAACAGGTTCTACAGGACATTGAGACGAACCCTAGTACCAGCTCCAGGGCAAGTGGTCCGCCAACATGGTGTAAGCCAGACTACGATTATGTGTATCCTGCATGACAACGGCTATTATCCCTATCACGTGCAACGCGTGCAAGGATTATCAGCAGCGGATTTCCCTCTACGGGCAGGATTTTGTCGACGGTTTTGCACCAGGCCATCACAGTTATGGGATTTCTGTCCTCAGTCCTCTTTACCGATCAAGCAACCTTTACCAGAAATGGCATCGTCAATCTGCATAATCGTCATCTGTGGGCTACAGAAAATCCTCGGGGAATAGTTGAAGCGTCTCACCAACATCGGTTCAGCATCAATGCTTGGGCAGGGATTCTTGGCAACCACATACTTGGACCAGTTATTATTCCACAACACCTCAACGGAGGAACGTACCTGGACTTCCTGCAGAATACTCTGCCTGGACTGCTTGAGAATGTGCCTTTGGCTATAAGACAGGTTATGTGGTTTCTGCATGATGGAGCACCACCCCACTTCCACATTACAGTTCGTCAACATCTCAACAACATCTTCCCCAGGCGCTGGATAGGAAGCGGAGGCCCTGTTGCATGGCCTCCTAGATCACCGGTCTTAAACCCCCTGGACTTTTACCTCTGGGGACATCTGAAAAGCGTTGTGTACGCTGAACCAGTTCCTCATGTGCAGACCCTTCAACAGCGTGTTCACGACGCCTGTGATGCTATTCGGTGAGAGGCCGGAACGTGCGAAAGAGTGAGGCAATCCATGATACGACGTTTGAACGCGTGCATTGCAGCCCATGGAGGCCACTTTGAATATCTGCTGTGACGTGGATGTGATTCAGCTATGTACTGTGTTCCGGGACTATTTGTTGTCGTTGCTCGAACACCGTCCATTTCCGGACACATCTCCGTAGGACATTTTTTCCTCCATTTCCAGTCAGGAATCAGTCCCTGCAGTTTGTCGGTTTTATTAAAGTTCACCTACGTCGTCTGATTCCTTGTAGAATTTGTAGTGGTTATACCCAGATTGAGGAGAAGGCGCGATCTGTTCATTACGTCATCTGATCATTATGTACTCTGACGGTGAAGGCTGTAAATTGTACAGTGGATCTCGTTGGGGGTAGCATTAAAATAGCTTCAGTATTTATCCTGTTTATTGTATTTACAAAACAGGCTTCTTAAACGTGAGTACTTCTACAATATTCATTACTGTTTTAAAGTATTATTATTTTCAATGTTAATGTAAAATAATTCACGGACTACTGCAGAGTTAGCTACAGCATATCATGCTGCGGAATTACCCACACTGTTGCGAAATTTAGCCGACATAATACAATAGCAATAACGTGACATACAACATTGTTTTGAAGTACAAAGTAATAAGAGCATAATTAGTAGTTGTTCCAGTGTATATTGTTTTGATAATCATGCTAAAAGATGCGCCGTGCTTCATGTTTTCCATTAATTTTGCGGATGTAGCCGAGTCATTCCTATAAACAATGTATCGTAGCACAATAATTTTAAACCGAGCTGGCTGGCCGTGCGGTTAGGGGAGCTCAACTGTGAGCTTGCATTCGGGAAACAGTGGGTCCGAATCTCACCGTTGACAGGCCTGAAGATGGTTTTCTGTGGTTTCCCATTTTCACACCAGGCAAATGCTAGGGTTGTACCTTAATTAAGGCCACGGCCGCTTCCTTCCCACTCCAAGCTCTTCCCTATCCCATCGTCGCCATAAGACCTCTCCGTGCCGGTGCGACGTAGAGCAAATGGTAAAATAATAATAGGGCCTAATAATAATAATTTACAACAATTGCATAGGAAGTCACGTGTTACAGAAAAATAACTTGAAATGTTCCGAACAAGTACCGTAGTACTATGCAGTCATCCAGAAATTCAGTGAAACATGACCTAAAGTTGACTTCAAACAAACTGTAGTCACTTCGAATTTCGTCCGGCAGTTCATTGATAAACGCTATGAATCCATAAATTCGAGTTGCCCAGGAACACTACCATATGCAACTCTTACTTACCTCCTCTCAGTAGCTCAGACGTAGAGTGCTGGTCTTCTGACTCCAAGGTGGCAGGCTCGATCCTGGCTCAGCCCGGTGGTATTTGAGGTGTTCAATTACTCCAGCCTCGTGTCAATATATCTTTCGGCAGTTATGCGGGACAAAATTCCGGCAGCTCGGCGTCTCCAGAAACCTTAAAAGTAGTTAATGGGACGTAAAAACAATAAAATAATTTGGTACTTACCTCCCATTACAGACAGTTTGGACTTGCAATCAGCCAATCAAGATGCAGAGAGCAATCAGCCGGTCAGTCATTCCCTCATCAGAAAGTGGTTTAATCAGGTAATTGACATGTTTGTCAGTGAGCATTCTGGAGCATAAGGTTACAGGGTCACGTTTTTTTCACAATAAAAATTAATATTTCAATTTTTTCTTCTCAGTTGTTTATATATACACAGCAGGATACAGTTTTAAGCTCATAGGAAGGTGATTATGAATTCCAACCTAAAAATTCTGGCTTCGGTATAGGGCGTTAAATCGTATATATATATTTTCCCGGTCACAACCCTCATGTTACCGTAGAGAAGACGTTTTAAGTGCATGGTCTCCAAATATTTCCTCTGATTATGTTTCTTGGGGAGCAGGCCTGCTGTAATGACAGAGGCTCGGCCATAAGCAAACAGTGACCGAGAAGTAACAGGTAGTTCTCTGAAGAAAATAAAACAGTTCACTAAGTGGTATTTTCGAATGAGCTATTGTTGAGCATAACAATGCAGCCATACCAACGACTACTGTGGAAAGTGCAAGGTGTTTCTCTAAATTACATATTGTAAATATACTCCTGAGAAGTACAATGCTAACTGAGAAGTACAAATGCGCATTTTATGATCAACAGATTTACTACAGCTAATGAAAGAAGCGTGGATCTGACATAAGAATTAATGATAAGGTAAACCTAGGTGTGTTTGGGCATATTGTCTATTATTGTTTACACTTGCATCTGTAAATATATATGAGTATTTTAGACATATTATCCATGTCTGTATTTAAACCGTAACGTGACCCTCCCAACACGAAACTTGACACGCCGCCACTGGCATTCGTACTGTAGTTGTAAAAGAAACAATCATCAAGACAGTGAGTTAACTAGATGATTTACAGTATAATCCGTGGAAAACGACGAGAAACATACCAATACTAATTTTCCTAATGGACTTCCTCAGTCACGCCTAAGCTGCCTATGACAGAGGATGGGAATCCAACCAGGCATCAGACCGAGGACTTGGCTTTTATAGGATGGTCATTACTTACTACAGCACCTCATGCATTACTCTGTATCTGACATCGCCGTTCGGTCCCTGCAAATGATTACGTGTGCACCTGCATATGCATCACTGTTGTCTGCAACTGACATCATCCACTTAAGTCATCCCACTCGATCATTATTGATCGCTTGAGTATGGTAGCACAGTCAGCAATACTCTGACGATCGTGAGCAGTAGAGGTATAAGAATACAACTAGAATCGTTTATATGATTAAGTATTCGAAAACCATAGAAATATTTTACTTATCAGTTTCGTAGACGGCACGATTAGTTCTTGGTTCTAAGAATGTAGGGGAGTTATACAGAGCTTTGCCTTTATTGTTCATAGTTTCTATGGATCATTTACTGATAGGTAGAAAGTTACAGAAAAGAATTCAGTTTGATGGAAATGTAGTAAGCGGTTTGGCCTTTTCTGACAACTTGGGCTTGATGACAAACGGTTCTGAAAGGCTTCAGTCTTATATCTTTGGGCTTGAAAAGTGTTGCGGTGAGTATATGAAACTTAGAATTATGAGAAAAAAGATGTAGAGGATATGGAATTTAAGTCGCTGGTAAGACGCCAATTAGAGAATGGTTCCAGTGTATGGCACTCTCACCAGGATTATTTGGTTCAAGAACTTGAGAAGATCTAAAGGAAAGCAACACGGTGTGTTCTGGGTGATTTCCGACAAAAGATTGGTGTTGGTGGTGTCTTGGGAAGGTACCAGTGAAATAAGATTTTCTGCTGCCTGGGAACGTACTGGGTACGTACTATATGAGAGGTAACTACTCGCGAATGAGATGCTGGAGGAGTGGTTCTTCTTTCTTGACAGAATTGTTTACATCGCGAGAAAGTACATCTTTCTGGGGGGAAAGATATGCCATTCTCTCCACCGAGGATTGTCTTTCTTTTGTTTAAGAATGGTCATACAGTAAACCTTGCTAAAAAAAATTAAAAAATAATCTCAGACAAAAGGTTCTAGCTTTTAAATTCGCATACAAAATTTTATGTAAAAATTCATCATAGGTTTAGAGATATTTGCATTTTACTCACACCTTTCACATTGTGATGGGCGTGGCTACGTGGCAATGGATGCCAACGTAGAGCAGCAGACGGTTCTATGCTTTCTCTTTTCGTCAATTTCCTATACACTGGCTGCATGGGTAATATACACGTAGGTCATGTCTGTATCCATGGTATAGTCTTTGAGAGTGGACAGCTTTGAGCTTCTGTTTCCAAGTTTTCTGTTGTGTTCTCCTTGGCAGTAGTAGAAATTTATTTTGAAACTTTCTCTTAGATGATGTTTTGAATTGTGATCATAATGCCTAAGAAAGGGAATGTAGTAAGACTGAGATAGGGAAGATTTAGTTGAAATCGTATTTCCAGTCAAGAGAGAGGTGATAATGGCAATTATATTACTGAGGTAACCAGTATCCTGCATCAGCGAGGAAAGCGAGGCCAGAAGTTAGATCACCTTTTGCCTCAAAATCTTGGTGTGGCTATCGATGAGCTGAATCAAAGGGGACAGTTAGTATCTACAAGCACATACATTCCATTTTCAAACCTGTAATGGACAACATACAGGCTGTTTTCAACGATCTTAAAAAAATAGAGTTACAGAAAAGATATCTAAAAGAGAGAAACCAAAATGCAAATGAGTCATTAAACTGTAAATTTTGGTCCACGTGTTCCGTAACATCATGCAGTACAATAAAATTGTTCAAACATCAACATGCAGTGCAGTGGCCAGTTTTAATGGTGGAGCTAACAGTAGCCTACAAGTACTGAATGCATTGGGAATCAAAGTTGGGAAGAATATTCGGGAAGGTTTGTGCAAGTTCGACCAGGGAAGGGTAGATTCATAGAAAAATGTATGAAACTCAACTTTCGAGGCTAGAAGATCTAGACAAAGGCTCAGACTGGAAGAAAAATCCAAATAGCATCCAGACAGAGGGTATAACAAATGCCAGTGGAGCCTTCTAAGGTGTACCGTGGGTCGAACCGTGTTTTACAGCTTTACAAGCGTTTTCCTGAACATTTTATTTTTTACAAACAAGAAACATAATATGACAAGAACCATATATTTGGTCTAAATTAAATTTTTCTCAGTTGTTCAAATATGAATTCTATAGAGGCTGAACTAAAATAATGGTACTGAGACAAAATTTAGGATTAATATAAATAGGTCATAGAAAAGTAAGAATTATATACATTTTTAAAACTTCTGCCAAATTAATTTGAATGCATTAAGAGATTTCATCTTAGTCCATCCTCTACAATAATCTGTGAGTTTCAATTCAAAAGAAAGGAAAGAAAAATTAAGCTCATATTTAAGGAGTTATCAAGTTTCTTGTATTATCATGTGGTTAAATTTTTCAAGATTAATTAATAGTGTGGCTACTTTACATTAAATTTTATTTGTATTTTAGTAATTTTCAATGCCCCACTTGAAATAATGTAGGAAATAATCATATTTTTGTCAAGTTGTAACTAAACATGGCATGAGACTAGTGTATGACTCCCCTTAACTCCGATCCATTTAAATAAATAATACCTACATTTTCCTTGGATCTGCAGTTGCCTTTTAATGATGTTCTGGGATTGTATTAGACGAATGGAAACGGTTCGATTTATTTTACATTTTCCTTCAACGTCCACCATGCTTTGTTTATTTTCTCTATGGATCAAGATTCAATGCCCCATCCTTTTGTTGCGACAGCTGATCCCGAGACATCTTTTGGTCCAGGCTTTTCTTAGAGGAGTGCACTATTAGGAGAGAGTCATGTGACGCCGCGGGAAAATATTTGTAATGATTACTGAGATTTGTTGAGGGTTAATGATTGAAATATTTAGAGCAATCTACGGTTTGTGAAAGGCTGGTATTTGAGTGGAGAGATTTTCTCGGAGGTATGCTGTAGTCGAAGACATTTATTTAATATTGTACTACCATTATTGCCCACGAAACTTCAATTTCTGGACACTGTGAATTAATTTACATTCTGTGTATTTTTCTTTCGCTTTTTTCTTTGTTCATATATATATATATTACACCCTTCCGGGCTTCGAATGGATGACCCACGCATAAGAATGCCTCCACGTAACGGCGTAAACACCCACGGATGAGATTGGATTGAAGAGCGGGTCGAATTGCCTAACGAGCTTCGAACCGCTCCCCTTCCTACTTTCTGTGCCGGCCCGGCAGCCTGAGCACTTGGGGGAGTGGTACGTTCGAAAGAAAAAAACAAATACTTAAGATGGAGCCTTATGTCTATAATATGAAAGTAGGATCTCTGGGTTCAAATGCCTAGTGGATACTGCTTAGCACTGCTACAAATGACAAGAATCATAAAATAGGGGTTACGAATACGAATTTATTCAAATATGACATATTAAGAAGTTGACACAGCTCTATACAATGACTCTCCACATATGGGAGGAAAAGAAAATAATGATCCCTTTAAAATATGAGTCGCCCATGGGCGTCGTCTGCATAACGGTATGATTGAGGTTTTGCGACTTGCTATCGTTCATCTTTCCTCATTAGTTCAGACCGTTCATGAAATTTTTATATTATTCTGTCGATCACACCGTGAGATGATCTGATGTCCCTATTCACAAATTACTTGTTGTTCTTAGCACGAACATAACCGGGGCCTACGCTACATAATTTTCATATTAAAAGAAACATTTACATGATACACAAACAAACACACATACCATTTTAGCTAAACCCCGGACTCCTCATCTATCACCAAGACCACACAACGTGCACATAGGTTCTGTTTGAACTCAAAAATATATGCACATAATTACGAAACATACGGATATATATACACTTCATGCACAAAGGAGAGCCATTCCTAGAAAGAAACAGCATGGTTATCAATGTCTCCGGCCCAAGGCGCACGCCTGGAGCAGCTCGCTCAAGGGCGCCATCATAATCCGGAGTCGAACTGGCCGACTCCCGACCGAGAGGTACTGTGGGTTTCTGTAGATCCCTAGAATAGCTATAGTCTCATATCACCGGATATCTGGGGGAGATCCCTACTCATTTATTAAATACCTTTTAAAATCACCCTGATATTATCATTATACAAGTATTCTTAGCTAAGCCATTTAAACCAAACAGAAGAGCGCGGGTAGACCCAGGGCTCCAAGTCTTAATACAATGGGGCAGCGGGATCCTTCTGTCACGAGGGCGAGAGCCAGACATTCACAAAAAAAGGAAGGCCGGCCATTCACTTCGCACGGCCATTTCTCATTCATTGGCCACGCCAGATTCTTCTCTCCCTCACACGTTCACCCTTCTCATCTCGGGGACATATATCCATGGCCCACTTCATTTGTTTATTCATATTATCGTGGGATTCCCCATGAAATACTCTTTTATTCTCTCCCTTCTCATTATTAACGTCACGACGTCGACTGTGGGCACGATCACTTCTAACTCATCTCATCGTAAATTCCTCGGGCATTCGGCCCTCTCACTACGTCTCATATCGCGTATCTTCTTCCCTTGGGCACAGGGCTCTCATGACCCCTTCAGTCCACCTTTTCACACTTCTCGCTCCTACCACAGGAAATATACCTATATTTAAATCTTCTGACCAAAGATTAGAGACTCCTGCCTCTGGGCCTTACCCCGGCTATAGATAAAAAAACCACTCCAAACCATTCTGGCCAATTAATCAAAAATCACGGGAGACTTGCACATGGTTCCTCACACCTACTTTAAATACCACAACATATACCTCTCTCGGTCGGGATTTCTTCTTTCTTGCTGTACATGCACTGATTATATGTGTAAGCTAGGCATGCATTGTCTGACTGACCCATGAGTTTCCCCGGCATCTACGACAGCCACGTGGGACAGTAGCTACCAACATTTTGACATGGTTTTCCCTGCTCGCCAGCACTATTGTTCCAACCACCCCTAAGGGAAACTCAAATATTCTCCTAACCTTGTTCCCATATTTGCTAGGACATTCTACATATTACTAGAAATGTAACCCTCACGATAAGCTAATCATTAAGAAAAAAATGAGTCGTCCGGGAATTTAGCTCCCCTGAATTTACTTCAACTATCTAAAGATCAATAAAATTTCCATATAGGACATGCATTATCTTACAACATTTTGATATTTACAAAGAAAGCTAATCCTATCCCCCGGTTATGTGACATGCTTAGAAATTAGATTTGGACATCACTCATCTGTTTGGTGGCCGTTGTTTCTCCTTCCACGGGAGACCCATGGTGGAGCTTTAGTGCCTCATGGCTCCGCGGTTGGCGGCGGGCGTGCAGTCCTTCATCCCTGGTCCATACAAGTCCGACATCCTGGGGAACTCGTTCACAGCTGAAATCTTACAGTAATCCAAATGGGTGACACTTTACACTCGTCACACGGCCTCTATTTCCAGAGTTTACACCACGAATAAGACGGTCTTTCAAATCACGGCGGGCGCGTTCACAGCAGGGATCGGGTGGCTCACGAGACTCGAGCCCCCTGATTCAGAGTAACGCTTTGGGTGATACCAAATTATGAATTTCACTGACTCATTAAAGCCGGCACTGTCTCAGCCGTATTCTGCTACTTGTTTGTAAATTATGCTCGCGGATTAACTAGTTTGACACGCAGCACAGAGACAATTCACCTAGGCTCGTTTGGCCTCCCGTTCACTTCACAAAGGCGATGGACACAATAGCACTTTCAGTAAGCGGTCAAGGGTTTCGGACTGTAAACTGGAGCACCGCGGGACACAGTGTCCGTCTCCACGACCCGCAAAGAACAACTATCTCTGTGATGGCCTGCCCGGCCTATATTATCTTGCCCGCCGGAAGCCTGGGGGCGTCAACGTTCACGGTTCATTAAGAACAAGAGCTCCTTTCATACCAAGAATTGAAGACATTTAAATAGTGCATCTTGCAGCCCTCTGTCTCCTCTTTCATTTGAGCAAGGCGTGCTGGACCTACGATCGGCAGTTTTTATGTAATTTGCTTCCCGCCTTTGATTAATTCATAGCGTCCTTTGGAGGGTGGAGTCATCTTTTGAGCGCGACTCTTAGCTTGGGTGACGCCGTTGTATTCACATGTGTTAGCGATATATTACATCTGGACAGCTGGTGACCTCATTCCTTCCCCTGAATAAGTTATTACATATTTTTAGTCTGGGAAACGCAGAAAATTCCGCTCTATTCAATGGTGTGTCTCACATAATTTTCCTATGTCTGGATCAAAAATATCATCCCATTTTTACGCGCCAAAATCCGACGTTGGCACCCGTGACACGTGCATAAAAAACCGGAAGTTCCTTATGTTAGTTTGGAACTCTGGGAAGCTAAGCCACACCTCGGGGCGTATCTGACTACTCCAGCATCGCGTCCTCTTCTATCTCTCTCTGCAAGTTGAGAGGGTATTTCCGCGGGGGCTTGGCTCTTGCTCTGTCCTCCCTTTGTTTTTCAGGCGCTCTATCGCGGGTTCCGTTCTGGCCGGACGCCGCTCGATCCCCATCGCCCATACTGCTACCAATGACACGACCTTTAGGAGTAAATTTTAATGGAGTAGAAAGGCACATATCATTCCCATGAGCTGTACAGGACACTGTACGGTTTCAATATGTTTATATGTGTATATGTCTTGTCCTCATATTATGCTTTTAATAAATTTGGAATAGTATACCCTCCTTCATTCGGTAGAATAGATGGTCCCTTTCTGTATTGATAAGGATTGCCGAGTTCAAATTCAGGCAGTTTATTAGCCCGCCCTGGTCGAAAGATGTACGGCCAATATTTACTAGCGATTCTACTGCATCATCGACTTTGCGTTACTATTGTTTGGTACTGTTACGTGCATTCGCTGCTAGTGACTGGGTAGGTGGTCCGTTTCATCCCCCGGAGATCCGAATCGGGGAATATTTTAACTCCGAAATATTTTACCCGGGAGGAAACCATCACCATTGGATCAAGCGTTCATGCATAGAGAACTGTATACCCCCGAGAGCCACTTTAGGCTTATTTTTCCGTTGCTTTCAGCCGTGTAGCATTATCAACATAGCTAATCCATGTTTAGTATTATTGCAATGACATATCAGTAAATCACCCTACTGTGAAGTCAATTGTAAGGGAACATGAGTGGTTACCCTCGGAATTCTCCCTTCTATTCGATTTGGGTGACTAAAAATTTCTTACATTCTAAATTTTAATTGCGTTGTCAGCCTTAAATATTTTCCCTTTTAGTAGTCATCCGGTAGCGTGGGACTATCCCCTGTTTCTTTGGGTCTTAAGCCCACTTAGGTTTTCCTTTTTTGAACATTTCGGAATGCTTGGTTTTCCACTTCCATTCGAGTTTTGAAATCCGGCCTTTTTTATTTCTTTTTCACATTTTTCGTAGCCGTGTAGTATGGCTCATATGCTTCTCCACGTACTTTTGTGTTAAGGGTAACCTTGATATAAAATATTCTGTATTACTATGAAATTTTCCCAGGAAAATTTACAGTGCATTGCCCAATGTATCAAGAGATGGAATCTCCTTCTCCACTAAGTATGTCCTTTGTATTGTTGTTAACCTATTTGTAAGACGAAATATTGGTACTCTGCTAGTTGTACCAGTAAAGAGCTACTGTAATGTGCTCGCCTAGTATGTTAGAGAAAAATAGAAGTCCCCTGATTATTGTACCTGTTTAAAGCTATACGTTCACTATTTTACCTGCTTCAGAGTTTATGTGGGATTTATTCAGAACTGACTAGGTCTAGTGGTATTAATGCGATCATTTTGTTGAACACCTGTGCTCCATTGTTGGGTGTTTTTGTTGTTAAATTTAAAATAAATTAATCAGAAAGGAAAGAAATAAAATTTCTCGAAGCTTATTAGGGTAACTTGTACTCTAATTTGTGCACTATCCAGCCATTCTCCCCACACACTTCCTTACCTCTGATGACCGCGGGAAACCCCGGAATGTTTTTATTGAATCCGTAAGCACCTGTGAATTGGAATATGTAGTATAAAAGAATCCTGATCACGGAACTTTTAATTTCTCGGTTAGGAATTCACGACTACGGTTAGAGTAGTAATTTACAGAAACTGATCCTATCCTGTAACCATGTCTTTGATGTGAACACGTGTGTGGCCGGGTTGTGGCTTGCCAAGCGGCTCTCTGACTTGAAAGGGACGCTCAACGCCGGCCTGCGTCGCTCTAATTAGGCATCGCACCACACGTGCCAAAGCAAATGGTAGGGCAGCTAACATTAGCTTATCGTTCGTCCGTTCAAAGTGTCTGAATGAATGCGTGCTCGCGCGTGTGTGTGTGAATGTGTTCTCTTATCATAACTGACGACAGTGAATGAACTAGTTGTTCACTTCTTACTCACGATATCCATCACTTTTGACTGCGGCTATTCACCGGAAAAGATTTCTTTACACAACGTTACTCATTCGTAGATAAGATAGCATTATCCAGTGAAATACTGACCAGATCAGAGAGACTGCTCTGCTTCAGAACAAGCCAGCATACTGAAGCTACTGAGCAAAATACGGCATGCTTCTTATTCAGACAAGTTTTGAGATTAATTAACCCTTAAATGTACAGCATTTTATATGTTAAAAGAGAACTAAGTAGGCCTAAGTGAATTTATGTCCTCATCCAGAGGTAGTGTGGCTCTTTTCAGGCATATCCCCTACTGAGGTGATCCGCGTGTACCATTTTAACAACATACCAAACTTCCTGTCATTCTTAAACTTCTGGCCGTACCGGAAATCGAACCCGGACCTCCACGAAGGAAGCCAATAGCGCTAAACATTACGCCACGGAGGCGGACTAAAGGACAACGTATTTTCTTGCTATGCATTCCCTTAGATATAATTACAGTCCGCGTCTGTGGTGTAGTGGTTAGTGTGATTAGCTGCCACTCCCAGAGGCCCAGATTCGAGTCCCGGTTCTGTCACGAAATTTGAAAAGTGGTACGAGGGCTGGAGCGGGTTCCACTCAGCCTCGGGAAGTCAATTGAGTAGAGGTGGGTTCGATTAACACCGCAGCCATCCTGGAAGTGTTTTTCCGTGGTTTCCCACTTCTCCAGGCAAACGCAAGGCCACAGCTGCTTCCTTCTCTATCCCTTCCAATCTTCCCAACCCCCACCAGGGACCGTGTTCAACATAGCAGGTGAGGCCGCCTGGGCGAGGTACTGGTCATCCTCCCCAGTTGTATACCCTAACTCCAGTACAATGCCCTTGAGGTGGTAGAGGTGGGATCCCTCGCTGAGTCCGAGGGAAGAACCAACCCTGGAGGGTAAGCAGATTAAGAGGAAAAAGAAGAACATATGATTATTGTCATTTCTACTTTACAAATTTGTAAAAGCACGCATATGCTTCTTTCTGGAAAAGTGCTCTAGTGTGGAAGTAATGAAAAATCCCTTTCATGCATCTGTGGATTGATTATCTTTGTTCCCAAAAGTATATAAAGCCGAATGCGGTTAATTGTGAAGTTTTCAGGAGTTCTTTAAAATTGTATATTATGAAATATGTGTCTATTTTTAAGTAGTAAGTATTTTTTTCCATGTTTCAAAGCCTGTTTTGACATAACCACATATGTTATATACTTAAACAATGGAGGTTTCGGAATTTTAGCCGCTGATAAGTTAGAATGCAAGTGAGTAACAAGAGTACACTACCCTGTACAATGGTTATGCTGTGAGATTTGCACAGACATAAGGGGTACGACCAATAGAACTCCTAGAATTTATGTTACTCTTGCTACATTATGGAAGAACGGGTTGCATGACACCTCCTTTCAAACAAAATTAGTTTGCATTCTAACCTATTACTACCTAAAAATTTGATGTCTACACATTACTTCTTACCTACAGATATACCATATTTTATAGCTTATGTACTTATGTACTTATGTCCATGGTACCTACAAGTGCCTTTTTAACAGATACAGCTTGTTAAAGAAGGTCATAGGCTACAACATTTCATTTTAACGTACGACGTAATGATGGCATTAATATTATGAGAACTTGCAGAAAGGCGTTAATGTATTCAATTGATTCTGACCGACCGACCTACCGACCGACCGACCGACCGACCAACCGACCAACCGACCAACCAACCAACCAACCAACCAACCAACCAACCAACCAACCAACCAACCAACCAACCAACCAACCAACCAACCAACCAACCAACCAACCAACCAACCAACCAACCAACCAACCAACCAACCAACCGACCGACCGCCAACCGACCGACCAATCAACCAACCAATCAACCAACCTACCAACCTACACAAATCCCACAACATTTTCAGGATTTACAATCAGACTTTCGAATCCTGGTGGAAACATGGTTGGAATTCTCAACTGAAAACAACCTGTAGTCAAGAACGGCATCTGGCTAAAACCACCGTCCACAGTTTGAAATGAGCCATTCCAGAAATATCTGGGATAAATTGACATAAACTCTATTTATACAAATGAAGAAACTTCTGTCTTGTCTTCCCTCCGAAGCAACATCAAGTCTAAATTTCTGGGCGGAAATAAATGATTTTTTCCACAAAAATTCTCAGAAGTATTTGTCATATGACTAACTAGCTATGTCAGACTTCAAAATATTTAAAAGAATATGTTTTATTTGCGAATTTAATTGCGCAATAGTTTAATGGGAGGTAGTGTCTGTTCTTCCTCGCCCCATCACTCAACTACTCGACTTATTGAGCTGAAATTTGGTTTCAATATGTCCCAGATATTCACTTCAAGCACAGCCCTATTCTGATTTTTCAATAAATAATAATTTTAAAATGTTAGCCATTAGCTTGTAGGCAGGTACCGGTAATGAAAATGCGCACTTTTTGTCCTGTTTGTCCTGCTTTGTCCTGTCACGAAACAAATAGCAGTGTGTACTTCATATTCCGCGTTCTACAAAAGAAACGGAAATTAGGAAATCATGTGCATTTTCCTTATAACTATAATTATTCGCCAGGAATTTAAGCTTTTAACATAACACCATTAAAATCATTGACTGTTTTTAGTTGAGGTTTAGTTGGGCATAGAATCATGGATATGTTTTTGAACTTTAAAAATTCGCACTCGTACATTTTCTCCGCTGTGCGGAATAAAGAATAGAATCATGGATATGTTTCTGGGCTTAACAAATCGCAGTCGTCATTCTCATCTTCGCCGGATGACAGCACTGCTGCAATGTTGTACAAAACTAACCCCTGAAGGACGGGTACAGCAGCTAGTTCCAACAATCATCTCATTATAAAAGTAATTATGATGACGCTTCTGTTGTGAAGAAGCATGGAAAAATGATGTGAAACGGTACCTGAAGTAGCGTAGAGGAGAAATGCTTTCTTTATCCTAGCCAGGTTCCCACCAACGCGCCCCAGGAAGTATTAAGCATTAAAGGGGCTGCCAAGCCAAGGCGGTAAAGGCATGTTCAGTTCACACGGAGGGACGTGGTTTCGATTACCCGTCAGAAAGTCGAAAAAATTCGCACTGTACATTTTCTCCACTAAAACGCACCGAATATTGGATATAACTTTTGGGAAAACACAGAAAACCATCTTTAGGACTGCTGACAGCAGGGTTCGAACCCACAATATCTCGAATGCAACCTCACAGTTGAACGACCCTAACCGCACGGCCAATTCTTTCGGTTCTCAATTATATACGAAGGCTAAACTGTTAAACGTTCTAAAATAATACCATATCTTTCCTATTTCAGAAATAGTCCTGCATAAGATTTTCGTAATAAATCAAGAATTCAAGGCATCAAGAAATTCGTGGGGATTATCTAAGAGTTCACGTCAGAACACCAGAGGCTGTTATTAACTTTTCAGACCTTTCGAGAAACAGTTCTATTACTTTATTTCGTGGCACGTAATGAAATAAACAATTCAGATCAAGCATTAGAAAGTATATTCATTAATTAGTGTTACATACTTGTGAACCCCAATATTTATGCTGAATTATATATAATTGTGTAATTGTGTAATGCTTGCAGGAATCAAAGTGGAAGGTGTGAGAAAAATTATTTGAAAGTCGCAATCAAGTTAGAAGCCTTTAATTACATGAAGGTAACATTTGTACATCCAAAATCTTGATATAAATAATATTTCCCCCCAGCATAATGTACTCCGGTGTAAGTTTTCCTGATCTTATGCGTTCGTAAATTTATTCCCAAATTCAAAATTCACATAACACTGGCAGACACTCATGAAATAATTAACAAGTAGGCTATAGGTGTATATTTGTGTGCCTAAGATCTGAAGAAAATAAATATCCCTCGGGACGTAGATTAGAGTACGAATTCTCCACCAGAGGCTGGTCTTAATCTTTCAGACCCAAAAGCATTTGGAAAAGCACGGAAAACGACCTTCAGGGTTGCCGACAGTGGCTTTCGAACTACTATCTCCCGAATGCAAGCTAACAGTTGTGCGATGCTACCTGCGTGGCCAACACACTTTCTATAAAAATTCTTGTAAACTGGATCAGTCTCTTTCCCATGTCGATGTGATAAACAAAAAATAAACAAATAAACGAACAACATTCAGAAAATTATCTCAATATGTATAAACTGACCTTGTCCCTATGTAACTAACCTCGTATGCAGCCGAAATAACCACAGATGGACACTTTAATTTTAATCATAAAGTTTCCGGAAAATGTATTCCCCAGAAACATTTTATTGACAGACGAATAACATTCCTATCACTTTTCTTTTATTTTTATTTTTGTCAGAAGTGTCGAGCCGGCAGTTGAAAGAAGTCAGTTCATTAATTAGTGCGGTGTCAGCTGTTTAAGATGAACGGATCTTATATATTACTACAAATTGTCCGATGTAATTTAAGGCGCTTGAATAAATAACTTCCGTCCCCAACTAAATTTAGTGAGTGGATGTAGAGGAAGTGCGGGGGAATGCTTGGCAAGGCAGTGAGTGGCAATTACTTGCTTGCACTTGTTGGAAGAAGGCTGGGTCGTTGAGGTCAGCTGCTGGGGGCCTTAACGCTGTTAGGATTGTCGTGGTCACCAAGCCCCTTGTAGCATACTCCATAACGCCTTTGTGTATGCTATTACCGAGTTCGTGATTTCTAGCTTACTTCACTAAGTCTACTGTACTAGTGTGCGGTTGTTGCATGCCTCCCTCTAAGATGCCGCAACCCTACCTTCTGCATCCCTCTGATGTGCATCTTTTCTCACTAAAAATCGACTGACAGAGCTGAAGGTATGGCGGATAAAATTTCATGGCTGTAATATTGGCACCTATCACAAGCAGAATTCAAGGTGTGAGATCGGGAAGGGTGGCGTAAAGAAGATACCAAGAATATATGCAGGACCGTATCAACACCTTCTTGAGCACTCGGCGGAAATAGGAATATGATGCCTTGTAACGCATTTTCTAATGTTCAGTAATAATAATTCGACGAAGAATATGGAATTTCATCAAACCAAAGTCAACAAGGCCACGGTGTTTTCAGAAATGTGAAAAGGAACTGAGAGAGACTGGTATCCCAGAAGGTAAAATTAACGACAGAGACAAATTTAGGCAGATGGTAAAGAGGTTTCAAGGCTTTAACATGAAATCGAAACCCAATAGGCGGATAGGATATCTACCCGATGAACACAAGAAGGCTCTGGATGATGGACTCAAAAAATACTGGTATGATGTCAAAGCCGGGAGAAGACTAGGGTCTAGACACTGAAACTAAATTGGTTGTTATCACGCAGTCCATAGAGGGTAAACTCGAGACCTGAATAATAATAATAATAATAAGAAGAAGAAGAAGAATGAAGGTGCTAGTAGTCTTTAAACTCTTCCGTGATACGCATCAGGATCCATCTCTTTCCAGGCAATACTACACAGTAGTTCGACCAGAATACCTCTACGCAGCGGAAACACTGGACAAAACAGAAGATCTGTCGATTGATAGAAAGGAAGTTTTTCAGGAAGACCTTCAGGCCTAGGAAGGTATCGCAAAGATTTACCGCATACGTGAAATCCAACAGCAAATATATGTGAAGATCTAAAAGATCGCCATATTAGTGAGAAAGGTGCCGGTGTAGGGGTAGCGTGTCTGCCTCTTACCCGGAGGCCCCGGGTTCGATTCCCGAACAGGTCAGGGATTTTTATCTGGATCTAAGGACTGGTTCGAGGTCCACTCAACCAACGTAATTACAACTGAGGAGCTATCTGATGCTGAGATGGCGGCCCCGGTCAAGAATACCAAGAATTTCGGCTGAGCGGATTCGTGGTGCTCACCACATGGAACCTCATAATATGCAGGCCTCCGGGCTGAGCAGCGGTCGCTTTGTACTATATGGCCCTTCGGGGCTGTTGCGCCATGGGGTTTGGTTTTTGTTTGGTATTAGTGAAAGGTGAGATTAACCCTTTTTACGGGCACATATTGAGGATGAACTCAGAGAGACTGACGTGTGACATGCACTCGTTAAAGAAAATAAGAAAATGTACACCATGATTGGACAGCGCGAGTGCAACGAAGGTTGCCACAGAGTATCACATAGGTTGACAAGCATCCCATTTGCGTTTAGTGATCATTGTTTACGCAGAAGTGACACTAGATGAGATACACTCGTATATACATCCCTTGTTCATCGATACTTGACACCGAATAAGGATTTAGTAGCATCGTGAACCACAGAGCTAAGTTTAGTGGTCACACAGCATGCCCCAACGATACATTCGAAAAGCCCTTGACCAGCTACATATTGGAATTGAGGGAGGCCGCATTGTTGGACTAAGAGAATCAGCTGGGAGTTTCGGCGCATTTCTAACCACTTTAACCGTTCTTAGTACACCATTTGTCAGTGTTGGACGCAGTGGGAACGTGAGAGTACACACACACACACACATCTAGAGGGCTCGGGTTGACCCCAGCGGACCACCAACAGGGAGCATCGTTATATCCTGCGACAGGCTGTTAACATTCCACGGGCATCTCTGCACACCATGCAGAGACAAGTCAGGCAACTGGTACACGCCTGTGTACTCCAGTACAATATCCAGGCGATCCAGGATCTGTCGCTGCTGTATCTCTTACGGCGTATACCATTACAACCAGAGCATCACCGAACACGTTTGTACATCAGGAAGCACGACAACTTGCGGATTGTTGACGAGTGGTGTTCAGAGACAAATAACGGTTCTTTCTGGATGTGGACTACCGAAATCGAGTCTGGAGATGTCCTGGATGCACAGTGATCTATGCTGCTCTGTAGAGTGGCACAACAGCCCAACAAGAAGTATCATGCTGTGCGGTGCCATTTCATACGACTACCGCTCTCCACTGCTAGTGACTGAAAAATCCCGACGGTGCGACGATTCATCCTGAAAAATGTGTGCTTAACTTACTGGTACAGATCGACAATCCTATTATCCACCAGGATAATGCCCGGGCTCACACAGCACAAGTACCTCTGCCCTGATTTTATGGACGTCATCATGTTTCCAAAGCCAGCAAGGTATCTAGACCTCTCGTACATCGAGAAAGTTTGGGACTAGATTGGAGAGCAACGTCAGGCAGCGGGAATTTTAGCACATTTGGAGGATCATTTGAGCCAACAGTAGCAGGACCTTCCTAGGAGAACCTCCGACGTCTGTAATGCTTCCATGTCCCACTATGTCACCACCTACCTCCGTGCTTTGGGTGGTCCATCACACTAGCATATGCATTCTGCAAGTGTTAATTCTTATTCTTCTCCCTATTCTTCGTGTGCCATATCCTCGATGAACGTTATTGATCAGTAACATGATCTGTTGTTTGTCCACAGCTGTTCTAAACAAAGTACGCTTCGTAAGCCCAAACCACTGGCTCAAGTTGCTGAGCCACAATGTTCTACTTCACCCCAGAAAACGTTTTCCGTTAATTTTCCCTTGGAGGATTACTTGTAGAAGGTGGTATTTACTGTTCCGCATCATATGAACAAAGCATACTAGCTTCCTCCTTTTGATAGTAGTGAGAATTTCTAGTCCTTTGTTCATAACTCCTATATCGGTCATTTTAGCTGTCCAAAGCATCTTCAGCATTCTTCCGTTCGTCCATATTTCAAATGCCTGCAATCTCTTGCACATGGCCTCATCGTCCATGCTCCAACGCTCTATAGTAGAATGCTGAAAGTGTAGCACTGGAGTAGTCGTGTCCGTGGTATAAAGGAAAGGTCATAAGCTTGTCGAATTTTTTTGATTTCTGAAAAGAATAACCGGCCTGTTCAATTCTGCATCGGATCTTATAAGCAAGGTTCCAGTGTTTGTTACCCTGCAATAAATGCTTCGTGTGACAATACTTCTAAATTTTCTTTGTTACTACAGGGTGGGGCAGAGTGGACTCCCTAGTTTCAATAAATCACTGAAGAGCGTGCACGTGAGTAAGCGGAGTGGGAGTAGTAGCATTTGGTGGGGGGAAAGACGCCATTTTAGTAGTCACCATGCCGTGGACTGGCGAGCATCGTGGTTTTGTAGTCGAAACGTTTTTTAAAAATAACGATAGTGTGGTGGCGTCGCAGAGGGCATTTCGTAGGCGGTTTGGTAGCAAAATTTTCGTTACTGGGCAGCTGAAAACCCACGCAATCTTCACCAGAGACCTCTTCATTCACCAAAAGTAACTGTGTGGTGTGCTGTGTCCTCCATAGGCATTATTGGCCCCTACTTTTTTGAATCGGAAGATGCAACCGTTACTGTGAACGCTGTGCGCTATTGTGAGATGTTGGAGAACTTTTTCTTCCCCAAAATGGAAGAATATGGTGAGGAAATGGAAATGGAAGCCTTTTGGTTTCAACAGGATGGTGCCACGGCTCATACCGCCCGTCGCTCTCGCCAACTTCTGCAAGAACAGTTTCCCGGCCGCGTGATCTCATTACGAGGGGATGTTTCATGGCCCCCTCGATCTCCCGATTTAAGCCCATGCGATTATTTTCTTTGGGGTTACCTCAAATCTGAGGTTTATAAAGTTCGACCAAGGACCGTGGAAGCCCTTAAGGAAGCAATTGCTGATGTCATCGCTGGAATAACGCCAGATATGCTGCGCAGAGTTTTTGAAAACTTTATTGAACGGCTGAATATGTGCGTCGCTCGTCAAGGTCGTCACCTGGACGATATCATTTTTAGAACCAAATGGAAAAAATGGCATTGTATGTAGATTTCAGAAATAAAAAGCTTTTGTAATAATCTTGTACGGGTTTTATACAGTTAACCCATCAAATCAGGGAGCCCACTCTGCCCCACCCTGTATGTCCTGTGCTTGTACCCGCTGCGATAGCTCCTTCATGTCGGGATTTTTTTCCATATCAATGCACTCATCCATCAGGAGAAATGGAAAACTATGCCCACTGACTGACAGACGTGTACAAGTAAGTACGTGAAGGTGGAATAAAATCAGAAAAGTATCAGTACATATCGAAAGAAAAATGTAAAATTGAGGGATAATCTTCAAAGCAAACTGCTCGGCAGTGAAAACAAAAGCAAGCTATGTAGCCTGTGTATTCGTAGCCTACAGTTTGCTCTTTAGAAATAATAATAATAATAATAATAATAATAATAATAATAATAATAATAATAATAATAATAATAACGGGCTGTGTGGCTCGGACGGTTCAGGCGCTGGCCTTCTGACCCCAACTTCGCAGGTTCGATCCTAGCGCAGTCCGGGGGTATTTTAAGGTGCGCAGATACGTCTTCCTCGTGTCGGCAGATTTAATGGCACGGAAAAGAACTCCTGTGGGAGCAAATTCCGGCACCTCAGCGTCTCCGAAAACCGTAAAAGTACTTAGTGGGACGTCAAGCAAATAAAATTATTATTATTATTAATAATAATATCTGGCCTCAGTTGCCAAGTGCACGAACTTCAATCGGACGCCGCTTAGGGTGCAGTTTCGACTTTCCACTTTACCTTTTCGTTCCTCAGAAACCTTGTTTTTAGGGGCCGATGACCTTCGATGTTAGGCCCCTTTAAACAACAAGCATCATCATCATCATCATCATCAGAAACCTGGTTTGAACCCGTGACTTTGGGATGGGGAGGCCGACACTATACCACTGATTCTCAGAGGATGATACATATCCCATAATAGTGTAATAAGATAAATTTATAATACTTTCAACAATATATATATTTTTGTGGTATATTTCTTATGGCGTTTGGCTGCGGAGAGGCCTGATGCAGGTCTTTCGAGGTGACACCTTACAGGCGACCTGCGCCTCTACGAGGATGGGGCCCCAGCTCTGATAAATTCTAATGCTGGAAACGAGACACACACACACCCAGCCCCCGAGCCATCAAAAGTAACCAATGGAGGTTAAAATCCCCGACCCGGCCGGGAATCGAACCCGGGACCCTCTGGACCAAAGGCCAGCACGCTAACCATTTAACAATGGTGCCAGACATTTTTGAGTTAAATGCAGACTTGTATGTTGTAGAAATAGTCTGATTATGTACTGTCGGTTCGCAACAATGACCTGATACTAAGAGATGTTGAAGTACCGAATGCGAACGATACAGATTTGTCACATTTAAACACCCTTAAATGCTGTCGACCTCTTCCAAGATCGAATTCCTGTCTTGGAAACAGAAGAATAACAACGAGTGAGCTACTGAAATCGGTTCGGGACACTTCTCTTCTCCCCTACCAAAGCTCTTTTAGTCGATTATCTATTATTGGACACAAAATTACAGTCACCGGACAAAAATTTAATGAAGAATATATTGATTCGTTTTTAATAACATGCATTACAGGGCGTGTATAGAAGATTCCACCTTCCTTTCTCATTTCCTGGATTATAACTCCGGCCATAAATGTATGGTCGTGCTGGCAGCGTGAAAAGTATATCTGGGTCATTAACTCTACCCACTCTGAATTCCACCCCACCTACGGCTGCTATGTCAGAACTGATTACACATTCTTGATAGATGGCTCTCTGTTCACCATAGCCTTAACGCTTCTGTGGACACCTTCATATTTCTTTCAAACAAACAACACATCGATTTTCGACTTTCTGGCATTAGTTGGTTATTTAAGTACGGATTAAACTCTTGGTGCAGTGGTAGCGCCTATCATTATTACCCAGAGGTCACAAGTTCGATTCCCTTTCGTCACAGGATTCTGGTGTCAGGGTTTAATCAATATTGTACTTTTATCACCGAGGATGTTAGTCACAATTGTGGCAAAATGACAAGTTACCCAGTAAGAATAAAACGTGAAATCAAGCTGATGAATTTAGCGAGACTTGAATGTCCCAAGCAAGGGCAGTCGAAACGTCGTGAGCAGTTTGCAAATAGTATTAAACAAAACAAAACAAAAAGAAAACATCGCTGATATGGTAATATTATTCAATAGTGATCGTAATCGGGTTAAATTGCGATGGTGGTGGTTATTGACATGACTTTCTTTTTAAAAAAGGTTCAAAATCACGTGGTCTTCTCCCGTATCGATCAGGGTCCACTCGAGCTGTAGGCTATCAGTGTAGACTGTTCTACTAACCCCATTGTCTGAACGTTGTTCAATAACCCGTCGGCGACGAGTATTACAGGTAGTTAAGAAATATTTAACCAGAATGAGAAACAGATCCATGACTAAATGGTAAGCATGCTCGCCTTTGGTCCAAGGGGTCGCGGGTTTGATTCCTGCCTGGGTAGAATATGTTAACATTAATTAGTTAATTCCGGTGGCTTGGGGGCAGGGTATGTGCCGTCTTTAGCATTAGAATTCAACATAGGACCTCATCCTCACAGACGTCAGGTTGCCTATACGGCGTCAACGTGAAAGACCTGCACCAAGCCTCTTCGCAGGCCACATACCATTATTATTATTATTATTATTATTATTATTATTATTATTATTATTATTATTAATACTTGCTTTACGTCGCACCGACACAGATATGACCCTTGGATACGTTGGGATAGGAAAGGGCTAGGAGTGGGTAGGAAGCGGTCTTGGCCTTATTTAAGGTACAGACCCAGAATTTGCCTGGTACGAAAATGGTAAACCACAGAGAATAATCTTCGCGACAGCCGACTCTGGGGTCCGAACCCACTATCTCCCAAATGCAAGCTTCGTGATGCAAATTGTGCAGCCACTTGTACAGTGCATTATTATTATTATTATTATTATTATTATTATTATTATTATTATTATTATTATTATTATTATTATTATTATTATTATTATTATGTTGGGTATTCAGCCCGAAGGCTGGTTTGATCCTCTACAGCTCCGCCAACAGCTGTCATAAATAGCCTAGGCGTAACTAAAGAGGCGTACTAGGGAAATGAGGAATGAGGTAGTTTCCCGCTGCTTTCCTCACCGAGCCAGCAGTTGCTATTACATATCAGTCTACCAAGCCCACTGAAATGCATGCACCAACCGACCCTATGAGTGATATTTTCACACCATTCATAACATGACTGGCTGCATAAGGAATGGTATTACTAGCATCACTCACACCTCAGTCACTTTCATATTGTCAAAGCCAAGGATGAGACTGAGACAGGTCAATGAAAGTAACAAATTTGATATAGCCCATACCAGAAGACATAGTGCACTGTAAACACTACATCTCGCCAGTAAAGGCATATTATTATTACTATTATTATTATTATTATTATTATTATTATTATTATTATTATTATTATTATTATTATTATTATTATTATTATTATTTTAACCTAAGTGTCATACCTTTTCATTTCGAAATATTATATGAACAGATCGGTATTCGAACCGCAATGATGACGATGTGATTAAGCCACGACGTAGACTCCGATTATCATGAAGAGAATCAGGAAGAAGGATACAGCAGCTCGGCTGCCGTAAGCAATCGATACCACTCGAGGAAGGGCCATCAACAAGTTGTACAGTATATGCAGCAGCCAGCAACCACCCCACAGCCACCCCTGCCCTCTTGTTATTAATTCATTAAATGCGGGTGACGTCAGCGGTCCGACTAAATCAGGATGTATGGCTTGATTGCAGCCGCTGCCTGCAGGAAGAATTACATTAACCATGTTCTAGTACAGTGCAACAATACTGACTGCAACATACTCATGTACACTTCCTTGTACAAAAACTGGGCACGCACTAGTGTGGAAGAATCAGCGACCTTCATATTACCTTATGGAATGTATTTGATGTCATTGTTTTCACATACCACGAAAAATGGTTTGCAAGAAGTTTGGTAATAAGATAAGTTAAGACACCAGCATTCTATTGTATCATAGTTATATTTACGATATGAATATCATAATGTGTCATTTTAAAATACGAGATTGAAAAGCTGCGAAACGATTGGTTTCATAAACCATCGAGTATTGTGTTGTAATATGATGATATGAATTAATATCGTACAACGCATTATGTACTTTCAAGCAAATTTGAATTAAAGTAATTTTTTTTAAATGTTATTAGATAAAGCCCGGAGTTTTATGGAGTAACAGGTTAGTTTGCAAAACTAATTTGGTTAGTAGGTAGTGTCGGCCACCCGCTCTTCAATAATGAAGCAAGAGTAACATAAACTATAGGGGTTCTGATGAGCCGTACCCTTAATGTTTATGCAAACCCCATAGCACTGTCGTTGTGAAGGTAGACTATACTTGCTATTCGCTTCAGTAACTTTTCATTCTAACCTATTAATGCATAAAAATCCGGGCTCTAGACTAGGGCCCGGAATTTTATGCAGTAATAGGTTAGAATGCAAAGTAATTTGGTTACTAGGAGATGTCTTCTAGCCCGTTCTTGCGTAATGTAACGAGAGTAACATAAATTCTAGAGGTTCTTATGGGTAGTACCCCTAATATTTATGCAAATCTCACAGCATAACCGTGTGCTGGGTGGACTATACTTGTTGCTCACTGCAGTAAGTTTGCATTCTGACTTTTTTTTCTAGTTGTTTTACGTCGCACCGACACAGATAGGTCTTACGGCGACGATGGGACAGGAAAGGGCTAGGAGTGGGAAGGAAGCGGCCGTGGCCTTAATTAAGGTACAGCCCCAGCATTTGCCTGGTGTGAAAATGAGAAACCACGGAAAACCATATCCGGGCTCTAGTTACTAGGATTGAGTGCCAGCTTTGCTATACGTCCACCAATCTGGCTGTTTGTATTCATTCATGACTGCATTTGCTCTCCGATAGTCATTTGCATAGTTATAGTATCGTGGTTACTTTAAGTGGCAATCCTGTATAATAAGCTATTAAAACACTATTTCCAGAAGCGTAATATTAGACTCAACGACACTAAAGTTAATTTTATACAATGACGTAACTGACTTCTTTCCGTACTCAAAATAGTGCAGAAAATAACACTTCACGTTATACTACCTACTCCCCGGACTCTTTTATTGGAAATCGTCTCTGATTGGTTGAAATCCTCTTCATACTCATGTAAAAAAGAATGGCTTTTCGCACCAATGTTAGCAGAGTTAAGTGCAGAGATTTAGTGCGATTATTTATTTATTTATTTATTTATTTATTTATTTATTTATTTATTTATTTATTTATTTATTTATTATTTATTTATTTATTTATTTATTTATTTATTTATTTATTTATTTATTTATTTATTTATTTATTTATTTATTTATTTATTTATTTATTTATTTATTTATCTATTTATTTATTTATTTATTTATTTATTTATTTATTTATTTATTTATCATATGGCTTTCAATGCCGGGAGTGTCCGAGGACATGTTCAGTTCGCCTGGTGCAGCTCTTGTAAGACAGGCCCTCCAACGAGGGTGGACGACATCTGTTGTGTGTCTTTTGTAGTGGAATATAGTGTTGTATGTTGCGTGTGAGTTGCAGGAATGTTGGGGACAGTACAAACACCCAGTCCCCGAGCCAGGGGAAATAACCATTCAAGTTTAACTTCTCCGACACAGCCGGGAATCGAACCTCGGACAATCTGAACCGTAGGTGATCACGCTGGCCACTCAGCCAAGGAACCGTGCAATTTGTGGAAACATACGAACTACCGGTACTTAGCAAACTTTTCAGTATTTTCAACATGGATCAGGTTCTTGTGTCTTCCCATCGACAGCTAATTTTTCACATAATAGTGGAATGTGGTTCCCGTAAGATTAATAAACATCACAACTGCTTCGAGTTTCATTAAAAGTGCACTTCAGTCAATCAGTCATTCAATCAACCAAGCAAGCAAGGTTGCAATTACCACTGGTCTGCTTAGGGCTGTAGCCCAGGTGGCTAAATGGTCAGCATGCTGGCCTTTGGTGACAGGGGTCCCGGTTCGATTCCCGGATGGGTCGGTAGTTTTAACCATAATTGGTTAATTTCCCTGGCACGGGGGATGGGTAAATGTGTTTTCTTCATCATCATTATCATCATCATCATCAGCATGAAGACGTGCAGGTCGCCTACGGGAGTCAAATCAAGACTTGCATCTGGTGAACCGAACTTGTCCTCGGACACTCCCGGCACTGAAAGTCATACACTATTTCATTAACCTATCAATTGTTAACCCGGTCATTTGAAATTTATCGGACATCTCCCTTAGTCAATTATTTCAGTCACCAATTCATCTTCCTATTAACGAATATTTGCCCCAACTTTTGAATTCCAACTTTATCTTCATATTATAATTTCTCTCATTTTTCCAAACTCCATTCAAGATTATTCGTTTATTCCTTTACCAATGTAATTCCTCGCCATTTTTCTACCGACAGCTCGGGATATAGCCCTTAGGTGAGCAGCTCACCACCTTGATCCCAAGTCTTCCCAGCCCAAAATTTGCAATATTAACCGCAACACTCTTCTTTTGTCAGAAGGCTCCAAAAATAAATCGTGATGATTTATCTTGGGTGTTTTCTGGTTCTAAAATCAATTAACCCTAGTGAAGGGTTCCTGGAACAATACGTAATTGGGATACTACTAGTGGCTTATACACACTCTCATATACGCCCTCTCTACAATCTTTAAATACCCCCAAAACCACATGAAGACATCTGTAACTTTTATTTACAACCTCCTAAGTGGGCTTGCCCAGTGAAGATACTGTACTTACAGTGATTTCCAAGGGGTACATTCACTCCATCAACACAGTAATCAAAACGAGAGTACTTATCCCCGTTTTGAAATTTACAACCTTACTTACAATCGTTTACAATCATACCGTTGTCTGCTGTCCATTTCACAACTATTTCGAGGTCTCCTTGCAGTCGAACACAATATTGTAACGTATTTCTTAATTTATACTGTATAAGATCATTCGGATAAATTCTTGCTAGTGGCTTTACGTCGCACTGACTCAGATAGGTCGTATGGCGACGATGGGATAGAAAAGGCGTAGGGGTTGGAAGGAAGCGGCCGTGGCCTTAACTAAGGTACAGACCCAGCATTTGCCTTGGTGTGAAAATGGGAAACCACGGAAAACCATCTTCAGGACTGCCGACAGTGGGATGGATTCAAACCCATTATCTCCCAGATGCAAGCTCACAGCCGCGCGCTCCTAACCGCACGGCCACCTCACCCGGTCGGATAAAGTCTTGTTTGTTATTTCAGTGATCTATGACCCCAACGGAAGATCAATTTAATTCATTCAGCTGAAGGCTTGTTCACCCCCTGCTGTGGATACTGTAATTGACTGCAGCTGAAAGGGGGTGGAGACCATCTAGTTTCTTTGTACTGAGACATGCAAGCCTGCCTAGCATAAGGAACTTAAGCGGGTGTCTTAAAATAACAGGGGTAACAGAGAATGTAGTTTAGAGACAAAATTTGAACTAGTAAATCAACAAAACTAAATATTTATCTATGGAAAATTCTAGAATACCGGAGCTTACTTTCAAAAATGTGTGGACACTTTCGGTACTCATTTACCAATTTTTTCGAACTACCGGTACTGATAACCGTAGATTACACCCCACCGCTGCTCATCACGTTGGCCTGCTGATTACAAGGCGTCGTGTGGTCGACTCGACAAATCCTCTTGGTCGTTTCTCGTGAGTTTCTAGACCGGGGTCCACTATCTGACCGTCAAAGCAGCTTCTCAGTTGTGAGCTGAGTGAATATGAAATCAGCCCTCAGATCCAGATAAAAATCTCTGACCTGGTCTGGAATCGAACACGGGACCTCCAGGTAAGATGCCATCACGGTGCCGATACAGATACAGAGTACCATTGATTAGGCCTAGTCAAAACCCTGGTGAAGCACTGGCCTTTGCCCAGTTGTGTTTTCCCAGCATAGTTTCGGTGACCAAGATATTGGCCCTCATCATTTTTTAAAAATGAAAAACGAAATATGTATAGCGAGTAATGGGTGTTAACCCGAGAAATACTACTTTTGAGATAAATGAATTTTAAAGTTTGAGGAGTTCCCTAAAATCTCCATATATGTGTACTTCCCTTTTGGTGGTTTAGTGGTGCTTGTTGCAGCAATATTATGCTTATATCAAAATATTTGGATGCCAATCTTCATTTAAAATGTTATAATAGACTTAACATAAACATACTTCAGTGAATAATTGGACCTAACACATTTTGCACACCAAAGTTTTCATGCACAGGTGTGTTCACGGTAATAAACAGTATTGTATTATTTTTACCAATGTTTATTTTTCTATGTCTTCTTTTCAGGACACATTACAAAACAATGAAAGTACAATAGCAATAAAAAGTAAACATTTTCACTTGTTTGATGAGAGAAATATAAAACAATAACAAACTAAAATTAAATATACGTCTGTAACTTAAATAAGAGGAAAATTATGCTTAAGTCAGTGCGATACAATAATGTTTGTGTTAACATAAAAATTACACATTTCTCTTTTAGTTCTTCTTTCTTCTTAAGCCGTCGTCTCTAAACTGAGGTAGACGATCCACACGGCCAGCTCCGATCTTGACGTTGCAGCCATGCCATGTGGATTTACTGGAATATCTCTCAGGATCTTTAATGCAGTGGTTTCCCGTTGCCTTCTGCATCCTAATGCCGTTGACCAAACTGGTTCCTCCGCCTTTGTAAACAATTTCTTGTCCCCAGGACAATAGAGTGCCCTTACCCATACCCGCTCATCCACTCTCAAAGCGACTGTTGGCACTTGGTATAGGGGATCTCCTTATACCGGGAGATAATCGGTCCCTTCATTCGTTAGCCGCCTGCATATAAAATATTATTTTTATATGCAGTCGTTGCCCCCTCTCTACCGCGGGGAGCTGAATGTCAGGATTTCACCGTCATTGAAACAAGGACCAAATGGTATTTCCTTGTTTGTCTGGTTCTTTAGAGAGGTCTTTTAGCTCTAGAAAATAAAAAAACAGCTGAAATTATTTTTAAATAAACTGTACATAGATTGAATGGTACTGATAATACATGAAACTTAGGAGACATAATTGTTTTAATAATGATATACAGTTAGTTCAGTTCAAGCCAGTGTCATACAGTTTTCTCTTGTTTGTTTCTCGTTTTACAGTAGTGTATTATTATTGTAGTCTGCATCTAAAGCTAATGCTGTGGTTTACTCATCTTCTTTTGCATCTAAAACTGTGCCTGGAAATACTTCTGGGACAGTTGCACTTGTAGTGAACGCCTGATATAAAGGATGGAAAACAGGTGACACAAACTTCTGTAAATCCTTGGAATCCATTTTCTTCGACAAAGAGATTGGTAAAGTTGCATTGTATGCCCTCGGTGGAGTAAGTGTACTGTTTTTTCCCAATCCTTAGGAAACTTACTTCTTGAAATTCCCCCTCCTCCAGGGTAGTCTTGTAGAAAAAGGATGCCCAATTTATCCTCCTTGTAATGTAGCCACTTGACTTCTCACCAGTTCAGCTGGTCACGTTGTAGAGGGCCTTTCAATAGTGAGGCAAAGTCAAGGAAGTCATTTCCTTGCATTTCTTGGACTATGAATGGCATCTTCTTTGCAGCCTGTCTCATCAGCTGTGCCCACTCATGTGGGTGTTCAGTAAATACTTTTAAACTTTCTCTTGCATTTTTCTGTAATACTGTGATCCTTATCACTTTCCATAAGAGTATGACCGGGCATCAGAAATTTGTGATCAATAGCCTCAAGAGTGGCTGAATCCTGTAGGACAGCCATGCACATTGCTGTGAATTTGTCCCCCACATGTATCGGAAAATATTGTTACATGCTTGACTTCTGCCTTGACATTATTCATTAAAGATTAATACAGACAGGAATTGACATCATTCCCACCTCTGCCTGCAATGCCTTCATGCCATACAAAGCAGTACCCTTGGTCGTTATCACAGTCATGAATAGTTAAATTGAAAGTCTAGAGTTGCTTCTTAATTAAAGCTCCTGAAGTTTGTAAGAATGGCATAGGAAGGCACTGTTGCATATCGAATGCCACGGTTTTCCTGGATGAACCATGCTTGCTTATTTCCTTGTCAGTGGCTTTTACTTTATAAGCTATGTCTGCTTGCTTCTGGTGCTCTCCAAGCTGTTGCTTGATATTCTCATTATCTTCTGCAACTTGAGAGGCCAGCGTCAGTTTATCACAGGTGCTGTAAGTATCCTTATGAGGTTTCTTTATTGAGAGGTTTAACTTATGAAATTCCCTTTCAAAAATGCGTCGACTTACAGGTCGCACAACACACTTTTCTTTGTACTCCTTGTAGAGTCCATGAAGTGTAACATATGATGGCAGATACTTTTTGCTAGTTTGCTTCCTTGCATGCTTACTTTCATATGTTGGGATGTGTCAAGGAACTTTCTCACATTATTAAGAAACTCAGGCGATAAAGTTTGGGGTTGAGAATTCGATCGTCGGTAATCTTCATCAATAATAGCAGCCAAGTTTGAACGTTTCTTCTGCTGCACTGTTTCAATGAACCTTGGCGTTTCTGCCAACAGTGTCATAAAGCATGATTTTCATACTCTGTTACGTTCACCATGGATTTCAACGTGGTAATTTAGTGATACTTGTCTGAAGTGGTGTTTCACGGCATCTACACTAACTCTAGTTCTCCTTTTAGGCACTATTTCCAGTAAACTGCCAATATAAGCTATTTTTGTTTAGGTCTCCCAGTTCCCAGTAGTTTTAAATATTCTCTATCTTCTTCTGAGAGGGATAGTTTTTCTTTGCATTGATTTTTTCACAATTTGAGCGATTCCATTTTGCGTTCCTTCACTACTTTTCCTGTTTTTGTTACATATTCTTTTCCTTCATTTCTGGTATTTTTCCTTTCAGCCTTTACCTTTCTTGTGTCCCGTTTTATCCTAAGAATTGTCAGGTAGCCTCTTTTTGACCTATGTCTTAAGTTTCCACTTGCTCTGCCACAAAACTCTCCTACAGTTTGAACCTCAGAAGGTTCATTATTTAATACAGTTGTAACTTGCGTATTTTCTTGATGGAATTTTGGTAAAAACAGCTGGGTCAGTTTAGGTACAAGCATTCCTTAGTCTTTTCATAGGCTGTGATTGTAGTTCAGTGATGGAATCAGAGAAATCAGATGATGGCGATGCGTTGAAATCTGGGTCGTGCATTGAATCATCAGAATTCAGAACATCTTTCAACTCGACAGGAATGGAAGGCAGAGATTATTAAGAAATCAGTTGTCGTCCAACTCATTTCTTTGTCTTAAATGCACAAAAGTAAAAATTAAGGATTACTATCGGTATCACTGGGTTATCAATAAAGCTCCCAGTCTAATAACTAATAGGTGAAGAGCTGTTCCGTTATAGGCCATAAAGGTAGATTACAGTGTTAAGAGATTCAGGCTGCACAGTTACTAACTACTGGCATAGTCCTCCAATTGCATTAACACCCCCCACCCACTCAAGTAAACTCAACGCCAATAGCCAAGTACCTCAATTATTCAGTCATGAGGACTCCAACAACTAACCGCTACTGCTGTATGATCCCACTATCGGCAGCCCTGAAGATGGTTTTTCCATGGTTTCCCATTTTCACACCAGGCAAATGCTGGGGCTGTACCATAATTAAGGCCACGGCCGCTTCCTTCCAACTCCTAGTCCTTTCCTATCCCATCGTCGCCATAAGACCTATCTGTGTCGGTGCGACGTAAAGCCCCTAGCAAAAAAAAAAAACTGCTGTATGAAACTCAGTACTATCTGAATATAGTGAACATTAGTCACGTATTACCTCTTACAAATTGTTGTCAAAACTCAGCATGGATATTCCATTAAATACCAATATAACAGTTACTATATCTATTATTACTTAAATGTAGTTCAGGATGTGCCTTTTTAACTTACCGGGATCACTGTTGGTATATTCAGTATTTCGTACCTCCTTCAGTGGTAAACGCACCATCTTCATTCCTCTGCAGTACATTGTGCTTACAAAGGTGATCACGTCTCTTCGCAAGTGGAAATAGAACAATAATGAAATTAATGAGTGGAATGCACCAAATTGGCGGGAATAACATTTCGAATTATTGGGAGTACCAGAATGTTACGATGTTTATTACCACCAGTTTTATTAATAATGTTTCCTTTATTGCAGTTTAATGCAGTTTGCACTATTGCATTTCTTACACTCCTATGGATAGAGAGATAACACTCTTTACGCACGCATACAGTACTCTTTAGAGTGGCGAAATTAGTTTTAATAACAACGCGGTGGACTTAACGCTCTTTACACACCCACAACCATGATTTTAGCGAATCAACTCAAAAAACACAGCGTCATTTCCTCAATTCTATTCGAGATTGGAATTAACGCACTATACACAAAGGAGCATCTCGCATTCCTCCACAAGGTGCACGTGATAACTCAGTTTCGGCCGTATGTGGAGTTAACGCACTTTACACACCCACCCGCCATATATATTACATAATTCCAGTTTAAGAACATGGAATTTTGCTCCTAAAATGAATAAATTTGAAAAAACTACTGTAATGCGGAGGATTTCACAGAGTTAGCGTTCAAGTGAATGATGGGAACCAGTAAATGGCCAGATAAAACTTTTAAAAAAATAATTAGCGCCACCAAGCTCTAATACATTTACGAAAATTGTGCACAGGTATTTTATGTTTCGTTTTCCACACGAGTTTAAAATTATATTATTGATACAATATTGATATTTCCATATCTATCAGTATGCACTTAATTTTAATAATGGTACTGTTATTGGCCTTAGGTCCCAATAACTACTTTTACGGTTTTCGGAGAAGCCTAGGGTCCCGGAATTTAGTCCCGGAGGAGTTCCTTAACGTGCCAGTAAATCTGCTGACACGAGGATTACGTATTTGAGCACCTTCAAATACCACCGGACTGAGTAAGTATCGAACCTCCAAAGTGGGCTCAGAAGTCCAGCGCCTCAACCGTCTGAGCCATTCACCCCGACTACTTACTTTTACCTGGACACATGTTAACTACTCTCCTCATTTTCTTCCAAACTGCTGTAAAATACTTTTAGATTAATAAAATGAAGTTCTTAAAACTTGGTTTAATATCTAATCATACACGATTGTAACAGTAGTACAACAAATGGGGAATTTGCCACCATATTTCGGGCGATTATGTGGTTCAGGCCACGTATTTCGTCTTGTTGGCCGGTTTCTATAGCACTATACACGGCACGTGGTGGGAATATGTTTCTTTCAGCCTCCACCAGCTCCCAGCTAAGTTTATCTGCCATTATTGTCAAACTGCTTCCAGGACTGAAGCCCTTAAGTACGAATTTTAATCTCGTTCTCATGTGGACAAGTTCACAGTGTGGGAAGCTGGTCATGGCCAGTCAAGCGAATGACGTATTGCTAAAAGTAATACAGACATGCATTGACAATATGTACGTTGATTACTTCCAATAGGATCACATTATATGCACTTGTTCACTTACGTAATCTCCAGTCTTGGTCGACTGCACTCGTACGATATATTGCCTCTCTATACAGCTCGTCTCCTTACAGCTTTGTTCTCCAATAATACTCACTGGGAAACTCAGTGTCCTCTCATATATCGAAGTGAATTTTCTAGCTGGAGGAAAATAAATTTCGTTTCCAGTATTTCAGAATACCGCAATGAGAAAAGATTTATCCTTATTAATTCACTTAAGGTGCTCCAGGCATCAAGATCATAAGCTCCATGCACCTGGCGTGCACAAAATGTTGTCTGAAGTCTTTTCGATGTCCGAAGTAAATAATCACATTTATAATATTCCTCTCTTCTTTGCCTGACAAAAATCCAAAAATCAGGCAAACAACTCAATGTTGAAAACATCCTAGCGATATGAGCTACGAATTTCAGGTGAATAAAATATAAAGAATGAGAATATCTTCTTTATTTATTCCTAGCAATTACAATACTTTTCTTAATCATCTTTATCCTGTCGATTAGATTAGCAGTTTGCCTTTTTCTACCACTACGAACGTTAATGTGAGTCAATGCAGAGTTCCACTTAAGCCCTTATAACTGCATTCGGAAACAAAACGACCGGGCTAGTTGGCCGTGCGGTTAGAGGCGCGCAGCTGTGAGCTTGCATCCGGGAGATAGTGGGTTCGAACCCTACTGTCGGCAGCTCTGAAGATGGTTTTCCGTAGTTTCCCATTTTCACACCAGGCAAATGCTGAGGCTGTACCTTAATTAAGGCCACGGTCGCTTCCTTCCGACACCTAGCCCTTCCCTATCCCATCGTCGCCATAAGATCTATCTGTGTCGGTGCGACGTGAAGCAACAACAACAACAACAACAACAACAACAGAAAAAAGCGAGTAAAGAAACAAGCGAGTTTAGGCTGTTTTCCGGAACTGCATTTAGGCTGAAAATGATTTTCGATCTTTTTTTTTTTTTTTAGTTTGAAAAATCTCTCCAAGATTCCAATTTGAAATCTTTCCGGGCCCTTGAGCCCTTCAACTTACGGTGCAATTGAGGAAATTGCTCAATGTTACGTTGTATATAGTATGGGGACCTGTGCTTTTTCTGATAATAACTGTTTTCAGCATTAAAATATTTCAAATCCTAGGAAGTCTTGGCCGCAGTGAAGAAGTTGGCCGGTTATGAGATGTGGGTTTGCTGCCGAATGCTTCACATCATCTTCACCAAGGATATTCTCTGCGAAAGACGGGAGAGGTTCTGAAGACCGTTAGAGTTCGTAAATTACAGTACTTTGGTCACACAATGAGGCAACATGAAATACACAGCCTGCTGCGTCTCATATTACAAGAGGTAGAAGAGGACTTGGAAGACCAAGAATATCTTATTTGTAGAAAATGCAGTAGTTACTTGGGATGGCAAGTATACAGTTCTACCGGACTGCCGTCAACAAACTTACGATAGCTAGGGCGATCACCAAATTTCGGTAAGAGACATGGCACATGAAGAATAAGAATAAGAATAAGAATAAGAATAAGAATAAGAATAAGAATAAGAATAAGAATAAGAATAAGAATAAGAATAAGAATAAGAATAAGAATAAGAATAAGAATAAGAATAAGAATAAGAATAAGAATAAGAATAAGAATAAGAATAAGAATAAGAATAAGAATAAGAATAAGAATAAGAATAAGAATAAGAATAAGAATAAGAATAAGAATAAGAATAAGAATAAGAATAAGTCCAGGAACTTCTAGCTTCTAACTCACAGGAGTGGAGTAATACCCCGCGACCGACAATTTCCATGAGAGTTTAAAAGGGGGAAAATTTACGAAAAAATTGACATTTGAAAAGGTGTATTTTCCATTATCGTGGAATTAATTAAGTGCTCGTTGTTATTTCTTAACGGATTCTTGCATTTGTCTCTTGGCACAGTTAAGAAAAAAAAAACTTGGCCACCACACGTCCCGTCTATGACTATGACAGTGCGAAAGGAACTGCGGTATGGGTTATTCTGAGTAATGACGTTCAGAACACAACTAGTGCGTCTGAATGTTACGAAGATGCTACTCGTAGGCCCGGTCATATGCAATGGCACTTTCCGGCCCAGTGAGGAAAGCAACGACAAACTAACTCACCACCTCACCATGCCTTGTACATTTTATTATAACGCCGTCATTGGATTTTTATAGTTTACCTATAACCACATAAACCTTGATGTATTATTTGAGAATTCAATCAACCTCTGGGCTGAGGACTTGACAGACAAACAGACAGACAGACAGACAGACAGACGAGAGTTCATACATCTCATTGACTTCCTTTTGAGAAAACCTACTTGAGTAATTGGTAAACAAGAATTCACTTCGTAGACAGAGTGGGTATGAGGTTGCAGAATAATAAAAGCCATGAATAACAACCGAGAAGGTTAGTCGCACTGGGCGAGTTGGCCGTGCGGTTAGGGGCGCACAGCTGTAAGCTTGCATTCGGGAGATAATGGGTTCGAACCCCACTGTCGGCAGCCCTGAAGAGGGCTTTTCCGTGGCTCCCGATTTTCACACCAGGCAAATGCTGGAGATGTACCTTAATTAAGGTCACGGCGGCTTCCTTCCCACTCCTAGGTCTTTCCGATCCCATCGTCGCCATAAGACCTACCTCTGTTGGTGCGACGTAAAACAAAATTGTAAAAAACAAAAAAGGTGGGTAGCGCTGACCATGCGCCACCACGTAATCTGCAGGACTTCGGGCTCAACAACAGTCATTTGGTTGGACAGGTCAGAGCTGTAACACCGTGAATTCTTATTTGTAATTAAGTTTCAGAGTTTCAATGCAGAACTAGTAAACCGCAAACCGTGTGCTTGTGCTAGTGATTGTTTTCATAAAACCGCAGTCAAATTTAATAAATATTTCATTCTACGACATTGTATTCGAAATATACTTTCAAAGTATCAGATCGTGTTCAATACACATAGTACAGTATATATTGAAGAAATATTGAGCACAGAACAAAAATGACCAACCGGACTTCCGTAGAATTCGAACCCCACAACCCTCCGATTTCGCGTCGGATGATCTTTTCAAATGAGCTACGATGGCCTAGGTCACACATGCCTTGCTGGAAATAGCATCCGATGAGTTGTGGGATCGGATCTCACTGGTGTCCTATTGAATGCTTTTTTTTTTTTTTTTCTGTACTTAACATCCACGACCTGATACATTGAACCTTTATTTCACGGGGTCAAATTTCGTTCTTGATATTTTAAACCAATAAAATTGAAAGTTTATTTCGCGCTATCAAATGTCGTTCTTGTTATTTTTCCCTTCAAATAAAACCGAGAAGACTATAATAAAAAATATCGGCAACATTTCCTAATTACTATAAAAATACTCACCTGTAAAACAAATATAATTCACTTCTCTTCACAGCGAGACCCGCATAACATTGTGATCCATCAATAATTTCAGGATCTTGTAACAGTGCTCTAGGATTTATATTCTCAGCATTGCCATTCTCATCTCTTACTCAAGCGCAGTAAATGAATGTGAATTATGGGAAATTCAAACGCATTATTTATCATCAACCATACAAACGCTAGCAAAGTTCAATTTTTGTATGACTATGGATACATTTCAACTGTTCCATAAAGCAAAATGTTACAATAGAGCGACAGTACTGATTTACAGTCCAAAACAGTACCAATATTTCACGATCAATGATTGGTATTTTCTACGAACATGTTACTAAGCTGTGCTTACAATATAGGTTTAGGGAACATCAGTTTATTCATGCATGTATGCATGCGTGCATTTGATGGTGAGACCACCGGGTGAGTTGGCCGTGCCTTTAGAAGCGCGCAGCTGTGAGCTCGCATCCGGGAGATAGTGGGTTCGAGCCCCACTGTCGGCAGCTCTGAAGATGGTTTTCCGTGGTTTCCCATTTTCACACCAGGCAAATTCTGGGGCTGTACCTTAATTAAGCCCACAGCCGCTTCCTTTCCATTCCTAGGCCTTTCCTGTCCCATCGTCGCCATAAGACTTATCTGTATCGGTGCGACGTAAAGCAAATAGCAAAACAAATGGTGAGACTTAGTGTTTACAGTACACTATGTCTTCTGGTATGGGCTAGAGCAATTTTGTTACTTTCATTGATCTGTCTCAGTCTCATCCTTGAACATTGAAAATATGAAAGTGACAGGTAAGAGCGATGCTAGTAATGCCATTCCCTATGCAGCCAGTCCCTGCTATGAATGGTGTGAAAATGTTGCTCATAGGGTCGGTTGGTGCATGCTTTTCAGTGGCCCTGGCAGACTGATATTATGTAACAATCACCTCGGTGAGGAAAGCAACGGGAACCTACACCACTCCTAATTTTCCTAAAACGCCACTTAAGTGATGCCTTGGCCATATATGACAGCTAATGGTGGAGTTGATGATGCAGCCAGCCTTCGGGCTGAGGACTGAACATACATACATACACATGTAGCCTATGTACGAGTATATGCACCCTTGCAGAGCTCCTTCGGTGTAGATTAGATGTCAATGTTGCCTCGGCTGCCCTAAAAAAAAAAAAAATATATACTTACCGAAGGTGGTGAGGTCCTCTTCTCAGGCGCGATCAGTCCCTGTCGTCGAATCAGGATGCATAGGGATAGTGCATTCGGTAAACTATTGACTACAATAATTTATGACTCAGACTGATTTGAGTTTAAATATGTGTATAAAATTTTATTGATAAATCAAAAGAGAAAAGTAAATAAATTTTATAAAATGTAAAATAGACTTGTTAATGTTACATTATTTCCATATGAGACTGTACAGCTAGAACTCTCATTAATGACACACATGACCACCTCGTTAATCCCTAAAGAATAATATTTATAATTTTCCATAAAATTATGTTTTAAATGATGTTTCCCATATTTGTTCATCCAATTATATAATGTCTGTGTAACTGTACACATTTACTAGGATAATGTTGTTTATAGACCAAGTGGATCAATTGAATAACAATATACTCATGAGAACATTTAGTGATGATAATGATAATAATAATATTAATAATAATTGAAATAATACGACGATTTTGCGCAGATCAAAATCTAGGAATGTCACTATTAACTTCTCAGATATGTGAAATAAGTTTACAAACAAACATACCAAAAGTTACCATAATATAATAATTAATTAATTTTACTAATTTGATTAACTCAAATTTATTAATTACATAATTAATTGCCTAACTGACCACTGGAAATCATTATCTTGTGACTCAAATCCTCCAATATAGTGATATCAGTGAATTTACAATGCATCGAGATGATAATAATAATAATATTGTAATAACAATAATAATAATAATAATAATAATAATAATAATAATTGAAACGATAATAGTAATATCACTTAATGAATGTTATTTCTATGTTGGATATCATAAAAAAATCCTAAAGAATTTATAATCGCCTACCAGAATCCAATACTGTTGTCAACCAAATCGTAGATAAATTGAATAAAAAAAATATAAAATGTAAATTATTTAATTAATTAATAAATCCACAATTGATTGACACAAGTGATTAATATGGAATTCATCAAGACTCCCTAATTGCTTGTGAATTGCATTGGTAAAATGTTAAATAGTAATATTCAATAATAATAATAATAATAATAATAATAATAATAATAATAATAATATCTTAACATGACCTGTAATTACGGTACTCTTGATCCACCATCCTGATAAATTATAGTATGTTTATGTCAGTTATCTTAGAACATTCATTTGCCATGAATAACACCATTTGAATAGAATCTTTCTTAACAATGCTTATTGGGTTTTCTTTATCTATAAAACCATATTTGCCATAATTTAATGAAATACCTAATCCACTGTGTAAAGCCGTAACCATGAAATTCTCATAATAGAGTTCACCAATATTAATAATAATAATAATATTTCTCTAACCAAAACTGTTACTGAGTTCCCATAATTACAATATCTTCCTTCCAAGTGCAATAAACAATACTTGCTTTAACCTGAGAATTCAGTAACTTTATCTCACAGAATGGACCTTGGTTGTTGTTGCACACAAATCTAAAGCTTTACTTTCGATATATGCGAGTGACCCTTACTTAGATATCGTAAATTAATCTGGAAAAGACAAACTCTCTTACTTTAAATAAAACATATACTAACTTATGCTAATATGTACACCAAGCGAGATAACGCAGCCAGAAATCCTAACCTAATACCAAATTTCCACTAATATATACATATATGAACCTTGTCATCAGCACATACCACACTTTTGGCCTATTTCAGCGTCTCAACATATTATAATTCGCTGAAATATAGCCATGACCCATTGCAAATGTTACTGTGGTTTCTTCAGAATAAAATGCATAGACAATGCACAGACAATAAAAGAAAGTACCTAAATAATGGCTGATATGAGGCAAATAAAGTAATAAATATATTTAATATTAATAATAATAATCTGTTAAAACCAATAAAATAGTTCCTACTGGCAAGCATCCACACCAGCCCAGTTGCGTGATCCATGTTACCAACCTAACTTTGAAATATCATTTAAATGCGTACTATACTTTCTCTGAATAGAATGATATTGTGTCACGGCTAAACCATTTACATGTATCATCTGGTCCTTCTAACTCGTATACCTTCTTTAACTGGCTTATTTATTTCCTCACATTTATTCATTTACGACGTCATCATCATTTCTTATTCTGCACGAATTCTATTACCTCTCAGCTATCACGCTGATACTTATATTTCCATTTTTATTAAGAATATGTTCACCATACTCTTTGTTCTCCATAATTATCTTCAGGTAAATAACCCCATGTGTTACCATATACTCTCAACTACGGACCTTCAAACATTTCAAATAAATTACCGTTGCTCAATATCGTTCTTATCATTTGACAACACCTTGTTTTACCTGAGCCAAAATAAATCCTTTTATTTAGCATTGTTCACTCAACTGTCTAACCGCGTTACTTGCCATAGCAACCAATATGTGGATGTATCAGTGTTACTGTCGTCCCAACAGAATTCTCGACAGTAACTATTGAATATATATATATATATATATATATATATATATTATTATTATCATTAATTGACTTCATCACTCCTCCACCACGATAACTGTGCTTGCGTGAAACAAAAATATTCCGCCCAAATGCAATACTGACAATGCTAATAATAATAATAATAATAATGCAGGTATATGCGAATCATTCATTATAATTGCCTCAAAAATATAACTTGTTCGATACTAACAGATCAAATTTAGTACATACACGATTAATAATAATAATAATAAATATAAATATTTACACTACTGATAAACGGAATTATCCTAATTTTCTGGCTGTATACTCGGGTTTATAGTTACATCATCGTCACTCGCATACCTATTTAAATAAAGATACCATTATCAAAGGAAAGCTTTAGATTTTAAATCAAACATGAGATTGTGTACTCACATTGAGGGCACTTCGGGATCGCCAGGACTAAAGGCAGCCATGTTGTCTTACAGATTCATGACCAACATGTTAATATCATTGACCATTCTTGCTGTATCCGGCATTGGCTTATATTACTACTTTCCACTCTTGTTTGACACTGTGCACACGTTTATTTCCTAGCCATAATATTAAACACGACAACTTGTTTTAAAACTAGACATTACACTGTAATACATATATACACACATACGCAGTACTCAGATATTTTGGAACTTAGGCCGGATTTTACGTACTCTGCTTTAACACACTGCTGCTTCTCACGAAACGAAGTCTTGCATGGGCTCAACGGTTTCCTTTGTAAAGCCCCAGCTGGGGGAGAAAGTGTCCACCCCCACTCGACCTAAATACTTATAGAGAGGGAGAGTATTTCCTCCGCTCAAATGTTTCAAACATACTAACAGCTCCGCGGTAGCAGGCGAATTGTTCTCCACCATTTACGGCTTACACATGTATTTTAAACTGTTTGGGTTGCTCTGCGGGCTACACACTCAAACTGCGTCACCTAAGATGCAATTAATGCACAATTCAAAGTTTCGTCTTCGCCCTGCATAGACTGAACACTCGTAAAATCTGTCAATTTAATAATCCACTCACTTGGGTGGTTTTAAGTACCTTAACAACTCAACTACTGTTTATAAGGCGTATATCCACCTCCACTGTAGTAATAAATACACACAATTCTGTACCTTTGTGCTTGAACACGGAGCAAAGTTAAGACACGTCTGACCCCCACAAGACTCTTGATGATGACTGACCCGTGAGAAGCCACTACTCGGGGATGTTGGCGCACTAATCGGCGTAGGAACACTAATTCATGTCACTAAAAATCCCAACCAAAGGAATGTTGGGTAGCTCCAAAACAAAGTTGCCAAAAACATGAAATGCTTTGTACACACAAATTGCATCAATCTTTGTTACTGCCATGATGCATCGTGACTCTAAAATTGTTCGTAATTTCTTTTACAATACAGTAGGCGTTAGTTGGACTATATCTTCTGCCGCGCTGATAAACCACTCTCCACGCTGGCAAGGGGTTCCCACTGCCGGTGATAACAAACATCTGGATACACAATATTCCAATCCATTTGCCACAAACCAATAAGTTAGTTCAGAATTACTATAATAATTACTGCCATCTCCTCTTGATATAATCATCCTTAAATACTGACAGGGATTAATTACAAGCCACATATCATTTGGTCGCGCTAATTTTGAAATTATTTAAATGCAGCAATCTGATTGGAGCACATACTCCGCTGTTCATCTATATGGACGAGTCCATTCCAAAATAAGGGGATTCGGGTATTTAGAACCATGATTCTCCATCTCAGTCACTCCTGCCAGTACTTTTCCATTCTAACTACGCAGTTCCAAAAGATGATGTAATAACAGGTGTCCCAATAATTTATTTTTAGCAGAGAACGAAGCGTGAGTTCCTATCAAGGCTTCATTCTCACGAGCTAGCTACCAGAAATTTCCAATGCTGTCCCTTTGTTTAAGAACGCTGGCTATTACTATTTATTATCAAATATAATTATTAAAATGTTGCCAATCAGACTCATCCGATGGGTGCAACACTCTCCCACTTTAAATAAAATTTTTGAGAGTATCGAGAAAATTTTTCCACCTCCATGTTGATAATGTAACTTGCATGCATCACTTGCAACCATCTGTGAGTCTGTACTATTTTATGCTCTATTTGACTTAAGCAAGTTACTCCGGAGCTCTTGATTCTCTTGAAGAAGGCGTCTCTGTTCCTCTATTAGCTGTTCTGCTATATTTAGTAAAACTTTCCTCAATTCTACTTGTTCTTGCAGACATACTGGACAGCAATCTCTTCTCTCTTTTCCCTGGCGTTGGGCCGAAATGGTGTTGTCTTCTTCCTCGGAAACAAGGGATGTCGCCTCCTCATCTGATGATGAATCCGTGTCCTCCGCATCTTCTTCTTCCTTCTCGGAGCAGACGTCATCTTCTTCTGATGATATTCCCCACTGTTCGGCGATATTAACTTGTGGTGGAACCTCGTGTCGTGGCTGTCTATAGAGTTTCAAGTTTGAAGCATTGAAAATGACTTCGTTGTTCCCGTCCAGATCCGTTATCTTGTATGCATTGTTGTTAAAGGTTTGAGTGACACGATATGGGCCTATGTAAAGTGGTGCGAATTTAGCATAGTATCTATTAATTCCAGTTAGGTTTAGTTGAGAATTCAAAATTGGTGCTCTTCTTCTTTTCTTGACTGTTACCCCCAGGTGGGTAAGCTTGAGCCATTGGATTAAGCGATTGTTGGCGTCGACCATCCTGCTCCCTTGCTCGCTGAAATTCGATACTCTCTGCTCCAGTGAGATCGGGATTTAAGTCTTGTCTGTCCAACGCTTGCTTCCACTTTTGTTGCTCTTGCTGTTGCTGTTGCTCCCGCAGTTCCTGCACATACCATTTTTTCTCATAATTGCGGTATTCCGGATTCCTGTAACCTGATCTCTGCGATGGATGATCACTCCACGTTCCTCTTCGACTGTACCGTTGATATGGCTGACTTCTATTCCTATTTTGGTATCTATTTTGCTCCTTGTTCCAGTATCTTCTCGAATATGACCTGGGATAATTGTAGTTCTGTTGATACTGCCGATGTTCATAAAATTCTCGACCACTTGATGTATTCCTCTCATTCGGTAGTCGTCTTGAAATTGTACCAGTGACACGTCCCTTCTCGCCTTGTTTATCATTTGCCTTCACCGCGTCAACTACAAATGCCCTGTGCTCTGTAGCCTTGGCTTGCCTCGGAGTGCTCATATTTACAGTGTTGTCCAGCTGTCGCAAAATTCCTTCCGCTTCCTCAGGGCTTTGTGCTTTGGCGGTGATCATCATCCTTTGTACATCTGGAGGAAACTGCTTTACTATGGCTTGAACCAACTCCTGTTGACAAGGAGGATTATCTAGCTCTTTCATCTTAACCAGCTGATTCAAAAAGTAATCACTGTATCTTGTGGGCATGCTGGAATTGTACTTTCGGGAATACAACTCAAGCCTTAAAGTCTGTTGAGCGTCGCTTCCCCAATACCGATTCAGAAATGCCTTTTCAAAATCTTCGAAAGTTTCAAATAAAAATCGGAAACCAATAAACCATGTTTTAGGAGAACCCTCGAGATATCTTTCTGCGATTCTCAACCTCTTTTCTTCAGGTACTTGCATTTCCCTAAAGTAGGCCTTAAGATCTTTCAGAAACATTTTTGGAGTTAACGACCCACTCCCATTAAATTTTCTCGCTTGTTCATCAGTAATCTTAAGCACATTTATGAGATTTGCCGGTGCAGCAACTGTATGTCCACCTCCAACTGAAGTTAATGGAGTATCGGATTCCTTGTTAATCAACAAATCCCGGAACGGATTAGCATCTGTCACTACCTGTGGTGTCGTGGTTTGAGCCAGCTGTTTCTTAATTTCGCCTTGTTCCTCTGTCACGAATTTTATTAACGTTGCTAAGTTATCACTTTGTACTTGCAACTGGTGTATTTCCTTATTTAGGACTTCTTTCACCTCTTCTCTAACCCCTTCTTCACTAGAGATCAAGCCTTTATCTAACTGTTCCCATTTACTATTCATGTCCACCTGCCATTCAACTATGTCTTCTTTCATGTCAGCGAATTGTTGTGTCACCTTTTCCTGGTCTGCTACCCGGTTGGCCTCGACCGTTTTGAATCCCTGGTCCAACCTTTCCATGGTTTCCTGCATTCTAGTGCTAACCGCCGTAAGGTTATCACGTGTCTCCGTCTCCACCTGATTGACCCTATCTTCGATCATAACGATCTTTTGTGACATCTTTTCACACTGAGCTTGCACTTCTTCTTTGGTTTCTTGCAAACTTTTTGTAAATGATATGCTTACATCGCCTATCTGCTTAATTAGTTGCTTATGTGCAACGGCTAAACTATGCAACTCCTGCTTAGTGTGTGCCCTATTAGTCTCGCAGAGCTTTAATAACTTTTCTTGGTTATCTAGGAATTCCTTTCTCAATTCGCCCTGACTACTAACAATTTTACCATCGAGTGTCTCCAACATAGCCCGCGTATCCTCTAGTTTCTGGGAAAAACTTTCAGTTACGTTCCTAGTGATTTCATCTTTAAGCACTGCCTGACTACTCTCTAAGTTCCTAGTAATTTTGTCCTTGAGTACTGTTTGACTACTTTCTAAATTTTTAGTAATTTCGTCCTGTCCTTCCTTCATCTCACTCTGTACAGTTTCTACCTTGGTGTTGAGCATATTAATGCTCGCGACCAGCTGCTCCCACTGCTCCTGTGTTATAAACATTATGCATAAAAGTCTGCCTCTATGCCTAGGTGACCTTACGTGCTATATACAACAACAACAAATGTCCCATGTTTTACATAAATAAACATTAATAACATATATTCAATATGTATCACATATATGAAATTCCGCCTTTTACACAGTGTTCATTTTACTGCAAGTTCAAAGAATGTTCTAAGTTTCAGTCTGGTCATTTAAATAACCTTAACGTTGACTTACCATTCCCTTATAGACGACAGTCAAGCCTCAACGTTGGGTGACATTTTTACAACTCATTCCTGATTACCTATGCACCCTTGCAGAGCTCCTTCGGTGTAGATTAGATGTCAATGTTGCCTCGGCTGCCCTAAAAAAAAAATATACTTACCGAAGGTGGTGAGGTCCTCTTCTCAGGCGCGATCAGTCCCTGTCGTCGAATCAGGATGCATAGGGATAGTGCATTCGGTAAACTATTGACTACAATAATTTATGACTCAGACTGATTTGAGTTTAAATATGTGTATAAAATTTTATTGATAAATCAAAAGAGAAAAGTAAATAAATTTTATAAAATGTAAAATAGACTTGTTAATGTTACATTATTTCCATATGAGACTGTACAGCTAGAACTCTCATTAATGACACACATGACCACCTCGTTAATCCCTAAAGAATAATATTTATAATTTTCCATAAAATTATGTTTTAAATGATGTTTCCCATATTTGTTCATCCAATTATATAATGTCTGTGTAACTGTACACATTTACTAGGATAATGTTGTTTATAGACCAAGTGGATCAATTGAATAACAATATACTCATGAGAACATTTAGTGATGATAATGATAATAATAATATTAATAATAATTGAAATAATACGACGATTTTGCGCAGATCAAAATCTAGGAATGTCACTATTAACTTCTCAGATATGTGAAATAAGTTTACAAACAAACATACCAAAAGTTACCATAATATAATAATTAATTAATTTTACTAATTTGATTAACTCAAATTTATTAATTACATAATTAATTGCCTAACTGACCACTGGAAATCATTATCTTGTGACTCAAATCCTCCAATATAGTGATATCAGTGAATTTACAATGCATCGAGATGATAATAATAATAATATTGTAATAACAATAATAATAATAATAATAATAATAATAATAATTGAAACGATAATAGTAATATCACTTAATGAATGTTATTTCTATGTTGGATATCATAAAAAAATCCTAAAGAATTTATAATCGCCTACCAGAATCCAATACTGTTGTCAACCAAATCGTAGATAAATTGAATAAAAAAAATATAAAATGTAAATTATTTAATTAATTAATAAATCCACAATTGATTGACACAAGTGATTAATATGGAATTCATCAAGACTCCCTAATTGCTTGTGAATTGCATTGGTAAAATGTTAAATAGTAATATTCAATAATAATAATAATAATAATAATAATAATAATAATAATAATAATATCTTAACATGACCTGTAATTACGGTACTCTTGATCCACCATCCTGATAAATTATAGTATGTTTATGTCAGTTATCTTAGAACATTCATTTGCCATGAATAACACCATTTGAATAGAATCTTTCTTAACAATGCTTATTGGGTTTTCTTTATCTATAAAACCATATTTGCCATAATTTAATGAAATACCTAATCCACTGTGTAAAGCCGTAACCATGAAATTCTCATAATAGAGTTCACCAATATTAATAATAATAATAATATTTCTCTAACCAAAACTGTTACTGAGTTCCCATAATTACAATATCTTCCTTCCAAGTGCAATAAACAATACTTGCTTTAACCTGAGAATTCAGTAACTTTATCTCACAGAATGGACCTTGGTTGTTGTTGCACACAAATCTAAAGCTTTACTTTCGATATATGCGAGTGACCCTTACTTAGATATCGTAAATTAATCTGGAAAAGACAAACTCTCTTACTTTAAATAAAACATATACTAACTTATGCTAATATGTACACCAAGCGAGATAACGCAGCCAGAAATCCTAACCTAATACCAAATTTCCACTAATATATACATATATGAACCTTGTCATCAGCACATACCACACTTTTGGCCTATTTCAGCGTCTCAACATATTATAATTCGCTGAAATATAGCCATGACCCATTGCAAATGTTACTGTGGTTTCTTCAGAATAAAATGCATAGACAATGCACAGACAATAAAAGAAAGTACCTAAATAATGGCTGATATGAGGCAAATAAAGTAATAAATATATTTAATATTAATAATAATAATCTGTTAAAACCAATAAAATAGTTCCTACTGGCAAGCATCCACACCAGCCCAGTTGCGTGATCCATGTTACCAACCTAACTTTGAAATATCATTTAAATGCGTACTATACTTTCTCTGAATAGAATGATATTGTGTCACGGCTAAACCATTTACATGTATCATCTGGTCCTTCTAACTCGTATACCTTCTTTAACTGGCTTATTTATTTCCTCACATTTATTCATTTACGACGTCATCATCATTTCTTATTCTGCACGAATTCTATTACCTCTCAGCTATCACGCTGATACTTATATTTCCATTTTTATTAAGAATATGTTCACCATACTCTTTGTTCTCCATAATTATCTTCAGGTAAATAACCCCATGTGTTACCATATACTCTCAACTACGGACCTTCAAACATTTCAAATAAATTACCGTTGCTCAATATCGTTCTTATCATTTGACAACACCTTGTTTTACCTGAGCCAAAATAAATCCTTTTATTTAGCATTGTTCACTCAACTGTCTAACCGCGTTACTTGCCATAGCAACCAATACGTGGATGTATCAGTGTTACTGTCGTCCCAACAGAATTCTCGACAGTAACTATTGAATATATATATATATATTATTATCATTAATTGACTTCATCACTCCTCCACCACGATAACTGTGCTTGCGTGAAACAAAAATATTCCGCCCAAATGCAATACTGACAATGCTACTAATAATAATAATAATAATGCAGGTATATGCGAATCATTCATTATAATTGCCTCAAAAATATAACTTGTTCGATACTAACAGATCAAATTTAGTACATACACGATTAATAATAATAATAATAAATATAAATATTTACACTACTGATAAACGGAATTATCCTAATTTTCTGGCTGTATACTCGGGTTTATAGTTACATCATCGTCACTCGCATACCTATTTAAATAAAGATACCATTATCAAAGGAAAGCTTTAGATTTTAAATCAAACATGAGATTGTGTACTCACATTGAGGGCACTTCGGGATCGCCAGGACTAAAGGCAGCCATGTTGTCTTACAGATTCATGACCAACATGTTAATATCATTGACCATTCTTGCTGTATCCGGCATTGGCTTATATTACTACTTTCCACTCTTGTTTGACACTGTGCACACGTTTATTTCCTACCCATAATATTAAACACGACAACTTGTTTTAAAACTAGACATTACACTGTAATACATATATACACACATACGCAGTACTCAGATATTTTGGAACTTAGGCCGGATTTTACGTACTCTGCTTTAACACACTGCTGCTTCTCACGAAGCGAAGTCTTGCATGGGCTCAACGGTTTCCTTTGTAAAGCCCCAGCTGGGGGAGAAAGTGTCCACCCCCACTCGACCTAAATACTTATAGAGAGGGAGAGTATTTCCTCCGCTCAAATGTTTCAAACATACTAACAGCTCCGCGGTAGCAGGCGAATTGTTCTCCACCATTTACGGCTTACACATGTATTTTAAACTGTTTGGGTTGCTCTGCGGGCTACACACTCAAACTGCGTCACCTAAGATGCAATTAATGCACAATTCAAAGTTTCGTCTTCGCCCTGCATAGATTGAACACTCGTAAAATCTGTCAATTTAATACTCCACTCACTTGGGTGGTTTTAAGTACCTTAACAACTCAACTACTGTTTATAAGGCGTATATCCACCTCCACTGTAGTAATAAATACACACAATTCTGTACCTTTGTGCTTGAACACGGAGCAAAGTTAAGACACGTCTGACCCCCACAAGACTCTTGATGATGACTGACCCGTGAGAAGCCACTACTCGGGGATGTTGGCGCACTAATCGGCGTAGGAACACTAATTCATGTCACTAAAAATCCCAACCAAAGGAATGTTGGGTAGCTCCAAAACAAAGTTGCCAAAAACATGAAATGCTTTGTACACACAAATTGCATCAATCTTTGTTACTGCCATGATGCATCGTGACTCTAAAATTGTTCGTAATTTCTTTTACAATACAGTAGGCGTTAGTTGGACTATATCTTCTGCCGCGCTGATAAACCACTCTCCACGCTGGCAAGGGGTTCCCACTGCCGGTGATAACAAACATCTGGATACACAATATTCCAATCCATTTGCCACAAACCAATAAGTTAGTTCAGAATTACTATAATAATTACTGCCATCTCCTCTTGATATAATCATCCTTAAATACTGACAGGGATTAATTACAAGCCACATATCATTTGGTCGCGCTAATTTTGAAATTATTTAAATGCAGCAATCTGATTGGAGCACATACTCCGCTGTTCATCTATATGGACGAGTCCATTCCAAAATAAGGGGATTCGGGTATTTAGAACCATGATTCTCCATCTCAGTCACTCCTGCCAGTACTTTTCCATTCTAACTACGCAGTTCCAAAAGATGATGTAATAACAGGTGTCCCAATAATTTATTTTTAGCAGAGAACGAAGCGTGAGTTCCTATCAAGGCTTCATTCTCACGAGCTAGCTACCAGAAATTTCCAATGCTGTCCCTTTGTTTAAGAACACTGGCTATTACTATTTATTATCAAATATAATTATTAAAATGTTGCCAATCAGACTCATCCGATGGGTGCATATATGTATGTATGTATGTATGTATGTATGTATGTATGTATGTATGTATGTATGTATGTATGTATGTATGTATGTATGTATGTATGTATGTATGTATGTATGTATGTATGTATGTATGTATGTATGTATGTATGTATGTATGTATGTATGTATGTATGTATGTATGTCGCCTGCCCCTTAGTGCCGTTTCCTAATACGGGGTTAGGGTGAGGTGAGATTAAGTTATAAGGCATGCTTTTACTGTTGGATGCCCTTCCTGTCGCTAACATCATTTAATGACTTATTGAAGATTAAATGAATGTTCATGAATGAAAATGGATAACGATGTGGAAGGAATTGGCTGTAAGCTAAGAATAAGATCTGTCCCAGTATTTGTCTGTAAGTGAACATGGGAAACAATACATAACCATTTTCAGGACAGCCGACGGTGAGGTTCGAACCCACTCGTCTTCGAAATGTAGAGATTGGTTCCATAGCTGTAGCGGCCACTCCGCTCCATTTTAGGGCACATTAATACTAGACCTTGGATTTTTAGGCAGTAATTGGTTATAATGCAAACTAATTCGGTTATTATGAATTGTAGTGTGGAGCCGTACCCCCTAATGCTTAAGCAAAACCCATAACACAACAGCTGTGCAGTTGTGTATGCTTGTTATTCGCTTCAGTAAGTTCGCATTCTAACATACAACTGCCCAAAAATCCGGACCTTTATTATTATTATTATTATTATTATTATTATTATTATTATTATTATTATTATTATTATTATTATTAATATTAATATTAATATTAATATTTATCTTCCGTTCTCGTGGATTAAATTGATACACTTTCTGGACTGACTTGACCGTAGCAATGACTCACCTCTCGTACGTTAATAATTTCAGACCACTACACATATACATACTCCTAAGTGGAATATTACAAGTTTATACTACTCCATAGTTGTTGACGTATTAAAAGGCTGAAATACGAGGGCCCTGCAATGCTTAGTTACCAATTTTGAAGACTTAATATTGGCACCCCAAAGCTTCTCGATACCAAGAGAAATAGAAAGGACTTAACACAAAATTATTAACATTTACATACTTTTCTTCCGCGTTACAGAGTCGGAAATCGAAGCCAAACTATGTACAGGCTGTAGGGCCTATCCGCGATGATGTTACAAACTTTCGGGGATGATGAAGGATGGCAAATGGATCAATTTGAGATAAGGAACCGTAGTCCGAAAACGTTCGAGTCAAAAGTTATTAATAAACCAAGTTGTTTAACGTCCGTCCGTTCTTAACAGACGCCGAGATATTGAATTTCGTCCTACAGTAGTTCTTTAACGTGTCGGAAGCCAACGACATGGGGTTGTCACCTTCAAACGCCCTTAAAATCCGCCGACCTCAGTCTGGTTTGAATCCGTTAACTTGTGAATAGTAGACCAACACCATATCCACCACGCCACTGCGATCAGCAGTCAACAGTTAAAGCAAAAGTCGGCCTGATTCATCCGACTGTACTGTATACTACATGTGCTAAGAGTACAATGGTGGAGACAATCCCGACGAACAGAAGAGGCTAGGATAATAACTCAACGACTCCAATACAGATGACGTACTGTGTACTGACATGATTAGTGTGCGATGTCTGTGCTATAGGCTTCAGTCTGTGTTTACGGGATGAAGTGTGACGTTGATCAGCCCTATTCATATGGAGCTGTACCCGGTTATGAAACTTGCAGATAGGGTGCTCGTGTATACGCAAGCAAATGGAAGCAGCAGAGAAGCTGAACGGTTGTACAGGACCAAATATCCATGTAGGAGAGATCCGGCTCAACCATGTTTCTACGACTGTTCCAACGATTAAGTGAAACAGTGCAATTGGTACCACAGTACAATGACCGAGGAGGACGACGAATTACATGGACTCTCGACTTATAATATGAAGTGCTGCTCGCGTGTATGAGGCACCTGTAATCAGCACTCGAGCAGTTGCACGTGAAATGAATGTTTTGAGTGTGGCGAGTATTACGTTAAATGCAGCTGCACCCCTGCGTTCTACAGAAAGTGCAGGCTTTGAGTCCTGCTGACTTCGCACCTCGGGTCCAGTTCAGCCAATGGGTCTTGCAGTGGATCCTCACTTTCCTGCGTATGTGCTTTTCACATATGAAGTCTGTTTTACCAGAGGCGGAATGCTAAATAGTCACAAGTCACATGTTTGGGCCGATGAGAATCCCCACGCTACAGTTGTGAAGAGCCATCAGCACAAACTTTCAGTCAACGTGTGAACAGGCGTAGTCAATGATTACGTAGTAGGCCCATTTCTTCTTCCTCCCCGCTTAAATGCTGCAGTGTACGTAGTGGTGCTCAGAGTTGCACTACCCACGTTCCTGGTACACATCCCACTTGCCCGTCGTCAACGGATGTGGTTCGTGGTTCCAATATTATGGAACCCCACCTCACATTGGACAGAGCATTCTTGTACACCTGGATCAAACATTTCCTGCAAAGTGGTTAGGAAGAGGAGGTCCTGTTTCGTGGCCTACTCGTTCACCTGATCTCACCCTCCCTGATTTCTTCCTGTGAGGCCATGTGAAAAGCCTTGTGTATGAGACAACTGTCGAGACTGAAGATGATTTCCTGGCAGGAACTCTCGCTGCCTACTACGCTGTCCAAACGACACCGGGGATATTCGAACGGGTACGACAGAACATTGTGCGACGATGCCATGCCTGCATTAACGCAGAGGGTGCCATTTCGAACATTTGTTTAAATGGAGCAGCTCGTGAAACTTGTGCAGGTAAACGGACTTAAATTAGTAGAATTTCGCTTAACTTTTGACTCGATCGTTTCCGGAATAGTGTTCCTTATCTCAAATTTATTCATTTGCCGTCCTCCATCATTCCTGAAAGTTTGTAACGTAATCACGGGTACACCCTGTATATGGGACACTACTGTTATTAGTCTATGTACACGCTATTACATTCTCCATCGTTGACGTCTGTTACTACTGTTAGTGTCAACTGCAAGATATTACGCTAAATTCCATACTCTATTTCAGGGCCTCTCAAACGCCCAAAATCTCACGCGTGCAGAGCGAGGCGCAAGAGCTCCGTGCACTGTGCATCGGTGCCGCTCGGTATAGCTCGGATCAACGCTTCGTCTCTTGGCTACTCGGCTAAGCTCGGCTCTACTCGGCTCTACTCGGCTCAACTCAGCCCTGATTTGGAACGCTACGGCGCAAGTGGGGCAGAGGGAGACAGGCGGAGCGAGCGAGAGAGGCGTGAGGAAAGAGAGAGTAAGCGCTATTGCTCCAAATCGAGGAGTGGGGGGGTCTGCACTCTGCTCAACCAAGCCAAGTCGTCTTTTGCACCATGCACAGTGCATGCACCACGCGCATGCACCCTGAGAGGCCCTGCTCTATTTTAACGATCCATGTACCACGAAGCTTTCAAACGTTTAACAACCATCGTCAGCATCTAATAAGCAAAGAAGCCTCTGATATCTTGTGCCCCTTACAAAAGTTGTATTATCAGTAATGACGAGTATTTTTCGTTTAATCTCAAACTTACAAGTCTCAATTTTTCAACAGGTAGGTCTTACGGCGGTGATAGGTTGGGAGTGGGAAGGAAGCGTCTGTGGCCTTAATTAGGGTACATCCCCAATATTTGCCTGGTATGAAAATGGGAAACCACGGAAAACTATATTCAGGGCTGCCGACGTTGGGGTTCTCCCGAATGCAAGCTGATAGCTACGTGGCCCCAAACCGCACAGCCACTTGTTCAGAATTTGAAGTCTCCATCTTTCATCTAAATGATATGATATTTTTAGAGTGGATAGTACACAGACGAATGAGTCATACCGTCCTCTTTCCAGTCTTCTAATCCGGCAGCGTTAGGAACAATTTATCATTCTTCATCAATACATCTCGCGGTCCCACGGTGAACAACTAGTAAGGGGATATTCGGGAGTGGAAAAAGGACAGCTCATTTTTCCCCCAAGCGTATCCCACCCCAAATGATAACGGATGATCCAACAAACTCATGGCTGAAGGCGCAGTTGCTATAAGACAGCCCCAACACTCAGTGGAGAGGGGAGCTCTATGACTCGACAAGCCCCCTCCTCGCTTGGACTGGATTCTGCAAGACTATAAAAGGCACAAAATATCCATGATATTTCCCTTCAAAAATAATTACACGGCCTAAAATTGCCATCTAGATTGTAAATCTGAAGCCCTCGTCGTAGCATCGTTAAGGCGTCAAGTCTATATTGTTTGAGATCGTGTTTCGCTGGTTCGAATCCTGTTGAGGAAAAGAAAACCACACATAGAATGTTGACCGGCAGGGTGATTACGTTCCAGAAACCTGTATTCATCTCCAAAACTCTCCGCAGTGTTCGTAGGAGTGACGACATATGACATTGCTGAAGGAGACGTTAAACCTTCAGTAGGCCCAGTGGTGTTATATGACAGGAGAAGGCTATGTGCCAACGCCGGGTATCATCGTCGCCCTGCCGCCTCGTAATCATCATCATCATCATCATCATCATCATCATCTGACACCCAGACGTGCAGGTTACCCATGGATGTCAAGTAGAAAGACCTGAACCAGGTGAGCGGATCGTGTCCTCGTACACTCCCGGCACTAAAAATCATACGCTGAATTAATAAATATAACCCAGTTGATGATGACTTACCACTTTACAAATTTTGTGGAAGAGCCGGGAATCGAACCCGGTCCTCCGTCGGTGGCAGCTAATCACACTAACCAGTACACCACAGAGGAAGACTCGTATACTCTCAAGTAATAAAATGTGGCTGGTATTGATTTTATTTGTTTTTTAGGCCATTCAGAATTGTTTGTACAAGAGATACATCTACGTAATAATTAGTAGGCGTATATAAATGTTATGCGTTATCAGTTAGGTCTGTTCAGTGTTATTATTATTATTATTTTTTTGGTACAGTTCAAAACACTGTGGCACATATAAACACCAACATCACAAATTTCACAGAACCAGTCCTTTCCCGGTAGTGGCCTTTCCTTTACAATCATTATCTATGCCACTAATTACCGAAAGAGTTGGCGTGCGCTTAGGGGTGCGCAGCTGTGAGCTTGCATACGGAAGATAGTGGATTCGAACCCCAATGTCGGCAGCCCAGAAGATATTTCTCCGTGGTTTCCCATTTTAACACCAGGCAACCTCGAAGTAACATAATTTCCCGGCCATTTGTCCTATTCTTCACCTCTATATTTGTCTATTACTCGAAATTCGGTTACACGAATTTCTCAATTTCTCGAAGAAAATATTTTCTTACTTGAAGCAAAAAATACTCTGTATCTCGAATTTTGTGCAACATAAGCTGTCCAATACGGCATTTGTGGTTTGTGAGGACGATTTAACAAGTAAATAAAGGGTTACAGTGATGCTGGGAGCTAATATGACGGGAACCGAAAAACTAAAATATCTAGTGATCGGAAAATGCGCGAAGCCTCGCTGTTCTCGGGTGTGAATTAACTACCGGTCACGTACAAAAGCAACCCCCGAAGTCGCGGATGGCAAGCTCCATTTACGAATCTCGGCTACGTGGTACTGACGAGAAGTTTCAAGTGAGGGGAGGAAAGATTAATTGTAACAAACAGAAGAGACTAACGGATTTTTTCCAAAGGTGTTAATGGAGGTATGTTTCTTATTTCACCTCTGTATCCTGTCTTCTAAAAGGTTACTATAACAAGGGTTATAATGAAAGCGATGCCGTAAAATAGAGTTTGTTTGTATATTTCCAAATACTGTTAAAGAAAAAATGAAATGGCGTGAGGCTTTTAGTGCCTGGAGATCCAAGCACGAGTTCGGCTCGCCAGGTGAAGGTCTTCTGATTTTACTCCCGTAGGCGACCTGCGCGTCGTGATGAGGATGAGATGATGATGAAGACAACACATACACCCAGTCCCCGTGCCAGGAAAATTTACCAATGTTGGTTAAAATTCCCGACTCTGCCGAGGATTGAACCCGGGACCCCTGTGACCAAAGGCCAGCACGCTAACCATTTAGCCATGGATCCGGGCTGTTGAAAGAATGTATCCAGTATAAGACCGTAGAGACATATGATTCAGTTATGTGTTGTAGGCTACATGCTCACAAACGGTATATTCTATATCTCGAGATTTTGATAACTCGACATAAAGTTTAGCTGGCGAGATGATTCGAGACATCGACGTTCCACTGTACTTCTGAGTGAATCGTAACACTGAATGGGAGTGAAACACGGCAAGTATTGGTGTAGAAACAGAATAAGAGCCTTTGAGACTTGCTTTCACAGAATAATATTGTTGTTGAAGTAAGGAAATAATATTACCAAAATAAGATAGTGTATGTAGATGGAAAGTAAAACACAATCTGACGAAATTTGGCCAAAAGAAGAGATGAATAGAAAGGACACATTTTGAGACGAAGCATCCAGGCAAAAGGTTTGTAGTAGATGAGGGATGCAGTAGTTGTGTAACGACGGAGAGATTAGTATAGCGTAGAGTGTCATGGAGAATGGTGCAACGGAAAGCTCACAGTAAATGTAAAGATAATAATGATGATAATGATAATAATGATGATAATGATGATAATGATAATAAAATTGATTTTATATCGCACTGACTTCTTTCGTGATTTTCAGGAACTCCGAGGTGCAGAAATTTTGCCCCACCGGGATTCTGTCACGTGTCAGTATTCTAAATGTATCGACACTAGGCTGAGTTGGAATCGAACCCTCCACCTTTGGCTAAGAAAATCAGCTCTTTGCCGTCTGAAATATTCATTTCAAAAACGTAAGCAAATGTGAATGCATCACAGTAGTATGAGCAGCAGCAAATATAGAACAATAGCGACCCCTTCGATTATTCACAGGGGCTTACAGAGTGAATGATGAAAAATTATGGCACGCTACAATGAAAATATTCAATGCGTGAGAATTTTATTTACCGTGTAAAGTACTAATGATAACTTGTTTGAATGTCACTATTCTTTGTAGAACAGTTTCGAATCTCAAATTGGCACTCGATATTTGATAATCAGTACTGTATTGGTAATTCCCTTTAGTAGTATTTTATCATGAAAGTAAGTTCCTCCGACACCTGTGATAGTGCGTGGTTACCGCCCACAGAACAATACGCTCATGTTTATCAACACAGCTCCTGCAGCTGTTATACCATTGTTGGCAGCAGTACCGAACACATGTTGCTTATATTCCTGGCACACGTGTTCCTCCCATCACACTGCAGTAGCACGACGAGCGCGTCCTCAAGTACGGCCTATTTATCAATACGTCCAAGTTTATGTCTTGTGGAATAAGCTCCAGGAACAAATTTTTAGACAATAATAGGTCTAGTTGCAGCATCATATAAACATTCGTAATCGTACTATTTCCCTTGGGCATCAAGCTGCAAGGTGGCCTGTCTACAATCCGTAAATTCCGGAATGCCACAAGGTTCCAATATAGGACCCTTATTATATTCATTCTCTTTGCCACCGTTTCATCTAAAACAATTATTTATTGAAAATGTCTCATGATTTAAATTAATTAGTACTGGAGATGAGAAATTGCAAGAAGACAATAATAAGATATTCAAGTTCAGATAATGACCTACCGTAAAACGGGTATACTTTGCATCTTCGTGCGTTATTTTGCATAAAAAGTGAAAAGAGATTGACCTCATCTGCTGGACAGGAAGCTAACTGAAATTAAGTGAAGTTATCTACGAAACGTAAAGAGTTTCACCTTGTTTTCTCGACATGGCATAAGCCCAAAAGCCCACAGCATATCTGACGTTTACCGGGCCAGTTGGCCGTGCGGTTAGGGGCGCGCAGCTGTGAGCTTCCATCCGGAAGATAGTGGGTTCGAACCCTACTGTCGGCAGCCCTGAAGGTGGTTTTTCGTGGTTTCCCATTTCCACATCAGCCAAATGCTGGGACTGTACCTTAATTAAGGCCACGACCGTTTCATTCCCATTCCTAGGCCTTTCCTATCCTATCGTCGCCATACGACCTATCTGTGTCGGTGCGACGTAAAACAAATAGCAAAAAAGTCTGAAGTTAAGTAGTTTTGGCTTAGGCCAGTAGATGGAACTTCAAGGCATGTCTTGAACAACTTTCATAGATATTCCCGTCATTTCGTTACTCTTGGAATAATAAGCCATTCCAAAAGTAGTCGTAAAAATCCGTCAAAGTGATAAACTATTCTATGAATGGAGGATGGTTATTTGAGGAATAAACCTCCCTAAGAGATTGGGTAAACGGGGAATTTTTCGTATTCCTGAACTTGAAAAAAAATTTGTTAAACTGAAGTGTGGTGTGAAAATGGGGAAGCCAGATGGTGACAGTGGATTCAAACCCACTATCAAGTTGATAGCTACGTGACTCAAGCCATGTAGTCACTTGCTCGGTACTGTTGATTGTGATTCGTCTTCACGCGGAGACGTTAAGTCTTGAGCAGACATTTCCGTGTTTTTCGACAGGATTAGGCTATGTACCGACACCAGGTTTGATCCTCTCCTTACATCATCATAATCACAATCATCATCATCATCAGACGCACAGTTCGCCCTGCACTAGGCCTCTCCCGAGGCCCCTAGACATCAATTAATTTGTGAAATTGTCAGGCACATTGGATATTTAGATGTCACAGTGGCTGGATGATGGGACAAATAAGTATGCTAGGGCATCCAGAAACGTCGTGAGTATTTCAGTGATGGCAATAGCAGACTTTGAGCAGAAATATCCTGGCGTTCAACCACCATCACATTAGGTGAACAAATGACATGAGGAAACAGGTAATGTTAGAATAATATGAATATACCATGAAGTGGATGACCACAAACTGATAGAACGGAAGTAAGTTATCATCTCCTTGCTCATATTTGCGTACATAGTTCAAGAAAATCCAGCAGCAGAGATCTACCAAATTGGGGATTAGTAGTTTCACTTTCAGAAGCTTATTTCCTTGGTCTGAAACTGATACAATGCCGACCAAAGCTTTTGAAAAGGCTGCTCGGACCGTCGTTTTGAGTTCGGCGAATGGTTTTTCATTCAACATGAAGTTGATCCTGGAAAACAATTCCTTGGATCAATGAAGACTCAGGTGAGGTGAATGGCAAAGTACATTGGCACAATTGTGTTAACTATTCTATCTAAAATCCATAAGAAATGATCTCAGAAGACGTCATCAATCCTGGTATGGTTGTTTCAGATGGAATTCGGAGTAGATCTATCATAATTCCATTATTTTCCTAGGAAATGGCTCACAGTGACCGATATCTTACCGCGCGAGTTGGCCGTGTGGTTAGGGGCGCGCAGCTGTGAGCTTGCATTCGGGAGATATTGCGTTCGTACCCCACTGTCAGCAGCCCTGAAGATGGTTTTCCCGCTATCTCCCGGATGAAAGATGATGAGTATGGCAATGATGATGATGATGATGATGTTAATGATGATCATGGTGATGATGAGGGAGAAGAGATTTTATTAAACAATCTGCAGTGAAATAGTAGGGTATATGATAACATATTTACAATATATTTTATGTAACTACAGTGGGTAACAACTATAATTCTAAAAATGATATAAAAATAAAGAAGTAATTTATAATATACACCATTGGTTCTACAGTTATAAGGGAAAAATATAATTTAACAGATTTTTATAGATCATTTATCTGATTATATATTTCAAGAATTTTGATTCAAGTTAACCATAGCGTAATGCTGTGTCATATGTGCAGTAGGCCCATGTGTGTACATACTAATCAAATGGAATTTAGGTTTAACAGACGTATCAAACTTTTTAATTTAAGAATGGTGAATTATTTGCCTGCTGTAGCTGTAAACGCGTCTTTCACTTCCCCAATGGCGAATACAAAGCCATCTGCAATGTACACAAGCGGTTGCAGGAAGCATGCGTGTTTGCTGTGTGCTAACACAACACAGCATGGCACACCGCAGTAGTGCGTGCCATGCAATCTGCAGTGACAATGCGGCACGCGAATATTGTTCTACACAGGTGCATGGGGCCTGCCAGCTATTAGTGTAGCTGGGTGAAGATCACAAGAGAGCCATTTATTTTTAAAGGGAACCTTCCAAATGTAAACCACTCGCTTGGCAACGGTAATGCTAATTCACATACAATTATTATTGATCTGTTAGCGTTTAGTGCCAGAATATGCTTTGTGATATCGTTACAGAGGGAGAGAATTCATTTGAATTATTCACTATTTACTACTGAGGCTAAAACGTGCCCCTTCATATTACGTCTATGTTGATTAATAGAGAATTATTGCTTTAAATACTGAAATTGACACTTTAAACCTAACATAAAAACTATGGATTTATTAAATGCAATTACGTATCTATGAAACCATTCCTTCCAATTTTCATCCGCTTTCTCCAGCGTTTTATAATTCTTAAACCTTCTTACTCTAAATGAATCAATGCACATTTCTCGGCACTCTGATTCATCTCTTCTTGTAATATTTCTCTTAAATACTTATATAATTAAACACATAAACTCTTAAATACTGATAATTTTTTTTTTTTTTTTTTTTTTTTGCTAGTTGCTTTACCTCGCACCGACCCAGATAGGTATTATGGCGACGATGGGACAGGAAAGGGCTAGGAGTGGGAAGGAAGCGGCCGAGGCCTTAATTAAGGTACAGCCCCAGCATTTGCCTAGTGTGAAAATGGGAAACCACGGAAAACCATTTTCTTGGCTGCCGACAGTGGGATTCGAACTTACTATGTCCCGAATACTGGATACTGGATACTGGCCGCATTTAAGCGACTGCAGCTATCGATCTCAGTGATAATAATAATAATAATCATAATAATAATAATAATAATAATAATAATAATAATAAAATAATACGATAATAATAAATTATTGTTATTATTATTAATATTGTTGTTGTTGTTATTATTTTCATAGGCCAGAACGCTACTAGGAGATCTGCTGGGTAGCGTGCCTGCCTCTTACCCGGAAGCCCCGGGTTTGATTCCAGGCCACGGATTTTTGACTGGATATGAGGGATGTTCCGAGGTCCCAGTCTAGGGAGTCAAGAATAACGGCCGAGAGGATTCGTGCTGACCACACGACACCTCATAATCTGCAGGCCTTCAGGCTGAGCAGTGGTTGCTTGTTAGGCCGTGGCCCTTCGGGGCTGTTGCACCATGGGGTTCGGATTTTTATTGTCACATAAATACTGAATGTGTTGTCAGACATCTTTCACTTGCCGACATCGTACGATATGGAGTGCCCCTCAGAATCAGACTAACCTATGATATTGGAATCTTGAAACAGACATTTTACCACTAATCCACAGAGGATGCTAAAACTCGTATTTTTAAATAAATTCCAGTTTTTTTATAAATTATATAGTGACTATATTTCTGTCTTTTCCATTGCCTACAGCAGAATTATTTCAATCAATTCCTTTACTATATTCGCTTTATTTTCTCTTCATCACATTTTAATTCTTTCATCTGTATCTGCATCTGTATTGCATCCAGTTGTCCTCTTTCACGTTCGCTTACTGTCCGAATATCACTGACGAATGATGAGGTGCTCCAAACAAACGATTCAGCAAATTACTCCTAATTTTAATACCTTCTTTTTAATTTATTTTGTTTTTTAAAGAAAGCTTTATTGTGCGGTGTTACTCTTCTCTTGTATAGGCCTACTTCATCCCTACTTCCCGCACAACAAAAGTTCATCATTTGATCTAGCCTTGAAGTTTCTTCATTATATCACCATTAGTTTCCCCTCCTGTTCTTATTGTAACGTGTATATTTCTTTCCGCATTTGCTTAGTCTTCTATCAGAATAACTAAAATTCCATCTTTCTATTCTTCTTGACTAGAATATCATCCGCAATAATTTTCTTATCGAAATTTATTCGATAGAGGTGTCTGTCGTTTAATTAAACGTGTAGTTGTGTGACTATCGTAGCGCCATTTAATTGTGTATTGAGAAAATAAGTTTTAGCGATATTTTACTTTTCCAATACCTTAACATTCTATATTAAAGACTTCCCAAAACCGGCCTTTGCACAAAAACTTAAATAGACTACGTTATGACTTTAACATTTAATACTTAGAGAACGAAAGTCCGCGCCTCGTTATGAAAATTGTTTTTATAACCATGAGGGAAAAATCTTGAAGGTGTAATTATGATTTCTTAAATACTATCCCTTGTTTCTGAAATCATTCTTCACTTCATATTCCTATTCATTCCTTTGCTTTTCGCCAATAATCGTCATTCCTGGTCATCCTATGACTGTCTATCACAAGACTTTGCTTTAAAATATGTGTCTAAGAAATTTCTAATGTGAGATGTCAAAAAAAAATATGTTTTAGTTTTTAAAGATGTATCTGCGTGCACTTATTTCTTTTAAAACTGCTCCTTGGTTTTTCTTTCTGTCCAACTCACTTTAACAATCACTTACCTTATCCATATTTCCATTTACTTTTAAGACAGTCTACTTTCTTTAGCGCACCTCAAGAGACTGCCTTCACAAACAGTTTCTTTATTGTTAACGATACATAAAATATTTGAAAGAAATACTTTTATTTGACATGTAGCCTATCGCATATTCCATTCAGCTTATATTGAGTCATACAGGTAGAGACATTAATGTTTTGTATATTACATTACCCAGCTCGATAGCTGCAGTCGCTTAAGTGCGGCCAGTATCCAGTAATCGGGTGATAGTGGGTTCGAACCCCACTGTCGGCAGTCCTGAAGATGGTTTTCCGTAGTTTCCCATTTTCACGCCAGGCAAATGCTGGAGCTGTACCATAGTTAAGGCCACGGCCGCTTCCTTCCCATTTCTAGGCCTTTCCTATCCATCGTCGCCATAAGACCTATCTGTGTCGGTGCGACGTAAATCAAATAGCAAAAAGAAAAAGTATATTACATTGATTCATATACTGTATACATATACTGTACAGTATATACATCTTTATTATAGACTACTATTGTTTTCAGCTTTCAGTCTACAAGCCGCTCTGAATGAATCGTGTGGCTCAAAAATCCTGTATTTGCAACTTAGTTCTGTTGTCTCGTTTAGTTTCACGCCTCTTATTATCAAATAATTAAGAACAGAGTATATTCATTGTCCCCTTGGTCACTCTCTACCTCTCTGACCCTCCATACCCGAGTCCATTATTCTCTCAGATAATCTCTTCTCCTCCATTCGTGTATCATAACTCCACCACTGAAGCCGGTTTTATATTTACAGCATTATCCACCGAGTTTACTCCCATTGTTCCCACCTATTTGTTCCAGCGATCATTCTCACTAATTTCGTCTCTATGATTTCTAACATGAATAAGATATCCGAGTCTACCCAGCGTTCACTCCCGTATAGCGGAGTCGGTCTAAAACTGCCCGATATAAAGATAGCTTCGTCCGAGAATTCATATTCCTTGTTTTCTTTCTGTCCAGTTCACTTTAACTATCCCTTCCCGTATTCACATTTCAATTTTTTTCTTTTTTTTTTTTCTATTTGCTTTATGTCGCACCGACACAGATAGGTCTTATGGCGACGATGGGATAGGGAAGACCTAGGAGTGGGAAAGAAGCGGCAGTGGCCTTAACTAAGGTACAGCCCCAGCATTTGCCTGGTGTGAAAATGGAGAAACCACGGAAAACCATTTTCAAGGCTGCCGACAGTGGAATTCGAATCCACTATCTCCCGGATGCGACCTCACAGCTGCGCGCTCCTAACCGCACGGCCAACTCGCCCGGTCAATTTTCTTTTAAGACAGCCTAATTTCCTTAGTGCACCCCAAGAGACTTCTTTCGCAAATATGTCTTTATTTTTAACGATAGAAAAATATTTCTTTATTTTATTCTGTAATCGAAAGTGGAATTTCACAGCATACTTTGCTCCACCTTGATCCAATTTCATATTAAATGGTATTCCATATGATGAAACGAGTATGGCAATGGTAATTAGAGATTTAATAATAATAATAATAATAATAATAATAATAATAATAATAATAATGGTTTTACATCTCACTGACTATTTTGCGGTGTTTAGATACGCTGAGGTGCCTGACATTTGTCCTGCAGTTCTTTTACGTGCCTATAACTCTACCTACACGAAGCTGTCGTATTTACTCACATACTGAAAACTTCAAGTATCACCGGATTCATCCAGAATCGAAACTGCCAATTTGGTTTCAGAAGGCCAGCGTTCCACCGTCTGAGCTATTCAGTTCAGCAGTTTAAGAATATTTTCAATCTGATTTACGCTGCACTGACACAGATAGGTATTATGGCGACGAGGGGTAGGAAAGAGCTTTGAATGGGAACTAGGCGGCTGAGGCCTTAATTAAGGTACAGCCCAAGAATTTGAATGGTGTGAACATGGGAAACTACGGTAAACCACTTTCAGAGCAGCCGGCAGTCAGGTTCGAAACCACTATCTTCCGTATGCAAGCTCACAGCTACGTGACCTAACCCGCGCAGCCACTTACGAGGTATTTATATTTTTAAAGGAACGATGCCCGCTTACCTCTAATCAGAAGAGAAGGCCTATCACCGAATGAAACCTAAGGACCACGATAGATATGAACTTGAGAAAAATTATCTGGGCCTAGTAAACGTATTATCGTAGGTCTTGGAATGAGATGTGACCAAAGGATATTTTGTGTGAGTGGAAATAACACCAGACTCAGTTAGAGGCCCTGTGATCACTAATTCACGGTTTCAAGTTGATTACCATTGCGGATCCACTCTTATTCATCTGTTATGATTGGTGAAGTATACTGTAAATGTATGATCCCCTTTTCAAAGAGGCGAAAATGAGAAAATACCTGTAATATCTAACACAAAGCAGATCGTATACAATGTATATACTAAGATGGGAAGTTATTTGGACTTAATTTAATTCCTAATTTCCCTATACCATATTATACTTCTTCCCTGTAGATAAGATTGTCACTATTTTGAATTTAGTTTCACAATCAAAGCATTAACATACGCCAATAAGACGTGATCCTTTATTTTTTCTGAAGTAATTATTCATCTTAAAATATTACTATTCGTGAGCAGAGAAAGTATATTTATAGTCGCCACGTGTTCGACTCACACCTTTGTTCTGTTGAGTGATGCATGATTCAATAGGAGCACATCCAAATATTTCATTGCTGAAGTATTCTTTAGGAGTAATGTTCCGCCAGTGCATTGTAACGTCGAAATATCTAAATAATCTGACTATTCTAGTAATTAATCTTCTGCCTGAGGAAAGCATACTTTCTGTTAGTCTCCCGAACAAAAGCAGTGTACGTTAGCTCACCCAATATGGAAAGTAAGATGTAAAGATGGTGCAGAAAAAGTATCACGGCGTTAAATGTGGTCTAATAGAATACTTCCATCCCGAAGTTTCGGATCTGCATGCATGATGTTCATTATTAGAGTCTATTACTACATTAAACGTTATAATTAAGCCTAATGTCTGGCATAACAGAAGCCTCCGTGGCTCAGGTGGCAGTGCGCCGGCCCCTCACCGCTGGGTTCCGTGGTTCAAATCCCGGTCACTTCATGTGAGATTTGTGCTGAACCAAGCGGAGGCGGAACAGGTTTTTCTCCGGGTACTCCGGTTCCCCTGTCATCTTTCATCCAGCAACACTCTCCAATATCATTTCATTTCATCTGTCAGTCATTAATCATTGCCCCAGAGAAGTGCGACAGGCTTCGGCCGCCGGCACAATTCCTATCCTCGCCGCTAGATGGGGGCTTCATTGATTCCATCCCTGACCCGGTCGAATGACTGGAAACAGGCTGTGGATTTTCATTTTCATTTGGCATAAGGAAGAGCGTGGCCTAAGCTTTTATTCAGTGTCATCAACTCCTTTCTTATATATATCACTTAGCTCCGTTTGGCATAAGACCATCCAAATGCTACGTTCAGTTTCCTCTTACGGCTCGTAATATCTTCCTCTTCCCTTCCGCCTTTTCAACAGTCAGTCCACATATAGCAAGAAACAAGATTAATAACAAGTTTTAGAAGTTTACGGGCCCATCATGTTGATATTACTTGGTATTAGAGATGGTGATTGTTACCTCATGGGGAAAGCCTACGTTTTTAATAATCATTTGGAAATGTAATTGAATAAAACATAGGAAGAATTTCTATTCCTCAGTAAATAAGATTAGCAGACAGAAAGCGACCATGAATGAAGGGAAATACAAAGACATCCTGGGCCTCATAAACTCAATTTTCGTCCGGGTTGGGAAAATACCAGGTCTACGGAATCGAGTTAGACAAGAAAGTTGTAAGAAAGGAGCTTGATACTATGAAGTGAAAGAAATGCCTGGGTAATAGGACTAACAAGTTCCCTTTAGAAGAGCAAGGGGCGTCGAAGAGGGAGAAATAAAGCAAATGCCACTTTTTAGGCGATCAATTAATATATATGTTGTATTCCATCTCCTGCTACAAAACGTTCCTAATTTTCAACCCTCTAGGCGTAGGGTAGAATATTATCTACAGTATCCTGTAAATAGTAGACATTATCATCTGTATTTATCACATGATGTGAGCCTAAAGGGTACTGATAATTGCTAGAGCTAGATAATTACTTAGCTGCTGAATTTTGGTTAAAAATGTGCGAAAATAAGTGCTTTAATTTAGTCAAAGAATGTGCAAACAAAGGTGCAAATTTAAAATGTAAGTAGTTATGCAGACGTCATCAAAAGCAATTTTTCATCACATATAAGGACACAAAATTAATTAATTTATCATGTATTAAACATCTGCCTAAAACAAGTCCCAGAACACAATGTTATTAAAATTACACATAAAGAAAACTGTCAAAACAAACATCATTTTACATTTCAAATTTATTTTTAATGAAGTTGCATATCTGGTCACCAAGCAAATACTTACACATAAAAAAGGAATGTTCAACGTAAACAGATACAAGTGGTGCATATTTTGTTTGCAGTCGATATTAAATGATGTTTCTTTCAACATACTTTCGGCTAAGCTCTATTCTAGTATCTCTTGTGTATTTCCTTCACATCCACCACAACAACCCATGTAAGAAATTTCATACAGTCTTAAAATAGTTGCAAATAAACTCTGCGGCCCTTACCCAGGCAGACAAGTTAGAATATGATGTCCTGTATTTTTAACGTACGTTTGCTTCCTAGCAAGAGCCATTTCAGTAATCTCTTAATGCAAGACAGAAATGTATTTGCATATTAATATTCATCTTTTAGTGTTTCACAAACACGATGCAATACAGGCCACATGCTTTAGATTACTGTACATGGGTTTCTGGTTGGCAAATGCCGGTAATTTGTAAAATGCCTGGTCCGTACTTACTAGCCACACTGGATCATATTGTATTCCTTCAGGCCACAATACAATACACACATCATTAAAACTTTGGATCACACTGGCATTGTTGCTTTAATTCAGAAAGTACATTTTTAACCGCATGGTTTTCACTTGTGGTCCTGTTAGGGGCGCTATTAAATTGTCTAGAATATATCTGTTTTGCCTGTCTCTGGTTTCATAAAGTAGAAGATGTACTGGATTTTCATGTATTACTTGTCTGATCTGCTGTCATTTTTCTTCGTGCAAAGGATGAGGATATGATTCCCATAATGTGCTTTCATGTGGAACAGACGCCACACTGTATTTCTGCAAATACCTGTTCATAATAGAATAAGGGATTTTAAGCTTGGCAAGAGGAATACCACACGCCACAGAAAATATCGTTGCTGTTACTTGAATTCGAAGAAGCCTTTGGTTCGTCAATGAATTGTTGTCGCACTGCACCATTACTACACTGTAGTTCCTTATTCTTCACATGTCTGCACTGATTTTTATCAATTGTTATTGATATATCACAATCATTGAACCTCAGAACAGAACATTTTCTCGGCGTTCATTTTCTGTTTCAGCATACTAGATGCTGATAATAATACAGGCAATACAGGAAAATGGCAGACATCACACACAGTGAAGGCGTATTCGGAACCGTAATTATATCAAAGCTGGCATGTAACGTTCATACTTTAGCTTCTGATTAGTGCAGTAGGAGGAGCGGTGAATTGAGGCACTTCGCAGAACTTAGATTTACAGAACAAAAATGTTCAGTTTTTCTTGTTTAATTTCTTTAGGAAAAGTGCAGCAAACGAGCTGAAGAGTTTTAAACGAGTTGTAAAAGGTGCTGACGTTAAAAAATGTGCAAAAAGGTGCTCGCATTGAGAAAAGATGCACAAAAAAAGTGCAACTAAAGTACAGTTAGGAGTGTTTATTTTATGTTTTCTTTGTAAGATAAGTTACTTTGGGCATTGCAATAGCGAAAAAGAATTGAAGAGTTAAGATGTCACACCTAAAATTACTAGCTCTGATAATTACTGTTCGTCCATTAATTGATTCATTCTTTAACTTGTCGTTGCGGCCATCTATGGAACAAATTTTCACATGCTACCTCTCCTTCCATCCCTCTAACTTACGCCGAATTCTTTGTACAACAGTCAAAGGTCTTGACGTCTTTCACATCTATATACCTTCTCGTTCTTACCGGGAAATTTCGTGGCTCAGCCGTTTGTTTCTTGAGTAGCCTATTTCCCTCATTCCATTTTTTTTTTGACCTTGTCTGTCCTTATTCAACACTTCTGATAAATCTGTGGGTTTTTCAATTATTCTTGTGAGCCAGCCTTTCCAACTTCATCGTTTTGATGCATCCACAGAAAACTGCTCTATTATTCATTCATTCATTCATTCATTCATTCATTCATTCATTCATTCATTCATTCATTCATTCGATTAGGTCACCTTAGGATGAAACAGTTTTCTTCTTCTTGTCTTCATCATCCTTTCTCGGTGTTCTCTTTCTTCCGTCCATTTACTTCCTGATTTCTTCTTGGCCTTCACTGGACATTTACCAGCGAATTGTGCTTTCCTAGACTGTTTTCTAATTGCAATTAATTATTTTGTTTAGTAGTTCCAAATCTTCGATTTCCTTGAAAAATGCTGGGTTCTTTGTTTGCATAGTTTTCAAAAATGTGTTCAGTTAGCCTTTTTTCCATTCTGTACAGGTGACCAAATAATCTTAATATATTATTAAGTATTATTATTATTATTACTATTATTGTTATTATTATTCTGCGAAAATAAAAATTTTAAATTTTAAACGTCCCTTCAAATGCTGAATATTTTAAGAGACATCATGGTTTCGGAATTTCTTTTCCCAGGAATTATTTATTGTTCCCAAAACAATAGTACGGAGTTGCTATATTTAAAATACCTCAAATGATGACGTTGGATTGGGTAGCAGGCGCCCCGGCAGTCCAGGACTCTCAATATGCTATATGTTCCATACAGAAAGAGTAATAATAACAGTATGAGTTTAACGCTCCTTCTCCTTCAACGTGTCGTTTAGATTATTGAGATGGGTCTAGTACCTTTATTTATTATTTTTTTTTTTTTTTGCTAGTTCCTTTACGTCGCACTGACACAGATAGGTCTTATGGCGACGATGAGATGGGAAATGGCTAGGAGTGGGAAGGAAGCGACCGTGGCCTTAATTAAGGTACAGCCCCAGTATTTGCCTGGTGTGAAAATGGGAAACCACGGAAAACCATTTTCAGGGCTGCCGACAGTGGGGTTCGAACCTACTATCTCCCGAATACTGGATACTGGCCGCACTTAAGCGACTGCAGCTGTCGAGCTCGGTCTAGTACCTTTAAAAGAGGAGGTTTCAGAGAGGAAAAATAGGAAAATATGTATCGACAGTGAAATTTTGATACAACGATCAATCAGTAGAACAAAACGTGCATAACTATCACTTAGATATTTATTTATTGGAACATAGCACTGAATACATATTCTTATATAACTTGCTGACACAATTATTGGACCTCGAATCTTTGATATAAGTACAGAATATACAGAAAGGCAAATTAATATATTTCACTACAGCGTTCATTTTTTAGATTTTTTAACCTTATCGAAATACGTGCGTAACTACTTTATTAGATCGACTGTAGATCTGTTTCGTTCATCCCTTGTTCAAAACAGAGAAAACTCTATTTTAGTATACGTTTAATGGAAATACACCAACCAAACTCTATGCCACTACAGCCTTGAAGGGCCTTGGACTACCAAGCGACCGCTGCTCAGCCCGCGGACCTTCGAATTACGAGGTATCGTATGATCAGCACGACGAATCTTCTCGGCCATTATTCTTGGTTTTCTAGACCGCGACCGCTATCTATCCATCAGTAGATCCTCAATTGTAATCACGTAGGCTGAGTAGACCTTGAACCAGCCTTCAGATCCAGGTAAAAATCCCTGACCTAGCCGGTAATCGAGCCCGAGGCATCCGGGTAAGAGGCAGGCACGCCACCCGTACACAACGGGGCCGGCTAATGGAAATATAGCCTACTTAAAACAAATTTAATTAAAAATATAATCTGCACAGTTTTAATTCAGTAATCAGTTCCATAATATACCTCCATCTCTCTAGTATCATCATATTAGTTTTGACTTCAACCGTTCATTTCCTTCGTCGTTAACACAATAGGTAATTTGCAGTTTAATTCAAAAATACAAATCGTCATGCAGTCACCTTCAAAATTTCAAATTTGGGGTACCGTTTACAATTTGTATCGTACACTGTTGCATCGAAATATCAGAGACTTTTTGTCACGAAGTGCCTGTTTCGCCGTGGCTATTTGACTTTTAATTTCAGTTACGCAATGAACATTTGGTGTCAGAAGCTATCCAAAGTTTATTGGTTGTACTACTCCTCCATTTATAGTAACGTGCAGTATCTGTGGGTGCTTACTTATCATTAGAATTTTTGTATTTTTGAGGTCCATTTTCATACCAAAATCCGTAACATAGTTACTCAAACACTGTAACATTTTAAGGGACGATTCAGTGTTAGCCTGAAAAATGCATTTAACCATCTTGGAGAAAGCAAACATCTTCGTGTCACGCCTTTGTAGATGTTCGCACAATCTTTAACTGCTTTTCCGAACTGGATGACGGCTGTCAAATGTTGATATAGATCCAAAATTATACTAATTATACGTTGGGGGCAGCCAATTGGTACGATAAGAGGAAATAACGTTTGCCAGTTTACCTTATTGAACGCTTTCTCGTAATCAACAAAACATTCACAGAGGTTTCTGCTTACACTTAGCAGTCTTTCTCCTAGGCAACGTAAGGGACCAATGGCACCACGAGTTGACATGTCCTTACGAAAGCCGAGCTGAGGGTCATCCAGATACCGCTCAATATAAAACTCCATTCGTTCCTCCAATGTGTGCAGCTGGAAGGCTAATAGTCTGGTAATCACTGCAATGAGCTGGTACAGACTTTTTCTTTTTTCTTTCGAATTTATTAACATCAAAGATAAGAACATGGGAATTCTTCACCACCCACTATTTGGCGGAGCTTCACGCTCTATACTTGTTTTCATTACTTTCTCTGAATTTGTGAGTTTTGAAGAAAACCATCCTCATTACATGCCATGAAGGCCCTTGGAGGATTGGAAGGTGAAGGCTTCCTCAAACCATAAATTAGCCACGATGGCTCAGATGGTAGAAACGCATGGCGGATTCCGTTTCAGTCTCTGTGGTACTTGAAGTTGCTCAAACACGCCAGCACCGTGTGAGTAGATTTAGCTGCATGTAAAGGAAATCCAGCAGGATAAATTCCGGCACCTCGGCCTCTTCGCAAACCGGAAAAGTAATTAGTGAGACCTAAATTCAATAATAGTAACATTATTATTATTTGAGATTACAAATAGTGGAGGTCTTCATCATCCACTTTTGAGGAAACCTTGATGTCTTATACGGAGATGAGTTTCTTCATCCCTTCCGCCAGGAAGCTTTGTGAGTTGTTCCGAGGTGGTATTGATTATTGTTTTAAGAGGGAGTAGAACTGTACAAACTTTCTCTCTTAACTCTAATTTAACTCTAATTAAAGGGAAGAAGAAGGGGGTATGAACATTCAAGGAATATAATTATCGGATAAAGAAAGAGAAGGGCCATGAAAGGCGTGAATATGAGTGACTCTCTAGGCCTCACAAACCTAATACCGTCGGGGTCGGACGAGAACAAGTGCTGGCCAAGGGAGAGAGACACGAAAGACGAATGTGAGGAGCCTGACACAATTCAAGAGGGAAAAAGCAAGCTTGCATATTTAACTGACTGCGTGACCTACAGTTTTGGCGTGGAATATGAATCACAGGGACGTAACGTTCTATTTCAAAATCTCCACATGCATTGGCCGGGATTTGAACTGTGGCCGTCTTAGTGAGAAGTCAGAGACTAAACCTCACGGTTTTCACGTCCTCGTAATTCCGTTACAGACCATGAAGGCCGCTGCAGAATTGGAAGTTAAATAAATATGAACTGGGAGAGGGTGGTTAAATCCATGTCCGATTACCATTTTTCCCGGTAACCTGGTATTCATTTGTGTAGGAAGTGTGAACAAGTTGAAGTCTTATTTCTGTCTTTAAACAATAATCACTGCCACCGATTTATTTTCCTCATAACCAAAATTTTGCGGCCGAAGGGATGATCAAACCCATCTCCGTACAAGCCATTAAGGCCTTCACAGAAGTGCATCATTAAGAATTCAACTATTCGTAACCTCAAATAATAATTTTAATATTACTGACTTTAGGTCTCGCTGTTATTTTTCGACCGAGCGAGTTGGCCAAGCGATAAGAGCCGCGCAGCTATGAGCTTGAATTCGGGAGATAGTGGGTTCGAACGCCACTGTCAGCAGCCCTGAAGTTGGTTTCCGCGGTTTCCTATTTTCATAGCAAGAAAATTGAGGCCGCGGTCACTTCCTTCTCACTCCTACCTCTTTCCTAATCCGTCATCGCTGTAAGAACTACCTGTGTCGGTGCGACGTATATCCAATTGTAAAGAAAAACTTCGGTTTTCGCAGACGCCAAAATGCTGGAATTTATCCTGCCGGAGTTCTTTTACATACATATAAATCTACCCACGCGCTGTTTGTGCATCTTCAAGTACAACAGAGAATGAAACGGAATCTACCATGCACTCCTACCATATGAGCCGCCTGTCCCATTTCGCGGCGAATTTATGGATTGATGAATCCCCCAAGGGCCTTCATGGTGTGTACTGGAGATGGGTTTGCTCAAAAACTCACACAATTCAGAGAACAAAACCCACGCCCATCAGGATGAACCGAACACGTCTTTACCGCCTCATTATGAGTTATGAGCAAAAATAAACAATCAAAAATTTAACGCTGGTCATGTTTGTATGTCTGGTTGATGATAACAAGAGAAGTGGAGAATCGAGAAGCTCTCAGTAATTTTAACATTGTACTGTGTACACATTAATCATTAGCGAAGATCATTTTCCAGTTCGTGATCCACATTAGACGTGCACTAATTAGGCGAGTCTCGAACCGGTAGCAGGTCCATGTAAGTTCAGGAGCAGGTGCCCACTCCCTCCTCGGCGGGGTACTCTTCTTATAGCAAACCACACCTGTTCACGAGACTAGCCTTTCGTAACACCTTCACAAAAACTAGAAATTGCTCCCATTATAATTTACACTCACGCATACTTGAAAACATGTTCTGTATCTCAATGGCTCAAATATATCACTCATGGGAGGGTATCACGCTCTGGAGTATTGGTACACCGTCTGTTTTGAAATTCTTATGTCAAGCCTTGAACAACCAAGAACACCTCCCTAAGAGATCTTAATTTATTGTGTTATGATGAAAAAGGTGTGTTGGGTATGCTCAGAACTCATTTGTTACCCTGCAGTCTTCTACAAGAGAATTTTGAAGTTATTTATTGATTTTTTTTTTCATGACTGTCCTCATAGTCAACAGAGCGGAGAACCTGCAGCAGATCCTGTCAAAATTGATGAAGACATTTGAAAACTTTGGTCCAAACTTGAACACAAAGAAGACCAAATACGTACCTAGGCAGCGTCTTCGACGAGTAGCGAGGCCATTTACACGACACGAAGTGCCGCATTGTGAATGCCAGACTCCGAGAACTCTGCGGCAGGTAACTACAGCTGAAGTGTGTCTCATCAAAAGGCGCTATTTTCACCAAAAGAAAGTGGTGGACAAACGCAAGAAAAAGTATTTTTAAAGGCACATGGAATGTACTCATAACTAGGTATGGTACAACTTTTAAAGAAATGTAGCTTTCTGGTATGGATTTCTCATGGCATTCGACAGAATTGAACTACTCTAATGCATGTGGACGAAATACTGAATTTTTTCTTGAAGTGGAAATGGCACTTTTGAATAGACACTTCTCAATTGCAGCTTCGGGTTAGGATCGCACGGTGTTGTGTGTTCTCTGTTGTGGTGTATGGAGTCGAGTCCTAGGCAGTGCTTAATATCGGGCGGAACGCGCCGGAACGGCTTTCCGGCACCTTCGAGAGATCTTTTTGCACAGTGTTTTTAAGGGGATTCCTCAATAAAACGTTACAAGTTACACGCAATGTCGTATGAACTCTTTCTGTAACTTGAGCTCAGTTAAAATTCAATATGTTTTACATATGTACTAATTAATAATAAACATACAAAAAATGTAGCTTTCTAGTGGTTAAATAGTAAAAGTTTTTTTAAAAGTATCATGGATATTTCTTTATTCCATTGCTTACATTTAGAAGCTTATTTATTTATTTATTTATTTATTTATTTATTTATTTATTTATTTATTTATTTATTTATTTATTTATTTATTGCCAGTAGTCATAAAACTGTTGACATTTTTTGCGCTCACTATTATGAAAGTGACGACAAAATCGGACTGAAGAATATCACATACCACGCCGTTGTTTATATTAAATCTTTTGATGTTATTTTTTGATTATAATAAATTATGGATTTGAAACCTGAATTTCAGAAAAGTATTTTGTAAAAAGTGATTTCTTATCGTAAGTTGTATCACAAGTTTTCAAATATCAAAACCTGTGACAGTTATCAATGGGAGGGGAAGGGGTCTATGGTTGTAAAGGAGGAAAAATATGTGAGTATACTTTCCGGCAACTAAAATTTTAGAAATTAAGCACTGGTCCTAGGCTATGACAAAAGCCACTCTGTGAATATTAGAATAATTTGAAATATGGATCTGCCGTTGCATGCTTCGTATCAGTTGGGTATACACAATATAAGATTAGAATTTATTGACCAGGATGTACCAGAAGAAAAAAGCCCTGTGGGATGTTAAGAACAAGATGCTCTTCTACTTCGGTCATATCAAGAGGGTCTCGGAAACTTACGGTCTTCTAAACAAAATATTATATGAGGGTTGTAAATAAAATCGTGTCAATATTTAATGAACTAACAAGTACAACTGCATCACATTCCTTCAGTGTTGTCACCCGAAAATGTCGGGAAGCCGTTGGGGACTGTTGACAAAGCGTTCTCTGTTGATGGCAGAGACGGAGCGCCCTAATGCGTGGAGTGCAGATGCCACGTCAGGAAATCGGCGTCCTCGGAGGGGTTACTTCAACTTCGGAAACAAGTCGAAGTCATACGCCATTCATTCAATTGACGCTTTAATTAAGGCTCGTAGGTTCGTGCCCACGTCCCATCAATGGCGACAATGCACTGCAGAAATGCGTCTCCTTCGTTGCGGTATCTGTCCAGGTGTATGCCATCCCGAACATGTCGGTGCCATTTCTGTACGTCAGCGAGTTGATTGGGAAACAAACGGGACGCAATTTTCCTCATATTACATTTCGTCAGTATGTGCCGCACCGTTTGATGACTGAGACCAACCTTTACGGATAATTCCCGGATACTTCATCGATGGTCTACGGAAACAATGCATTCTTACCACGGGCAACCTTGATTTTAATCCACGAACGCCGATCGCCTTTTGAAAACATGCTTTAGAGTGGTGAAATCGACACTCTTCACTTCAACGCCACACAGCAACAACACTCCCTACTGCATGTCAGTAAAATGCACGCTACACATCGTCAACTGCGCCACCAGACAGCTCCCATATCCTGTTTGCGCATGGCCGATCTCCTGCGAGTGTCTGGACTACGTTGTCACTACCTTATACACAGCCCTCGTATAAGGCAAGATCGATAGGAAGAGAGGTCCTGCGAGACTTTGCACGTCTTGGCTGAACAACCTGAAACAGTCGTTCCGGGCAAACAATCAACTCACTATTCAGTGGAGCCAATAACAAAACTGTGATAGCCAGAATGACCGATGACCATTATAGCACTAGAAGAATAAGAATTTGATAACAGGACCTATAGCGTTACGTGGAAATCTAATCACATGAATTAGAATTAAAATTTAAAAACTCTCATTTTCATTCAACGGGATTTCAGCCAGTCAAGAAGTCAGCAATGATCGCACTTCGTCATTCCGTCCCTTGTCGACAAGGTTTCTGTAACATAAAACAATTTTCACATTTAATATAAATTTTGAGATGTATTCTATATGTTAAAGGCACAAGTCTAAATCCAGGGGTATCTGTATCACAGTTCTCACGTTCGTACCGAAGTGGAACTTATGGAAAGTATATTTCCTAAAAGTCGAGCCCAACACTGTCGTACCATTATCCTCGTCTCAGAAAGAGCTTTTTAATGGTACTTAATATAAGGGGTCTCATTGACATTTATACGGTAAAATAACCGATTTAAAGAATCAGATGTTTGGCTACTCAGTTGCCTTTTTATCACTTTTAGATTCGGACTATTTCTTATGCAAATGCAACATTTCAAATGCTGTATCTTCTTATCCACTTTCGTATGTCGTCTGGTTTCTGAATTATTAACTGTAAATCCAATCATATCCATCGGAATAGTTTCTTTTCAACCCTATACTCGACCCCGTCTACTTAATTCAGCACTTCCGAGTATCATACCTACTCTCATGTCCCATATTTATAATCAAACGGTGCCTCAGCCATTCGGATTGTAATCGATGAAAGTTTACCTATTCACGATTTTTTATCAAGTGCCATAAATACAAAAAGTTCTCCTGTCTCACAGAACATGATCATCATAATCATGACAGTTATAGTACATAATACTGGACTAACTAGACATGTAGTCACAATGGAGAATAATTACAGACATCATATTGCCAACCTTTTGAACTTCTGGCTGCAAGCACAACAGAAGAAAAAACCGTAGACAAAATTCAAATAGTAGTTAAAATTTGTGCACCGAGCTCAATAGTGCAGTCGCTTAAGTCCGACCAGTATCCAGCATTCAGGAGATAGTTGGTTCGAGCCGCTCTGTCGGCAGCCCTGAAGATGTTTTTCCGTGGTTTCCCTTTTTCACAGCAGGCAAATGCTGGGGCTATACCTTGATTAAGGCCACTGCCGATTCCTAGGCCTTCCCTATCCCACCGTTGCCACATGACCTATCTGTGTCGGTGCGACGTAAAGCAACATGAAAAAAAAAAAAAAAGCAAGAAAACTGCATTTCTTCTTCTTCTTTTTCTGTTTACCCTCCAGGGTCAGTTTTTTCCCTCGGACTCAGCGGGGGATCCCACCTCTAGCGCCTCGGTGGCAGTGTCCTGGAGGTTCAGATTCTGGGTCGGGGGATACAACTGGGGAAGATGACGAGCACCTCGCCCAGGCGGCCTCACCTGCTATGCTGAACAGGGGCCTTGCGAGGGGATGGGAAGATTGTAAGGGATAGAAAAGGAAGAGAGAAGGAAGCGGCCGTGGCCTGAAGTTGGGTACCATCCCGGCATTTGCCTGGAGGAGAAATGGGAAACCACGGAAATCCACTTCCAGGATGGCTAAAGTGGGAAACGAAACCATCTCTACTCAGTTGACCTCCCGAGGTGGAGAGGACCCAGTTTCAGCCCTCGTACCACTTTTCAAATTTCGTGGCAGAGCCAGGAATGGAACCCGGGCCTCCGAGGGTGGCAGTTAATCACACTAACCACAACACCACAGAGGCGGACAAATTGCATTTTAATTCTAGCTTATTTCAGTATCATGAAAGATTATAAAGCTACTTTTGTTGTCATTGGATCACAGCTCAGCAGATTCACGACATCCATATATTTTATTATTATGTACTTATGTTGCCTATACTGGTGAGACCTAGTGTTTACAGTGCACTTTGTCTTCTGGTATGGGCTAGAACAATCTTGTTACTTTTATTGATCTGTCTCAGTCTCATCCTTGGCTTTGACAATGTAAGAGTGACTGAGGCATGAGCGATGCTAGTAATGCCATTCCTTGTGCAACCAGTCCCTGCTATGAATGGTGTGAAAATATAGCTCATAGGGTCGGTTGGTGCATGCATTTCAGAGGGCTTGGCAAACCGATATGTAATAGCAACTTCTGGCTCAGTGAGGAAAGCAGCGGGAAACTATATCATTCCTCAATTCCCTAGTACACCTCTTCAGTGAAGCTCAGGCCATCTATGACATCTAATGGTGGATATTATAAGGATCCAACCACTCGTCGGGCAGAGAACTAAACATATATACATGTGTTTGTATGTTGTATGAAATGCTAGCAATTATACTTCAGTTGGTTGGGCCGGGTTGAGTGGCTCAGGTGGTTGAGGCTCTGACCTTCTGACTCCATCTTGGCAGGTTAGACCCTGGTTCAGTCCGGTTATATTTGAAGATGCTCAAATACGTCAGCCGGCCGTCGGTAGATTCACTGGCACATAAAAGAACTCCCGCTGGACAAAATTCCGGCACCTCAGCGTCTCCGAAGAGCGTCAAAAAGTAGTTAGCGGGACGTAAATAACAAAAATATTATTATTCAATTGTCTGAGTAGGGAAGGCCCCGAAGGCCCCGGGATCTGAGAGCTGGTTCAAGGTCGGTTCAGCCTACGTTGGTACAGTTGAAGAGATATCTGATTGTGAGATGCGGTCCGGGTTTTGAAAGCCAAGAATAACGACACTGATTCGTAGCACTGATCATGTGCCACCTCGTAATCTGCAGGTGTTTAGGCTGAGCAGCGGTCGTGTGGTAGGCCAAGCCCGATCAAGGTGGTAGTGCCATGGGGATAGATATTTCAATTGAATTATACCAACATTAAATTCACACTAATATTCAAACATAAATGTATTTTATTTTTATAATGTAAAAAGAAAGATTTATTTTGTAATTGGGTTTACGTCACATCGGCACAGATATGTCTTACGGCGGCGAAGGGGTAGGAAAGGCCTGGGATTGGGAAGGAAGCGGCCGTGGCCTTAATTATGGTACAGCACCAGCATTTAACTGGTGTGAAAATGAGAAATCACGGAAAACCATTTTCAGGGCAGCCGACAGTGGGGTTCGAACCCATTATTTCCCGGATGCAACCTCACAACCACGCGACCCTATGCGCACGGCTAACTCACCCGGTTAAAAAGAAAGAGTGAAGTCAAGAACCTGAAACAATTGCACCATCATACACGCCCTATTGTTTCACCTCGGACCATAATATTCTAAATGCTGGGACATAAAAATGGCAAACTACAAATCCTGTCAGCTTTTAAGAAGATTATTAACTTCGCAGAAGCACAACAGCTTATTTCAACTTAGACAAACAACCCTACGTCTGGTTATTGACTGCTATAAAATGTGAACTTCAGTAAATATCCTGCCCGCAGTTTTCTCCATTTATGCACAACTTAAAAATATTGCGGCGAGACCTCGGCGAGAAGAGTCTTCTCGTTATTACGGAGCACAATACCATTGTGTTTTAGTTCCAAGCGGTGTAAATTGCTGTCTGTGTGCTGGTGGAACTATAACCTCTGCTATAGTAGAAAGAGCATGTAGAAATATTACTCGTGAAAAGCGTCTACCAGTGTAAACAAAGGAAGATAATGCAGCTTTTACTTTGAGATGGATGTGAGGAGGTTAACGCGGAGATAAAAGCTTACTCTGTGTGCTAGGATATCGGAGAAAAGAAAGAACAGTAACATGAGATGGACATACTGGATTCCCTGGTCTCTATAGTCGAATATTTAAGAAGGAGAATAAAAAGCGGAAGAAGAAGGAAAATATCCGAAAACAGTTAAAGAAATTAGTGCGACATATTACAAATTACTCCGCCTCTTGCCATTTTTTGATGGATGCAGTATTTTGTATCCATCTCTTGGCACAGGCCAGAGCAAAGTGTAGCTTCCACCGAAGTCCCAGTCTCATCCATGGCTGCGACAATATGGAAGCTGCTGGGGTATGGGTGGTGCTGAATAATGACATTTGGGGCACAACTAGTGTCTGAGTGTTATGAAAGGTGTTGCTCATAGGATCAGTCGTGCTGCAGTGGCACCTTCTGGTCCAGTGAGGAAAGCAATGGCAAACTACCTCACTCCTCATCTTGCCTAGTACGCCTCAATTGTGCTCTGCCATTGGTTTTTGCAGTTTCCCTATAACTGCATAGCCTTTGGTGGTGCTATTGGAGGATCCAACCAGCCTTTGGGTTGATGACCTAACAGACAGACATTACAAGTTACATCAAGAAAAAAAGTAGGAGGAATGAGTTATCTTGTTTTTAGTGATTTAGCGTTGCATTATCACATGGACGGTTCCAGCGACGCTTGGGAAGATAGCGGCCATGGCCTTAATTGAGTTTTCTTCGCCGTGTCGGTCGTGCAGCTATAATCTTGAGTTCGGAAGAGGGTAGGTTTAAACTCGAGCGTCGTTTGAAGATGCTTTTTATTCTTTTTTATTTGTGGTTTATCATTTTCACATCTGGAAAAGAGCATGGCTCTACATCAATTGAAGCCATGGCTGCTACCTTTCCAATTCTATCTCTTCCCAATTTCATCGTTGCTGAAAACTTGTATGAATTAGCACAACGTTAAAACATTATCAAAATAATATAATTGAAAGAGAATTCTCTCTCTTTAACAGTTTTCAATAATAACTCAATTAATTCCCAAGAAAGTGGGAATTATTTTCTTTAGCGTATGGATTTGAGTGCCGGGAGTGTCCGAGGATATCCCCAGTACACGCTATGGGGTTGAACTGCATTTACTGCTGTGTAAGGATGTTTCCTGTTGGTGTAGGTGTAATTTAATGGGCTAGGAATAGAAAGAAACTGTTCATGGCCTTAGAAACGGTACCATTCCGGTATTTTCCTAGAAATGAAATGGGAAACCACTGGAAACCAATTCATGGATGGTCGACGGGAGACTCGCACCCACCTGTTTCCAGAATACAGAGCTAGCAACTGTAACCTGCCGTGCCGCAGCGCACGCAGTAAATCAATCGACGAGTTACACATACTGAAATTGTCGCTGGAGTTTGTGGTAGAAGTTTGAACACAGACGTCGATAAATGCATCAGTAAGTCATCTGTGTTGAACTGCTGCATGTTATACAAAGTATCTGAACCATTACATTATTTATTCTGAACTGTTGCATGTTCAGAAGGTTTTTTTGCATCATTGTATGCATCAAGAAGTCATTTCCGTATATTTAATAACTTTTACGGGGATGTTCTTATTCATATCACATAAACAGCAGTAATTTCACACACATTACACACATGTGTACATGTCACTCTGCACTTTGAAACAGTCCATACTACTGCCCCCAAAAACATTTACTGTTCCTCCTCAAACACACTGTGGACCATCAGGAACCAAAGCGACTGCTACGTAGCCATAAATCTTCAGTTGATCTCGTGAAGGTGAGTAAAACCCGTTCCACCCTTAGACCAGAGTTAGAAAGGAATCCTTGGATGAGCGCGAGATTGAACTTAGGATCTGCTGGTTGCAGGCTAACACGCTACTCGCACACCACGGGACTGACATTCAAGATTAATATTTTTTTTAAAAGAACCTCTGGCACTAGAGCCCTGACGTACCTTTGCTTACCAAGCGATCACTGCTCAGCCTGAAAGCCTGCAGTTTACGACGCGACGAATGGTCAGTGAGACGAGTTTTTTCGGCCATTAGTTTCGGTTTTCTAGACCGGCGTCACCACCTCATCGTCAGATAGCTCCTCAATTGTAATCACGTCGGCTGAGTGGACCTCGAACCAACCCTCAGGTCCAGATAAAAATTCCTCACCTGGCTGGGGATTGAACCCGAGGCCTCCTAGTGAGAGTCAGGCACGCTACCCTTAGACCGTGGGGTTTGCATTTAATAGTACAATAAAATTATCATCATCATCATCTGTTTACCCTCCAGGTTCGGCTTTTCCCTCGGACTCAGCAAGGGATCCCACCTCTACCGCTTCAAGGGCAGTGTCCTGGAGCTTCAGACTCTTGGTCGGGGATACAGCTGGGGAGTATGACCAGTACCTCGCTCAGGCGGCCTCACCTGCAATGGTGAACAGGGGCCTTGCGAGGGGATGGGAAGATTGGAAGGGATAGACAAGGAAGAGGGAAGGAAGCGGTCGTGGCCTTAAGTTAGGTACCATCCCGGCATTCGCCTGGAGGTGAAGTGGGAAACCACGGAAAACCACTTCGAGGATGGGTGAGGTGGGAATCGAACCCACCTCTACTTAGTTGACCTCCCGAGGCTGAGTGGACCCCGTTCCAGCCCTCGTACCACTTTTCAAATTTCGTGGCAGAGCCGGGAATCGAACCCGGACCTCCGGGGGGTGGCAGCTAATCACGCTAACCACTACACCACAGAGGCGGACACAATAAAATTATATTAATTTAATAAATAATTAGTACTATAATTGTATTTTAAAATTAACTACACACAAATAAACTTAAGATAATGGAAGTATACTTTATGAAGCACTTCTGATGACATCTAAATGTCTGTGGAATTAGTTCTGATTCTTGAGCGGTGGGATTTTATGTATTGACAAATAAATATGTGTGTGACGCACAAAAATCGACGTATTAGGCTACATTCGGCCATCGGATAGTGATGAATTTGCATTATGAATTCGGTAAACCTATTACATCGACTATGAAGATTTTTCCATTCAAAGAAAATCATTGCACAATTAAGGGGTGTCTGTTCAAAAGGTAATATTTTCACTTTTTTTAAAAAAAAATCAGTATTTCGTCCACATGCATCACAGTAGATTATTGATTGCCGCGAGCAATCCAGACCAGAAAGATGTAATTCTTTAAACGTTGTACCAAACCCGAGCATGAGTACGTTTCTTGTGCTTTTCCCACAACTTTCTTAAGGTGGAAATAGCAGCTTCTGAACAGACACTCCTCAGTATTGTTGTGAAAACTTTTGGTCCGGAATATTCGGAAATAATAACGCTATCGATAGAATTCGGATGACTGCGATTCCGGTTGTATAACTTTTAGCTTGTATTCGGGAGATGATGTATTCAAACTCCACTACCGATAGCCCTGAAGATGAATTCCGGTGGTTTCACATTTTTACACCAGGAAAATTTAAACCATAATCGCTTCCTTCCCAGTTCAATTCCATAGTCGCCATATCTGAGTCGGTGTGACGTAAAATCCATTAGTAAAAAAGAAAAGTACTAGCTGTCCTTTAATTTAAAACAGGTAGTTCAATGACTGAACGAAGTAAAGTGTAATACATCTGCGCGGACATAAACAGTCGGGGAATCCTCAAAACTTCAAAATAGTTTTAAACGAGCATAGTGTACGGTATTTAATATTTACTTATTGTGTCTCATTTTCAGTACTGCCCTGTACTGACTATACAGTTTGAGATGCAGTAGAGGAAGTGTTTTTCCCTCCTCATGATACATAAGAAGTGTCCACAGCGAGGGGTTTGTCTTAATAAATTAAACTCTTGTGTTGTTATTGAGTTCCGACACTTGCCTTGTCATCGGAGCATAATAGAGTCTAATTATCTTGACAGTTGTCCAGGCAGGCCAAGAGATCATTTATCATGAGGCAACATGCTAATGAAGGATGATGCCTGCTCTAATCATGGGGATGTACTTTTGTTATGGAATAAATGCTATGCTATGGAGGTCCTTAATGCAATTTCCTGTGGCCCTAGCATCCTTGATCCAATTCTCAAGCCTCCAGCCTTAAGTGAAATTTATTGCCCATATTATTGTAATGGTCCCATTTATTCATTACGATTTGGAGTGCGTGATGAGGGTTCCCAATGGAGGCGCTCCGTCTGGGAGGCCACTGGCTAGCTACTAACACAAGTGAAGTCCTCTCCCTTCAAGTTACTGGCTGCCGTTTTCATCATTTTGCTACTCAAAATGTATACCAGATTTGATTTTATAAATTATTCTTAGAGAACACTACTTTTCACGTTAGTGTGAATAGTGACATATATATATTAAAGGGGAAGATCACAGATTTTTTCGTTAGCAATAGAACGACGAAGCATGAATTAAAGAGGAATGCTGTTCCTCTTTGCAAATTAGAACAGAACACTTTCTTTTCTATTTTGTATTAAAAGAAAGATAATGTTTATTGCACATGGTAAGGTAAGAGTGTATTCTTCCCGAAGACAAGTCCGCAGAGGTATGCCTGAGCCGAAGTTTACGTACGGTAGGGTGGCCAGTTCCTTTCCGCTCCTCCATTCCCTTACCCCCACCAACAGCGCATGGCAACCCATCCAAATCTTGACCACACCCAATGTTGCTTAACTTCGGAGATCTCACGGGATCCGGTGTCTCAACAAGGCTACGGCCGTTGGCCAATGTACATGTGTTGCCAGCAAAGTTTCTCAGCTTAGCAATGAACTAATAATTGAGTAAAAGGGAAGACTGTTCTTTGTTGGTGTGCAGTGAACGCTGTTGTATTAAGACACGACGAAGCTTCAGTTAAAAAGGAAGCTGTTGTCCTTCCAAATAAGCAGTGGACATAGGCTTTAATATTAGCAAAGAGTGCGTCACAGTGTTTATCGAGAGAGAAATTTTGTCCTTTGCAGATATGTAAAAGTAAATCTTCGTACGAGTTATAAAAACGGTGAAGTCTGTATGAAATCGTATTAGCGATAAGTTTGACAAAGGATGGATTAAAGGGTTGGTTTTTGCAATTATACTATGAATTATTCCACGACTATGCAATTATACTATGAATGAACTTCTGTTGTATTAGTGATAAAAAAGATCAATCAATCAATAAATCAATACAATCAGTATAGATTAAGTTCGTTCTTCTTTGTAAATGAACCTTTCAAAACATTTTTCCATTTCAGGGAACCGAACTGCTTGACTAAGCAGTTTGGGTGACGTGTCTATGAGCTTCATTCGGGGGATGGTGAGTTCTAAGTCCATTGTTGGCAGCCGTGAATATGATTTTCCGTGGCTTTCCAAATTCACATTGGGCCGATGACTAGATGTTAGGCCCCTTTAAACAACCAAGCATCATCAGCACGGTTTCACATAAGGAAAATTATGGGGATGCACCTTAATTAAGGCCAAGGTCACTTCCTTCACAGTCCTAGCTCTGTAGTATCCCATCGTCGCCATTAGACCTGTCTGTATTGGTGCGACGCCAAACAAGTAACAAAAATGTGAAGGTAAAAATTATGCTTTCTAGGCTCATATGCCGCCAATATGGTTCTTACGTTAGCAATAAAAGCGATGGAGCATAGATTAAAGAACAAAGTTGTTTCTTTGCAAATTAGTACAGAAAACGTATTTTTCATATTAGTGAGAAGTATGACAAAGCGTGGTTTGAAAGTATAGATGTTGTTCTTTGCAAAATTACAGAGAAGATATATTGCATGTTGGTGATCACAATGTCGTTCGATAGTATTTAACTAAATACGAAATATTAAATAAAAGAAAAAAGAAAAAATGGAAGTGGAAGTAGCATAAAATTTGAACAGGCACTCCTTATTTACGTAGATGATTTACAGATATATAATAACTTTTGCCTTAGTGATATATGTACAGCCATTGACCAAATTAACTATATCTTCTAAGAACTCAATGACTGTGCCATTAAAAGCTGTTTATTAATAAATACTAATAATTGTCAATCTATAGTCACTGGTATTAGAAGAAATTTGAATTTCCTAAAACGTCTGAACATCTGAAATAAAATTAATAAATCCCTCTTACCACTGAAACGCTACTCAACTATTTTCCCAATATGTCTTAGAATACAACTTGTTCGCTCCCTCATCTTATCTACATATCCTTCAACACTGTGGCACTGTATTACTGGACATGACTCATGACAGTAATACGAAACTAGACCGAACTTAAAATAACTACATTAGATCGTATGTAAGGAAATTCATAGTCGATCCGTATTGACACTCTATTCAGCGGAATAGGAGAGGAAGGCTAGATAATTCCTCTCCTATTACCCTTAACTGCATTAGATTTAGTTTTAACAGACATAACTTAGCACTTATTACAGGAAGCTGTTATTGCTTCGAGTGCAAGACTGTCATAAACTGCACTCACTGACCCTTATCCACAGAATACTCAATTCAGATAAACTAAATTACATAACCTTTGTTCACCTTTGTTCCTTTGTTTCAAAATATCACCATAGTACACCATCTAGTTCCTTTCTTTACCGGGCGAGTTGGCCGTGCGTTTAGGGCCGCGCAGCTGTGAGCTTGCATCCTGGAGATAGTGGGTTCGAACCCCACTGTCCGCAGCCCTGAAGATGGTTTTCTGTGGTTTTCCGTTTTCACATCAGGCACCTTAATTAAGGCAACGGCCGATTCCTTCCCATTCCTAGGCCTTTCCTATCGCAACGTCGCCATAAGACCCATCTCTGTCGGTGCGACGTAAAACAAATAGCAAAAAAAAATAGTTCCTCTCTTCCTATACCTTTACACCATACTACCACCTACAACCGCTATTTCGCAATATCTGATACCAGGACGTATAATTCCCTCCCTGCAAGCATTAGGGACGTGACTTCCCGGAAAGAATTTAAGATGGACTGCTGAAGTTACTTGCATGATCCATCAGAATAACTTGTGGAATGACCGAGGAACGAATGTGTGAGTGAATAATAAATTATTGTTGAACTTAAGTAATTATGCATTAGAATGAATTTCAGAGTTATTGTTAAGGTCAAATACTATTGTATTTTTTGGACTCGTCATTTTCTTCTTCTTCTTCTTCTTCTTCTTCTTCTTATTCTTCTTCTTCTTCTTCTTATTATTATTATTATTATTATTATTATTATTATTATTATTATTATTATTATTATTATTATTATTATTATTATTATTATTATTATTATTATTATTATTATTATTATTGCTAGCCTACTATACTGCCAGTTGTAGTATCGTTCAATTTTATCGCATTTTAATCAAATCACGAAACAATAGTTAAGTGTAAGAAAGTTCTTTCTATAACAATAGGCTCCTACTACTACTAGTAAAATGTTTTCACTCCTGCCCTGAATGGGGAGGTGGCCCTCTTAGACGGTGACGCCGTCTCTCAGGCCGGGAGATTTGTTACGGTGAAGGAGATACTCCGAGAAGGTGAGGGAGTTGGCGGCCGTGGCCTATATTAGGAATTGTCCCGGCATTGCCTTAGTGCAGGAGAATGGAAAACAACGGAAAACCATTCTCAGTACAGCCGACGGTTGGGGCCAGCCGTGCGGTCCAGCCCTTACCCATCTCCCGAATGCAGAGACCTAAGGCCAAGGTGGAGTCGTGGCCACCCCTCCTCTGCTCGGTTGGCTGGTCGGGGTGCAGAGCTGTTGGACCAAAGACCAGCCGCGACCACTTAAGGGCCGAGACCCACTCTGCATCCACCGACCAAAACCAATGGCCGGGCTGAGTGGCTCAGACGGTTGAGGCGCTGGCCTTCGGGCCCCAACTTGGCAGGTTCGATCCAGTAGATTTACTGGCACGTAAAAGAACTCCTGCGGGACTAAATTGCGACACCTCGGCGTCTCAGAAAACCGTGAAAGTAGTTAGTGGGACGTAAAGCAAATAGCATTATTATTTAAAACAACAATGGTCATGATATTGCGTTGATTATAGATGAGGATGCTGCTCTTTTCAAATGGGTAATGAATATTCTGTATTAGCAATAAGGTCACCACAAAGCATGTAATAAGTGTTATTATGATTTTTCAAATATGTATTGATACAAATTTTCGCTTTGCCAAAAAGTATGGCGAAGTGTTGATAGTAGGTAATTACGCTGTTGTTTTTAAACGTAGGCTTCCGCGTAATCGCTTGATTATATCGGAAATTTTTATCTGTAGCCTATACGAACAGTCCGTGCAAAAATAAAAACTACTTACGTGTTTGGGGTAAACCTTTTTTATTTTTTGATATAGTCTCCTTTTAGACTTATACACTTCGTCCAACGATGTTCTAGTTTGCTGATCCCCTCCGAATAATAGGATTTGTCCAAGTCTGCAAAATATCCATTAGTGTTTGCAATCACCTCCTTCTTTGAATAAAATCTTTGTCCCGCCAGTCATTTCTTCAAATTAGGGAACAAATAGTAGTCCGAGGGAGCCAAGTCTGGAAAATAGGGGGGATGTGAAAAGAGTTGGAATCCTATTTCCATTAATTTTGCGACCACAACTGCTGAGGTGTGTGCTGGTGCGTTGTCGTGATGGAAAAGGACTTCCTTGTGGCCCAATCGCGGGCGTTTTTCTTGCAGCTCGGTTTTCAAACGGCCCAATAACGATGAATAATATGCACCTGTAATCGTTTTACCCTTTTCAAGGTAGTCGATGAGGATTATCCCTTGTGAATCCCAAAAGACAGTCGCCATAACTTTTCCGGCCGAAGGAACAGTCTTCGCCTTTTTTGTGCAGATTCCCCCTTGATAACCCATTTTTTAAATTGTTGTTTGGTCTCAGGAGTATAGTAATGTATCCATGTTTCATCCACAGTACGAAACGATCCTTAAAGTCCTCCGAATTCTTACGGAACAGCTGCAAACCACCCTTGCAACACTTCACACTATTCCGTTTTTGGTCAAGCGTGAGCAATCGCGGCACCCATCGTGCGGATAGCTTTCTCATGTCCAAATGTTTATGCAAAATATTATGTACCCATTCAGTCGAGATGCCCACAGCACTAGCAATCTCACGCACTTTAACTCTTCTGTCATCCATCACCATATCATGGATTTGATCAATGACTTCTGGAGTCGCAACCTCCACAAGCCGTCCAGAACGTTCAGCGTCACTTGTGCCCATATGGCCAGTCCGAAAATTTTGAAACCACTTATAAACAGTTCTAATCGAAGGTGCAGAGTCACCATAATGTTTATCAAGCTTCTCTCCTGAGGCGTTTTTCCTTTCATAAAGTAATGTTTAATAACCACATGAAATTATTTGTCGCCCATTTCTTGAAAATCACTCGACTTCTTTGATTCACACGAATGCCAAACACAAAGAAATAGACCAATATGGCTGAAGAGATGCTGCTAACTAAACATGACCATGATACGCGCCGGTGGTGCTATCTCTCGGACTTTGCACGGACTTTTCAAACCATCTTCGTATGTGTAGTGAGCGTAGATTCTAGTAATGTCTAGATTTTACTTGAACTGATGTTTCGTAGTTGCATAAATTATGTAATTACCAAAATATGTCCATATCACCCTACTAACCTTCTTTACCTCTTCTAAGGATGTCGTATGTTCAAGCACTAATTTGTCTAAATATTTCTTCCTTTTTCTTTCTTAGTAGGTTACAACTGGAATTGTATAGGCGCGGTAATAATTCATTTTGGCTACTTGTACACCGGTTTTCGTAGAAAGATACCTTCCCAAGTATAGTTTATCAGTTATACTCAGAGCCGATGAATTAAATAAAATGCAGTGATGACTTATGATAGGTTTCATGTAGCAAATAAAAGATTCAAATGATCACAAAATTATAATGTATCTGTAAATAACAAGACTTTCAAACTTCAAATTGAATACAATCAAGAACTCTTATGTTTTTAACCTAGAACTTCCATTCGTTATAAAATAATAGTAATGAACAAAAACAAGTACCTAATTTATGACATTAAAGATAGAAATATTTAACTCAAGTCAAAATCATGTTGACAATGTGAGTATCTGTTCCCGTTCAAATACAAAAAGTAAATTGTTCATCGCTAGTCGTCTTTAATTATTATTACTACTATTGTTATTAAATCATGACGAAATATTGACGAAAACTTCACTGGCAAGTAAATATAGCTATGGAATGGTATGTTGTGCTAGTGAGATTGCATAGTGGAAATGAAAATTAATTTTGATTGTACATTTCCATAAAATGTCCCATTAATCAATAACTGAGTTCGTTCGGACCATTAATATTTACTCCTACCTGTCCGAGTGTACTCCCTAACATTACTCATAAAACAGTTTTATGTCAACATCAATCATTAACTCCCGTGGATTATTTTTAAGCGCACCACGTCATGGAAAGTATTTAACTGTCACACGTATAAATTCGCATACGGAGGTAGCGGTGATGTGCGCAGTGCCTTTCCACACATGTCCTCCATAGTATCTATATAAATATTTTTTGTATACTTCAAATCTCTGCCTCATACTTCGTGTTATTCAGGATTAGTAATATAAAAATCGAGAGTAGGTTCTGCTCAATTTCATCTGCCTGTCTATACGTATGTTCAGTGTATTTTTGCTGAATTACTGTTACCTGAGAATTCATTTAGAATCACAGATTATTTTTCAACAGTAGAGAGAGAAACTCCACAAGTGATAGCTGTCCTGGAACACGGGGTACCTTACGCTAACAAAGTTAAAGTGATAGTAAAGTAATTGATGCCATTCCATTTTTCACATTATTTATCTTAGGATAAAGTAAGCTTACATATTATGTAATTTTGAAATTCCCCTCTTGTACAGCTATCCTGACGAGGAATACTTTATTTTCGTTTGCATATCGTTGCTGCCGGGACAAAAACCCCTATGTGAAATATTTTAGCTTAAAACATTGGCCGGTAAGGTTTTATCATCGAAGGTGCAATATTGTGTGCATATTGTCAAGGCATTCTCGCTCTCCATAATGTATGTGCTGCGGGCCAGTATATCTCCAAATATATTATCACACTAGCTGATGTACCCGTGCTTCGCTACGGGATTTTCAGAAAGACTGACTTTGTGGTTTTCCTAATCTGAAATCAAGATAGGTCATTACAAAAACGTAAGTATGAATGTAGCGATTAAAAGCAATGCTATCATATAAAATACTCGATCAAATGGAAAGTCGCACGTTTTATCACTTTTAACGAACAGTGCTGCGGTTAGACTGCGGTGCCAATCTAATAGTCCAAAGTTCCAGAGCTGGGATGACCAGTGATGTTCCAGTGTATTACGTACCAGTAGTATCAGAAAATTTATAAACCATGGGAATGGCATGCTAAAGAAGAAAGTTATCTAACTCCCCAGTTACTTCCCATCAATATTCAGACAGGCTGTTACACTCTGTACGACTGGGCGTGTTGACCGTGTGGTTAGCGGTGCGCAGCTGTGAGCTTGCATCCGAGAGATAGTGGATTCGAACCACATTGTCGGCAGCGCTGAAGATGGTATTCCGTGGTTTCCCACTTTCACACCAATCAAACGCTGGGCCTGTACCTTAATTAAGGCCTAAGGCACTCCTAGCCCTTTCCTATCCCATCGTCGCCATAAAACCTATCTATGTCCGTGCAACGTAAATCGAATAAAAATACTCTGTACGCAGCAGTAATCCTATCTACCGGAGATGAGGGGCAACAGAAGACACAAAGCACATCACGACAAACAATGGTCAATGTAATGTTATTGTTGATCAATGTTATGAGCTTTCTATATTGTAGGCCTTCACATTTAGTTTTCTTTCGACTCTGTGATTTGTAAAATATTTTATACCATAAACTGTAGTTTCTTATTCTCCGACTTTACATATCGATTTTCATTAAATACTGTTTACCCATTTTCTCGTTACTCGGCGCTGATATGGACTTAGTAACAAAAATCCAAATTCATGAATATCTTTGTGATCATAGCCAGTACGGTAACAATGTATAAGACATGAATAATAGGAAATTTAATACTATATAACCTTAGTTATGTAGCATTCATCGATTACACCTCTAATAAGAAATATTTGAGAATTACATTTTAGGCCTTCCCCTAAACTACCATTTCACTCAGCGTGAATAAAATAATTTACAGCCTAGACTATAGCGACTTATTTCCTGACTTTGCATACCGATTTTCATCAAGTTAGGACTACTAATAACAATATTTGAGAATTAAATTTTAGGCCTTCCCCTAAACTACCATTTTTCTCAGCGTGTATACAATTATTGATAGCCTAGATTCTAGCAACTTATTCTCCAACTTTGCACGCCCATTTTCTTTAAAATACGACCACTAATAACATAAATAGTTGAGAATTAAATTTTAGGCCTTCCCCTAAACTACCATTTCACTCAGCGTGAGTAAAGTGATTTATAGCCTAGATTGTAGAGGCGCATCCCCCGACTTCACATACCGATTTTCATTAGACCACTAATAACATAAATAGTTGAGAATTACATTTTAGGCCTTCCCCTAAACTACCATTTCACTCAGCGTGAGCAAAATGATTTATAGCCTAGATTGTAGCGGCTCATCCCCCGACTTCACATACCGATTTTGATTAAATTCTCTTCAACCGTTTTCTCGTGATGCGTGTACATACATACAGACAGACAGACAGACAGACAGACAGACAGACAGACAGACAGACAGACAGACAGACAGACAGACAGACAGACAGACAGACAGACAGACAGACAGACAGAAATTACGGAAAAGTAAAAAATGCATTTTCTTGTTACTATGGATATGACCGATAGAGAAATACCATTATTTTCAAATTCTGAGCAATGTACAGACAAAACTCTTATTTTATATATATAGATTGGAGGTTTTGTCCTGGCAACGACGATACACTGAACTCACCATTGATATGAATACAATTGCAAGAGGTGGTGGTGGTGGTGGTGATTATTGTTTTAAGAGGAAGTACAACTAGGCAACCATCCTCTACATAACACTAATCAGAGGGAAAAATAGAAGGCGTCCGACACTTCGAAAAAATGAAGACATCGGCCAAAGGAAGACAAGGGCGACGAAGGGCATGAAAATGAGAGACTCCCTAGCTCTCGCAAACCTAATAGCGTCGAGGTCGGAAAAGAACAAGAGTTGACCAAGAGAGGTCGGATAGAATAGATGAAAGTGAGGAGCCTGGCACAAGTAAGTTTAAGCAATGCCAGAACTCAGCTAAGTGCCCCGTGGTCGCCAACCCACGCTCCAAAGTTCAGAGCCCCTAGGACCCCTTTTAGTCGCCTCTTACGACAGGCAGGGGATACCGTGGGTGTAAAATTGCAAGAGTTAAGGAATTTAAGTACGCAGGTGAATGGATCACTGAAAATGGTAGTGAAAATAAATCAGTAGCTTCAAGAATTCAGAAAATGGAAATTACTTTTCAAAACACACATAATGTTTATAAAAAGAAATGCTTGTCCTGGAAGAGTAAAATTTCTTATTACTGACAGTGATCAAACCTGAACCGTTTTATCCTTCAGAAACGCTCTATTTACATCATAAAAACTTAAGGGAGGAATTAGAGATTCAAGAAAGTAAATTCATGAGAAAATTCTTAGGGACCAGAATTAAAAAGGGAAATAGGCCTACATTGTAAACCCAACTCGGAAATATATTTTAAAAATTAAACTCACGGTTAAAATGAGACTGACGAATTAAATTTTTAAACTATTTGGAAGAATGAATAACAACAGACTTAATTATCGAAAACACAAATTTCTGAAAATCAAACGTACGAGATCAAAATGGTATAAGCATAACCAAGTAAAGAAAGACCTCACAGAATCAGGATCACCAAAACACTCCCATTTATAAACGTGAAGGATTTCCTGCTGAAACTTGACCATATCAGTGGTACGAAATAGTCATGATAATACATTTTATTCTATTATTATTATTATTATTATTATTATTATTATTATTATTATTATTATTATTATTATTATTATTATTATTTACGGTTCTTATCACGTCAAGTGTCTTCTAGCCAAGACAAAGTTGTGATGTATGTGCAGAAGTTCCCTCTGTTGGCCGAATGCAGTCCGGTAGTGTAACAGTTACTGTCAGTATTGATTTCTACGGACGCTTGCTGCCGTGTTATTAATGAAACTCCTCCGTGACCTGAACTGTGTAGTAATAGTAATAGTAGCAGTAGTAGTAATAGTAGTAATAGTAGTAGTAGTAGTAGCAACACCTGCATTTAGTCCGACTCGTTGGCTGAATGGTCACCGTACTGGCCTCCGGTTCAGAGGGTCCCGGGTTCGATTCCCGGCCTGGTCGGCGATTTTAACCTTCATTGGTTAATTCCAGTAGCCCTGGGGCTGGGTGTTGTGCTGTCCCCAACATCCCTGCAACTCACACACCACACATAACACTATCCTCCACCACAACAACACACAGTTACCTACACATGGCAGATGCCGCCCACCCTCATCGGAGGGTCTGCCTTATAAGGGCTGCACTTGGCTAGAAATAGCCACACGAAATAATAATTATTATTATTATACCTAGCAAACGTGAGGTTGTGATGTGAAGTGTTAGTGGATGACCATGACTGAGAGACATAGAGAAGGCTCTTTTATCAAAGAGGTCTCACCTCGTCACACTCTAGAGAACTGATTATTTCATTCGTGGTAGTTTCATAGTCGCTGAGTCAGTTTCTCCCTTTCGATGCACTGAATCTTACACTTGTCGAGTCCAAATTCTATACAAATGTCTATCGAAAACGATTCGTTATATTCAAACAAATTAATCGATATAAATTTGAGCTTCATTCATTGAAAGGCATATGAAGCCTGCCCTCAAATAACGTTGTATATCAATATTTAGACAAGTTGAGATTACAAGTCATTAATCTCATTTTTGGCCCGTATTGACAACAGTGATTAAATTAAATTTACAAAGTATACATTTATTATTCACCTATTCAATACCTACAGTACCACGTTTTGTGGTTACATAATCATAAAAGATTGAAAAGTTGTGGACATGTTTCTCCTTTCTTATTGGGCATCATCAGCACATTAGCTAATCTTAAAACAAACAGTTTTATAAAGAATGATTACACTATTGTTAATGCAAAATTGAGATGAGGTATGTTGTGATATTCAAAAAAAAATTCTTTGAAACAGTAGTTAAGAAATTTGACATGGGAAGCATAAGCACATGTTAAAATTAATGTAGTATATTTTACAATATTGTCTAAAAAATTATTTGTAATGATAAGATTTTGTAATGATTTTAAAAACTTCTTATCATTACAAATAATTTTTTTAGACAATATTGTAAAATATACTAAAATAATTTGAACATGTGCCTATACTTCCCATGTCAAATTTCTTAACTACTGTTTCAAAGAAAAAAATTAATATCACAACATACCTCATCTCTATTTTGCATAAACAATAGTGTAATCATTCTTAATAATTGTTAGCTTTAAGATTAGCTAATGTTCTGATGATGCTCAATAAGAAGGGCGAAACATGTCCACAACTTTTCAATCTTTTATGATTATGTAACCACAAAACGTGGTACTGTAGGTATTGAATAGGTGAATAATAAATGTATACTTTGTAAATTTATTTATTTATTTATTTATTTATTCCTGACTTACATTTGTGGCGAAGTTAGGGCTCACGGCCCTCTCTTACACTTAACCACTATAAATAGAATTTAAAAATGTAAACATAAAAGTAAGACATAGAAATTCTAAAAAGAAATAATACTACACACGGATAATTCTAAGACTACCGGTAAGTTAGGCCTACCTATCAGTACAGCAATTAGTGTGATAATTACTAATAATAATAATCATAACAATATTAATAATAATAACAATGTTAATATTAATAATAATAATAATAATAGTAAATGAAGAAAACCCATTCACACAACACACACACAATGACTCACACAACTCAGTTTTATGTTACCAGGAAAAACTTTCTGCAGGCAGATTTGAATTTATGAGAGGAAGTAAGGTGCCGAATGTCCATTGGGAGTGTATTCCAGAGTCTCGATGCGGTAACTAAAAAGGATTGATTGTAGGAATTGGTTCGACTTAGTGGAATTTCAAGTAAGGAACCAGAACGGGTACTAATTTCATGGAATGAGGAAAGGAAACGAAAATTAGAAGAGAGGTAAGTAGGAGTGTTCGTCGAGAGCACTTGGTAAACAAGTGTCATTAGGTGATAATTCCTTCGTTCATTTATGCGTAGCCATTCCAATGTTTTGAAATATGGTGTAACATGAGTGTCATGTCGCAGTTGGAAGGCATATCGTATGCATGAGTTTTGTGCTCGCTGAAGTCTCAAAGCTTGTTCAGCATTTAGATTGACTAGTACTGTATCACAGTAGTCTAAAATTGGGAATAGTAGTGCTTGGATTAATTTTAATTTAAGTTTTTGAGGAAAAGAATTCTTGTGACGTTTCAGGGGATATAGAGCTGCATGAACCTTTCTACATACATTTGTTACGTGTTCATTCCAGGTCAGATTCTCATTGATAGAGATTCCAAGATTAGTTACATTTTTAAGGTACGGTACAGCAATGTCATTGATTATGATTGGAGGAGGATTGATATTGCTTATTACATGTAATAATTTAGAGTTTCCTATGATAATACTTTGTGTTTTACGAGGATTTAGGAGTAAGTGGTTGTTTTTAGCATAGGCGGTAAGCCTTTTAATATCCGAATTCATGTGCTGAACTGTTTCATGTAAATTGTTTGTAGTGGTGTGTTTGTATATCTGCATATCATCAGCATATAAGTGGTAGTTGCAATACTGAAGTGTGGAAGATATGTCATTAATATGCAAGACGAACAGTAATGGCCCTAGAACAGACCCTTGAGGGACACCGGATGATTTTACAGCCCATTGGGATCTTTGATTGTTTACCACTACGCACTGGCGACGATTTGTAAGGTACGACTTAAAAAAATTAAGGGCTATCGGGCCGATATGCAGAGAGCGTAGCTTGGATAATAGTATGTCTATATTTACCGTGTCGAACGCACTACTAAAGTCAAGGAGTGTCAGTATCGTCACCTGCCGTTTGTCCATTGCTAGTCTTATGTCATCTGTTACCCGAAGAAGTGCAGTCGTAGTACTGTGTCCCTTTCTGAAGCCAGATTGCAATGGGTCAAAAAGAGAATGCCTGGTTAAGAATTCTACTAGCTGCTCGTGTACAACTCGTTCAAGAACTTTCGAGAGAGGGGGAAGAATCGAAATAGGCCGGTAATCAGATGGCGCATTTGCTGTGGTACCGGTATGCTTTAATATTGGGGTTACTAGAGCATCCTTCCATGCAGTTGGAAACGTCCCGGTGGTGAGACAATGGTTTACAATGTGGGTAATAATTGGTAGGACCGCGCCAATAATGTTTTTTATAAAGCCTATTGGGATGTTATCTGCTCCTTTAGCTTGTGACTTAACTGAATTTAAAATACGCTTTACATCATTTACACTGACAGAGTGAAAAGAGAAATTATTTTCGTTTTCTGTAAGGTCACTGATTATTTTATTTAGATTGATATGATTTTGAGGTTGAGATTCCTTTATTGGGTTAGTTACGAAGTGAGAGTTAAGTGTATCGAGAGATATAGTTGGTATATGTGGCTCTTTGCATTTTCCAACACCCATAGCTCGAAGTTCATTCCAGGTTTCACGTGCATTTAAATTCCGTGTTACATTTTTAATGTGATTAAATTTGCTATTGCGAATTAATTGCTTTGTTCTGTTACGTAAAAGACGATATTGTTCGAAATCTAATTCATTATTTGTTTCCTTGTATCGGCGGAACATTGCGTCACGGCGAGCCATTGTTGCTTTTATATCGTTTGTTAACCAAGGTGCAGGCGAGCGAGTGACTCTAGCTTGCCTAACTGGAGCATGTTTGTCATATAGTCCTATGAGTAGAGAGTTAAATCTTCTCACTTTCATGTCTGTGTCCTGCACCTGCTTTATATCTTCCCAAGGTAAACTGTACGCATCACTTTGGAGTTGTTGAAGATCGATATTTTTCAGATCCCTATAACTAATGTATTTAGCTCTGTATTTTGGTACACGTAGAGAGTAGCACAGGTAAATTAAGTCATGAGTTGATATGCCAGGTACAGGAAATTGACCGTACTTCAGAACTTTATGCGGGTTATTTGTAACTAGGAGGTCAATTCCAGTATGGCTTGTGTATTTAAGTGTATGAACATGATTCGTTGCATCAAGCGGTAAGATCGTCATGTCGACGGAGGTAAGTAGGTTGCTGATTCGTTCTGATTTGCCAGTCGGGGCTAAGATATTTGAGTTAAAGTCACCAAGAAGTAGTATATGCTCGTAGGTTGGTACTAGTTTGAGAAGGTCAGATTCAAGGTCAGAGATATTAGTAACATTCGGTGGTTTATAGACAACTCCTACCAATACTTTTTGACAGTTAATTATGGTCTCAGCAAACATATATTCTGTATGTGGAGTGATGCCAGATGATGATCTGATAATTATTCTACATTTAATATCATCTCTACAATAAACTGCTACACCTCCACCACGTCTGGCAGTGCGATCATGCCGATAGAGAGTATATCCTTCTAGATTTACAAGGTTAGAGCTAATTTTATCGGATAACCAGGTTTCAGTAATACACATAATATGCATGTTACAGGTTGATATTATCGAACGAACTTCATCTATGTGACTGAGGAGTGAGAGAGAATTGATATGGCAACATTGTAGACTTCGCGAGAACTGAGACAGAGATTGTTTCAATAACAGTTCAGTAGGCTGAGGGTTGGGGACAGTTGGTGAAGGTACACGAGGGTTATTTTCGTCTTGGAATACACTCGGATCAATGACACTCAGGAATGCCTCATCTACCATAACAGTAGTTTTAAGTACACCAGCTGCTGACATGTTTAAAGAGTAGGTTACTCATTCCTGGAACAAACACTGATAGCACACACACACTGACAGACATACGCAGATAATTAAATTCACATAGCATATGTTTGAACATTTCAATAGAAAAATAAGTAATAATAATAATTAAATAAGGATACTAATAAAATTACACTAATATACAGTTGAGAAGTTAGTCTAGAGTAGCATTTAGCTAAGGTGCTGTGCTCCAGGCTTTAAGTGCACCTGCCGGCGAGAATTTCAGAAATAAGTAGAAGAGAAAGAGTTTGTACGTGTGGGTAGAACTGGTGAATGCTATACGACTATTTTACGAATTTGTTACAAATGAAGAAATAGTTGAGGAACTAGAAAGCTATTTCACAGTAGAATCTACATACACATGATGAGATACTACACTATGGTATTGCTCATTTATTTGAGAGCGTTCAGTTCATCCATTGTTGTTATGTTGTGTCTGGTTTCCCCTCTTTTTACAACAATGCGTCCCTGTATGGTCCAGACATTTCTCACTCCAAATTTATCTACAGCCGCCTTTAATATGAGAGTGCGAACCGCAGTCAGGTCCTCCCTGATAGTGATTCCAGTGCCTGCTAACCTGCGTTTGTTACGGAAGACTTCCTCCCTTTTCCTATAGCTTACGAATTTCACTATTATAGGGCGTTTCACTCCAAGCCCCGGCCTGCCAACTCGGTGAGATCTATCAATATCCTGCACGGCAATGTCAAGGCCAAGTTTATCTTTAAACAACCTGACTGAAAGTTCGTCCGTATTCTCATTAGGTGATTCGGGAATTCCGAACACACGCACACTTCCTCTACGTTGGTATTGCTCCAAAGCATCAGTACTCCTTTTAAGTTCATCCTGCACTGCTTTCAGTTCAATTTCCCTATTTTTAATATCAATTTTAAGTTCATTGATAATCTCAGTGTTGAAGTCCAGGGTGGCCTTAAGTTGTTCAGCCACGGCCTTTGTGACACTTTCAGTTATTGCCTCAACGATAGCCGAGAGAATGTCTTTCGACTGTAGGGCTTCTCTTACCTGCTGAACAATGCTGTCCGCTAGGGTCGCCTCACTTCCGCTGCCGGCTACAGGTCCCGTCTCGGTCCTGGTTCCCCGGCTGGCCGCATTCCTCTTGTCTCTTCCCATACTTAAATTTTGTTTATATTTGCAAAAATCAACTGTACAGCACAGAGTGATGATGTGAAGTAAGCAACACACACTTTTTAAAGTTGAAATTTACTATTTTCGTAACGAATTACGCCTTTACTACACCTGCTAATGATCGAAAACTGGGAGCACACACACACAGCACTAACAGCGTTCCGCCATCTTGGCAGTTAATGAATTTCAGTTGAGATTTTCATGAAATAAGGTTGTGTATTGCCTATGGAATAACTTAGCACCAGAAGATTACTCTATATTCAAACAAATCAGAGAGAAATTCTTGTTTGAAAATTGACTTCCCTGTAAGAACATTGCACATCAACTAACATGGCCGACGTCAGTAATCTGAGTATGTCATCGCCATACATGTTAACACTGAATAAGAGCAGGAAGAAGAAGATAAATCAGCTGAACTGGAAGAAAAGCAACGTCCAACACGTAAGGGAAGAGCGTTGCATATCACGTAGCCGGTTTCTTAAGAACTGTATTTGCGTAACTTTCTTTTCATAACAATATGTCATTTACTCTTTTACAAATTAGTTTATTACCGAAATGTTTGTTTCCTTTTAGGTCCGGGTGTGCAGCACAAAGATTGTTTTGAAAAGAAGCATTACGCCTGTATTTCTAGGCCATTTGAGTTACAACAGTGCACATGTTCCTTTCTTGATACTGTATATTTTACAAAAACAATGTATATGTATTTAAAACACAAAACTACTAGGGAAGTCATGATTTGATACACAACGTCCTGCTATCTGGTGATATACAAACATCTTCCAAGCAGTTTGCTATTTTCTTTCTCACTGTAATTCTTCTATGATACAATTTGCATGCAAGGATAAACTAGCGATAAACAATGATAAGTGATCACACAACAGTTCAACCTTATGCCGCCCACCGCACTCCTTATCGCATTGGCTCTCACGAGGTCAGAACTGTCGATTACCTGCCTTAACTAAGAATGAGAAAGTGTAAGTTTTATTTACAGAAAGAATTAAACCCATGCCTCCAATATATAAAGAACTACCTATTTTTTATAATTCCTGTAAATTTCCTAAATGTGATATACAACCTTCTTTGAGGGCAGACTTCATATTTCCGAACGTCAGAAGTAAACTAGCGTAAATATAAAACCGACGATTTTAAGGATTTTATCGTATGTGACTTGTTTTGGTCGTATCTTCTTTTGGGTGCACTATTGTATGTTTCGCAGGAATGAAGATAAACTGTGTGATACTCTCGTATGTGCAAGGAGAATCTAGCGATAAACAATGATAAGTGATCATACAACAGTTCAGCTATCGCACTCGTTATCGTACTGGCTCTCACGAGGTCAGAACTGTCGATTACTTGCCTTAAAGGTAGAAACATATCCGCATCAACAGCTCTTCTGTAAACTTACGATAGATTACACCTGACATTCAGATTTATGATCATTCAATTTTACAAAAGGGAAATTTTACACTTTATTTTATGACATGAAAACTGAGCTCGATATCTCCAGTCACTTAAGTGCGGCCAGTGTCCGGTATTCGCGAGACAGTGTGTTCGAACCTCACTGTTGGCAGTCCTGAAGATGGTTTTCTGTGGTTTTCCATTTTCACATATACCTTGATTAAGGCCACGGCCGCTTCCTTCCCACTCCTAGCCCTTTCATGTCCCATCGTCGCTATAAGACCTATCTGTGTCGATGCGACGTAAAACAACTAGTAAAATGTATGTCTTCAGGAGATAATTTTTGGCCACTTGTCATAATATGGCCAAGATAAAACATCTTTGTTTTGATGTGCGCCATCAATTGAGGTTGACAGCTCATTCTTGGAAAAATCTCCACATTGGTAATATGGTCAGTGTTTGAGATCCTCAAACTTTACCTATACACTAACATTTCCAAATATTTCTTCTTCTCTGTAACTGCAGAATTTTTCCACGTTTCAATTGCATATACACTGTTTGTGTTGAGATGACATAGCATCTTACTATCCTATACTTCAGGCTCAGATCGCGGCAGTATCATAAGACTGAATCTTCATAAAAGCAGTCCTTTTCAAACGCCAAGTTAACGGTTATTAACAGATATCCTTCCTACGAATGCCACTATTTCAATCGCATCTGTTATTATTACTGTCAACCAACAACTTATACTAATTACACTTAAACCTATTTTCCAAAACAGCCCAGGTGAGGATCGCAAAAGCGACACAACGATACTGGTACTGGGATTTCAAGACAAATTACTGTTCAACTTGGTCAGTTGCTCACCTTATTTCGTATGCGTGATCCAAACGTTCGTTTATTGTGGACCATAGATAGGTATACAGTAATTCGCTACTGGCTGATTGTTTTCTCTTTTTTCAACAATCTGCTTTACGGCACAGAGACACAGATAGGTATTCTGGCGACCATGGAAAAGGAAGGGGCTAGGAGCGGGTGGGAAGTTACCGTAGCCTTAATTATGGTACAACCCCAGCATTTACCTGGTGTGAAAATGGGAAAACACGGAAAAGCAATAAATATAGGAGATACGAGAAACTTTCATTGGACGAACCGTGTAGAACACTAAAAGAAGCGTCTGATGGCGGAATCGGTATGTTGATATGACCTATCGTTTAAAAGCAGTAAACCTTGAAATGGAGGTCTGCACTTATAAACGTGAAGATCCCTATCTTTATACTGTAAATAAACTTGTAGGGGGTCCGCTGTCTGTAATTTCGTTTGTTTTGCCAATTTTTCATGAATTTAACCGATTTAGGTGAACTGAAGACCGTATGAGTGGTTTTTAACTTTCGTGTTTGTTTGTCTGTCTGTTCCACCATCACGTCGAAACGGCTGGATAGAATTCGATAAAACTTCATGTATAGAGTACACTCATCCCTGGGATGGTTTTCATATGGATATGATTTAAAAACCACTGAATAGAATTGGGGTTTATAGGGAAACCACAACATTTTCTTCCATTTTCTGTTGGGCGAATATTCCAGGCTGTTCAAATGTATTACATTTAAGGCCCCGGAAAATATCGAAATATGGAGACAATTGCATTAACGGTGCAGACCTTCGTTTCATGTTAACTGTTTTCTAAACGGTAAGTCATTTCACAAAGCAGATTACACAATCGCTGCTCAATTTGGAGAGGTACTCAACTTTGGCCCTATGCCTTATTGTAGTATCTCGATTATTTATACTTTAGATAGCGCAGCATTTCTCGGTTATAATAAAATATCTCCAACTCGATTGTGACCGGCATTAGAAAAGGGGGCCTGTCATTATAATGAAAACTGTCCATCTCTATTGTGAATGGAAGGTGGCAAGTAAGCCTGCCGTTGCTTTAGAAACTCCCAAAGTCGATAGTGAATGACAGTAGGAATTGTGGCCTGCCATTTTCATCTAAATTTCCCCTAACGTGCACCTTACATCAAAAACAACGTATGGGGTCCTCCCCGTTTTGTTTCTCGGATAGCGCTAAGAGACATGCAATTCAATATAATCTTACTCACTGCGTGTGCGGTTATTTACGTAGAACTCCGTATAAAAGTGTAATACCGCAGTGAAGCACTGGTACATTTGCTAGTCTAATATTAATAATAATACAATTGTGCTTTACGTCGGACCGACACAGATAGGTCTTATGGTGACGATGGGATAGGGAAGGGCTAGGAGTGGGTAGGAAGCAGCCGTGGCCTTAATTATGGTACAGCCATAGCATGTGCCTGGTGTGAAAATGTGCAACCACGGAAAACCATCCTCAGGACTGCCGACAATGAGGTTCGAGCCCACTGTCTCCCGGATACAATCTCACAGCATTAATAATAATAATAATAATAATAATAATAATAATAATAATAACTCTTATACGTCCCTTAAATTGCTATAGGCCTTATGAGACGTTGGCATGTCTCAATTGTGTCTTGCGGAATTGCATCAACTTGTCATAAACCAACGACACGAAGCTGTATTTAAACACTATCACATGGCCTCAGCTGGAATCGAACCCACTATCATAGAAAGAGAATGATGATGTTTGACTGATTGTGCACCACGAGGCTAGCGAATGAGGAAATGGTAGTCTAATTGCACAAAGACTTTTCTCATAATTAGAATCAAAACTCCACTTTATATTGCTCTCCAAGCCTTTATTTTTGATACGTTAATGCTGCTCTTGCTCTATAAAGGTAGAACAAAGGGATAATTATGCTTTCTTGTATGCTGCATAACAAACAAATTGTTTTCATGTTATGAAAAACGAGGATTTGTCTTTGTATTTCATTTTAATACCTCAAGAAAGCACCTGTTTGAACAACTACTGTACGTATCGTGAAAGTAATTCTTCGAGGTTATTACCATTCAGATTTATTACCACCTGACTTCTTTTCTTCACTTAGGTGTAAATAATATTTGAGGCGGGAGCGAGGCTGTTATGTGGGTCACTATGCCAGCGTTTCCCAATCGATTTTGACTGACGACACACTTTATTGAAATGCCACGATTTCTTCACAGATGTATTGTTATTTTAATAATAATAATGATAATAATAATAATAATAATAATAATAATAATAATGGAAATTTTTATGTCATATCGGACATCCATTGCTGTAGATATGTTGATGATAATACGTAAACAGGCCAATTCTTCTAAATACAAGCAGCACATCTCGTAAGGTATGTACTAAAATCGCGACTATTTTTGCTATTTGTTTTAGGTCACACCGTTTCAGACAGGTGTTAGGCCTCAGGGGCTCTGAACTTTAGAGCGTGGGTTGGTGACCACGGGGCCCTCAGCTGAGTCCTGGCATTGTTTTCACTTACTTGTGGCAGGCTCCTCACTTTCATCTATCCTATCCGACCTCCCTTGGTCAACTCTTGTTCTTTTCCGACCCCGACGGTATTACGTATGGAGGCCTAGGGAGTCTTTCATTTTCATGCCCTTCGTGGCCCTTGTCTTCCTTTGGCCGATACCTTCATTTTTCGAAGTGTCGGACCCCTTCCATTTCTTCCTCTCTGATTAGTGTTATATAGAGGATGGTTGCCAAGTTGTACTTCCTCTTAAAACAATAATCACCACCACCACCACCATCAGACAGGTGTTATGGAGTCGATGAGATAGGGTAGAGCTAGGACTGGAAACAGAGTGATCGTGACCTTAGTTAAGAAACTGACCCAGCATTAGCATTTTGTGAAAGAAGGGAAACCACGCAAAACCATATGCGGTACTGCTGGCAGTAGTGTTCGAACCCACTATCTCCCGAACGCAAGCTCACAGTTACATGGATCGAACCGCATTGCCAAATCACTCAGTAAATCCCGGCTTATCTACACTGTGTGTTCGATAACAGACTTTTATTATGTTTCGAAAACCTTCGTTTCAATTTGCTTTTCGTCGCATCGGCACAGATAGGTCTTATGGCGACGATGGGATAGGGAAGGGCTAGGAGTGGGAAGGAAGCGACCGTGGCCTTAAGTAAGGAACAGCCCCAGCATTTGCTTGGTGTGAAAATGGGACACCACGGAAAACACCTTTAGGGCTGTCGACAGTGGGATTCGAACCCACTTTTGAAAATTCGCCCATTACAATCAATATGAAGTCTACGCTTGATAGCTTCAGCAGAATGGCCTTATGGTTGACAGGCCAACACACAATTCATCTTCAAGATGGACTAGTGTGTTCCTCTGTTTAGATTTCACCATTTTCGTCGTATGAAGTGCTGATTCGCACGGGTACAACGTGGAACATTGTTACGGTTCTCTTTGTAATTGTGGTCTACTGGTATGACTTGGCGTCAGGAATGAACTCAGTGGATGAAATTGTACGTACAAACCGGCTTTAGGCTGATCGTCCACTAGAACCATATTTCTATGAGCAAGAGTTCGCCCGAACTACGGCCGAATATCCCAAGAGAGTTGAAGACATTGGCACACATCCATTTTACACCATCGAGTGAGGGATGGATCCGAATGAAATGGGCTTAGTCGGACGTAATACGTCGATTGGTAAACAAATCATGCTCTCCCAATAAGCGAATCTTCGGTTTTTCTTGATTATATTTCCAAAATTTTTCTTGCAGAGTTGAAAACTATTTTCTTTTTTCTCACTAATTCTTCATGTAGGTGATGAAACTCTCCTGGACTTCTTCTTCGTCTTCTTCTTCTCCTCCTTCTTCTTCTTCTTCTTGTTCTTCTGTATGTGGAACTGACCATTTTCCCTGCGCTTTCTCTGCATTCTTCGCGTCCCTATGCCATCCCGTCTCGTAAAGTATTAAATTTATATATATTTTGTAAGAAAAAAATCCGGTTCAGTTAATGGCAAAGGTGACAGTGACGTAGCGGCGCTATACTGTATGTGCAGAATATAATTTGGCTCCAGAGGACGAAGATTACGTGGTCGCCCATTTTGGCACCACTTACACGGTGAATACGGTTACTGGCTCATGTGAGGGAGATAGATTATCTAGGAGAAATTTCGCGGCATACTTCGTGGGGCTGAAGTTATGGTGCGTCACCACATACTATTCTGGGAGAGTTTTCTTTACGAAATAACCCGTTTTTAACTTTTGAAACTCATAAACGGCTTAAATTTTATGGCATTTTCTCGTCGTCTGTTTCTAACAAAAAACCCGCAATGTTAAAATATTGAAGGTGATTTTTCTGAAATGTGACTGCTAAAACTCCAAGAAATAAACTCCCTGAAGATTTCGTGAATGCTTAAATTAACTGAATAAATCTAATAGTAAACGTGAACGCGATAAAAGTGTATAAACTAGGATTAGCTTAAACAACAAACAATTAAAATTCTTAATAATATCAATTATTAAAACGTAGAATTCTATTATTCATTTTTTCTCAGGGTAATTTAAACTTGAGGTGCTATTAGAATGAGACAAGTGCATACACTAACTAAGGAATTTGTGTGTTCAGAATAATATTGTTAATATTTAATGTTGTTATCATTAAATTTAATTCGTTAATATATATAGTGTTATAGCCCCAAGGCTACTGCCTAGTCAGTCTGAAATGCAATTTAAACGGTCTATTCTTCATTAAGAAATTTGTTCCAGAAAATGATTTTTTTCATGTTCTAAGTAATAGTTAAACTTATCCATTATTGTACTTCTCTTGAAACCTCAATATTTCCAGCATCAGATGACAGAGGAAGCCTATGTTGTAGATATGGCTTCATTGTTTACGCTTGTAGCATTGACATAAAAATATATCTCCTCTCTGGAGTAAGGTGCTTGGCTTGCAATTCGGTGCTTCATAGTATAAGTGTATGCAATGCATTAATCTAACGATAATATTTGGCAGTTTTTAGTTATGATATGTATATCACAAACTATATAAAGAGGAGTATTCAAACTTTCTTCCAGACCACTGAACTTAAATAGTATCAAAGATTTTCTCACTAAACTTGAGTTAATCACTCTTATAATTATAACATACCTTTGTTGCGCCTCGAAATACCGCTATGTGACAATGTTGAGGAGAGAAATACTGACCTGCAGTACATGTATCACTTAGATCAAAAATTCGTTGATATAGTTTATGTAATACTGAATCTTAGATGACAGAACCTTTCTGGTCAGAGTTCTAAGCTGAAATATTTTGACATAGTGGTATTTCTAGGCGCAACGATGATATGTTCCTCTGAAAAATTGATTTAATTAAAATTGAATCCAATCAGAAAGGTAATGAAATTCGGATATAGTGAACTAGTAATGCTTCGTAAGGAATGGAAGAAGAGCGCCTCGTATTACAAATTTCTATAATGCTAACAAAATCAATAGTGGGAATACCGGTAATAAGTCAAAGTTAGAGTTGAAAAAACACGAAGTAATATTCATCTAAATGAAAAATCTAGTGTTTAGCAAGCTATTCAATCATGTTCTTGGATTTCAAATTCCTAAATGCCTTTCAAACACATTGGTGGCAGCTGTATTGAGAGAGTGGTCTGTAAAATAATGTGTCTGTAAAAAGCTAGAGCATTTGAAAATATGACGTTACAGGTGTAAGCGTCGCCTCTCGTGGGCCGAAAAGATCAAGAACATCGTGGCGAAAGAGAGAAAAAACCAGGTTATCCTTTCTCTTAAGGCTCGAGAACTTATTTATCTCGATCATATCAAGAGAGGAGAAATTGCAATTGATACTCTAAGGTACGATTGCTAGTAAGCATCGATCTTGGAGGCATCGATTACCATGTTTTGGAAATATGCGAGATGCGAAAAGTAAGAAATTCATTCCTAGATGTTACTAAATCGAAAGTTCAAAATGACAAACTTTGTTGAAGATGAAACCTCCAGTCTCAGGGGAAATTTTGTAATTTTGATAAATACGTTATAATAGATTTTGGACGACCGATGTAATTAAAATCTCAGAATTCCTTCTCCGTGGTGAGACTTCAGTAATGTATATTTTTTTTTTGCTAGTTGTGTTACATCGCACCGACACAGATAGGTCTTACGGCGACGATGGGACAGGAAAGGGCTAGGAGTGGGAAGGAAGCGGCCGTGGCCTTAGTTAAGGTACAGCCCCAGCATTTGCCTGGTGTGAAAATGGGAAAGCACGGAAAACCATTTTCAGGGCTGCCGACAGTGGGGTTCGAACCTACTATCTCCCGAATACTGGATACTGGCCGCACTTAAGCGACTGCAGCTATCGAGCTCGGTCATGTATATCTTACAACGATGAATAGTTACAAATGGCTCTGCATACGGCAGTTACTGTCCCATCCTCCTACTGTTGGAGTTTGGTATAATTCTACCGGGGAATGGACACAGCACTGCCAGCCAGACGCTAGGCTGGAAAGCAACGACCCTCCCTGCCATACGCACCTCGCCGAGTGACGGTTTAATGTGTATAGACGACGTGGGACACAACCTGCTGCCGGGATAAATATGAAAATAAACGTGCACTTAGCTTTGTGTTCACCGCATCCGGCAGAGCTTCCCTCTCGTCTGCACCAGGAAGTCCAATGGAGACATCTTCTGTGAACCAAAATAATCCTTTAATTTCCCTCTGATCGAGCGAGTTGGCCGTGTGGGTACGTTCACGGTAACTGTGAGTTTGCATTCGGGTGATACTGGGTTCGAACTCCACTGTCATTAGCTCTGAAGGTGGTTTTCCTTGGCTTCACATTTTCACACCACTCCTAGCCATTCCTTACCCTATCATCATCATAAGATCTGTGTCAGTGCGTCGTTAAGGAAATCGTTAAATTAAATCCCTCTACCGGGCAAGTTGGCCGTGCGGTTAGAGGCGCGCGGCTTTGAGCATGCATGCGACTATCGGCAGCCCTGAAGAGGGTTTTCGGTGGTTTCCAATTTTCACACCAGGCAAATGCTGTATCTGTACCTTAATTAAGGCCACGGCCGCTTCCTTCCAACTCCCAGGCCTTTCCTATCCCATCGTCGCCATAAGACCAATCTGTGTTGGTGCGACGTAAAGCCACTTGCAAAAAAAAATCCCTCTGCCAGGTAGAATATTTCTGATGGGATCATGTATGTAATAATAATAAAGTTATTGGTGTTACGTCCCACTAATTACTTTTGCGGTTTCCGGAGACGCTGAAGTACCAGAATTTTATCCTGCAGGAGTCCTTTTATGTGCCACTAACTCTACCCGCGCTAGACTAGAGTATCTGAGCACCTTTTAGTACCACCGGGGTCATCGGAGTAGCCATGTTGAAACACCGGATCCTGTGAGATCTCCGAAGTCAAACAACATTGGTCGCGTCACCACTTGTATGGTTAGTCCACGTGCTGTTGGCTGTTGGAGGAACGGAATGTAAACCCCCGTTCAGGATGCCTGATCAGTGGACCCTGGCCTAGTTGGAAGATCTGTCTAGGTCGCCGACGTCCAAATATGGGTAAGAGTGTTCTATTTGATTGGATTGAACTAATTTGGATTGGATTTTGAACTGGATTGGACTAGACTAGACTAGACTAGACTAGACTAGACTAGATTGGATTGGATTGGATTGGATTGGATTGGATTGGATTGGATTGGATTGGATTGGATTGGATTGGATTGGATTGGATTGGATTGGATTGGATTGGATTGGATTGGATTGGATTGGATTGGATTGGATTGGATTGGATTGGATTGGATTGGATTGGATTGGATTGGATTGGATTGGATTGGATTGGATTGGATTGGATTGGATTGGATTGGATTGGATTGGATTGGATTGGATTGGATTGGATTGGATTGGATTGGATTGGATTGGATTGGATTGGATTGGATTGGATTGGATTGGATTGGATTGGATTGGATTGGATTGGATTGGATTGGATTGGATTGGATTGGATTGGATTGGATTGGATTGGATTGGATTGGATTGGATTGGATTGGATTGGATTGGATTGGATGGATTGGATTGGATTGGATTGGATTGGATTGGATTGGATTGGATTGGATTGGATTGGATTGGATTGGATGATTGGATTGGATTGGATTGGATTGGATGGATTGGATTGGATTGGATTGGATTGGATTGGATTGGATTGGATTGGATTGGATTGGATTGGATTGGATTGGATTGGATTGGATTGGATTGGATTGGATTGGATTGATTGGATTGGATTGGATTGGATTGGATTGGATTGGATTGGATTGGATTGGATTGGATTGGATTGGATTGGATTGGATTGGATTGGATTGGATTGGATTGGATTGGATTGGATTGGATTGGATTGGATTGGATTGGATGGATTGGATTGGATTGGATTGGATTGGATTGGATTGGATTGGATTGGATTGGATTGGATTGGATTGGATTGGATTGGATTGGATTGGATTGGATTGGATTGGATTGGATTGGATTGGATTGGATTGGATTGGATTGGATTGGATTGGATTGGATTGGATTGGATTGGATTGGATTGGATTGGATTGGATTGGATTGGATTGGATTGGATTGGATTGGATTGGATTGGATTGGATTGGATTGGATTGGATTGGATTGGATTGGATTGGATTGGATTGGATTGGATTGGATTGGATTGGATTGGATTGGATTGGATTGGATTGGGATTGGATTGGGATTGGATTGGATTGGATTGGATTGGATTGGATTGGATTGGATTGGATTGGATTGGGATTGGATTGGATTGGATTGGATTGGATTGGATTGGATTGGATTGGATTGGATTGGATTGGATTGGATTGGATTGGATTGGATTGGATTGGATTGGATTGGATTGGATGGATTGGATTGGATGGTTGGATTGGATTGGATTGGATGGATTGGTGGTTTGGATTGGATTGGATTGGATGGTTTGGATTGGTGGATTGGATTGGATTGGTTTGGATTGGATTGGATTGGTGTGGATTGGATTGGATTGGATTGGATTGGTTGGATTGGATTGGATTGGATTGGTTGGTGGATTGGATGTGGTTGGATTGGATTGGTTTGGATTGGATTGGATTGGATTGGTGTTGGATTGGATTGGTTGTGGTTGGATTGGATTGGATTGGATTGGTTGGTTGGATTGGGATTGGATGGGTTGGTGGGTTGGATTGGATTGGATTGGATTGGGATTGGATTGGATTGGATTGGGTTGGATTGGTGGTTGGATTGGATTGGTTGGTGGATTGGATTGGATTGGGTTGGGGTTGGATTGGATTGGATTGGGTGGTGTGGTTGGGATTGGATTGGTGGTTGGGTTGGATTGGTTTGGATTGGATGTGGATTGGGTTGGAGTGGTTTGGATTGGATTGGATTGGGTGGTGGATTGGATTGGATGGGATTGGATGGGATTGGGTGGTGGTGGGATTGGATTGGATTGGATTGGGTGGGTGTGGATTGGGTGGTGGGTTGGATTGGGTTGGGTTGGTGGATTGGGTTGGATTGGATTGGATTGGATTGGATTGGATTGGGATTGGGGTTGGATTGGTTTGGATTGGGTTGGTGGATTGGATGTGGATTGGGTGGTTGGGTTGGATTGGGGATTGGATTGGATTGGATTGGATTGGATTGGTTGGGTGGTTGGATGTGGATTGGATTGGATTGGTGGTGGGGTTGGATGGGATGGTTGGATTGGATGGGTGGGGTTGGTGTGGTTGGATGGGTTGGATTGGGTTGGATTGGGTTGGGATTGGTTGGGTGGATGGGTTGGATTGGATTGGGTTGGGTGGGTTGGATTGGATTGGATTGGATTGGATTGGATTGGTTGGATGGTGGTTGGATGGGTTGGTTGGGTTGGATTGGTGGGTGGTGGATTGGATTGGTTGGATTGGATTGGGTTGGTGGTGGTGGTGGATTGGATTGGGTGGATGGTGGGTTGGATTGGTGGTGGATGGTGGATTGGTGGTTGGGTTGGTTGGTTGGATTGGATTGGATTGGGATTGGTTGGGTGGGTGGTTGGAGTGGATTGGATTGGGTGGATTGGATTGGTGGATTGGATTGGTTGGATTGGATTGGATTGGATTGGATTGGATTGGATTGGATTGGATTGGATTGGATTGGAAGTATCATCGGACTGAGCGAGACTGAACCTGCAAACTCGAAGCTTAGAAGGCCGGGTATGTATGTATGTATGTATGTATGTATGTATGTATGTATGTATGTTGGCTATGCGGTTAGAATCTCGCAGCTGTGAGCTCGAATTAGCGAGATAGTGGACTCGAACTCCATTGTCGGCAGCTCTGAAAATGTATATCCGTAGTTTTCTATTTTCACACCAGGCAAATGCTGGAGTTGTATCTTAATTAGGCCATGGCCACTTCCTCCCCACTCCTATCCCCTCGTCACCATCAGACCTATTGTTGAATCCTCAACCCAAAGGCTGATTGGATTCCCCAAGTAGTTCCACCATCAGCTGTAATAGAAAGCCTAGGCATCAAATAATATATTTACTAGAGCATTTAATGCGGTAGTTTCCCGTTACTTTCCTCACTAAAATCAGAAGGTGATACTACATATGTCAATTGAATAATATACACCAGGATTTCTCAAACATTTCACTTTTGGGCTTCCTCCTGGTAAGATAAAATACAGAACTGTTATACTTTTTTATTGATCTTCTCTACGTAGAAGTGTTTAAAAAGAAACATGTACTTATGCACTTATATTGTAGATAAATAAATAAAATAATAAATAAGCGTCGCGAGTTTGAATCCCGGTGACAATGAGTTAGATTTTTCAATAGAAACCTACCGCGGCAGCACGAAGGGCTAACCGGCCAAATCTAAAACTGAGCCTGGAAGCTAAATGAATCTTATAGTAATGGTAAGAAAGCACTAAGAATATTAGTTAGTACAATATGCATGGAGTTAAAATCAGTGAAATGAACATGCATTTACTGGTTAAGAGGATTTTTCTTTTTTGTTAAATTCATTAAGTCAGTTTTCCTTACATTTCGAGTTAGTTAATATAAACGTTTAAGTCTTCTAAATTGTCGAAACTAACGCAAGATTAAAAAGTACATACTAGAAAATAACAGAAAAAGAGAACAAGTAATTAACTATACAATGTATCTGAAAAAGAGCACATTTAATTAATGTTTTGATGTTTTGATCTTGAAAGAACATTAACTTGTTCTAATCTAATCACAATTTTTACTAAGGATTGGTGAATATTATGAAAAAGTGCCAAGATATTTCTGCTGAAATTTTTTCAATGCCTTAATAAATGCGGATTTTTTAACACTTAACTGGGTGGACTGCATGGTGAATAATGGGCAGCTGAGAGAAGAGGGAGATCAATTAGCAGAGAGCATTGAGGTAAGTTCAAAACCATTTCCGCATTTATTAAGGCATTAATACACATGTTCATGTAGTTTCTTGTAAGTTTGAAGTACAGTGGTCAACTTATAGAGGTGAAAATGCTTGAAATATAGTCAGATATTGTTCAAGATTCAAATTAGAGATGTGGTCAACTTACAGAACAAATTGTACATATAAACGAAAGGAAATTTGCTGATTCCATGAAAATGTGGTAATTATCGCCAGGTATTCATGCTGCAGAGGTGGTCAACTTGAGATGATTTACTGTACTTGAAAATATTATTTATACTTCTGATACTTAAAAATATCATACCGGTCATAAATAGACTGTAACGGCGTAATACATGAAACACCTGAAACAATGAAATTAAATATCCGTGAAATGATATTTTCTATATCTTATGTGATTTATATTTCGCTTTTATATTATTATTTTGAAATACAACTTTGTTTCCACAAGTAAACATAATTCATTTTATATTGGGATAATTTTGCACGACGAAATCATGTTTGTAGTAAGCTGCTGTCATCTGAAGTCTGGCAGTACGACCGGCTGACAGTCCTACGCTTAATATCAAAAGTCCTCTCTCTTTTAGTTTTCTCCAACAAAGAGAACGCTTCTCCTCCTCCTCCATGTCTTCCTCGTATCCAATAGGGCACGAGATCTACTTACGCATTCCCTTCCAATTGAGTTTCTCATAAATTAACTGAACTGAAGTCTCGGGCGGGGCCAACGTTGTGCTTCAAGGCAAACATTCGCTTTACCCGCAGTACTAACTTCAAAGACATCAAAACTCTCCCAGGTCTTCAATATACTGCACGCTCGCTGCAGTGAATGTAAAATGGGAAATTAATATCAACTGAGAATGTAAACAAAGACGGGAATAGTGTGGATGTATCAAATCAATCTTTTCATGAACTTCGTCGAGCAATTATTTCTTAAGTTACACCATCTGTCCTGTTCTTTCTTTCATTCATGCATTACAGTGAGCTTTAATCAGAGTTGCAACCAGTGGTCAGTTAAGTTGCGGCTATGTGGCAACTGCCTTGAAATCGCCAGAGAATTTTATGAACAATGTAGACAATTTTTTACAATTATTTATATTTCTGAATGGAAATGTAGTTTGATTTCAACTACCCCTAGGACTAAGTATCAAAAATACAACCTAATACTTCAATGCATAGAAATACGTTCGCGGCTTATAAATATTTCAGAATGACATGATCCATTCCGTATATTATTTATTTTCTTATGTGTATATCTTGCAAAATGACTGACATAATTGCGACTAACTGAACCAACAATAACACTACGCTAACTGAGCTGAGTTAATTGAGCTGTGTTCCCCTCTTGAATACCAATTTTATCTTCATATTACGATCTTCCCTACCTATGAAGGCTCAATTGAAGCTTATTCGTCTTACGTCATTCTACGCTCTCTCTCCACTGGCAGCTTGGTACATAATATTTTGTCGGACATCATCCAGAAGAAATCGTGCTTCTTTCCTTTGTATCTTTCTCAATTCTCGTATCAAGTGATCCTGGTGTGGGTTCCATAGACGGGAACCGCACTCCAATTGTGCTTTTACCAGAGACTTACTCGGCCTCTCGTTTATTTTCTTACTACAACATGTAAAAACCCTCATCATTTCATGAGATCCTTTACCCTTATTTATGTCCTCATCAATGTGATGATTACCCCAATGAAGATCTTCCCGCCCGGTTGAGTAGCTCAGGCGGTTGAGGCGCTGGCCTTCTTACCCCAAATTGGCAGGTCAATCCTGGTACAGTCCGATGGTGTTTGAAGGTACTCAAATTCGTCAGCCACGTGTCGGTAGATTTACTGGCGCATTAAAGAACTCCTACGGAACTAAATTCCTGCACCTCGGTGTCTCCGAAAACCGTAGAAGTAGTTAGTGGAATGTAAAAACAATAACATTATTTACACTGCCTGACAAGAAAAGTTATGCACCCAGAAGGAATGGTTAAAAGTGAATGAAACTACGTATGATGAAAGACCATATGCCTTTATTGAACTGATTACAAAATGGGAGGAAAGAGACAAGGCCGTTGGCAGTTACAGGTGGAATGTTGGCGCCAAGTCAGTAGGGTGTCGCACCCGTACGCCCCACCCTCCAGCCCCAATGCATGCCCTTACGCGGTTCAGAATGGTGTCAAACAGCGTTTGGATCCTCTCCTGAAGCAGTTCGTCCAAAGTTCTTGCAACTGTCCCTCCAGATCCCTCAGGTTTGTACTGGGACGGAATCCACTTCCAATGTCATCCCACACGTGTTCAATGATGGAGACGTCCGGGGAGCTAGTTGGCCACGGGAAGACCTCAATATGCTCTAGAAAGTTCATAGACACACGCGCTGTGTGTGGACGTGCATTATCTTGTTGTAACATTGTCCCCGGTGCTGTGCCATAAGGAGTAGAACGTGCGGACGTATGACGTATCGCTTTGCCGTCAGTCTTCCGGAGCACTGTTACAGGTGACCTGAACGCATATCCTATGGCTCCCCACACCATGATGTCAGGGATTACGCCTGTGCGTCTTTCCATAATATGGGCAGTAGACAGGGTCCGCTCTCTGCCCTCGACGCCGCCAAATCTGCACACGATGGTCATTGGAGGTTACGGAGAAGCGGGACTCATCACTGAACATGAAGCGACGCCAGTCGACCTATGTCCATGCCTCCCGGGCAAGGCACCACTTCAAACGCAGGAGTTGGTGTTCTGGTGTCATTGACAACCAACACATAGGGCGGTAGGACCCCAATCCGACGGATGCGAGTCGTCGAGACACTGTGCGGGAACTAACAGGATGTTGTAGAATCTCCAGTACATGTTCGTGGATGGCGCGTGCCGAAGTTATGAGTGCTTGGCGCACCTCATGACGGTCCTCCCTCAGGGTGTTTTTTCTTGGTCGACCCGAACCTGCACGACGTGATTGGGTGCCCTTATGAACCCATATCAGTCCATTGTGACATCCGAATGTCCCACATGCCTGGCAATTGAACGATGCGACAAACCAGCCTCGTGCAGTCCCATAATTCGGCCTGTGTCAAATACTGTCAGTTGGTGGATATGCTGTCTAAGGCGTCTGTGAGGCATAACTCACAGCAGTTGACTGATAACAACTTACCAACAACAGGACAATGCCATCACGAATGCATTCTGGTGGACGGTCTACACATTACAGATCCTTGTAAATCTTATAATTTACTCACACGTCAATAGTATGCATGTATACTAAAATGGGATAATGTTGGACCACTCCTTAGGTTGCTTAACTTTTCTTGTCAGGAAGTGTATTATTGTATGATCTTTCCTTATATTAACACACTAGCAAATGTGTCCGTCCTTCGCAACGGTATTGTACATTGTATACAGATATCGAAGTAAATTACTGTACACGCAGTGAATAATATTTTTAAACTGCATGTCTCTTAGTGTTATCCAAGAAACAGCATGGGGAGGAACCCATACCTTGTTTCCATTGTAAAGTTACGGAGTTGTGAAGATAGAGGAACGCTCACTTGCCTAATGCCATTCACAATCGAGTTGGGAAGCTTCCATTATCATAGAAGGATCCTTGTCTACTGTGTGGTCACAGTCTATTAGGGGAGTTTTCGTTACAATAGTAGAACCCCTTTTCTACTTACAGACACAATCGTGTATGGGAGCTTTGAAGAAAATTGCACGTGCCCTTGCCTTCTGCCAGTCAAATCTAGAATGGAATTATTCATTACAATTGTAGGCCCTCCTTACTAATGCCAGTTACCCAGGAGTTAGAGGACCCCATTCCTACCGATAGTCAAAGTCGATGTGGGGAGTACAGATTGCAAAAGCAGACGCCCTAGTGCTAACAGTCACTATCGATTTGAAAAGAATTAATTATAATGGCAGACATACCCCTTGTAGATCGCTACAAATTGAATTCAATGAATGTATACAGATCGATATATGAAGGTATTTGCATGTTTACAACATTGCACACCACAATTTACAGATGAACACCTTCTAAACGGTACATTATATCGGCACACGGATAGCACCATAAACGCCACTTTTATCGGCCTAATGGTTGGTCCTAGAACATTTTCCCGTATCTCCTCCATTTATAAGTTAGATTGGGTCAGAAACTTAGCATCCTAGAATAGAGAGAAATTTTGGTAAGGTTTCCACACACTGCCTTACATTTCGGATGCTTATGTGACAGCTGGAAACATAGAATTTGGCTCACATATGGCTATTAGAAGGTGCAATGTTCATGTGGAATTTTATGGTTCTGTCTTTCATATAAGTGTGTCAAACTACGTATTATACGTGTAAAAACATCAAAATTTACGTACAATCGAGAAAAAGCCTAATCTAACGTATAAAGGTTAGAGATACGACAAAAAGTCATAGATCCAAAGTTTTAGATCACTCCAAATCGAGCGGAGATTGTGTCAACCGTTTTGTGATACGACTTACCGTTTAGCCACGAAATATATCGGATCGGAGGTCTGCACCGTCATTAAAATTGCCTATATATTTCGATATTTTCTGGGATAAAAAGTGAAAAATGTAAACATCTTGGAATTTTTCCGTCGGTTATCGGGTAAATTCTATAATTTTGCCGAATTTCAATTTTCTATCTCGTCTGGCAGACTGTTCCGCCATCTTGCTTTTGGGATGAGGGGTAAAAATTAGGACTTTCTGGAAACGAAAGCTAAAATATATGCAGATGGTCATTATTGCAACTGAAAAGGATAACTGAAAGATAATTTCGCCAAAATAGCCAATGTACAGACACACGATTGCTAAGATTTTTTATACATTGATAAGTATCGTAAGAAGAATACTTCAACCCCTATTTCACTTCTTTTCAAGTCTCCCTTAAGTGGATATTTCGGAAAAAGTGTGCATATTTCTTTATTTTTAATAAAGATTCCAAATATCAATTTTCACGTCTGTAACATATTCAGTTTTGAAATATAAGTATTCTCACAAAATGTATGGAATCAATTTTTCAACATTTTTCACCCCCATAAGGGAATTTTCTTAAAACAAAAAAAAAAGGGTTTCTTTATTTTTAAAGCAGATTCCAAATACCAATTTTTACGTCTGTAAGCTGTCAAGCTTTTGAGATATAGATGTACTCATTTAAACAGTTCACCCCTTTAGCGACAGAATATCCAAAAGTCCTCTCTAAGTGAGCACGTACACTGTAATATAAATGTATACGTGAAACTGAATGCCTTTATGCCACGTAGTTTTGGCTGGGCGTTGATTACAGCCAGTCGGAGTTAACCTCTTATTTATTTACTTAACAGTAATCTCCGTAAGTTAATTCCACTCCATCAATACAGTATTTAAAACTGAGAGACTTTTCCTCTTGGTGAAACTGATCTTTCATCCCGTTTCTCTGCGCATATCATACCATTGTCTGCTGCCCATATCACAACATTGTCGAGGTCTTTTTGCAGTCGCTCGCAACCTCGTAACTCATTTATTACTATGTACAATATATAATATCATCATAAAAGTGCCTTACCCGTGATGCCAGTTCTGTACTCACATCATATTAATTCCTTTTATTGTTTTGATAGTGACTTAACGTCCCACTAACACACTGAAGATTTTCGGTGACGCAAGGATGAGAAATGACTAGGATTGGGAAGGAAGCAGCCGTGAACATAATTTAACATTTGTTTGGTGTGAACATGGGAAACGACGGAAAACCATCTTCAGGGCTGCCGACGGTGGGATTCTAAAACATCATCTCCCGAATGAAAGCTCACAGCTACGTGACCCTAAATACACGGTGAACTCCCTCGGTACTACACAAATCATTTATATAAATGAGAAAAATGTCCAATGATACTTCCCTCTGGAACCCTCTCCTCTTAACCGTTACAGAATCAGAGAATAATGCCTCACCTACTCTAATTCTCTGACTTATATGTCCGACTCCATGGCTAAATGGTTAGCGTGCTGACCTTTGGTAACAGGGGTCCCTGGTTCGATTCCCAGCAGGGTACGAAATTTTAAGCATCATTGATTAATTTCCCCAGCACGGGGGCTGGGTGTATGTGTAGTCTTCATCATCATTTTATCCTCATCACGACGCGCAGGTCGCCTGCGGGAGTCAAATCAAAAGACCTGCACCTGGCGAGCCGAACCCGTCCTGGGATCTCCCGCCACTAAAAGCACGACGCGCAGGTCGCCTGCGGGAGTCAAATCAAAAGACCTGCACCTGGCGAGCCGAACCCGTCCTGGGATCTCCCGCCACTAAAAGCCATACGCCATTTGCATTTCATTTCTGACTTATATTTTCTAATAACTCGTCGAAGTCCAAGGTTTAACAGAGTATGTTATTAAGCAGATCCATAGTTCTACTTTCAAAACTGTAAACTTACACTTCAGTAATACTCTTGAAGTAGTAGTGCGGCAGTCTTCTTCAGTGAATAGCCACTAGTAAAGTTCAATAGCGAAGATAAACTGTGTCCGGTGGACCAAGGAAAGGTACTGTTCTAATTCCTGTCGTGGGGGACATGACGTAAGTCTCTTGTAAGTTGAGAACCTCACTTGAGGCATATTCAAACAATAACAACAGAGTTGTTTTGTTTGAGTTTGTGACGAGTTGAGTGGACGTAGGAGGCAGTTAGAAGAGACCAGTGTTCTCAGGTGCACGCCAGTCAAAGCACCGTAATTCCTAGATCCACCCACAGAAATGTGCAGACCATTTCATTCTGAAAGCTCCATCTCCTTGGCTCCTTGGTTCAGAGGGCCCCGGATTCGGTTAGCGGCCGGTCGGGAATTTTAACAGCCTGTAGTTCTTCAGCCAGAGTCGGAGTGGATTCTTAAAAACCACCACCAAAGCTTATGAGGTTACAAGGAAACTGCAAAAACCGATGGCGGTTCCATAATGAGGAGTGAGGTAGTTTGCCATTGCTTTCCTCGCTGGGCCAGAATGTGCTGTCGTAGCACTCTGCATAACATCCAGACGCACCGCTCGTGGTCTGAATGTTGTTATTCAGCGCTAGCAATACCACGGTAGCTAACAAACTGTCACTGTCATAAATGAGACTGATACGTCAGTGAAGGCTACATTTCGATCTGGCGCATGCAAAGGGATAGACGCAAACAGAAAACTATTCAATGGACTTGTTGTTATTGTTAAAATAGCGCTGTAGGGAAGTATGGAAGTGTAAAAGACTCAAAAAGTGACTTAAAGTGGTTTGCTTCTTGTAAACCTTTTTTTTAACGTCGCAGTAACACATCGAAGTGATTTCGGCAACGGAAGGATGGAAAAGTGCCAGGACTTGGAAGGTAGTGGCCGTGTCCTTAATTAAGGTACAGCACCACCATTGTCAGGTCCGAAAATGGGAAACCATCTTCAGGGCTGCCGACGGTGGGATTCGAACCAACTATCTCCCGAAAAGCAAGCTCATAGTAGAGCGACATTAAACGAACGGACGACTCGCCAGGTGTTTGAAAACCGATTATTTATTTATTTATTTATTTATTTATTTATTTATTTATTTATTTATTTATTTATTTATTTATTTATTTATTTATTTATTTATTTATTTATTTATTTATTTATTCGCAGGCTGTTTACGTTGCACTAACTTAGTTTTACGGGGAGTATGGGATTGGAAAGTATAGATACTGAGTAAGAAGCAGCCGTGGTCTCAATGTTGGTACTGTATAGTGTCTTGTAGAAGTGAGAATCGTCTCGTCGAGTCGAAGGAGAGGAAGTATAACGTGTATACGAATAAGACGAGGTTCTACTGTCCTACGAACAGCCTGCTTATCGTCGTTGCGCCTGCTAAAACTGCCATAATATAATGTTTTCCGAGAAATACTGACCCGCAACACATATTCTTTGGTATTGAAGCGTAGATGACAGAACCTTACCGACCAGAGTTCTAAGCTGAAATAATTCACGTAGTGAATTTCACAAGTCCAACGATGATATATAACCGTAATCGTGAAGAAAGCAATGGTAAAACCACCTCACTCCTCACATTCCCTACCACGTTTCATTTTGGGGCTACAACTTGACGCTGGTTAAACAGGTAATTTCTGATGGCCTACTTGAAAAACATGTTCGTCAGTAAACAAACTTCTGAACTGCTACAGATAACAACAAATTGAACCCTGCTGAAGAAACTGATTAGCAGAGCATACATAGGCCTTGGAGAACTGGAACATGATTTCAGAAATAAAGTAAGAATAGAGGAAACTCAGGACTTTTAAAGTGAAAAAGTATCTTTGAAATACCACCTTCACTTAACTGAAAATCAACTACTCCGCTTTGCTTTACTGAGCAGAACAAAAATGTTGCTTGTTTTACGTTTCATAAATTACGGTGTTGTTTGTAGATGTTTCTGACTCCAAGATGCCGCAATTTTGTACCCGTCTCCCCCCCCCCCCCCCAGAAATTCTACCGACATAATGATTGAAGAACTGATATGGACTCAGCAGTAGATAAAAGGCTAGGATCACCAACACATTAATCAACGTTCATTTAGTGGATATTGACGCCTCTAGCTTAGCTGCTATCCTCGGAGGCACGAGTTCGTTTCGCGGTACTGTCAGAAATTTAAGGACGGCGAGAAATCTGGTATGTGGTTACAATAGTACATGTAGCTCACTTCCATTTGGCTTGAGAGCACGAGTTTCCGTTATTTCGTGGGAAAGACAAAGAAATGGAGAAGGATTAAACATTAAAGTTTGATGCTGTACGGCGACAAATGAACAAACAATCCGGTCTCGAAGGATTAGCAACAAGAGAATTTAATTAAAATTTTCTTAGATAATATAAAAGCTTAATTAACACAAAAAGTCAACAAAACGAGAATTCCGAAGAATAGAGAATGATAAATGAGTTTGCAAAAGAATAAGGGTGTTCAGATGAAATGACATGTAAATTAAAGTAGAACTTCAGCCTTAATGTTAGTAACGAGAGAAGAATGACTTGACAAATGTTTGTGAAAAAAGGGATAAAATGAGATTTTAGTGCCAATTCTTGGTAACTAGTAGGCAAAGAACCTGAGGAAATATGTGCAATTTTAGAGATGTGACAGGAAGATTTGTTTCGACCGAAGAGATCGAATTCTTTATTTCATTGATAACGAATTTTCTAACGCAAATCTCAGCGGCATAGTCGGTGATTTGTTGATCGTTACTTCCCAAGATCACATGTTCGATCCTGACTGTAGTCTGTGTCGTTTGAATGTGTTCAAATACGCAACATTGTGTGAAGTTGGCTTCCAGCGCGTTAATAATTGTTATTGTTATTGGGTCACCTGTCGATACACTGGTTTGATGCAGTTTTCTCTATGCCACCCTGTCCTCTGCTAACCTATTTACATCTATACAACTACTATATCATATATACATCTACACTAAACTGGTCACGTTTCTACCTTGGTTACTTCTACCGTTCTTCTCCGATACATTCCCCTTAAAATCTCAAGATGTTTCAAGATATATTCTACCAATCTATCACTTTTTCAGGTCAAATTCTGCCAACACAACTTTCAGCAGGTTAGTGTTCATTTGTGATCGAATCTCAATTTCAATATTCTCCTGAAACCAGTGGCGGCTGGTGCAGAAAATCAGTTGTGTGCTGTAACCCATCCCCACTCCAAAAAATAAAAATATTTATAAACATACCGGTATGTGGTTTTCAAGAGGCTCTCCACTGAGCTTTCCACACTGAACAAACACGCAAACAACCCCAACACATATACACATTCCTCATAAAAAAAACTATAAAAATATATAATTAAACACATAATAACACTTGCAATGGCAAAATATTCACGAATTCAAACACTTGGTGTGAGCGCACAAAATCAGAACTTCCCAATGTTACCAACATCATTGAAATAAACCAGCAACGGCGTAATGCAAAATTACATGTTATGTTTTTATGGTGACATTTATAAACTAGACATTTTTAATTAAAGAAAATCACAATATCATGTCCTTATTTTGACAACAGAAAAAGTACAAATTTTATAGTTCATCGATTTACAAATGTGGCTATGGAATAGGCAAGTTGGTAGTATTCTATCCTCTTTGGTATTAAAAGACTTGGCGGGAACAGCTCTACAGTATTTTGTTTTCCCGCTTGCTTTGAGCGATCCCCTCTTAAATACTACCGCTGAGTCACCTTCTCATATCGTTCGTAATGCAAGTGTGACTAGTGCTAGTGCTGCCTCTCTGTTGTCGAACGAAGAATCGCTGTGCAGTGATGTCTTGGCTGTTGTTTCCACAGCCTATCGGAACACATTCTCTTTGTATCGGAAACGTTAGGCATGCATGCGCAAAAGGCAGAGTTCCTGGTTTCTGGCTAAAAGCTCGCTGAGCTGTGTTCGCACAGCACCCAGAATGGAGCGCACCGGTAGTTAACTGGTTGTGAGGGGAGTTGAATAATTTCCTATTCTTTGGCTGACGTCTTTTTCAATGCACTGTATTTGATTGTAGATAATATTTTAAAACTAATTTATTTTTCCAACAGGCAGTGTGCTGCAGCACTTCAGCACATAAGGTACGGCCGCCCCTGCCTGAAACACCACATTTCAAAAAATGTGCACGTCTTTTTGCGCTAGCAATTGGCCATTTATCACTTACATACAATGCCACACTCAATGTAAGAGCCTTAGGACTATCTTTCGTATGTGTAGATCTGGTTCTATCTATCTATCTATCTATCTACCTATCTATCTATCTATCTATCTATCTATCTATTATTATTATTATTATTATTATTATTATTATTATTATTATTATTATTATTATTATTATTATTATTATTATTATTATTATTATTATTATTATGAAAGCGAGTCAAGCAAGGGCTGCCGTCCTTCCTGCATGCCGCGTGTCGCTAAATGATTGCCGTCACACTGTCGTTTCCGCACGCCTATAACAAACCCATAAACTTCGATGAATGCTTAAATAGCCTCAAAAATAGAAAATCCATACAACTTACCCCATTGCTTTAAGCATTGAAAATGCTCTTCCTCGACCCTTAAAGAATCGTTATAGCGTGTGATGATATTCCGGTTCACTCTCTGAAATTCAGCCTCGTTAGTATTCAAAATTTCGGTGTGAATTGCATTGAAAAATCTAAAGCATACATACCGGGGTGAGTGGCTCAGACGGTTGAGGCGCTGGCCTTCTGATCCGACATGGCAGGTTCGATCCTGGCTTAGTCCGGTGGTATTTGAAAGTGTTCAAATACGTCAGCCTCGTGTCGGTAGATTTAATGGCGCGTAAAGACAATCATGCGGGACTAACTTCCAGCACCTCGGCGTCCCAGAAAACCGTAAAACTAGTTAGTGAAACTTAAAGCAAATAATATTATTGTTATTGTGATCTAAAGCACACGAAAATATGCTGTTTAACAGTAAATTCAGAAGCTGTTAAAAGCACTAATCCAATCAATTACTGCTGTATAAAAAGCAATCACGCTGTACGCTATACGGAAGCTTAAGGTAAACTACCTGAGACAATATCACAGGGTGTGGCCTATGGGTCAGGAGGCTGTTGCATCATCCAATCGCCCCGAAACGGTACAAGGAACAACCGGCAACTGAACTGAGGCTCTTACTTTATTATATTATTATTATTATTATTATTATTATTATTATTATTATTATTATTATTATTATTATTATTATTATTATTATTATTATTATTATTATTACTCTCAGGGAGATTGTTTTCTGTCCAGCTCGTCAGCTGAATAGTCAGCATTCTCTGGCTCAGGGTACTATAACATGAAAAAAAATAGGATTTTTAGTCCGAGTCCCAGGGGACACTTGGTGCATGTCACTTCAAGGTTGGTAAACGGAAAGAACTGAATAGTAATTTTACTCTTTTCGATAGAACAGGTAATAAGGGAGGTATCCCGAACGATGGGTTTCGTCTCAGGGTCTGATTGCTTGTGATCGTCTTAAAACACTTCTTCATTTGCGTACAACACATTCCACACCAAACCACTACAGAGACATGCAGTACGGTTGGTAGCAGAAAGGACATCCAGCCGTAAAACTGGGCTTAATGTATATGAGCGCCGTCCCCAGATAATTTGGGAAAGGTCAGTAAAGGACAGGAGTGATTTCTTTCTGCCGTATTCAGATGCCAGTTCCAGAACAAGCAGCTATATCTGCAGTGATTATTTAACTACACAGATCAGGTTTCATAGTTTAATCAAACGTCTGTAGCTTCGTTGGAGAAAAAGAAAACAACAGCAGAGGTTTACAATCCACGAAGCTACCCTGACTGTCTTAAAGAGAGCCAGAACTCATCGAGGAGAGTCGTGCACGCTGAATGCGAGATGCTGGTTATCTGAGATGCTGGGGGAAGGGACATACAATGGGTACGATAAGTGAGCACACACACGTGTATTGCTCCACGCAGGTGCACGCAGACCAGACCGGAATGCAGGACTAGGAGAGAGATATGTCCCAACACACACACACTGTTTGCAAAGCAAATATGTGCATATTTCTAGACGCTAAGCTGTGGTGATTATATCGTGCGCCTGTTGAAACGGCGATGGAAGTAAGGTACGTCTTAACAGGTACACTTCCTTTCAATTTCCCTTCCAGCTGGTCTATGCTAACAGAAGACTGCATTTACTTCCAAGAGTTCGTTTGATGGGAAAATGTCTGGAAAATCAGGGTACGCACATTTGAAACATATATGAAATCATGTTCCCACATTCTGGCATTTAACTCCGGAATTTAACATCCGATCCGATCTGATCCGAATGATGGAAGCACGGTTTAACTGGAAATGGGAGAAAATAATGAACTAGAAACTGGCATTTATAGGTTAGAAAGCAAAATTACTACAGCGAGTATACTCTAGCCCGCACAACAGTTCTGCAATGAGAGTTGCATAAGCATTAGGGGTACGCCTATTTACTTAGTCATTTCTTGAATGGTTTTAAAAAGGCTGAAAACTTTTCGAACATCTCCCTTAATAAATTATTGCTCCTCCTAATTCCTCCTCTTATAAGGAATATTTGCCCCAATTTGTCCTGAATTCCAACTTATCTTAACTTTTTCCTACTTTTAAATACTCCATTACAGCTTATTAGTCCTTCCATGTCATCCACTGACAGCTTGAAACATACCGCTTAGCCGAGCAGCTCTTCTCCTTACTCTAAATTCTTCCCAGACCAACGTTTGCAACATTTTCATTAATAGTACTCTTAGTTCTAAATCTCTCAAAACAAATCGTGCTGCTTTCCTCTGGATCTTTCCAGTTATTGAAGCAAGGAACCGTACTCAATTGGGGTCTTACCAGAGAATTAACCACGCTCTCCTTTACATCCTTATTACAACCCCCATGTACTCTCATAACCATATTGAGAGTTTCGTAAACTTCAGTTACAACCACGTTAATGTGATTAGATCCTTTCCTATTTATTTATTTATTTATTTATTTATTTATTTATTTATTTATTTATTTATTTATTTATTTATTATGCTTTTGCTGGCGCGACCTAGTGTTTATAGTGCACTATGTCTCCTGGTATGCGCTAGAACAATTTTGTTACTTTCATTGATCTGTCTCAGCCTTATCCTTAGCGTTGACAATATGAAAGTGACTGAGGTATGAGCGATGCTAGTAATGCCATTCCCTCTGCAGCCAGTCCCTGCTCTGAATGGTGTGAAAATGTTGCTCATAGGGTCGGCTGGTGCATGCATTTCTGTGGGCTTGGCAGACTGATAAGTAATAGCAACTTCTGGCTCGGTGAGAGAAGCAACGAGAAACTATCTTACTCCTCATTTCCCTAGTTCGCCTCTTTAGTGATGCCTAGGCCATATATGACGGCTAATGGTGGAGCAGCTGAGGATCCAACCAGCCGTCGGGCTGACGACTGTACATACAGATATTTATTTATTTATTTATTTATTTATTTATTTATGTATTTATTTATTTATTTATTTATTTATTTATTTATTTATTTATTTATTTATTTATTTATTTATTTATTTATTTATCGTACGATGTGTAACATCTACAATGAGTGGATCTAAAATACTTTGCATGTAATCAAAATATTACAGTTGAACAGCTAGGGCATTTAGCCATACAAGGCTAGAGAAGAAGCCCTCACGAGGTTGTTCCACTCGCCCTCATACCGTCAACGTCAATTTGGGAATTCTTGGATGAAGTGGGTAATTGTTTCCTCTTAAGCTCCACAATCACACTTCGGAGAATCGAGTATGTCCCACTTATGGAGCGACGCGTTACATCTTCCATGGCACATCGGCACCATGTGACTTTAGCAGTTGAATTCCCGGAAGAGGTTGAGTGGGGTCTTCTAGGATCTGGGATCGGCTTTTCACATCTCCTTTCAGATTTTTTTTTTTTATTTTCCCCCTATGTTAACAAATAGGTACTTACAGTGATCCTTGTGACATACTTTCACTCCATCACACAGAAAGGATATTAAACAATGTTTAAAACGTACCTTCTTTCTAAATGTACAGATTCACTCCATTAGATTAACTCTTCATTTGTCCATGTTTTTGGGTGAATAGTCAGCGTCGCGGTTTTTGGTTCAGAAGGTCCCGGGTTCAAATTCCTGGCGGCTCGTTTTTTTTGTTTGTTTGTTTTTGTTTTTTTGTTTTTTTGCTGGATCTGGTTAATTCCTATAGTTTGGGAACTGGGCGCTGTCTGGTTTTTTTTTTTTTTTTTGCTATTTGTTTTACGTCGCACCGACACAGATAGGTCTTATAGGATAGGAAAGGCCTAGGAAGTGGAAGGAAGCGGCCATGGCCTTAATTAACGTACAACCCCGGCATTTACCTGGTGTGAAAATGGGAAACCACGGAAAATCATCTTCAGGGCTGCCGACAGTGGGGCTCGAACCCACTATCTCCCGATTACTGGATACTGGCCGCATTTAAGCGACTGCAGCTATCGAGCTCGGTATCTGTTGTTTCAGTACACATCACTTTATTTAATACACCACAGTAATACGTGATAGCTGTTGAATATACTCCTCCACACGAGGTTGGAATCAGGAAGAGCATACAGCCGTAAAACTGGTTAAGACCACACGCACCATATAGGCCACACCCAAAACGCGATCAAGATGTTGGGAAAGCAGAGGAAGAAGATGTATTTCATTTTCCCTTACTGTGTTCCCCACTTCATATTTTTCATTTTGTTTTCGAAAACTGTTGTTTGGTCGGACACAGATACAGACATATTTTGTACACAAATGTATTTCTGACGAAGTCTATCATTTTGTCCAGGGTTCGTCACTTTCTTCTTGGTGGGTCATGTATGTCGTATAGTTTCTGTAGAGGAAATATGATACAGCTAACTTAAATCATACGAATAGTGGAGATACATCGTCCACACGAGCATGCAATAGTGAATGCATCCCTCTACAGAGTGTTAACATAAGGAAGGGTATCCAGCCGTAAAACAGAACCAAGTCCACATTTACGACACAGCTCGCAAGCGTCATCCGACCCGTGGGGAAAGCAGTGAAAGAATATGATGGAGAAGAAGAAGATATTAATTCTTCTTACGTATCTGAACCAAGAGCGTTTTATGTCTCAATTTTAATTTTAGATGAAATAACGGGTATTTGATTCGATTTCTTCATCATGTCTGAAGACTTTTCCTTCCTCAATCTGTTTACCATCCAGGGTTGGATTTTCCCTCGGACTCGGCAAGGGATCCCACCTCTACCACCTTAAGGGCAGTGTCCTGGAGCGTGTGACTTTGGGTCGGGAAAACAGGACCTCGCCCAGACGTCCTCACCTTCTACGCTGAACAAGGGTATTGGGGGGGGGGGATAGGAATAATGGATGGGATAGACAAGGAAGAAGGAAGGAATCGGCCGTGGCCTTCAGTTAGATACCACCACGGCATGTGCCTGGAGGAGAAGTGGGAAACCACGGAAAACCACTTCGAGGATGCCTGAAGTGGGAATCGAGCCCTCTTTGCTCAGTTGATACCTTTCCGATTTTACTGATTAAAAATGTCTTCAGTCCACCTCTGTGGTGTAGTAGTTACTCTGATTAGCTGCCGGATTCGATTTCCGCCACTGCCATGATATTTGAAAAGTGGTACGAGAGCTGGAACGGGGTCCACTGAGCCTTCGGAGGTCAACTGAGTAGATTTCTCCTCCAGGCAAATGCCGAGATGGTACCTAACTTAAGGCCACGGCTGCTTCCTTCCCTCTTCCATCTTTCTATCCCCACACAAAGCCCCTGTTCAGCATAGCGGGTGAGGCCGCCTTGGCAAGGGACTGGTCCTCCTCCCCAGTTGTACTCCAGACCCAAAGTCACACGCTCCAGGACACTACCCTTGAGGCGGTAGGGGTTATATCCCTCGCTGAGTCCGAGGGAAAAACCAACCCTAGTGGGTAAACAGATTAAGAAAGGAAGAAAGAAGAAAAAAAAAAGAAAATATGGATCATCATATAAATAAAAAATGATGAAATATGAATCAACAAAGATGCATTTCGTGGTAATATTAATTTGATTTATTACGGAATTAATTTTTATTTCTAGGGTGTATAGAGGAACGGAATACATTTGTAGAATATACTATCCAATAGAAAATTGAATTCAACAAATTTTATGCCTTGGTAGCCGTAAAGTTTAGGAGGCTCATTAAGATATCCACTACCAATCAATAAGAATAGCTTTGAACCGCACTATGAAATGGTATACCAGTTTGTCAATGTAGTGCTCCACAATGCCACTGTTAAATCGCATGTCGATCTATTCTAGCGCATCCTAGTATCGTACGTAAGAACCGTGGGGGCACCACCGGAATAACAGCAGCGCTGTAGCCAGACGTTCATGTAACTCATAACACAGTTACTTGTATTAGGAGCACAGGACATTTAAAGAGGTAGTCCACTATTTTCGATAAACATGACTACGTAGCCTACATCGTAATATTCGTCTTTGCACAAGAATTTTAGTAAGAGTACTGTTTCGTAATGAACTGCAACAGAAGGTAATTTTTTTCTCCTCCATGTAAAATTTGAAGCCTGATACCGTGACTGTTGACAAACACTACAAATTCAGTATGCGAAACAAACTCATTTAATAAAGGGGAGTTGTAAAAGAACTATATATTTTGATGGGGGACATAATATTATCTCTCCATAAAAATTGTCTGACCCTCCACATATAAAAAGTGACATAACTTTAATTACAACCATATCCTGAGTCCTTAAGAGCCTCCGTGGCTCAGGCGGCAGTACGCCGGCCTCTCGCCGCTGGGTTCCGTGGTTCAAATCCCGGTCACTCAATGTGATTGTGTTGGACAAAGAGGAGGCGGGACAGGTTTTCCTCTGGATACTGCGGTTTGTCATCCTTCATTCCGGCGACACTTTCCAATATCATTTCATTTCATCTGTCAGTCGGCATAGATACTATCCTTGCCGCTAGATAGGAGCTTTACTCATTCCATTCCTGATCCGGTCGAATAACTGGAAACAAGCTCAAGATTTTCCTTTTCCTAAGTCCTTAAGGAGCACTTGAAAGAACAGTGCATTCTATTTAAAGGTAGATCACACGATTATCTTCACACTAAAGTTTTCAATATTTTCCTGGATTAAAGCTGGCCTTTGTTACGCAATCCTTATAAAAAGCTGCTGAAAGAATTTGAAATTCGCCTGAGTTTTGAAATGCTTTCAGTTATGTAGTCTATTAATTTTAGTGCCTGGAAATGTCCTCCAGGCTGCCTGACCGAGGCAGTTAAAGCGTGAGAAGCTTACCGTACGCGCACCTTTTAGCGATACATGGACCCCCTAGTGCTGAATAGGTCGACCTCGGGTATCTTTGAGATTCGTATTGGCAACCTTTGAAACACAAACTATGAATTGCTCATGCATCGCTGTGTGACGTCTGGCGTACACTTTACGTACTAGTACTGTTGTTATTTACACAGCAAAGCCAAACTATAGAATTCATGCTGGGAACAAGATTCGCAGTTATATAATGTTATATAAAGTGTGTGTGGCACAGTTGTTGGCTTAAGATAATAAAGGTTTAGAAAATTCATATCGATCGATCATATTATCGATTCAATTCAGATATCATTTTCATTCAGTTGGCAGTATAACCGTAACCGTGAGAGCTCCCTCCTTCCTCCACCCACCCGTACAAAGAAATATCGCTAAAAGGTGCGCGGACTATACCTAGGAGGACATTGGATCGATTTCCCGTCGAGAGATCTAGAAACGATATTTCGTTTATTGAGGAGGCACTTAGCCCCGAGGTTCATTCAGCCTATATAAAGTATGAGTAACAGGTTAATTCCTGGCGGCAAAGGTGGCCGAGCTTAAAGCTGAACGCTCTGTACTACAGTGACTATACTCTGTACTAGGTGCCGAGGTTATACATAATAGAAGCACATCTCCAAGGGACTCTGATTTCCTGTAAAGAGATGACTTGACTTTTAGGTATATGCTAACGCTGTATTGTTTATTCATTTTTAAGGTTTAAACATATGAAGTAGAAAAATCCTGACGGATGATGTTATAGTTCGAATACTACCAAGAGTTATGTTTTCATATACGTTATTTGTTCGGGGTCATCAGTCGATAGACTGGTCTGATGCAGCCTTCCGTATCACCCTATCCTCTGCCAAACTTTTCAGTTCTCCTTAACTGTTTTTCTTACATGTACAGACCTTAATCTGTATGTACGGTATTATTAATAGCTTGACCTATTCTAACCATTCGTAACCGCCCCCACTCCCACCTCATTAATAGAGATGACACACAGCAAAAAGAGAAATCACCCCAAAACTGAAATAAAATCTTATTAAAACCCAGTGACCCTGCGCGGTGAGATTATTGACAAGACTACCGAATGATGCAGGAGAGAGCACCCACTAAAATGTGGATAAATTCGAATATCACTTAATGAGTTGGCGGAACTGGCAATAGCCAGTGACGTAGGTAGGAAACCCGAACAGCACGGGTAAAGAAACCCAGCTTCTATTCTCGGTGGCTTTAAATTGTCAGTAAAAGGTAGGGATGTGTACTGCCCGAAGGCAGGTCCGAACCTCCGCAGATGTGTGCCTGAGCCGGAATTTACGTACGGTAGGGTGGCCAGTTCCTTTCCGCTCCTCCATTCCCTTAACCTTCACCAGCAGCGCGTTGCAACCCGTCCACTTCTTGACCACGCTCAATGTTGCTTAACTTCGGTGATCTCAAGGGATCCGGTGTGTCAACACGGCTACGTCCGTTGGCAATCGTTAGTGGGAGTAAATAAATCATATCATTTGATTTACTCCTTATTGGATACTTTTACGGTCCTGCAAGAATTGCTTTACAAGCAAGATAATTAAATCTACTGACACCAGAATGACCTACTTGAGCTGTTGGACTTGGAAGCCCAGCGATTTCCCATCTGAGCCACTCAGCCACTCGTCATCAATAGAAACATAATATGGAGCCTGCAAAAGTTTCCTCCCCAAGAAATAGGGTTAAGTGTTCTAAATAAATAGAAAAGAAACCAAATACCTATGTTGTTATTTATAACCTATTCAGAAATCAAAACATCCAGCACAGAAATGTACTATTTTATTTTTGCTCTTAAACTCTTAGGGCCACAATCTGCCAATATGTCGTCTATCGGCATCAGCAGGATAACCGAGTTACGTTCTGCAGATTAATTAACATAAAAACGAGTGCACGGAGTTGCGATAAAATGAGAGTGAAAATCTCTGAGGACCCAAGGCCAAATGTATACATTTTTAACTTTCCTGCGTTTAGTGGGCAGTTGGAGACCGAAACATGACAAATCTGAAAGAAATAAACTATTTGGAGGGGCAACAATTTTGGCCGTGGGGTTTTTTAGGGTCCTGGATGTAGATGTTATCTGTCTAGTTTGTTCTTAAGGGGATAAAATACGACATATCTGTAAAAGTGGTACTTCGAGAATTCTTAAAGGAGAATTCCAGGGTTACTCTCGGGTTGTGTTCAATTTACTTTACGTCGCGCCAACACAGATAGGCAAAGGAAAGGACTAGGAGTGGGAAAGAAGCACTTAATTAAAGTACAGCCCTAGAATTTGCCTGGTATGAAAATGAGAAACTACGGAAAGCCGTCTCCAGGGTTACCGACAGTGGGGTTCGTACCCACTATCTCCCGAATGCAATCTGATGACTACGTGACCCAAACCGGGCACCCGCTACGTTTATTTACTTTATTTTTTATAATCATTCATGATTCGCCCTGGACTTTGGCATTTACACTATGCTGTCACCTATAAGGTATTGCTCGGAGATCAGAAGAATGCACGTGCCCGGTGAGGGACGGGGTGAAGAAGTTTTCGTCAACAGAGCCTGTGAGGTAATCGTTACCATAGCAACCCCGCTACTACCCAAGCGACTTTATATTTACCTTCAAGGTACGGTTTCCTACAAGCGGCTCCAGCGATAGTCGTTCAGCGATCATCGTTCAGCCATCATCGCGTGTAGGAAAATGATAACATGCAAACTCAGAAGAGGAGTCCTTCACGATGATCGCTGAGCGATGACCGCTGGAGTAGCTTCTAGGAAATCGTACCTCTACTGGCAGCTCTTCGCACTTGTCATTTGTAATCCAGATATTGCTATTGCGTTGTTCTGCATTCGATACTGAAGACGCTGAAGAGATTAAAAACAATTGATTTCTTAATGGACGAGAGTTACCCGGGGATAATGAGACATCAGTGAAATGCAAAAACTAACGCAAATCAAAACAGGTCTACTGGAACATGAAATGTCTATCTAAATTATTAAGTGAAAAATTCAGATAGATTCGTCCATATTCATCTGAGTGTTCACATCTGATTGGATCAGGCAAGACGCTGAATTCTACAAAGTGTGAGCAATGTTTTCCTGTAGCTGATAGGAGTAGATAAGAACCGAGCTGTCTTGGCAGAACAGGAAGTTCGTACTTGCAAGCACATTCTTCGTTCTTGCATTCTCCTCATCTCCACACAGTACCTTTGAATAGAAAACAACAAAAATATATACGACTAGCAAATGTACCCGTGCTTCGCTACGGTATTCTGCATTGTATACGAATATTGAAGTAAATACTGTACATGCAGTAAATAAGATTGTTTTAAAATAGCATGTCTCTTAGCGTTATCCGAGAAACAATATGCAGAGGTCCCCATACGTTGTTTCCAGTGTAAAGTGCTTGTTACGGATTTGTGATGATAACGACAGGCTCACTTCCCTACTGCGATTCACAATCGAGTTGGGAAGTTTACATTATAATTGCAGGCCCCATTGCCTACTGCGCGGTCACAATCTATTTGGGGAGTTTCCGTTACAATTGCAGGCCCCCTTTCCTACCTCCAGACATATTACAAATTGAAGAGTTTTTATTATAATGGCAGGAAACTTCCCTACAACCAGTCAAAATTGAGTTGTGCAGTTATCATTATAATGATAGGCCCCTTTTCCAACTGCCAGCCAGCTTCCTGCCAGTCACACCAAGTTGATGAGTTTCCATCAAAATAGCAGGCCAGTATGCCTAATGCCAGTCACATTTTAGATGGGTACATCTGTTTATAACTGCGGGAACGCTTGCCTACAGCCAAAGACTGTATGCTGCATAATCCCTTGCATTCTGAAAGTCAAATCGAGAAGTGAATTATTCATTACAATGGTAGGCCTGCCTCATTAATGCCAGTTACACAGGAATTGGAGAAGGACTCCATTCCTACTGCCAGTCATAGTCGGTGTGCGGAGTACTGATTACAATAGCAGACACACCCTTTCTCGATCGCTACAAAATCGACATCAGTGAATATATATAGTTCGACATACGAAAGTATGTGCTTGTTTACAATATTGCAGACCTTCATTTACAGATTAACTGCTTCTAAACGGTACATCATATCGAGAAAAGATTGTACCATAAGACGCCGGATTTAGCGGCCTAAATTGCTGGTCATATGATATCTCATCTATTCATGGGTCAGATTGAGTTAGAAACTTGGGTAAAATTTGTGTAAGATTATCTCACATTGCATTGCTTTTCGGATAATTAAGTGACAGCTACATACATAGCATTTGGCTCACATATGGCTACTGGGTGGACCAATTTTCGTGTAGAGTATGATGATTCTATCTTTCCTCTAAGTGATGGAAGGTATGAATTATGTATGTGAAAAGTACTACTTTACTTAAGATCGAGAAATAGAGAAAAGTCAAACGTAAAATGGATATAAATACGACAAAAAGTCGTACGACCAAGGTTGTAGATCACTCCAAATTGAACGGGGATTGTGCCATCCGTTATGTGATGATACTTCCCCAAGGTCTCCACCATCATTAAAATTGCCTCCATATTTCGATATTCTTCGGGATAGAAAGGGAAAAATTTAAAGCTCTTGGAAGTTTTCCGCCCGTTACAGGCTAAGTCGTAAAATTTTGCCAAATTTCAGTTTTCTTTCTCGACTGGCAGATTATGCCGCAATCTGGGTTTTCAGTGAGAAGTGTAAAAAGTAGAACTTTCAAGATACTAAACCAAAAAATATGCAGATGATCATTATTACCCCTTAAGCGTGTAGCTGTACGAAAATTTCGACAAAATAGTCTATGTACAGGCACACAGTAGTTACGATTTTATTTACATAGATAAATAAGGAACCTGCTCCACGTACAACACCTTTTGGGCTATATCCGCTGGACTTAACCGGAAAAACGGACCGTTTATGATATTTCCCTTATTAATCCTCCTGTCGAAAAAATGCACATGAAAAAAAGTTTTAGAGATGGAATTCCATCATGTTTGGTCGATTTCCAGTCAGGTTGGTCTTGTACTGTATATATTCTGGAAGAGTAAAATCACCATTTCGGTTCCCTATAAACCGCCAGTCCATTCCGGGAACATGAAATGTTATTGACGATTAACACCTACCGTTGGACAGGTGGATGTTAATATAAAGTTTGACTCAAATATCTTCAGTAGTTTTCAAGTTGTAAAACATACGCTTTACACGCACCCGCTCTTGAGTTAAGTCCGGTGGGACTTGTACCGGAAAACGGTCCGTTAATGATATCTCCCTTATTAATCCTCGTATTGAAATGATGCACATGAGGAAAAAGGCCTAGAAATGAATTTCCATTACGGCAGCTAAATTTACATTAAGTTTGGTTGCAAAATGACGGTTTCGGTTTCGTATAATCCCCCAGTCAATTCAGGGATTCAGAAACAATACTTGCCCTAAAACCTACCAAAGGACAGATGGATTCTAAATATCAAGTTTGGTGGAAATATATCCAGTAGTTTCCAAGTTTTAGACAAACAGACAAACAAACAAACATACAGACACAAAAAGAGAATATATGCAGATGGTCATTATTACACCTGAAACGGATAACTGTACGGAAATTTCGCCAAAATTGTCAATGTACAGACATACTCTAGAAGTGTAGACCTTTATTTCGATAGTTACTGCTTTGCAACTGTACGACGTATCTACAAACGGACTTCACCATCAGACGCCCCTTTTAGTGCTCTACATGGTTGGTCCTATGACATCTTCTCGTATCTCCTTTATTTATGGGTTAGATTGAGTTAGAGTCATTGAATGGGGTGAAATCTTGTACAGTTTTTGAATGCTACTTTATATTTTTGATTCTCATGTGACAGCTAGAATCATAAAATTTGGCTATAACATTGCCAATGGTCATGTCAATGTGCGTGCCGAATGTCATGATTCTACCTTTCCTATAAGTGTGCCAAATGATAACATATACGTGTAAAAGTACAAAATCAACTTGTGTTTAATGTATTAGGGATAGAAATACGACGAAAAGTCACAGGACAAAAGTTGTAGATCTCTCCAAAATGAAACGCAATTTGCTTTGTGACTTTTGATACGACTTACTGATTAGCCACCAATTACCCCGAAACGAAGGTCTGCACCGCCGTTAAAATTGCATCCATATTTCGGAATTTTCCTGGGCCAGAAGTTATACATTTGCATAGCTTAGAATATTTCCTCAAAGGAAAGAGTGTACAGCATTCGGGATTAGCACTCGCATACATACGTGGTAATTAAGGAAGAAAGTAATACAGTTTAGTAAGTTGAAATTAATAGAAAATAGATTATAACAGAGGACATCCGGATGACGACAAATATATAAATACCAAGTGAATGTATTGGAAAATCAAATGCTCCTCAATAAATTATGCCGGAGTGAGTTATGGATATAAGAAAGCGGTAATCGGAGAGAAATTTAGGCGCAGGGATTCTTAGGTAATCAGATAAGAAGATGAATATTTGTGTTATTACTTATGCTATTCGAGGACGGTTATAACCTCCAATGATATTCCGCCAATATCCCGCAGAATGGCCGATTGACGACTCTCTTGCTTTCTACCCAAGGAACAACCACGAATTTAAAGGAATGATGAGGAAAATGACAATACGTTACTTCCCTGCTGGCAAGCAGTCAGAGACGTTGCCATGGTAACCCATATATTCGTTATCGCTCTGTCGGTCCCTCAATGCCGAGCATGGTATCGGCAGAAAATAGTAAATTTCTCCGTCATTTGAAGAGTAAGGTAAATTATGAACACAACGAAAGTTGTTTGTGATGAAGAGACCTTTCACATACGGTCCACAGAGTTTGCAGAAAATCAATAGTATAAGAGAAAATGGAGGAAGACCGTTGTGGTTTTCCTATAGACCCCCGTCTTTTCAAAGATTTTAAAATGATATGCATATCGAAACCTTCCCCGGGGTGAGTATACTCTAAATATGAAGTTTGGTTGAGATCTATCCAGCCCTTTCGACGTGATGGTGGAACAAACAAACATTTTTATTCTTTTTATTTTGCTAGTTGCTTTACGTCGCACCGACACAGATAGGTCTTATGGCGACGATGGGACAGGGAAGGGATAGGAGTTGGAAGGAATCGGCCGTGGCCTTAATTAAGGTACAGCCCCAGCATTTGCCTGGTGTGAAAATGGGAAACCACGGAAAACCATTTTCAGAGCTGCCGACAGTGGGGTTCGAACCTACTATCTATGGATTCGAAACTGTTTATTTTTTATTTTTTATTATTTCTATATCTCACCCCCACCCTTTGCTCCCCACCTAAAAGGGGGCTCTACCGGGCGAGTTGGCCGTGCGCGTAGAGGCGTAGAGGCGCGGCTGTGAGCTTGCATCCTGGAGATAGTAGGTTCGAATCCCACTATCGGCAGCACTGAAGATGGTTTTCCGTGGTTTCCCATTTTCACACCAGGCAAATGCTGGGGCTGTACATTAATTAGGCCACGGCCGCTTCCTTCCAACTCCTAGGCCTTTCCTATCCCATCGTCGCCATAAGACCTATCTGTGTCGGTGTGACGTAAAGCCCCTAGCAAAAAAAAAGGAGGGCTGGACTTTAAAAAATTCTAGAGTATTACTTTTCAACTCAGCGACCCCGAAAACTATGAATTCGACACTATTCTCGATTATTATTGTAACTACCCCCCCTGACCCTCTCCCTTAAGGGCGCTAGGGATGGCTTAACCCCCACAGTGCTCGTCTCCCGATAGTAAGTGATACGTGTACCAAGTTTGGTTGAAATTGCTCCGGTGGTTTAGTTGGAGATGTGTCATTTACACACACACTTCCATTTCTATATATAGTAAGATTTTTACACTCGTTCTTCACCCCCTTTCCATCCCCGCCCAAAGGAGTCCTATGAGTGCCTTACACAACAGTATATTTTTTTCCCAGATATTAAGTCTTATTTGTACCTATTTTGGTTGACAGCTATGCCCAAACGTACATGCATAATCTCACTGCTCTAGAATCCTGGAGCTGACGTTGCCATGGTTACGGCAGTTCATTTCTTTATCCGATTCCTAGAGCAGGGGTAGTGTGGTGCCAATATCTCCGTAACGGTTGGTTTTAGGGCCTTAAAACATGGTTTTCGAGCCCGTAGGGCTTACCGAGTTTTGTTCTTTGCGTCAAGAGGATTAAATTGAGCTTTGTCTCGTCCTTATACGACAAATTCGATATTTTGCCTATAATAGTATAAGAGAAAATGGAGGAAAACCGTTTTTCCTATAAAACCCCCGTCTTTTCAAAGATTTTAAAATGATATGCATATCGAAACCTTCCCCGGGGTCAGTATACTCTAAATATGAAGTTTGGTTGAGATCTATCCAGCCGTTTCGACGTGATGGTGGAACAGACAAACAGACAGACAAACAGACAAACAGAAACAATTTTATTTATATAGATAGATACAACAGGCCACCACAAGTTACAATAATTAACTTTTTCTTCTCCTCCTTCTTCTTCTTCTTCTTCTTCTTCTTCTTCTTCTACCGCTTTTCCCACACCTGTGGGGTTGCGGATGTGAACTGCAGAGCACATGTGGATTTTGCCCTGTTTTACGGCCGGATGCCCTTCCTGACATCAAACCTATATGGAGGGATTATTCACTACTGCATGTTTCTGTGGTGGTTGGTAGTGTGGTGAGTTGTCTGAATATGAAGAGGACAGTGTTTTAACAGACACAAACACACAGTCCCCCAGCCAGAAGAATTAATCAAAAGAAATTAAATCCCTGACCCGACCGGGAATCTAAGCTGGGGCCCTCTGAAACTAAGGGAAGTACGCTGACCATTCAGACAACGGATCGGACAAGTTACACTCATTGTCTGGGTCAGAAACGTATAAAATATTTGATACATGGGGTTGCTAGAAAATAAAATGAAAACGATGTAATTTTGGCGATGGGCAGCTGTGAATGGTTGAAATTTCTGATATTCTTATACCGATTTGTTACTGGTTCTTGAGCTAGTCAACAGAAAATGTACCCCAAAAGTGAATAATGTGTACCGGATTCAAATCTTGGTGACTTCAAGTAGTGGAATCATTATGAAAATTCACAGCCTGTTTCCAGTCATTCGACCAGGTTAGGAATGGAATGAATGAAGCCCCATCTAGCGGCAAGTGTAAGAATTTTTCTGGCTGCCGAATCCTGTAGCACTCCATTGGGGCAATGATTGATGACTGACAGATGAAATGAAACGATATTGGAGAGTGTTGCTGGAATGAAAAATGACAGGGAAAACTGGACTACACCGAGAAAACTCTGTCCCGCCTCCACATTGTCCACCGCAAATCTTACATGAAGTGACCGGGATTTGAACCACGGAACTCAGCACTGCCACCTTAGCCACGAACGCTTCTGGAACAAATAATGGGAACAGACAGGTAACTCCAAATAAATTAGAAGAAAAGGCTATGTGATTTTGGAAAAGACTACTAAACCTAAGGCAGTGCAGTGTGATCGGGAGCTTTTGGAAGTAGCATGTTTAGTTTCTTAGACAGCCTGTATGGTAATTTAGATTATGATTTGTTCCTGTACTTAATAATATTGAGACAAATCTACTATTCTTGACAAATGGAATTAGTCAAGCGTACAGTCCACACTTAAATAACATTCTCCGTGTACTTTATGAGGGTCCTTCAAATGCTACGCCTCTCTATTCTGTAATTAAGGTACTTCAAATGAGTTCATCAGATCCTGATTGTGAAGGTGTGAGAGTAACAAGTCGTGACCTCTTTGTTTCAGATGCTGGACGATATGAATGGAGCCAGAGCTCCACTACTCTGGTCAGGCATGATGTTGAAGAACACTTCACTTGGCACGACCGAAGAAAGCGTTTCCGCACTTGAGAGTGAACCTGGAGTTTACATAGCACTCCAGTAATCTCCGGACGTTGACTTATTAATGAGAGTTGCTCATTAACAGATATCGATGGCTGGAGCTTGTTGTCGCAGCACTCCAGCTTATTCACAAATTCGTGATGAACACGCTCAATGAGGCTCCTTCTCGCTCCATTCATCGTCTCAACTTGCCTGGCCTTACGTGTAGAAATGAAGCTTGCCTCATTTGCTACCTACTCCATAGTTACCAACTTTCACACCGACCAACGTAATTACAATACCATTGTAATTTGACTTTATACAACCGCTTTAATTTCATGTTGAGAAAGTCAAGTGACGAGTGTCTGTCCAAAAAACGCTATTTCCAGTTTCTTTTAGCATTTCGTCCACATACATTGCAGTAGTTGAAATGAAATGGCGTGTGGCTTTTAGTGCCGGGAATCGAACCCATGACCCCTGTGACCAAAGGCCAGCACAGTAACCATTTAACCATGGAACCGGATATGCAGTAGTTGAATATTATCTAATGCCATGAGCAATCCAGACCAGGAAGATGTAATTCCTTAAAAGTAGTACCATAACCCATCGTGGGTACGTTCCATATGATTTTTATTATACGTTTCCTTGTATTTTTCGACAATTTTCTGAGGGTGGACATAGCGCCTTTTGAACAGACACTCATCAGCAACGATACATACTATTCATTCGGGTTGGACCTTTTTGTAGTTTTATGCACATCACCATCGGCCTGCACAACTGTAAATAAATTTCATGGTTCGAATATCACATTGCAAGGGTAGGTCACTGCATAACCCTGCTCTGCGACGAAACAGATCTCTTCAGTAGAAATCAGCAACCGCTGTACTGTCTTTGTAAGTGAAAGTGTTTTTGAAATCTCCCGATGTTAAATACGGTTTTTCTTCAGAAGCTCGTGCTTCAGCTTCCAATTTTAGGTGGTTTTAGTATACTGTATAAAGAAAGCATTTTATATAATTGCACTAATTTTGGCATAAATGCTGTGAGACTACAAAGGGAGACTTTAGAGAGTTCAGTAAAGTAACCCCCAAGTGTGTTAGATTTTCCTTAACATGGCTAAGTCTTCACACGCTCAAAGTATGTGTTTAGCAGATTCTCTGCGAAACTTTTCAGTTCTCCTTAACTGTTTTTCTTACATATACAGACTTTAATCTGTATGTACGGTATTATTAATATCTTGACCTTTTCCAACCATTCGTAACCGACCCCACTCCCACCTCATTAATAGAGATGACACACAGCAAAAAGAGAAATCACCCCAAAATTGAAATCATTTGACATCTACAAAGGGAGACTTTAGAGAGTTCAGTAAAGTGACCCCCAAGTGTGTTAGCTTTTCCTTAACATGGCTAAGTCTTCACACGCTCAAAGTATGTGTTTAGCAGTTTCATCTGCTTTTTGACATCTAGTACAAAAGTACAGCGATTACAAACAGCTGTGCAAAACAACTCATAGAGAAAGAAAATAAAAGATCAAGTATGGCGAAAGTGGTTCAAAGTCTAATGCAGGTAACAGGAGGTAGTTCACAAACAATGAGGCGATGTGCACACCCAAATGATCCTTCGCTCCTTCGTCAAAGGTCATTTAGTCTGTTCACACAGCAGGAAGGTGTGCGTCTTGTTTTCGGGCTTGTTGCAAGGGAAGTGACGATCCACCGCTTTTAATTTGTGAACTAGGATGAGTTATCTATATTTGATCAGTTGCTAGTAGTCAGACCCATTGTAAAACTGAACCACCTTTAAGGGAACTTCTGATAACAACATACCGCACAGAAGGCCATCTTTCCTAAGGGATTCTCTAAAATGAAAGCGAATTACAGCTCTAAACCTTAGGGACAGATGTTAAGTGGCATGATATGCATGACCTTCCACTGCTACCAAACAGATCTCTTATGCTTCCCCCGCTTTACATAACTTAACATTTAGTGACAAATGCTATGAGATAACTAATGGGGTCGTAAGAGAGTTCATTAAACTCAATAAATTAACCCCCAAGGGTGTTAGCTCATGGCATGGCTAAGACTTCACATTCAAAAAGTATGCCTTTAGCAGTTTCATCTGCCTTATGACTTCTAGTACAAAAGGGATTCACAGCGATTAGAGAGAGCTGTGCAAAGCGACGCACAGTACCGTCTAATGGACAAAACTAGCAAAATCGTGTGTGCCGAAAGTGGTTCAAAACCTAATTACAGGTAACCAGAGATAGGCAACAGACAGTGGAGCGATAAGCACACCCAAATACTTCTTCGCGGATGCAGTGACACTTACTTTGTTGAAACAGCAGGAGAAAGGGAGTTATATTTGTCTTGTATTCAGATTCTTATTGCAAGAGAAGTGACAGTGAAGTAGGATGAGTTATCTATATTTAAGCAGTTGCTACTTGTTTGGATCTACTGTTGTAAAATTGGACGGCCTTGAACGGAACCTCAGATAACAGCATACTGCACACTAAACTATCTCACCTAAGGATTGTTCCAAAATGATAGGAAGTTATAGCTCTAACCCTTATGAGTAGATGTTATGTATGATGATATTTAAGCGTTTATGTAAGATGTTCCTGCAGCAACCTGTACTAGATCGCAGTGTTTTACTTTAATTTTTCATATTTTTCAGAATCTTTACAATGACAAATCGGGGTGGTGGTTGAGAAACAGTTGTCAGAATCTCTTGAAAACTCGAATGCAGTCTTCACATTTCAATACAATGACTGTTCGGAAGACGTAGAAACCTCAGTGCAAGATCACGTTCGAGTACTATGCTCGAATATACATAGGCTGGCTAAACTGTCACGGGTAATGGGCATATCGTCACGAATCCCATTTTCCCAGCGATGACAAAACTAATTAACACTGAAATAAGTGAACGTTCACCCTGTTGGGATCTACAAAACAAAATATATTTGCTCCCGCACCTTGTGTTTGCATGCAAGACATTCCTGTATAAAATGCTATTTCTTACGTTTTTTGACGCATAAAAGTATCTGTTCCGGCTAAAAGCTGCCAATAAAGGACGCCTAACTGATAAAAACTGTACCATATTTAATGATGATGATTGTTAGTCACGTAAAACATTGTACAAGTGTGTGGAAACGACACGTTGTTGTTGAAAACCACCTAAACTTGAACTATCAGGCGTGTTGTAATAGGATGGCGATTACAGCATCCGATGAAGGTGAAAACATGTTGAGCAGAAACGGTGATGCGGATGAACGTTGAGAGCATCACTATCAACCGGAATCAACGCATGTTTCAGAACGACAGAAAAATGCATCTCCCTTCTCCCCTCACAACCAGGAAGTCAAATTTTGTGCCCTCAGCTTGTTAACTTCATGCTTAGAATTATTTGGGATCCTCAAAGAGTACTGCAACCCTATTTCCTTTAACGAAGGTGGACAGTGATCGCTATATCATACCGCGATGTTGTATTGATTACTGTTAACTGTGGCCCTGAAAAGTGCTCCACTGTCGATATTTCTGGATCACCTGACACTGCAAGAGTACAGCTTTGGAAAGCCAATGTCCCCGTCATCCCAGGAGAGACGATATTTGCAGAACGTTTGCCACTTGGATGTCATAAAGACTGGTCTGTCTGGAAGTCCTTGAACAGACTGGGGCAGATCCAAATTGAACCTAGCAAGATGGGGTTATTTCGATGCTAGCAACATCAAATGTCACTGTGGCGAAGAACAAACTATGAAGCGTATGTTCCAGTGTTCATTGTGTCCATCTTCCTGCACTGAAGATGATCGTTTCTAAGCAACACGGAATGCACTTGATGTTGCTAGGTTCTGGTCGAGATTGGTGTGAAGTGCTTTGATGTTTATCTGTGTTATAATTTGATACGTGGCTTCGTATGCATAATTTAACTGCGCAAATTATAGCTCTGAAATAATAATAATAATAATAATAATAATAATAATAATAATAATAATAATAATTGTATTAAATCTTCAGGCTGAAATTTGAATGTAACCAGATCTACGAAATAGAAGGGTATTTTCGCATCATGAAAACGCCCGAACTTCTTTGGTTCTGCTAAAAAAAAAGGAGAAAGTTCAAATGTGTGAAGCAACATGTTAAACATCCACCTTACATACTTGAATTTATCCCAGATGTATGGACCTGTTTGGGCCATTAAGGATTACTTTGTTGGTAAACGTTTATAATAATAATAATAATAATAATAATAATAATAATAATAATAATAATAATAATAATAATAATAATAATAATAATAATTGAAAGCAATTCCTGCGCAGAAGGACTAAGTAAAATACTTAAGATAATCCTCCAAGAAGTACGTAAGCAAAGTAAACTAAAATGTGTAACAGATATAGGCACATACTGTATTACATATTCCAACCACAAGATATAATTGAAAATGATGCTAAAATATATATACTGAAATTCCTCTACAATCACTAACAGGACAATAGCTGTTAACAAACCTGACGATATTGTCAGAGCATAAGTGCGTAAGAATACATGAACACGGATAATGCTATAACAAACACCATAACATGGAAAGTAAAACCTAGGAAAAATCCAGCAGATACATAGATCTGGCAACATAAATAAAACGCATTTAGAAACAGCAAACATTTCATGTTATTTCAACAACGGGAGTGGCACCAAAACAGCTACAAACAGTTCTTCACCAACTGAATCTACCGCACCTATTGGAAATTACAGCAGCTATTAAGCATTCCCATTCACCGCTCAACTGGCTACAGTAGATCATTTATAGTCGCCGCCAGCCGAATTTGGAATTCCCTACCTGCTGAAATTAGGAGCGTGTCAAACCACCTCCGCTTTAAGAAACTCTGTCAAACCTGGTTAATGGATAATAATAATTTCTTATAACATAGTAGGATTAGATCATAGCTAAGTATTACATTAATTAAATCATTTAATTGCTACCTTAAGATATTAAACAGTAGATAATTTAGTGTGTATTTAACTTTTCATGTAGGTGTATGTATGGTCGGACAGAATAGCAGGCTTCATAGCCTGAGTCCCGCCATATAAAACAAGACAATAAATAAATAAATAAATAAAATACCGTGAGAAAATTCATAAATACTCGCTATGCCTGAAAATCTTCTTGTGTGTAGTAACCAGGGAAGTATCAATCAATCAATCAATCAATCAATCAATCAATCAATCAATCAATCAATCATCACTGACCTGCATTTAGAGATATAGCCCAGGTGGCAATTTCCTATCAGTTGCTTACCTTACCTTTCCTTAAATTATTTTAAAGGGTTGGAAACTTATCGAACATCTGCCTTGATTACTGAAGGAAGAAATTGCAATAATAATAATAATAATTAGAATAATAATAATAATAACAATAATAATAATAATAATAATAATAATAATAATAATAATAACTGCGCCTTTGGATCACGTAGTTATCCGCTTGCATTTGGGAGATAGTGGGTTCGAACCCCACTGTCGGCAGCCCTGAAAATGGTTTTCCGTGGTTTCCCTTTTTCACACCAAGTAAATGCTGGGGATGTACCTTAATTAAGGCCACGGTCACTTTCTTCTCACTCCTTACCCTTCCTTATCCCATCGTCACCATAAGACTTATCTGTGTCGGTGCAACGTAAAGCAGATTGTAAATAATAATAATAATAATAATAATAATAATAATAATGTTAAAATTGATGCTTTCACGGCCCGTACTTATAAAAATAATGTAGGCTTTTGGGCTTGTGAGATGTTTCTTCTCAAGACTGGAAGCAAAGTTCTCTGTGTAACGTAGAGAGTTTGACCTTATTTTCTTGACAAGGCATATGCCCAAAATCCTATGTAATCTGTAATAATAACAATGTTATAGGTCACATTTCAAACTTTCAAATGCCACCGACGTCAACCGGAATCCAACCCACTCACTACCTTTGGAAGAGAAGAACAAGGACCAACCAAGTTCGCCCCAGTGGTTGGAAGATGAATTCGTAGGTGAAGCGAGTGAGCGCCTGCGATAGGAACACATTGACTTTAATGAAGCAGGTATTGGGCTAATGATATAACAACCGGCTGAATAACAACACTGGTGTCGAATATGTTGCGAAATAAAAATACAATCAAGTTGGGCATATGTGACCTATTTTTAACGTAACTGTAGGTATCTTCTCTGAAATGCTGAACCTTGTGTTCTGGTTCACATCATTGTCCACTTGAACTGTTCGCCAGAGAAGACTGGTGGTCGATCGATTAGCTGCCTGATGTGGTCTGTCACTGTAGCTGGTGAGAGGGTGAACCCCACGTGTAGAACTGCAGCCTGTCCAGGCTGTACCATAGCAGAAGGGGGAAGATCGCGTGTCCCTCTCCCTGACACTGTCAAATACATTCCGGGCAGTGATCAGAAAATTAGTCATCAGTCGGAATTAATTCTTCTTTCGCTGTTTCTCACACAAGGGAGCAATGTTGCCAGATAAGTTACCGGGCACTAGGGGCGCGGCGTCTTCGTTGCCGGTGTTGCCGTGGGCAAAATACAGAAAAATAGAATTTCTTAGTATATAATAGGGGTGGCCACTAACTTTAATTCTGGGAGCCGCAAAATTAGGAGACAAAATTGGGAGCATGTTTAGAAAATGGTTCATAAAAAGAAGACAGGTTTTTCATTTTATAACAAATGAAGGAATATTTATTTTCTACACTACACAGAATATTATTGTTCAGGTACACATCAATGAATGAGATTTGACTTCTGAGAAGTGTTTTTTCGAGTGTTAATTTTTGCTGTTAGTTTTTTAAAATCTGGGTGATAATTGGTAAGCGCAGTTTGCACAAGTTCACCTCAATGTTCACTAGTTAGGTCAGATCGATATTTAGATTTAATAAATGTAAGCTTTGAGTACAGTGATTCACACACATAAGTAGTTCCAAAGATTGAGATAAGTCTCTTGGCACACTCTTTTCTTAGTGGACATTTTTCTTCTGGAACATTCTTCTTGCTATTTGCTTTACGTCTCACCGACACAGATAGTCTTATGGCGACGATGTTATAGGAAAGGCCTAGGAATGAGAAGGAAGCGGTCGTGGCCTTAATTAAGGTACAGCCCCAGGATTTGCCTGATGTGGAGATTGGAAACCACGGAAAACCATCTTCAGGGCTGCCGACAGTGTGGTTCGAACCCACTGTCTCACGGATGCAAGCTCACAGCTGCGCGTCCCTAAACGCACGGCCAATCTGGAACATTCTTCCAAAACTCTATGGTAGAAACGCCACTGAGTCCTTTTAGTCCTTCGTCCTCTTGCAGTTCTAGTAACTCCAACTCTACAGCTGCTGTATCCTTTGTTATTGGTGATGAAACAGGACAACCATCGCCCACAACATCAACAGCAAAAGGATTTTCCAGGCATTAAAATTAAGGTTTAAGTGATCTCAAATCATTAAATCTGCCATTGATTTCTTCAGCAAGGCCAGACATTTTACTCATGTAATCTTCAGTTTCCATCTGAACGTCAGGAAGGCTTTCAGTAATAGTCTTCAAACATTTGAAGTGAGAAAATGTTTTAGTCTGAAGGCCTTTCCCAAAAAGCTTCAACTTGCTATGAAAGCTAAGTACATTCTGAGCCTAATCAGAATTAAGTTTTTCTCTTCCTTGTAAAGATATGTTTACCGTTTTAAAATGCTGGACCACATCTGTAAAAAGAGCAACATCTAACAACCACTAGGGGTCATTAAGTTCAGGAAATGATTTTCGTTTTTCTTCCATAAACTGTTTGATTGGATCGAGTAATTCAAAATATATGCCAAGAAAATTGCTTACAGACAGCCATCTTACTAAGCAGTACGAATATACATCATAAGGAAGCTCGTCATTGTTCATACTTTCTAAAAAAGTTTGAAATTTCGGCGTGTTTTGGCAGATGAGCGAATACAATTCACAATTTTAGACTTACATGCGTAATATGCGGGTACTGAAAATATTTTACTGCTAAATGTTCTCTGTGAACAATACAATGTACAGGTAGGATATCAGGAACTGATATGTCAGCATTTAAAAGCCCAATATGCCCTGGTTTTGTACCAGTCATAGATGGTGCACCATCGGTAGCAATGCTGACAATATTACCAATATGCACTGAGTTTATCTGTAAAACACCATCCAGGGCTACTTTAATGTCACAACCACGAGTAGTATCCTTCAAAGTAACCAGGTCTAAAAGTTCTTCCACCACCTTCAAGTCCCTTGACCCATATCTCACAAATTTGGCTAGTTGTGGTTTACCTTTGATATCAGTAGACTCGTCCAGAGCCCGACTTACTGCTGAGCACTTGCTTAGATTTTTTGTAAATTATTAAAATTATCTACACTAATAACAGAAACTCGCCTCTCTATTGTGTGTCTAGCAGCTGGCATTTCGTTGATCAGTTTCTGCAGTTTCTTATTTTCGGGTTCTAAAACAGAAATAACTTGTACCATGTTCTTCTTAATAAACTCCCCCTCTGTGTAAGGATTTTTTGCTTTTGAAATATTAAAAGCCAAGATGAAGCCATCTTCTGTTGTCATATCTGCTTCCTTGGTAAAAATTGACATAACCCTACTCTGACCATGAAGTTTTTCCTTCAGTGATTTCAATTTGGTTTTCCTTAACTGAGAGCCAACAGGAAAATCTTTGTTGAAACCGCTGTGGTTAGTGTCATGATGGCGTATTAGATTACTGGCCTTGAACTTTGACAATGTTATTTGACACAAAAGACACATTGCCTTACCGTTTCTTTCTAAGAAAACGAATTCTTTCTCCCGCTCGGTATTAAAAGCTCGATTCTACTCTTCATATTTACGCTTCTTAGACAGCATCGCAACTGTTCGGACACCAGGCCACAGATGTTCTTAAACAGCACCCCGAAAAGTAGCAGCACTCGCTACTGCTAGACGTGAACGCGACTGGCTTCACCTCACGACACTGACTCACTGACACACTCTCCAGCTCAAAGCATTATCTAAACGAAGGCCCCGGAACTATATTCACCTCCCATCTCTCACCACTGCCCTACAGCGGTAATAACGTTAAGTCGCACATCGCTGCTACTGACTGCCGTCGGCCGCGAAATGTTATTAAATTCCATTAATTATATCATTTAATTTTACTCTAAGGTTGGTGTCAAGAGCCGCACGAGACTGGCTCAAGAGCCGCTTGCGGTTCGCGAGCCTCGTTGTGGCCAGCCCTGATATATAATATGCATTTTCTGCCAACAATCTAAATACACTGAATGTCTGCCATCTAGCGCCGAAAAATTGAATTAATACATACTAAATACGCAAATGCCTTCAATGTTCCCGATTTACACAACATGTTGCCTGGAGCGCTTCAACGGCAAACTCGCCCAGGCTGGATGTCAGTGACCTTCAGTGTAATGGTGAGTGTGTGTCACGCTTGGTGTCATGCATTATTTGCCGGTTAGACACGAAGGCAAACGGTGTTTTCTTTCCTTCCCCTACACTCCCTAAGCATGGCTTCAAAATTGATTGGTGAAGTATTCTCCTATGACTGTGGCTGTATTATAGAGGGTGGTGTAAACCGTTTCTTAGGAGAATGTATATGTAGTGAGAAAAGTATTAGCATTTCGAATCACAGACCAACTTTGGAATTAATAAACTTGAAGGCTAAATCGAATGGGAGATTCGAAAGACATTTTAATGTATCATGGTATACAGAATCACTGTGGCTGTGCGGTAGTGCAAAATTACTCTTTTTCTGGCAATGTTTACTTTTTAAATTTGAAAAACGCCTGGACCAAAGGTAGTATCAAGAATATGGATAACATTAGTGCATAACTGCGGCCGGAACGCTCCAGAGCGTTCTTCCGGTACCTTTTCTTTATAAGGGGATTGCTCAATACAACGTTACTGAAACATGTATGATTAATACAGTTTTATCACACGTTTCCAAATATAGAAATTTGTGACATTTATGGGGGAGGGGGTGGTTTATATTTGAAAAAGGGGGCTAAATGTGTGGTATGCGTTTCGGGACCTAAAATTTTAGAAATTAAGCACTGGATAGTTTCCGCGTTTTACGCACGAGTCATAAAAATTCTAAAGAGTATTGACGAAGTATTGACGAACTGAATTGAAGTACAAGTAGGTGCAACACAACTTCTGGCGGTTCTTCAAACACAGTATTTTCAGGTTTTCCACATTTATTATTGATGTTGTTATCCTTCATTTAATTCTACACATTGGATAGGCGTATTGTATTTGGGAACAAAACTGTTCTTGTTTTTTTCATAAAACGTTAACGGAACGCTCGAAATTACTACACCCTCTCCTCGACTCTATCAGTTTCGTACCAGCATCACCCAAGAAATTCCCACGCCAAGCCACTGCTGGGCACCTGAACTGAAACACGATTGAAACACAATTGAATCAGTAATGCCACTTAGCTTGCATGAATAGCAGTAGAGTACACGTCATTTAACAATAATACGTAAATCAATGTAATGTTAGTGGTACAAAAGGCTCCCTTTAAGGAATACTGGTGTGGAGTATCGGTCTTTGGATCCCAAGACGCTCCGTAGTACAATTTCCTAGGACATTCGCAATTATGTCAGACAGGGTTGGCTCTATCTAAGAAGCTGTCATGATCTGTTCCTTACACAAATCCATGCCGTTCCATCTATCTGAACCAAATTTTGCTTTTACGACCCTGCGGGAAACCACATCTTCGAGAAATTTTAACAGTCCTCTCAGTTCCCTAGATTTAGGCCGTTTGGCACTTCAACATAGGCTAATATAGGAGAAATATCGAATTTGTCGTACAAGGACGTGACAAAGCTCATTTCAATCCACACGGCGTGGAGAACATAACTCGGTGAGGTCCTATGGGCCCCGGAAATCATGTCTTTAGGGCCTAAAACATACCGTTATGGAGATGTTGACATCATACTGCCCCGCTCTAGCAATCGGATGAAGAAACGACCAGCCGTAATCCGTAACCATGGAAACGTCTGCTCAACGATTCTACAGTAGAATAAAGGGCTGGTGTTCGAAGTAGGCTCGTGCGTAAATGTAGACTAGGCCAAGGAGACATTCCGCTACACATGTAACTATCTGAAATAAAGCACTATGGGAGTTAGCAACCCCTAAATGTGGAGGTGGCGAGGGAGTAGTATATACTAATAACCGAAAACAGTGTTGAATTCATAGGTTTCGGGGTCGCTGAGACGAACAGTGACACTCCGCATGTCGTTTAAGTCCAATTTCCCCATCGGTATGGGGTATGAGAAGGGGTGAAGAAATCCAAAATGGCCGAGATTATGGGTGTAGAGGTTATAGAAAACGACCAGTATTAAAGTAGCATACATAGTTTTCAATGTCGCTGAGATGAATAGTGACACACCAGATGTTTAAATCCAAGTTCAGCAGACATCGGCATGGTGATTCAGAAGGGATGAAAAGTAAAATGTTAATTGACCAAGATTAGTGTTGATTACGCAGTTTTCGGGATTCCTCGGCTGATTGGTGACAGTTAGAATCGTGTAAATTATATCTATAATTCGACGCCTAGATACATTACGTTATAACTTACTTTTATTATTTGTTGGTAGGGATCAACTACTTCCCAGACAATCTGAACTGCCACAAGGAAGTACTTCAATGCGAAACTAAATAATCTCCCACTAAAACGTAAAATTATACACATAATAATATTTCTAAAACAAAGGGTTGTGATAATTACTTGGACTTGAAGAGATTATCCACAGACCGGAGCTCATGGAAAGCCGCTACAAACCAATCTTCGGACTGAACACCGCAGAAGAAAGGAATATTTCTAAATCTAAAAAAGAGTTCATGAACTGCCGTTCAATGTTACAATTAAGACAACCTAAAAATCACTTCAAACAGGTAATAGCAAAGCAAAGCCATCTCCGCACAGGCCATGAAGGCCCTTGGAGGAATGGAAGGTAAAGGCTTCCACTATCCGTAACCTCGGCATTTGATGGGGTAGAGTGGTTAGCTCTACGCCCGACCGCCTTTGCCCCCAGGAATTAACCTGCTACTCATTTTTGGTGTAGGCTGAGTGAACCTCAGGGCCATGTGCACCTCCGAAAGTGGAAATCTCATTTCTTAAATTTTACGACTTCCTGACGGGGATTCGAACCCACGTCCTACCGGGCGAACCGAGCACGCCTTTACCGCCTCGGCCAGGCAGCCCCTTCGAACAGGTAATACAAATCCTAAAAGTAAAAGGTGTGAATGAGAAAATTACCAAAATGATCGAGATTGGGCATATGTATAGTATCTTCCAGAATAGTTCTCAACCAAACTTTGTAAAAATACGAATTACTATCTCGAAAACATACCGGAGGAGTAAGACACCTCTAGCCATCCTAGGAGAGGGAATGAGATACGAGAATATTAAAAAAAATACCAATATTAGCGTCGAATACACACTTTCCGTTCCGTTGAAACGTTCTGTGGCACACTGGATGCTTTTTAAGTACCAGTTCAGCTGTATAGGCATGGTGAGAAGTGGTGATGAAGAAAATGTAAAAACTGGCCGAGATTAGTTTAATTAGTTTAACAAAAATCTTAAAATTAAATACATAGCTATAACTCTTAAACTTACAAAATAGTTTTTTTAAATATAAGTCGACATCACAATAAAGAAATCTACAAAATGTTTCATCACACATAATTAAAAGGTAATAAAATATCCAAAAATAAACAATCAATCAAGTGCCCGGGCAACGCTGGGTAATACAGCTAGTAGGATATAAAAGAGAATGGTAAACAAGAACAGTCCAAATTCCACCATCAGGAAAAGTGATTATAAGTAACATGTAAAATGAGACTCAAAATGTCAGGAATGTCCCCATAAATATTTGTCATTGAGCAGAAATTGCATTGGTGACAAGTTTGTTTTGATCTACAGAGAAAAAGAAAGAAAGAAAGAAAATAATTTCCCTGTTACCACAATTAATTAAGGAATGATAATTATTCTCTTTAAATGTATTTTTATTTTATTTATTTATTTATTTATTTATTTATTTATTTATTTATTTATTTATTTATTTATTTATTTATTTATTTATTTATTTATTTATTTATTGTTCGTTTCTTAGTGCCGGGAACATCCGAGAACATGTTTGACTCGCCTGATGCGCCTGATGCAGTTCTTTCTATTAGGTGCCCACAGGTGACCCGCGCATCTAGATGTAAGTTGATGATGAAAATGAGTCAGGGAGAGGGGGAAACCCAGTGTCTGCATATAGCCTATTTCTGTCGAATAACACCAAGGAGTATGCTCAAGGCTTAACATCTCCATTCGACTGACGAGTGCTCTAATTCCGTAAAAAAGAGAAACAGTGCAAATAATGTTAATTTCTTATCTCCAAAACAAATCGTTTGTATTTCGGTAGAAGAACATTGTTGAAATGTTGTTGTTTTATGTTTGAAGCAGGCTGGATTTGTAAATGTGATTGGCTTACACAGTTGTCTCTACAGAATAATGACGCACACATTATGTCCCTTGCATATCTCCACAACAAATTCTGCCACCCTAGGCCTAAAAGGCGTATCTCAGGAAAATCAATTTTTGGAAAATGAGCATTTTTCTTGTTTTTGCTACTTGTTTTTACGTCACACCGGCACAGATAGATCTGATGGCGACGATGGGATAGGAAATGCCTAGGAATGGGAAGGAGGCGACCGTGGCCTTCACTAAGGTACAGCCCCAGCATTTGCCTGGTGTGAAAATGAGAAACCACGGAAAACAATCTTCAGGGCTGCCGACAGTGGGGTTCGAACCCACTATCTCACAGTTGCGCGCCCCTAACCTCACAGCCATCTCGCCCGGTCCTAAATTACAAATAGCATCTCTTTTTAAATAAAAGCTTCGGGTTTTTGTAAAGATACTGCATCTCAGAGTTAAGGCCACTGTACATTATTAAGGAATACAGGACACTGCTTTCACCTAAGACTTAAATCAACGTTTCCAGTCCGGCATAATTTATTAGTGTTTTTCATCATTTTCTAAAAGAGATATGGCTATTTTGGTAAGGAAATAGGTAGAGTAAACCTTAAAATGGAAATTTAAAAAATTGATTTATGCCCTTTAGGCTTAAGAAGGTAGAAGGTCGAAATCGTTTATGTTTCGCTAGAAGAGAGAACATTGCTAGAAGTGTTGTCTTTTATGTCTGAAGCAGTCTGTATCTATAAACGTATTTAGTTGACACCTTTGTTGCTAAAGAATTATGATACACAAATAATATTCATTTTATCTTAAAACAAATCGTTTTTCAAGATCAAAACATGTTTGTTTCGTTAGAACAAGGAACGTGTATTGAATGTTGTCCTTAATGTTTGAAGCAGTCTACTTGGCTTACAACTGATGTTTCTATTACTACCCCCATATTTGAGGAAGAGAAGGTTGGTCGCGGAGATACAGTATGCGTCCATTCTCCACTGCTTGTCAAATTCGCCTGCAACTCTCTGCAAACACAAATATTTGAGTGGAAGGAAGCAATTGCATTAATGACCAATTGAAGAGTGAGTGATTTTGCTAAGTCTTCGCCCTCTTCTTTCAACTGGCAGGCTCATCAACACGGACTGGAGTGTTATCTGCAGGGCAGTTTATATTTAGCTGTGCTGGGCCCAGCCGCCAGCTGGATAAATAGCGTCTTATTGCACCGTACTGCTGAGTCAACAAACCGCGAGAAGCCGAGCACCGGAAACCGAGAACAGGAGGGCGGACACTTCCTGTAGCCTGTAGCCGCATCGCGGGAACTTCGCGTCGGCCCCCTTGAGGGTGTATACACCTCACTCCTTCAGTTCATCTAGATACTTCAAGAAATTACGTCAAAGAATGGATTTTGGCGCTGAAGTATTTTCAGGCTGCCAAAAAATTAATTGTACTAAATGAATAAATAGCCGGCTTTGAGGTGTAGATCTAGCGAGTCCGTTTCTTACCCAGAGTCTTCACGTTCAACACCTGGTTCATACTAAAATTGTAACCGAGGACTGAGGGCTGGACTATAGCTTACTCAGCCTCGTGAGACGAGGATGGAGGACATAGGGATGATCTTAGGTGTCAAAATAGGCATGTTCGATCCCGGCCCAGTCCGCTGGTATTTGTCCGCATTGTGTCCGTAATATTTTCAGTGTACTTGTAGAGTTCCTCATTTTCACTTTTCTTCCCCAAGTCCCATCAGGAGTCTTCTGCGGTCGCTGAATTTTCCTCAGAAACTTCCTTTCCTCATTCTCTAGTTCTTGCAGCTCTCCTTTTATATTTCAAATCAGGCACTCTGAAGCGTACAATCCTTCCGGCTGTATTACTGAGTTACATGTCGGTTTTTGACCTTGTAAGATTTTGCCCGTTTGTTATATCTGTTTTGTGTTAGCTTGTAGGCCAGAACTAATTTTCTGGCTCTTGCCTTGTATGCCTCTTTATCCTATCCGCTGAATTGGGTCCACTCACCCATATATTTGAACGTGTCTGTCCATTTAATCTTGCCGTGATTTACCTCCACATGCCTCTAGTTTTGATGCTTGTACTCCGTATATTCAGTCATTTCATAGGAGTCTTCCAGACCCACTTTTCCGGCGATTTCATGCAGGTTCTCTTGAATATTTTGAGCGTCTCCTCGGTGTTTGGCTACGATGGCAAGGTTTTCAATATTATTATTATTATTATTATTATTATTATTATTATTATTATTATTATTATTATTATTATTATTATAGAGTCTCCGTGGCAAAGGTAGCAGTGCGCCGGCCTCTCACCACAGGGTTCCGTGATTCAAATCCCGGTCACTCCATGTGAGATTTGTGCTGGACAAAGCGGAGGTGGGGCGGGTACTCCGGGTACTCCAGTTTTCCCTGTCATATTTCATTCCAGCAACACTCTCCAATATAATTTCATTTCATCTGTCCGTCATTAATCATTGCCCCAGAGCAGTGCGACAGCCTTCGACAGCCGGCACACTTCCTATCCTCGCCGCTAGATGGGGGCTTCATTCATTCATTCCATTCCTGACCCTGTCGAATGTATGGAAACAGGCTGTGGATTTTCATTATTATTATTATTATAAGTCTACGTTACGTATGAGGTATCCTCCAAAATGACAGTTATAATTGAGGAATGTATATCGAGTACTGATCACGAAGGCTGGTTTGAACCTCAACAGGTGTGCCACCAGCCGCCATAAATGGCCTAGGCGTCAATGAAGATATACCACAGAAATGAGAGTGTGAGGTAGTTTCACATTACTTTCCTCGCCGAACCAGAAGTCGTTATTACATAAATAGTTCGCATTAATTTTAATAACTAAAAAATAAAAATTACCAAATCAGACTTACAGTCACTTCAAATGTACAGTACCTACTTAGAACAGTACAAAATGAATATCTCCCTGAAGGAATTCAACAAAGACTAAAATTACTTTGTAAAAAATTGGTTCAGTACAATAATTTGTTATAGGCAGAATATTGCTGCTCGAATAGGCAACATTTATAACATTTTGTGCATTTATGAAAGGAAAATAAAATGAAAAATGTTATTGGTGGACATAAAGAAAGAAATGGCGTATGGCTTTTAGTGGCGGATGATGAAGAAGACGACACATACACCTAGCCCCCCGTGCCAGCAAAATTAAGCAATGATGGTTAAAATTCCCGACCCTACCGGGAATCGACCCCGGGAACCCTGTGACCAGAAGTCAGCACGCTGACCATTTAGCCACGGAGCCGGACATTGGTGGACATTATACGTTCTGAGTCAGTCATCCGCGTGGTCAATATACGATGTGTTTCAACCGCACATTTTCAACATATTATTCCATTGTTACAATAAACAGAGAGGTAATATCTCATTGGGGAAACACGTAGAACACGAAAAATACTCCCTGAAACGGCATCAGACTCAGTTTTGTCCAAAGGTGCACATTATACATTTTGATTGGTTGCTCCTCAGATATACTAGGCATTAATGAAGAGACATACCAGAGAAATGAGGACTGAGGTAGTTTCCCGTTGCTTTCCTCACCGAACCAGACGACATTATTACATATGTCTGCCAACCCGTAGTAATGAACGCACCAACCGACCCTGTGAGGGAAGTTTTCACACCAATCATAACAGCGACAGGCTACTTCAGGAAAAATCATTCATACGTCAGTCACTTTCAAACTGTCAAAGCCAGGAATGACAATGAGTCTGGTCAGTGAAAGTAACAAATTTGATCTAGCCCATACCAGAAGACATAGTGCACTGTAAACACTAGTTCTCGCCAGCAATGGCAATATCCTGCAAGAAATTAACAGCACTCCCATACCTGTAACACAAAATTTAATATGCTAAATCTATAATATTAGTTTACCTTATTACGATGTAAAGGAGTGAATTAAATGTTTTTAGTAATTCAATTTTGAAACAGTTCATTGAGGATACCCCATTTATTAGTCTAAAAGATGTTTGGAACGTAAACGAAGAGTATTATTATGCTAATCCTTATAAATGGTAGTCGAATTTCTAGTTCATTATAATTTCAAACAACTTATGATACTACGACGTAGCATTTCCAGAATGTTTCAATCCTCTCCTGCAAATCGCTCCTACATTCATTAACACAAGTTTATATGCAACATTAAGTTATTATGAAACAAATTAAGTGGCATGCTCATAAATCATTAGTCATTTCCATGTTCGAGTCCACACTCAGAATTTTAATGACCCATATAAACTCGGCAATAAACCTACAGCTCCATGTTTAAAATAACACGACCTTGGTTTCTACATATTCCAGTGGAGAAATAAGGTTTTACTGCCCATTTTTATATTTTCTCTACATATTTATTAATATATTCTGATTTGTCATACAACGGTCGGGGAATTAACCCGTGTAAACCGTAAAACATGTTCTATTCGCTGCGTTGTCAACTTATGTTTAGGGCAAAGCACGGTATTGATTCACCTAACGTCTTTTGTAAGAGCGTGTATATAAATCTATCATTAAAAGGATTAATAATAATAATAATAATAATAATAATAATAATAATAATAATAATAATATTTTTCTGCTATTGGCTTTATGTCGCACCGACACAGATAGGTCTATGGCGACGATGGGACAGAAAAGGGCTAGGACTGAGAAGGAAGCGGCCGTGGCTTTAATTGAGGTACAGCAACAGGATTCGCCTGGTGTGAAAATGGGAAACCACGGAAAACCATCTTCAGGGCTGCCGACGTGACAGTGGGGTTCGAATCCACTATCTTCCGAATACTGGATACTGGCCGCACTTAAGCGACGGCAGCTATCGAGCTCGGTTATAATAATAATAATAATAAAAGCAAAGCCATGAAGGTCCTTGGCGGGGTGGAAAGTAAAGGCTCCCACTAACCGTAACCTCGTCACTTGGGACGGTAGAGTGGTCACCTTTACACCAGGTTGCCTTTGCCCCCAGGAATTAACATGCTACTCATTTTTCGTGCAGGCTGAGTGAACCTCGTGGCCTTGAGCACCTCCGAAAGTGGAATACTCGTTTCTTAAAATTTTCGATTTCCTGGCATGGATTGGAACCCACGTCCTTCCGATGAACCGATGGGCCTTTACCGACTCGGCTAGGTCATTAATAATAATAATAATAAAAATAATAATAGTAATAATAATAATATCCCAAGTGTCTAAATTCAAATACGTGGGAAAAGGTATCCAGTCTTCAGGACTAAATCGTGGAGCAAAAAAAAAAAAAAAAGAAAGGATCTCTAAACTACAAAGACCGTACAGACTCACTTGGAACAGATATAATAAAAATCCATATCCGGAAATGCAAAATTTATTTACAACACTGTAATCAAGCCTAATGCACTATTTGTATCTGTAACATTGATCATTGGGTTCAGATCATTGACTAAAGGTGTAGAAAAGCGAGAAAAATCTTAAGGAAAATTTTGCACCAGTCTGTACAGGGGAAATCCGAATTATAAGGAAATCTCATGAACTGTACCAACACTCAAGAGAAAATCTCAGACACATTTAGCAAAAGACGTTCGAAATTTTAAGGGGACATTCTCAAAATGAGTAATCAAAGATTACCAAAAGAATTCTGAACCTTGCCCTATCATTTAAAGTTTAAAAAACTGGCTGCTCGAAGTTGGAAAAGATCTTCAGGAAATAGGCATAACAGATATAATAAACATAACAGATGACATAGACAGATCTCAATTCAGAAAATTAGTCGACAGCCACCACTTTACACACCATTCAAGCATTACCGCCAAGTAAATCTGGTCAGAAGGTCGCAAGAAAAGCCACAGCGAGAAGATGAAGAGATTCTGGGAGAAGAAAAAGGCAACGACATCAGCTAATAATAATAATAATAATAATAATAATAATAATAATAATAATAATAATAATAATAATAATAATAATAATAATAATAATAATATGAATATGTTCAGGAACTTCATGAAGCCGTCGACAAAATAACAACAACAATGACGAGAAAGGAGACTGACTTTTTAATTGATACATCAAGAGGAAGAACCAAGAGAGGTTATTGCTTCTTCAGGAAAGATAGAAAATCCAGCCTGGGTGGTTTATAGCGGTGCACAAAGTTCTAGAAGAAGACGAAGAGGTACAGGAAAGAGTAATATTTAGGAACAATATTGCAGGAATGCACTCGACTGCCAAGCCACGAAATATTTCAACAGAAGAGCGAGAGACTTAGGATCCTTCGGGGAGAGTGCAAAGAAAAGGGCTTTAGTCCGCGTAATAGAAGAGCAACTAGGTTATGTAAACGTCGTGCACGGGTGGTGTAACGATGATTGAATGAATCGCATCTCCTCGGCTACCGCGTGAAGGCATTTTAAAACCGACATCATTTGGGAGCTACCTGTGTGCCAGTGTCGAAGACCCTCAATCTGCATGTTCCACTTTAACAAGCCCTCCTGTCATTCTTAATATTCTGACATTACCGAGAACCGAACCCTGGCTTCCAGGGATAGCAGCTAATAGTGGACGTTCAGGCCTACATACTGATATTGTACGACATGGAGTGACTTTTTCCTACATTCGAAAATCTGAAATTATACCGGGTTTGAACCCGCGGTCTTTGAATTCAGAGACTGACACCCTTATCCACTTAACCACGGAGGTACCCTGAAGTGAAGAGAATAAAAATCTACTCTGAAAAATTGGCTAGCAAAGATGGAGATTGAGACTGGCAAAAAAACGAAACAGTTGTAATCGCTTCATATCTCTCGTGGCTCGGGGACTGAGTGTTTATGTACAACTCTTTATTTACACACAACACAACTCACTACACCACTAACAACCACAAAAGCAATCAATTATGAACATAATGCACCCCATAGGGCTCGCGTCGGAAAGGTCATCGTGCCATAAATGTACGATTTATTCTCATGAATCATGTAGTAGAAAAGTGGCTGCCTAAAAGTACTCGGTTCATCCGGAAGAACGTAGGTTCTATTCCCCATCAGCAAATTGAGAAAATGAGTTCCAGGTTCATTCCTGGCAGCAAAGTTGACCGGGCATAGGGATAACTATGTATTACGTCTCACTAAGTGCCGAGGTTAGAGAAAGTGGACCAATAGTTTCTAACCACCAAGGGCCTTCATGGCCTGTACGGAGATGGTTTTGCTCTTAATATTGAAAACATTTCTTAGCGAACAAAGTAGGAGACCCCATACTACAAAAATACGTAAAATTAAGCAATTTCGTCAATTTTGCCTAAAGCTGAATGTCTGTCTAAAGAGTCCGGAAAGATTTCAAACTGTGGGTCGTGGATAGTTCTATCATAATACCAATATAAATGGTCCGTTATTGGACATTATAAATTTTCCAGCTAACTCATTCCTGGTTGCCAGTGTTTCGCCCCCGTGTGCTAGGTTGGGCTCATCAGTTGGTACCTAGCCCACATACCAAGACGCTGGCTAGTGCATACCGTGGAGGCCACTGCGTAGGCTAATTGTAGCCACCGGCAGTGCCAATGCACTAGGAGAGACTTTGTCTCTTTACCAAAAATTAATGCCTGCTTGGATATCAGATGATATAGATGTTGATTCCCATAGGGATCTGAAATATTTGTCCCGAATGAGTAAATAAGTAGCCTACGCAGTGGCCTCCACGGTATGCACTAGCCAGCGTCTTGGTAGGTGTGCTAGGTACCAACTGATGAGCCCAACCTAGCAGACGAGGGCGAAACGCTGGCAACCAGGAATGAGTTAGCTGGAAAATTTATAATGTCCAATAACGGACCATTTATATTGGTATTACAAATTTACTCATTCGGGACAAATATTTCAGATCCCTATGGGAATCAACATCTATATCATAGTTCTATCATATTTTTAAAAATGGGGAAATCACTTCTGCCTAAATGCAGTTCCGTAAAAGCAGCCTAAAATCGCTTGTTTCTTTACCCGTTTCCTTTTTTAATCAAATCCTAGCCAAGTTAACTTATTTATATAATTATTTCTGTAATGTATTCCTTGGTTCAATACCCTCAGGCGTTTTTCGATGTTTTGAAAAATATCCTCACCGAATGTAGTTATAAGAGCTTAAGTGAAACTCTGCATTGACTCACATTAGCGCTCGTCGTGGTAGAAAAAGGCTAACTGCTAATCTAATCGACCGGATAACGAAGATTGAGAAAAGGATTGTTATATTTAGGAATAAATAAAATAATATATTCTCATACTGCACCCGCCCCCTCCCTAAATGGCACCGGCATGGAATCTACAGGGTCGCACATGGGTCAAGAAGAATGAAATAAATAGGCGCTGAACTAAAGTAAACTTAAAGGCGTACAGGGGAGGAGAAGCGGGGCATACATAACTAAAATGAGAACACATTCGAATTGAAATATTTAACTCACAAACCGGTTTATTCAACCTTAATGATGATGGGAAATGGCGCATTAAATAACACTAATGAATTACATTAAAATTTATAAATGTTTGTTGTGACTTGTTATGTGAACATCTGTCCGTTATGCTTGATAGAAATGAGTACGTTTATCGCGAAGCGGTGTATCGTGACATGTAGCGAATGGTAATTTTATCATAACACTGAGGCTATATTATCACTAACACAACTAACATGCACCCGACAACACGTCTGAGCAATCCCTATTCTAATGAAGACCTAGATTCCCCAATGAAATGACGTAAAAGAAAATACACACATATGATACAACACCTGGGTTCGAACCGACCCTCGCTATTATAGACATCGCCAAGCTGATGGACAGAACCACCACTGACCTTATTTACGACCACACATGACATAAAGAACACATAAATCATACATGATATGCAACAAAATACGTAAAGGCACTTTGATCTTTCTTCTGACGCTGTAGGCCTCCTATGCCTACGTCGGGCATCGAACTGACAACCTCTTGCGATGAAGGCAGGGTCCTGTAATCCCTATCTATATTATACTCGAACAATTAACAAAGATTCATTGGCAAACATTATCATTATCGGCCGGGTCGCTTGTTGATAACTACACTGCTCTGGCGTGTTAGGTAAATCACATATTTTGCCGTTCAAAGAAGCCAACTTCTCTTTAACAGCAATGTCCCTCCTTCCTCAGCTTACGGGACACCCAAACAGAAGAAAGGAAACACAACTGGGGCAAGGTCAGACGGGCGCGTCCGCCACCCCAAGGGTCAACAGCCCACATAACACGCGTGACATTCCCTTTTTAAAGGAAACAGTAACACTTCACTCGGAAGTACGTCTACGATAAACTGCGGTCTCAAAGACTCGCGCAAATCACCTTGAATTCAACACATATTTACCCAACAGTATCACGTCATTTTCACAACGCGACTCCGGTATTGCAATGCTAACCTTTGCCCGATCATTATTATTATTATTATTATTATTATTATTATTATTATTATTATTATTATTATTATTATTATTATTATTCCTGCCGTCCTACATGGCTTACCCGCTACATTAATTATACATGGTCATCGTGCGGAATCTATTCAGCAATTACAACACAATTAAGTGCTCGCGCGGCAATTAACATCTGATTACTGACTGCTAATTAATCGATGGTCAACACATGGTTACTTTATCGTCACACGGCAGTGCATTCATTAATTAATTATTATTCACACGGATTGATATTTGACACACGCATTATGATCACTTCCCGGTAAATTTAATCACATAATCAATTTAAATCATATCACTTCCTATCTAAGTATTTCAAAGGGTGGGGTTTTTGGCTGTCAGTTCGGCCTCTGAGCCTCGTAGTTACGTGCCCTACGCACTGTAGTACTTACCGTTTTACTTGCCATGCACTTATCAAATTAATGATTACTCTAATTAATAACTACTCTCACTGCACTCCCCTAAACTGATTACTCCTGGTCTTCTGACGCCAATAAACAAGCAGAATCTCCCAAGAAAGAAATAATTGAATAAATCTCTACCACATGCAAAACTAAAGTATATATTCCCTAAATTATTTACAATCAATTACTCAGACCTGTTGTCGGTTTCCTAAACTAAGAATTAATAACTACGCGCCCATTTCGGCGCTCTATTTCAACAGGACTACATCTTTAATCTCTTATAGCGTCAGTTTACAATAAACATTCCCATCCCCTCTATGCATGCCAGATATTAAAACTTTGTACTCATCTCTATCGCATGATGACACCTTCGTCAGCTCAGGAGGTCCATCCTGAGCTTACTCCTGGTCCATGGGCACCACGATGGTTACTTCCATTTCCATTCCATCTTGAAGTTGAGGATCCATTGTTCGATGCTGGTGGAGCCGCTGGCAGTTAATCCTGTACACACACAACGTCACTGTTTAATTCACACTCCGGTTAACGTTCACTGTGAACGTCCGGTCACGATCTCGTAAGTGACTACGTAGTCCGCGGTTCAGTACCGAATCTCGTCTATTTCCCGGCCACTATTCAGTCTACTGCTACGTAAGATTATTATACTATAGTAATGATAATAATATTACTTTACACATCACGGTTTTATAAAAAGGTTAACACTCGCGTCACAGAGACCAAACTATACACTGTTTATGCGAATTCTATTATTTCACTTAAAATGGGAGTTAACTTCACTTGAACAAAGAACTAACGAGGGCTTAACCGAGCATAGCTTCGCCGTCGATGAGCCGCTAGCCCCGAATGACGCTTGTCCCTTACTGCAGTAGTTTTTACAAGGGAGCGATACCCCTTCCACTAATTTGCGTATCGCCTATTCACGGCATACTCGAGGTATAATAGTACGGCTAATCGGTGACCAGTATTTAGTTGATGCGATTGAGACACAACCATTCAATTGTCCTTCAATGGATCTCCTTGAATTAATTAAAATCTGTCCGGCTTCCCCCTCCTTGCGTGGTGAACTCCCTTCTTCGAGGACGTGTCATGAGACTAACCAGATGGCCCAGTACTTTTCCACGCAGAAACCACACAGCATTCTTTCTTCTTCTGAAAGTTATCAATAAAAGGGACATTAAACACTCTAAATAAATGTCCCAGCGACATTTATCCCTTTTAAATCGGGAGACGACTCCATAATTTGAGTTTCATTAATTTTCTGGATCGTAGGTAATTAAGTTGGCTAGTCCGAGTCCAAGATGGCTCCTATATTTCGTTTCGAAAAAGTTGGTTTCCCCTCATTCTCTGAGTCTTAAGGAGGGATGACTTATCTCGAGTGATGTCACGGGGAATCCCCATTCATAACCCCTCCCGGGTCTAAGTTGGCTTGGCTTCCTCTGCGGGTCCCCGCTACACAAAGGATAATACTGCGCAATAAGTCGCAGACAAAGAAATCTCGTAGAATAATTTTAAAAGACACAATTTATCTATCTCAATGGTATGAATATTAATTAGTTTCGGTATTGCCTTTATTAATGATATGAATATTAATCAGTTTCAGCATTATTTCCCTTAAATAGCATTGCGTGCGTAATTACGAAGATCAATATCAACCAAAGGTCCTTGGATCATGCCCCTGTCGGGTTCAATACTTCATTATATTTTATTTGTATAAAATTCCTAGGTCATATCCTCAGGATGTTATCAACATTGAGTTGCTTGCCTGAAAGTGGATTTTTGTTTTTTTATATCACCAACCGTAAGAAATGTGTAAAAGACCAGCAAAGAAAGAAAAATTGGCTGAAATGTAGTGAATAGAATTTGCTCCATGTTTTAGCCTGATACATCTGTATTTTCTTTGCAAACATTTTAATTTCAGTGCTTTAAGCTTGTAAGATTAATAGCAGTGTTTGACAAATTCTAAGCGGGTAAATTAATCAAGAATTTAGTGTATTTCAAAACCTAGAATAAGTTGATATCCTGGTACGATTGAGAAAATGTTCACTGCCTCACCAAAACTTCATGATTAACTTATCACACGGTACATTTTACACCTAACAAAGTACTGAATAAATTTCAGAGTGAAATGAGGAGAACGCATTAACTTTAATACTGCATGTGTTTCCTTTCCTTTAAAGATAATTTGTCTTATCGTGGGTTGAGTAAAAAAAACTTGCAATCAAGTAAATGGGATCCTTGATAGTAAAATCGCTAACGTGAGTATGAAATAAAAATCAGTATTCCCAAGGCTCAAATGATATCGGTTCGGAAAAAATGAAGGGTTAATATACAATGTTAAGCAATATGAAACTGGTACAGGTGGATAATTTCAAGTGCTAAGGGTGTACATTCCCCCATTATAATTATTTAGTGAGAGTAATGAGTAGTAAGCTTAATTCGAAAGAAGGAAGTCATTTCTCAATAGGATGTTTTCAGTCTTGGGTTTGTCTCTGTTCGGCATTGGTCAGGCGTATCCTGCTCTTTATCCGTACGCCCGTCAGCAATATAAATTCCTTTTTAATTGTACGGCATTAAATTGTGGTAGGTCTACTCATGTTCAATGTTCGTTCGTATTTTTTTAACAAAATAAAGAATTGCAGAGTGAAATGAGAGATTGTAGGAACCTTAAATAAATACTGTTCGTGCTTCCTATCACTGCCCTTTGAAAAGAATATATAAATTCTCTGAAAAATTGAGGCAGAAGCATCCATGTTTTTAAGCTGTTCGTAATGAAAACTAGGCAAACTTCAGCATACATCATGTGATTGTTCTATGGGAGCACCAGGCGAGTCGGCCGTGTGGTTACGGTTGCGCAGATGTGCACTCGGATCCGGGAGATAGTGGGTTTGAATCCCACTGTCGGCAGCCCTGAGAATGGTTTTCCGTGGTTTCCCATTTTCACACCAGGCAAATGCTGGGGCAGTCCCTTAATTAAGGCCGAGGCCGCTTCCATCCAATTCCTAGTCCTTTCCTATCCCATCGTCGCCATAAGACCTATCTGTGGCGGTGCGACGTAAAGCCGCTAGCAAAAAAGAAAGTTCTGTGGGAGCTGGATATAAAGGTGCTAGCAATCTTGAAAGACATAGTCAATAGTGAAAAACATTTTTAAAACCACAAACAAAATGCCAGATCAGATTCTTTTTTTTTTTTTTTGCCCCTAAATATCCTTCCACAGACAACATTCAGGCAACATTAGCATTTCATGCATTAATCCTACAATTCTATGGACTGCACATCTAAATTAAATTAAGTAGTTTTAAACATTATCTTCTTTTTATTGAAAAGTTCCGCGGCTCCATGGCTAAATGGTTAGCATGCTGGCCTTTGGTCCAAGGGGTCCTGCATTCGATTCCTGACTGGATCTGTGATTTTAACTTCCATTAGTTAATTCCTCTGGTTTGGGACTGGGTGTTTCTGCCGTCTTAGCATTAGAATTAAAATTCATAGTAGGTATGGCCCCATCTTCATAAACGCGCAGGGTGAAAAACTCGATAGACTTTCACCAAGTCTCTTCGTAGGCCACACGCTATTATTATTATTTTATAATCAAAAGCTGTGTGTTTTCTGAAAGAAGCCATTCGAAAACTATATTCATTGCAATCATAACTTTACTTCTTCGAGTTGAACTTTATGTATTGCAGTGAGCAATGGGAGGAGGTAAATCGATATGCCTAGCTAAAGATTATGTTAGAAATGAATACGTTGGTTAAAACTATGCGTGGCCTATGGACTCACTTTGATGGTGGGATCATGCGAGCCAAACAGCGATAGTTTATATAGGAGAGCGATGAACTCGATCATCGAAGGTAAGAGAAGCAATGGGAGACCTAGGAGGTGATGACTAGATCCAGTTGTTAATGATTTCAGTTTAAGAGTCAGTCAGTTTGCCTGCTGATATTGGAGTGTGACTAAGTCGGCGTGACGAATTTCTCACCCATATTACTTGACTTTCTTGACCGGGTCTCCCACCTCTCATATCAGACAGATTTCCAGATGAAATATTTTTATTATTATTATTATTATTATTATTATTATTATTATTATTATTATTATTATTATTATTATTCTGCACGGAGGGATGTGGTCACTATTGCATGTGTCTGTGGTGGTTGGTGTTGTCTGAATATGAGGATCACATCCGAGTCGAGAATTCAAATTACGTACCGTACATGCACGCACCTCAATGCCTTGGCGTTTTGAGCCCAAGTTAGCGGGTTCGATTCCGGCTCTGTCCAGTTGTATTTGAAGCCGTTCATTTATGTCAAATTCGATTCGATAGATTTACTCGCACTTAAGAACCCCTGCGGAAAAAAATTCCGTCACCTGGGCATATCCGAGTAGTCATTGTGACGTAAAATTATTATTATTATTATCTGCCTCTGTGATGTAGTGGTTAGTGTGATTAGCTGCCACCCCTGGAGGCCCGGTTTCGATTCCCGGCTCTGCCATGAAATTTGAAACGTGGTATGAAGGCTGGAATGGGGACCACTCAGCCTCGAGAGGTGAACTGAGTAGAGGGGGGTTCAATTCCCACCTCAGTCATCCTCGAAGTGGTTTTCCGTGGTTTCCCGCTTCTCCTCCAGGCAAATCTCTGTATGGTACCTAACCTAAGGCCACGGCCGCTTCCTTCTCCCTTCCTTGCCTATCCCTTCCAATCTTCCCATCCACAAGGCCCTGTTCAGCATAGCAGAAGAGGCCGCCTGGGCGAGGTATTAGTCCTACTATCCAGTTGTATCCCTCCCACCAAATGTCTCACACTCTAGGACACTGCCCTTGATGCGGTAAAGGTTCAAATCCCTCGCTGATTCCGAGTTAAAAGCCGACCTTGGAGGGTAAAATACTTAAGAAAGAATGAATTATTATTATTATTATTATTATTATTATTATTATTATTATTATTATTATTATTATTATTATTATTATTAAAGTTCCCGCTTTATCATCGATTATAAAGTTATAGCGACTGTTTTCAGTATATATATTCCACTGCTGCCTCACGATCTGTTGCCGACAAACCACTAATTTAGGCAGGCCTACACCAGGATATTGGTTGGCGGTACAGGTGCTGAAGTTCACACAGGACGGAGATGACAGCTCATGGCATGACCCGCGTTGCAATTATTACACGACCACCGCTTCCCATTTCAGCTTCCGTAGCTAGACTTTGACATCCGACTGTGTCCTTGCGAGACCAGGTTGGAGTGGGAGGTGATTTCCCAGAGGGCTAGCTAGCAGAGGCCGTGTTTTGACAAGCGCTAGTCTCTATGGACACATCCCTCCAGGCACCGAGAGATTTCACTTCGTAGTGAAATGGAATTCGAAGCAGAAGGGAATAAATGCAGACAAGAGTAAATTTTCCTGACCAGCCTGAGAGAAAGGAACAATCACGATAAGCTAAAGTAATTTATTTAAGGACGTAATTATTTCATTGATTAGTATAAAATCGCATTTCAGTCTGTAATATTTATTTGTTTATTTTTCTATTTGTTTAACGTCACACCAACACATCGAAGGTTTTCGACGACGGAGGGATGGGAAAGGTCTAGGATTGGGAAGGTGGCGGCCGTGACCTTAATTAAAGTAGAGCCACTACCATTTGCCGCTGTGAAAATGAGGAAACCACAGAAAAACATTTTCAGCGCTACCGAGGGTGGGATTCGAACCCACTAACTCCCGAATGCAAGCTAACAGCTGCGTGACCCTAACCGCATGGCCAACTAGCTCGGTAATTTTGAATATTAACCTGATACTTCATGTTTTATATCTGAACTTTGTAATTCATCTGTGCTCAGAGAGAACCGCGGAAGTTCCGTCACACATTGATCAAATAGAAAGGGTGAATATTCATAATTCCTGACTGGACTTACTCTCTGAGTTCCAAATTATCCGTAGTAATGCTCCATATTTTATCTAGGAAGAATCTGGAATTCGAGTTGTATTTATTTTGACTATTAAGTGAATTAGCAAAATTAAACAAGTACTGATAAAAAATACATCAATATAAACTAATCATATACACATGTAGATCAATGCATAACCAATACAAAAATTCATCACGGAAACATACTGTTTTAACATGGATATGTTTTTGGAATGCCTTGATGAACGCAGTGTTTTTGCATCTATCTCTTGGCACAGACCACAGTGTAATGTAGCTTCCACCGGAGTCCCACTCTCATCCATGGCTGTGCTGAGTAATGACGTTCGGAGCAATGTGTATGAAATGTGCTGCAATAGCACTTCCTGGTCCAGAGAGGAAAGCAATGGCAAACTACCTCACTTCTCACCTTGCTTAGTACGCCTCATGTTGGCACCGCCATCGGCTTATGCGGTTTCCCTATAATCGCATAACATTAGGTTGTGCTATTTGAGGATCCAACCAGCCTCTGTGCTGATGACCTAACAAACATTTTTGGGGGGCTGGGGGTCTATCTGGAATGATCTTAGTTACGTGTTGTTTATACGTCGATATCACAACGCAAGCTCTTAGTTTGATTCCAGACAATAACAAATTTCTACACGAGTTGCTTCTCGCTGAGCAACACACGCTAATGTGGACGCGCACGTTTGTATGTGTGTGTGTAAATAATGTACCGTAATCTTCTTTGTTAAAAAGGTGGGTTTTCTGCATTCATGTTTTTGAAGAATCAAATTTAAGAAGTTATTCATTTGCCGCGGATCACTTAAATCGCTGTTCCCTTAAATGCTATAGCTATGAAATGCCTGTATTAGATACTCGAATACAGCATTATCAAACGTAATTTCTGCTGCATCGAAAACTTTTCCGTAACGTGAATCAGTGGGACTTGGTTTTGGCCGGTCTGGTTTACAGCCTGATCCGGCATTTGCCCGACTGTCGACGGATTCAGGTCGCATCCGGCCGCATGCACGTTACCTTCGGGTCGTGTCGGATCCCGAATCAGTAGAGATTTGCATGTTTCTGCTCGCATTCCTTTTTCTCAGACGCATTTATATTTGCAAAGCCAAAGATGAGACCGGAATAGATGGAAATAACGAAGTTGTTTTTGATCAGAGGTTTCCAAGTGGTGGCCCACACTTCAGGACCCGGCAAATTTTTTGATAATATATTGATAGAAATATGAAGAAAATATACGAAAATTCATAATTCGTTAAAAAGGTTATTAATTCTCATACCCATTACAAACACGAGTCAGAACTCCTTCTTTCATAATATTTCCTGTTTTTAAGTATTCAATTGATCAAAATAGAGTGTATTTTTTGCCATTCAAATCCGAAATTTTGGGAAATGAGTCCTCATGAATGTAATTTTTAGGTCTTAACCATTATCAAAATGGCTGTGTGATCCATTCCAAATCTTGAACTCGAAGCCAACCCCAGCCACTGAAATATTATGCAACCAACCATACAGCGAATTCCAAAATTACTTTCATTTCTGTTAGTGCAGGAGGCGGTTTCAGTTCTGCATTGTTTTTTGTTGGTAGTACTGGCTGGTACACAGTGCAGTACTTTCGAACACATTTTTAGGGACGTACTTTTAGAAGTACATTTCTGGGATTGGACCAGACAAGAAAAGAAATTATTTCAATGTATGGGAGCAAGTACATATGTGAAAATGTTTTATTTTTCTTTCTATGAAATTCATTAAAAATCAGTGCAGAAGTCGACTTGAACAGCTTCTTCCTTGATCCACCTTCTGAGATTATCAACAACAGAGATGGAGGTGGACATTCGTTAATTGGTAGATGTAGCAGATCGACCACAGTACTACCACAAAATACTCCTTTCTGTAGTTTTGTTTTGACTGCATTGTTAATTTCAGTTTGTCTTTAGGTTCTTTGAGTATTCCTCTTCAAAATTCACTTGTTTTTTGTACAAACGTTTTTATTTATACTTGATTTCATTCTTTCATGCAATTATAAAATAGTGTTTTACGCAATTAAAATTATTAAATTTCGTTTCAATTGAACTTTACATGTTATTTCATATTGACACCTCTGTCCTATTTGCAGAATTTTACGAAAATGCTATTATTTAAGTGCGGCCCGTCCTCGTGCCTAAAATTCCCATATTGGAAACCCCTGTTTTAGACCTACAGGTTATATACCTGTACATTGTCAACACTTCATCTCAATAGATATGACCTAGGCTACATTTCAGGTGACGAAATGAAAAAATACAATTTGCTATTAACAAGAAACTTCTGGAAATATTTTAACCATATAATCCTAATCTCGTAACTGCAAAGCCGATGGAGTGAAATGCTGCTGTAAAGGCCGTTTTAATTTGGATGTTTACAAGTCAAGTTGGGAGCCAGCAGCAGAGCAACTAAACATGTTAATTACCTGCACTAGTGGGTGTGATCTGTTGTTATTAGCGCTCTGCCCGGCGCTTAAAGCCCACGATTTAGCGGCTGGCTTTACCCGCACGTACACAACGTTGGTAATTGAGGTATACAGAACAAAAACAGAATTAAGACCTGGAAACTAGCTAATATCATTCCATTAAGATAATCACAGCAATTGCTGAGAAGGTTAACTGATGGTTTATTTTTTTATCGTTGCTATAATTTTGTAGAATTCATTCTTCCGTTTTATCTCAAGTAAGTAGCGTTCTTAATTAAACATCAAATTAACCCTGAGCTAAAATATTGTTCAAAGACCGTTACAGGTTAAAAAATATGAGAGTTGGAATTTTAATATGGACAACTACTTAACCCATTAAAACTTTAATTTATTTTTAGTACAATTTTAACTTTTGGAGAAACTTCTCAGTGTAGTTTATCAGAGTGGGAAGAGAAATATTCGTTAGCCCATTATATTTCATAATGTTAAATGATGATGATAATAATAATAATAATAATAATAATAATAATCATAATAACGGCGCGAAAACTCCCGGGCACCAGGTCGTCATGGTGACTGGAAATAGGAATACGACGCCTAAGATATTCTCACGTTGGTATTCCCCAATTGTACCTGCCTTTAGGTCTAATTTTTATCTGAATGGCCGGATTAAAAATGACAATAAATTCATTATCGGATAAAGTTTTCCTTGGGAGCACCATAACAGACAATGTGGACCCTGTAAAAAAGATCAGACGCCGTAGTGAGGTTTCCAGATCGTCTTTCAAAAATATGAGGTCATTCTTTTGTACTGATAATCTAAACTCCAAACTGAGGCAAAAACTGTTGAGATTTTACGTCTGGTCAACACTGCTTTATGGAGTAGATATCTGGACTGTCAAAGCTTCCTCCAAGAACAGATAGAGGCCTTTGAAATATGGTTACATAGGAGAATCCTCAGAATAGCCTGGATAGATTGTGTAGCCAATAATGAAGAGTTACGGAGAGCTACAGCAGAGCGTGAGTTAGCAAACATCATCAGAGCCATGAAAACAGCTTATTTAGGCCATGTTCTACGGACTTCTACCCCTCAGTTTACAATGAAATATATAAGGCAAGCGAGGAGCTGGTAGACCACCGATGCCATGGCCCCGAAACATCAAAGACTGGACTTGCATCAACAACACCGAACAACTCTTCAAGTTAATTAAAGGGAGGGGATTTTTCTCCAGGGTGATCGCCAACGTCTAGGGGACCGGATATGATACTTGAAGAGAAGAAGAAGGTCAAATATATTTAATTCCGTTGAGTTAAAGGTGTGCAATTACAAGGGTAACAGCAGGACCAGTTCATCTCTACAAACTAACAAAGGAGCTTTGGTGCGGTATGGTAAAAACACTTAGAGAAAACTTTTCTCAATAGTGAGTATGACACTGAAATGTGTTCCAGGGTATTTGGTACCTTTACCCGGCCAGAAGTGAAGGAACTAATAGAGAATGTTGGAGAAAAGGAGATAGAAATAATGGCGCAACTTTTTAAGAACCAGCTTGTGGGTTCCACCAGGATTTTGAAAAAATGAAGCACTCTACACAAATCATATGAGTTCGAAGTGCTTGACAAGGGGATGAAGTTAAACGACCTTTCAATTAAAGATGTGTCATAAACAGAGACACTAATTTACTATTTAGGCAAGTTGCTTCGTATTGTGCCAATGATATCTCTATGTTACTTCTTGTGAAAGAGGGCTTAGTTTAATGCATCAAATAACAATTTGAGGTCGTCAGTGGGGTTGGACAATCTTTATAGTTGAATGTTTATTTATATGAATTGTCCATCATTAGAGAACTTTGATCCATGCAGAAAACTGGTATTTCAGGGCTCAAACTACAAGACATGTGCATGGACATAAAGCACACAAATCACACGGTACTGCTTTATAAAAGTTCATTTATATTGCCTTCATTTGCTGAAATGGTTGAGGGTTAACCTCTTCATTAAATTTGTACTTTGTATACCAGTAACTACAATTTAAGATCAAAATATGGAGGCATATGCATGGTTTTCAGAACTGACGGCCCTTGTGAATGTATTGGAAAATCAAATGCCCCTCAATAAAATATGCTGGTGTGAGTTATGGATATAAGAAAGAGGTAACAGAGGAGAAATTTAGGCCCAGGCATTCTTAGGTCAACAGATAAGATGACTAATGGTGTTATTACTTAAGCTATTCGAGGACGGTTAAAAACTCCAACGATATTCCGCCAATATCCCGCAGAATGGCCGATTGGCGCCCTCTCTTGTCTTCTACCCAAGGAAGAACCCTGAATTTAAAGGTATGATGAGGAAAATGGCAATACGTTACTTCCCTGCTGGCAAGCAGTCAGAGACGTTGCCATGGCAACCTGTACGTTCGTTGTCGGTCTGTCGGTCACACACGCAGACCATGATACCCGCAGAAAATAGTAAATTTCTCCGTCATTTGAAGAGTAAGGTAAATTATGAACATAACGAAAGTTGTTTATAATGAAGAGACGTTTCACATACGGTCCACGAAGTTTACAGGAAATCAATAGTATAAGAGAAAATGGAGGAAAACCGTTCTGGTTTTCCCATAAATCCCCGTCTAATCAAAGATTTTAAAATGAAATGCATATAGAAACCTTCCTCGGGGTGAGTATACTCCAAATATGAATTTTGGTTGAAATCTATCCAGCCGTTTTGCCGTGATGGTGGAACAAGCAAACAAACAAACAGACACGAAAAGTAAAAACCAAATATGTAAATACCAAGTGAATGTATTGGAAAATCAAATGCACCTCAATAAAATATGCTGGTGTGAGTTATGGATATAAGAAAGAGGTAACAGCTGAGTGATTATGTTCCTAAGGTATGAGAGACGTGGTCATCTTCTCGACTTCTTCCCTAGGACCTTTCCTTCGAAGACATTCTGGAGAAAGGTGTCATGTCTTAGGACGTGTCCAAGAAATTTAGCTTTCCTTTGCTCTATTGAATAAATTAAGGTCCGTTTCTCATTAACTTCATTCAAGATTTGGATATTAGTCTTTTTTTCTGTCCAACTCGTCCCTGTCAGTCTTCTCCAGAACCACATTTCAGCAGCTTGTAGTGTTGATTGTGCTTGGTTTCCCAAAGTCCAGGTCTCACAACCGTAAGTCAGCACACTCCAAAAAAAGGTTTTAACAAATTTCTTCCTGGTTTCAATTCCTATGTGCTTATTTAACAATAGATTTTCCCTGTTTTGAAACACTTGTTTTGCCATAGTACAGTGTATATAAATGTATTATTTTTCTCTCTTTCTGTATGGCTATTTGGCTGCAATAAATATATTATTATTAATGCGAGGCGGAAAATCCCCGTGTTAGCCGTTTTTGGCTGAAGGCCATTCATCTTACAGCGTTAGAATCAAAGCACTCTTTCTCCCCCAATCAGATTTAAATACAGTATTTCTCCGTTGATTACGTCTGATTTGATCTGGAAAGATCGATTTTTTTCACCGGCATACGGTGCTAGTTCACACGAAGGAACACTGTGTCCCGAAAGTCGTTACTCCCTAGCATATGTATCCGTTCTTCGCACTGGAATTGGTAGTCGATTTCACGATTCCTTTATGAATTTATACGAAATTACATACCTGTATTCAAACTCTTACTACGGCATGTTAAACGGATATTCTTCTACGAAAGAACGTGGCAGCAATGTGAAGTACGATGAACAAAGTGGAGACAGAATGGGGTAAATCACAGAGTTGATTGAACGATACAGTTCCTAGTCCGAAGTTGTGCTTAATTTTCCCTATGTCACAGTTACATATTGTTGTTCGTCTGAAACCGGGAGTGGCACTGCGGCTGAAGACTCATGAAACCAATCGTTGACGATAACCTCTTTATTATCTGTTCTATCGAAAAGAGTAAGATGGCTCTTTAGTTAAACCAATTAATCTACCTTGAAATTAAATTTTAGAAATTTATTTCCTTTAATGTTGGTCATGTATATTTTGTGGGACGGTAGAATCACTGTTTCGACTTGCTATAAACCCCCGAACCAATCCGGGATTTAGAAATAATATTGACCCTAATACCTACCCTAGGAGGTATAAATTTTGGTAGAAATATATAGAGTAGTTTCCCAGTTATAAGAACTCAAGAAACTGACGAACAAAAGAAATCGACACAAAAAAAAGCTCAAAAAAGGTCCGCTCGAACTTAGACTGAAAAACGGTCCGTTAATGAGATCTCCCTTATTAAATAAATCCTCGTATCGACATGATGCACATGAGGAAAAAGTTTCAGAAATTGATTTCTGTTAAGGCACGTAGATTTCCATTCAGTTTTGTTGTGTATATTTTGTGGGAGTACAAAATCACAGTTTAGGTTTCGTATAAACCCCCAGTCAATTCAGGGATTTAGAAACAATAGTGGCTCTAAACCTTATCCAAGGACAGGTGGCAGAAATATATCCAGTAGTTTTCAAGTTATAAAAACTCAGACACACAGACAAACAAACAGACAGACAAACAGACACCAAAGCTAAAAAAAATATGCAGATGGTCATTATTACACCTGAAACGGATAACTGAATGAAAATTTCGCCAAAATAGTCAATGTACAGACACACGGTCGTTACGATTTTATTTATATAGATTTGCACAATATTGCGCCACGCTCTCAAAAACCAGTACAATATTCAAAACAAAACAAAGATTTTAAACAATATTCATGGAAACATCACCCGTTCAATAAGTTCTTTACAACGGTGATGATGAAAAGTAATTTTAGAAATAATGTATTATTCCACCTTACATAGTTATTTTTAGAGGAACTTACAGGTATTATAATAATAATAATAATAATAATAATAATAATAATAATAATAATAATAATAATAATAATAATAATAATAATAATAATAATAATAATAATAATAATAATAATAATAATAAGTATCAAACACCAAAGGATTAAGATCGGACTTTACCGTTTTATTAATATAAACTGTTTGCGATGTTTTTATCATTACTATTAATTACTTTTATTCTAATAGACAATTATGAAATGAAATGGCGTATGGCTTTTAGTGCCGGGAGTGTCCGAGGACATGTTCGGCTCGCCAGGTGCAGGTCTTTTGATTTGACACCCGTAGGTGACCTGCGCGTCTCGATGAGGATGAAATGATGATGAAGACGACACATACACCCAGCCCTCGAGCCGGCGAAATTAACCAATGATGGTTAAAATTCCCGACCCTACCGGGAATCGAACCCGGGACCCTCTGACCAAAGGCCAGCACGCTAACCATATAGCCATGGAGCCGGACATAGACAATTATTATTTGTCCTCAAAATATTTAAAATGCACAAATAGATTAATGAATTATATCGGCTCTGCACCTACAAAAACCACTATGTGATTATATTTCAAGTTAGAACCCTGACCACCGAGCGAGTTGGCCGTGCTGTTAGGGGCGCACGGCTGTGAACTTTCATTCGGGAGATGGTGGGTTCGAACCCCATTGTCGGCAGCCCTGAAGATGTTTTTCTGTGGTTTCCTATTTTCACACCAGGCTGTATCTTAATTAAGGCCACGGACGCTCCCTTCACACACCTAGCCTTTTCGTATCCCATTGTCCCCATAAGACCTACTGTGTCAGTGCGACTTAAAACAACTCGTAAAAAAAACTCTAACAAGAAAGGTTCTGTCATCTAAGGTTCAGTATTGCATCAACTGTATAAAAGAATTTTCGTTCTAAGTGATTCATGTGCTGCGGGTCAGTATTACTCCCGACAACATAGTCACATAGCAGTATAATGCTATACATAATAATAATAATAATAATAATAATAATAATAATAATAATAATAATAATAATAGCGATATCATAATTATGCAAATAGACTCATTTTTCACACTTGAAGTTGACTTAAAAATGCTATGTGGTAACTATGACCACAGGAGCGTTCACGCATGCCCTGTACGGCTGCTGCGCCGCTTTTGACGAATTAGGTCTTACTAACGCGCTTCTCCAGAGGTAATACAAACATTAAATGGAGACTTTTTTACATTTTGATTTGTTAAAATCATGTCCTACGGTTTGCAATCAATAATTATGTTGAGGCTACACGAGAAGATTAATTCCTTGTTACAGCATTCCTTCGATGAATGTTATTCGAATTATCTCTCGAAACAGAAATTTAGATGTCCTGGTAAGATGTCCAGGTTTTTTTTTTTTTTTTTTTTTTTTTTTTGCGTTGTATCGGCTTTGGTGCACCAACTGTACACGTAAGCATTATGAAGAATGCGTTGATCAGAACTCGCGACTATCGACGAATGATGCAACTAGGGTTGTCAGATTTGTAAAAAAAAAAAAAAAAAAAAAAAAAAGAGAGAGGACATTTTGCATTCACTGTTACGGAGTTATCCGTGGAAGTCAGAGGTGAAAGAAGGTGCGGGCTGGAATGGGTCTAACTTCAAGTCCGAAAGATGAATTAAAATTTAAACAAGGTTATATTTTCAAAACTTAACAATGGTGACAGAATTTTGAGCGTACAACAAATAACAACAAGTTAAATCAGGTACACAACCAAGAGAATAAATTTAAACAGTTTCCACTAGGGGGAAATAACAAAGAAAATCAGGTACAATGCCGTTTTTCAAGAAAGCACCAGTTAAGAGGTCTTTACAAATTCTGGGCTATGGGCCCTAATTCATCAATCCTTGAGCTCTCAGCTCACAATCATAAAACACCAAAGGGCAGAAAACCCTTAATTACATGGAGCATTAGCTCCCAACCTTACATTTCAAGCCTCTCTAAGGCACTTTTACCACAACTCCATAAAGAGCTGACCCGCTCTCGATCTTTCAAGCCTATAAAGGCAATAACAAACCTTTACACAAACTGCCATCAAGGCATAATAAAGAAACAGGGGTATCTCGTACCCAATCTACTGGGCCTTAGTGTGCAAAACCAGGTTAATTTAAATGGCCCAAAAACAAAAGGATGGAGGCGTGAATTTACACTCCTAAATCTACATTTTAAAACCTAAGTGGCTCTAGGCCGATACACAGGGGCTAATCCCAAGCTAGGAAGGTGACTCATTGGAGAAAATTTTTATACATTAAGGAAGAGAAGAAACGGTTACGAAAACCTAGTCACCTCACTTTCAAATGAAGGGGAGCTCGAGAGGGTAAAGCACTCTCTATCCCCGAATTAAAGTTCAAGAAAAGGGTTTACATGTTTAATAGTTTACATATTAAAGGTTTCGAGCCTTCCCCGGGAGTTAAACTGCTGAGCTAGCAAGAAATAAAGATGTTAAGAGGCCATTACCTTGTAGAAGAACTGCTGTCTGAAGAACGAGGCGCTTCCCGCCCCCTGCTACATATTCACACACTGAGTTAGATGTTATACTAGTGGCCCCGAGACAAGAAAATCAGCAGTTTTTATACCCTCGTGGAAAATTCGAGACCCTTCAAAAATGAGTAGACACGCGCCCTCAATTTTTATTGGAAGACTATGAATTACACATGGAAATTTGAAGAAGAAAGCTATGATTGGAGGAAAATTAATTACAGAAATTACCGATTGGTTAAATTCAAAACAGGCGGAAAGAAAGAGTTAATATTACCAACCCACAAACCACAGAACAAAATTTAGTAAAGACAAAACTTATGAATACAAAATTTCTTCAAGATAGTTCATTCCATTGCACGAGAGTGTATTATCATAGTTTTTGGTAGAGACATCTGTTAGAGAATGTCCACACTTCTTGATCACTGAAAAACAAAAATAAATCAAAAACACTCAGTGACATCTTCTGATAAACCGTAGAGTTAGTTCATTTGTTAAAGTTCCGGGTTTCTCCAGTAGAGAAGTTCCAATTGGCGCAAGATTTGAACTTGAGTCGTAGAGGTGTACCGCCCGGTACATTCACGTCACCATTTTTTTTTCTGGTTGCTTGTAACTTCAGGGTGAGTTACTCTGTCATATCCAACACAGTGTCAAGACAAATAACATATGACACCCATATGCTGCAGTTATAGTGGCATTGGTTTGTCTTTTTGAGTTGCTTCCATTAATATCATATCACTTAGGAATGTATTATACATTGTAGCAGTACATAAACATATTTCATATTAACCATCATCATCACTTCGATTTTCATAATTTGTACAAGTTTGAAATTCAGTCTCCGCTGTATCAAGCTTCAGTCTATTCCTAACACCTGTCAGCAAAGATTTTAATTTTGAAATTATTCTCTCATGCTCTGCACTGTACTTCGAAATGGAAAAATGTACAAGGCGCTTCAGAAAATACAGTAAGTTAACGAGAGCTGGCACGAAGAAACTTTACTTCACAGACAGATACAAGAATATACAGTAGTACATAAATTTCTGGCTCCATGGCAGAATGGTTAGCATGCCGGTCTTTGGTTACAGCGGACCCTGGTTCGATTCCCGGTAGGGTCGAGAATTTTAACCATCATTGGTTAATTCCGCTGGCACGGGGGCTGGGTGTATGTGTCGTCTGCATTATCATTTCATCCTCACCACGACGCGCAGGTCGCCTACGGGAGTCAAAAACCTACACCTGGCGAGCCGAACATGTCCTCGGACACTCCCGGCACTAAAAGTCATACGCCAATTTTAGTACAGCAATTGATATGTATTGATGTTCAACATGATCACTACTCTTGTCCAAGAATTTGTTCCAACGGTACAGCAAAGCATTGAAATATGTGTCCAGTCCCTGTACCCGTGTACTGAACGGCCATACCGTCATTGCAATGCTAATCACTCCTTCAACGGACCGAAGAGATGTAAATCACTCGGTGCTAGGTCGGGGCGCTAAGGAGGATGGTTCAGTGTCTTCAACCGGAAGCTCTGTAGCAATTCACGCGACATGCTTGTGGCCTGGCGTTGTCATGCAGCATCACTACGCCTGTTGGGAGAAGTCAAGGTAGTTTTTATGAACTACTACCCGCAAATGCTTCAGTGTGTCACAGTAATTGGCAGCACTCACTGTCGCTCCCCCGGTGAAAAAAGTCAACCATCTAGACCATGATCTCTACAGCCTTGACCTGGCACCCAGTGATTTCCATCTCTTCGGGCTGTTGAAGAATCATCTGGGTGGTAAGCGATTTAGCGACGATACAGCTATTCAGTATGCAGTCAGGACGTGGCTTTAGGGACTGGACGCAGATTTCTTCCATACCCAGCATCGATGCCTTGGTGTACAGTTGGAATGAATGCTTGGACAATGATGGTGCCTATGTTCAATAATAATGCGTATCAGTGCCGTACTACTTTCTAACATTATAATCTGCCTGTAAAATAAAATTTCTCTGTGTTACCTTATATTTCGGAAGCCCCTTTCCATTAATTATTTGGTCTGTGAACTGTAACAAACTACCCCTGCTGGATTCCTGGCCGAGAGCTTGGAATTCACCTCGAGGTGTGCTCCATGAGTAGAAATAATTTATGAAGCGCTTAAAGTCCCCTTTTTGTGAAATACAGTACGTAGCCTACTGTGCTCTGCGCCGTCTTGCTCACTCACTTATTTTCAACCTTTGCGTTGTGAGATTGTTAACATCGTTCGTAGTGGGATATTTTGGCGAGAGTCACTGAGAAAAACAGCTACCGACATCCCATGGGACATCCAATGTTTCGTCTTGTGTGCAGTGATCTAATTATGCCTTCATCTTTGTCTCGAAAAACATTTGTATTCTGACTCTTTAAATTGTCTATCCGCGAATACTTTCTTCAGTTTTGCCTTGTAAAATTTGCTTTAGGAAGTTGTATTTCGTCGCTGCCGGGACAAAACCTCCTATATGAAATATTTTAGCTTAGAACTTTGGCCGGTAAGGTTCTGTCATATAAGGTGCAATAATGTGTGAATATGGTCAAGGCATTCTCGCTCTTCATAACGTAAGTGCTGCGGGTCAGTATATCTCCAAAAATATTATCACATAGGAGGTTTTGTCCCGGCAACGACGATTTTTTATTCCTCAAAATGTGTCCAGGATACGTTATCTTACGTTTCTTGACTATGTTAACCAGTTCTAGACGCTTTTACACACGATTTAGAACTTCTTTATTGATACTGATCAATCACGAAATGCGAAGCATTCTTTTGCAGACTCATATTTGAAATGTTTCTACTCTGCGCAATGCGTTGCTATTCTGTGTCCAACCCTCGGTACCAAAGAGAAATTCTCTGTATACGGTTATAATAATAATAATAATAATAATAATAATAATAATAATAATAATAATAATAATAATAATAATAATAACGCGATACTCCAATTCCTCGTGGATGTGAAGACCTCTTACGCCTTAATTATCAAAAATATGAAAGAAGCTAGAATGATTGCCGGTACAAAGAGGTACAAACAATGGTGGGAGGGCACTCGCAATGAGGATAGGCTAAGTTAGGAATAAACTCACAGGATGAAGCTGTACGAATGGACCAACTTCGTTGGTGAAGTCTTGTGATGCGAATGGAGGAGCGTGAGTTACTTAGGAGAATAATGAACTCTGTCATGAAGGGTAAGAGAAGTAGACCGAGACCAAGACGACGATGGTTGGACTCGGTTTGTCATGATATGAAGATAGCACGAGGTACAGAACTAAACGAGGCCATTAGTTTAGCCATACCGAGCTCGATAGCTGCAGTCGCTTAAGTACGGCCAGTATCCAGTATTCGGGAGATAGTAGGTTCGAACCCCACTGTCGGCAGCCCTGAAAATGGTTTTCCGTGGTTTCCCATTTTCACACCAGGCAAATGCTGGGGCTGTACCTTAATTAAGGCCACGGCCGCTTCATTCCCACTCCTAGCCCTTCCCTGCCCCATCGTCGCCATAAGACCTATCTGTGTGGGTGTGACGTAAAGCAACAAGCAAAAAAAAAAAAAAAGATCATCGACCGATAGTGGGGGGAGGAGGTTATAGTTACAAAATGATGATAGAATATAATGAAGGTGCTTGTGTGGCGTGTGCATGCACGAGTACCATTATAAGGACAGAGATACAAGTGAATTTTGTTGATATTCGGATTGCAGTACCGGTACACCAAAAATCTTACATTAAAATATGGAACACCGAGCTCGATAGCTGCAGTCGATTAAGTGTGGCCAGTATCCAGTATTCGGGAGATAGTGGGTTCGAATCCCACTGTCTGCAGCCCTGGAGATGGTTTTCCGTGGTTTCCCATTTTCTCACCAGGCAAATTCTGGGGCTGTACCCTACTTAAGGCCACGGCCGCTTCCTTCCCACTCCTAGCCCTTTTCTGTCCCATCGTCTCCGTAAGACCTATCTGTGTCGGTGCGATGTAAAGAATTTTTTTTTAAATGGTGTAAAATATAGAACAAGAACAATATGATCAAGGTGAACTGTTTTACAGCGAATTGCGTAATCTAAAATTCAACTTTTGAGGCTTTTTAGAAAATAGATTCAAGAGATCTGTTGGTTTTACAATTATGGCTCTGTGAATGTTCAAAGGAGCCAACCCATTAAGTCGACTTTCACTGGTTTATTGTCAGTTTCTGTTGGTTTTATTTTTTTTTTAATTCAACGGGCGGACGGTTTTCTAACCCCCAGTAAACGCCTTTGCCGTAGACCTAATAATGAACAGAGGATTGTGGAGGCGTTTAGTTAATGCATAGGGACTTTTCGACTGAACGCTGAAAGGCATAACTATCTATAATGTATAAGTATCTATAGGCCTACTATTATTAATAATAATATTAATCGCATGTTTGTCGTCTAGTGAAATGTAATCACGGTATACTCGGATCGTTCCGAAGAGAACACAAAAATCCTGACATGGAATCTAGAGCCTACTGAACATGTGTACACGTATCACAGGTTGAGAACGGAGCCATTTCCCGCGCAGATGGCTGTGACAGTGACATCAGTCGCTGCAGGTGCGCTCTGCCCACGCGTCTCAGGACAGGAAGCACTCGCGCTCCCTCCACTACAACGCTAAATATGTCCTCGACTACAGCCGGCTTTGATTTCCACAACTTGATGTTCTGTTGGTGGCCCTGGATGCTCGATCATTAGCCGTTTCTCACTGCTTTCACTTGTTAACACGTGTAGGGTCACCAGATAGAGAAAAAATAAAGAGGGAAAAGCATGAGTACCGGTATATTCCCTCCGAAAATATAAAAGGGCATTTTGTGAGAAAAGAAGAGGAAGGAAAAGAAGACCTTTGAAGGACTGCATAAACTGAAATTAAAAACTGAATTATCACGAACTTATCACCTTAATCGCTATAAAAGGCATGTTTGGTTTCCCTGGAAGGACGCGAGGTCGTTTCCCCGTCAGGGAAACAGAAAATATAATAACACGATTTCCGATTAAGTAGATACACATGACCCGAGGGCTTACTCAATCTACATTATAAATGATGAGGTTGGGCGAAGACAGCGTGAAGATATTATCGTCTTTGATATGCTTTACTACCTACAAAGTAGGGAAATAAAAAATAAAAATGTATACCTTCTGAAACAAGTTCTAAAAAGCGCTGTTCCCATTTTCCATTACTGCAGTATAATCAAAATGTTCCAAACTTGTCTGAAATCTCCTCAATACAATGCTTACCACTGAACAAAGACTTCGATGTTTACGTTCGTAATATTTATAACTTCACGAACGTGCGCCCTAAACACATCAAAATTCACGAAAATGTAACAAATGGTCAGCCCCGTGGTGTAAGTGTTGCATACCTAACTTATGCCCGAAGACCTCGGGTTGGATTCTCGGTCACGCTTCTGGGGAGCTGCCAGATGTGAGAGGCAGCTAACCCGGTCAAACAGCTAGGAAGTAAATTAAACTGACCACGTGGCACTCCAGTACTGTATCTGCTAATCAACCGGCTGGGCAATAATAATAATGTTATTTGCTTTACGTCCCACTAACTACTTTTTTAGGTCTTCGGAGACGCCGAGGTGCCGGGATTTAGTCCCGCGGGAGTTCTTTTACGTGCCAGTAAATCTACCGACACGGGGCTGTCGTATTTGAGCACCTTCAAATACCACCGGGCTGAGCCAGGATCGAACCTGCCAAGTTGGGGTTAGAGGGCCAGCGCCTTAACCGTCTGAGCCACTCAGCCCGACGGCTGGGCAATAGAGCCTTAAAGAGCTGTATGAAAGGAATGAGATGGACACCCTCATCTGTATTACATGTCCGGCTCCATGGATAAATGGTTAGCGTGCTGGCCTTTGGTCACAGGGGTCCCGGGTTCGATTCCAGGCAGGGTCGGGAATTTTACCATGATTGGTTAATTTCGCTGACACGGGGACTGGGTGTATGTATCGTCTTCATCATCATTTCATCCTCATCACGACGCGCAGGTCGCCTACGGTTTTCAAATTTAAAAAAGCATCTGGCGAGCCGAACTTCTCCTCGGACACTCTCGGCACTAAAAGCCATACGCCATTTCATTTCATCTGTATTGCATGTCGTGTCGATAGGCTTGTAAACTTGTAGAACACCGGGTAATTCTTGTAGAAGTTGCTTGTTGATGACGTTGACAGCGTCATTTCTTGAAGCAAGGATTGCTCTTTGATACGGCCTTGTGTGTTCGGTGAAATGCTGTACCCACGTATGTGAGTGGCTCAGGCGGTTGAATCGCTGGCCTTATGACCCCAATTTGACAGGTTCGATCCTGGCTCAGTCTAGTGGTATTTGAAGATGCTCAAATATCTCAGCCTTGTGGCACGTAAAAGAACTCCTGCATCTTGGTGTCACCGTAAACCGCAAAAGTAGTTAGTGAGACGTAAAGCCAATAACATTATTATTACAAATTTCAGAGCTCTGCATGCCGTAGGTTTGGCTGGGCATTGCACACATACACACACAAACACTTCGGATATTATTAAGGAGTGAATGTGGCTCCTCGTGTCGGGAACCGAAAATGGCTTCCTACGCCATGGACTTAAAATGACTCATTCACATGTATTATCCGCATGTACTTTGCCTAGCGACGGTGAATCTATGCATTTAATCTTGGTAACAGCACGTTGGAGTGTCAAATCCCAACGCAAGTTTTCCGCCAGTCTTTCGTTCATAACTCACCAACGAACGCGAAAATGAAAAATTCGGCTTCGACGTGCATTTCAACCCTCTTTCATCCACGTGCGTTAAAAATTTCAGAACTTTGCGTGTCGTAAATTTGGCTTTGCATTCCGCACACACAGACAGACAAACACTTCCTTTTATTATTATAGATATATTGCTTGTATTTTCCCACAGTTTTCTCATATTGGAAATTACGTCTTTTCAACTGATACTCCTCACGTTGAAAATACAATTTAGGAACAATGTATTGTTATCCTGAGTCCATAATAACCAATTAGATTCGATACAAGGACCAAGGGGAATGTTTTCATTCCCCTTCCCGAAGGGGAGGGGCGGGCCACCTAGAAGGTAACGCATTCTCTCTGGCCAGATTCGATACAATTAGTCTAGGTTGTCACACCGGTCATCTTCTAACACTTCCACTCCATCATGCTGTCGTTGCTATGACACCTTTTCCAACTACAGTAGGTATTCGAAAAGTATCGTCTGTTCACTTCGTAACGTGGGCACACTTTCGCACGTGGTAATAATCTGTTCATTTGTACGTTTTTAAAGGTCGTGTGTAATTCTATGATTTATTAACAGGAATGCTACTGTAAGTGGAATAAACATGCTTAAGTGTGCAATATGAAAATGAAAATCCACAGCCTGTTTCCAGTCATTCGACCGGGTTAGGAATGGAATGAATGAAGCCCCCAACTTGCGGCGAGGATAGGAATTCTGCCGGCTGCCGAAGCTTGTCGCGCTCCTCTGGGGCAATGATTGAATGACAGATGAAATGAAATTATATTGGAGAGTGGTGCTGGAATAAAATATGACAGGGAAAACCGAAGTACCCGGAGAAAAACCTGTCCCGCCTCCACTTTGTCCATGCAAAAATCTCACATGGAGTGACCGGGATTTGAACTACGGAACCCAGCGGTAAGAGGTTGCCTGAGCCACGGATGTAAGTGTCCAATAAAATAATTTAAATTGAATGAAAGCACTGATTTAATGCTTTTTTTAAATGCTATTTGTTCGGGACGTCAAGCTATAGAGATCTTTTGCCCCTACTTGCACCATGTGGTATGAGCCTGCGTGTAATTGGAATGGAGGAAGTGCAGTGTTGAATGTGAGGAAAGGAACATTAAGGTCGACACAAACACCCAGTCCCCAGGCCAGTGATATTAATCATTTACAATTAAAAACCCTGGCCCAGCCGGGAATTGAACCCAGGGCCATCGGGTGATAGGCGGACTCGTTGCCCCCTACATTGCCAGATAACACCAGATAACATTTTCCACGTTCGTCATAAAGGACTGATTTTATACCTGAGTTACTGAAACAGTCTGCCTCTGTTGTGTAGTGGTTAGTGTGATTAGCTGCCAACCCCGGAGGTCCAGGTTCGATTCCCGGCTCTGCCACGAAATTTGAAAAGTGGTACGAGGGCTGGAACGGGGTCCGCTCAGCCTCGGGAGGTCAACTGAGTAGAGCGGAGTTCGATTCCCTCCTCAGCCATCCTCGAAGTGGTTTTCCGTGGTTTCCCACCTCTCCTCCAGGCAAATGCCGGAATGGTACCTAACTTAAGGCCACGGCCGCTTCCTTGTCTATCCCTTCCAATCTTCCCATCCCCCACCAAGGCCCTGTTCAGCATAGCAGGTGAGGCCACCTGGGCGAGGTACTGGTCATCCTCCCCAGTTGTATCCCCCGACCCACAGTCTGAAGCTCCAGGACACTGCCCTTGAGGCGGTAGAGGTGGAATCCCTCGCTGAGTCCGAGGGAAAAGCCAACCCTGGAGAGTAAACAGATTACGAAAGAAAGAAAGAAAGAAAGAAAGAAAGAAAGAAAGAAAGTTACTGGAACATAATCTTCTCAAATTTTGTTTCATGTCTTGTTCTACATTTTCCCCCTGCCTTGGTATTGCTTTCTTTACAACCTTACTACTTTAATTTTCAAACTCTTGGGAGAATTTCTTCCCTCTTAAAATTGATTATTTTTTAAACCTCTATCATTAATCAATCTTAATTGTTCTCCCCTTAGACTACGCTACTAACACGCATAATGGAAGCTTCTCCCCTCCCGATAACGTGACTGCTAGGTTTTAATTGTCGAGTTCCTCTCATGATTAAACTTCCTTAAGATTGAAATCTCTCATAATACCTTCTATCCTGCTATTCAAAGAGAGTAATCCTTCCAAACAGGAAACTTATTTCTGTATAGAATATTACATAGCCTTTTTCCCCTATAACAAAATCAATAGGCTATGCTCTGCAGTTATTTGGGACTGTCAAGCTCTTAATCCGTTTTTATAAACGATATCGTTAAAGAGCTCATGTACGCACCAGAGAACATTCGGAAACGTATAGCCTAATATGTAATTGTATGTTAGTATTGAAATAATATCTTTGCTTTCCCTGGGGATGGTTTATCGAACATAAAGTACAATAAACGCGAACTGTACGTCGCACCGACACAGATAGGTCTTATGGCGACGGTGTGATAGGAAAGGCCATGGAGTGGGAAGGAAGCGGCCATGGTTTTAATTAAGGTACAGCTGCAGCATTTGCCTGGCATGAAAATAGGAAACCACGGAAAACAATCTTCAGAACGTATTATATTTCCATGCTGATTATTGATGATGCTTGTTATTTAAAGGGGCCTAACATCTAGGTCATCGGCCCCCTGCTAATTATTGGTAGGGCCCTGAATGCATACGACGTCAAAATAATGTCCTACTTAAAAGTGAAGTTGAAGACATGTTTGTACCTCAGGCAGTATTTAATGATGAGCAAGTTAGGACTTCGCTGACATACATTACAATATTTTCCAATGTCAAAATGTTCACATCTTGTACGTAGAACGTTTCCGTACAACTTGTGCCGTATAACTGAAGCCGCTGTGCAGTGATGTATTTAGAATTGTATCGTGCACATTTCGCATGCAGAATACGTCCAGAAGCCGCAGTGTACAGCTGCAGTGCAGTGATGTACTTAGAATCGCTTCTTACACATTACGTATGCAGAATAATGTACCGTTTTACTTAGACTATCTGCCGATCGTGTGGTTACCCATGAAAAAAACTGAACCACTGGAATGAAGGTTTCATTTTTAAAATCCTCCATATATTGGCTGGGATTCGAACAGCAACCATGATGATGACACTCCTCTCTCGTACCGCCCGATAGCAGTAACTTGCTAAGAAGAGGCCACCCAAGGAGTTTTGCCACCTTGAATCGAAGCTGCGTATTTCGTAGATTACATTCCGATTCCTTCACATTTCCACACATATAGTAGTATTTTTATTTTCTTATCCGCAATGTCAATTCTCCGCGAGGTGACTACTTATTCACTTTCACACTGTTTAATCACAATGTAATTTTCTTTCCTTCATTCAAGCACCTGCGACCGAATTTAGAGAATTTGCTGCAGCATCAAGAACGAGCACAACAGCAGCAACAACAACAGCAACTACGACGATTTTTTTTTTGTTAATGGCTTTACATCGCACTGACACACATAGGTCTTATGGCGACGATGGGATAGGAAAGGCCTAGGAGTTGGAAGGATGCGGCCGTGGCCTTAATTAAGGTACAGCCCCAGCATTTGCCTGCTGTGAAAATGGGTAACCACGGAAAACCATCTTCAGGGCTGCCGACAGTGGGATTCGAACCCACTATCTCCCGGATGCAAGCTCACATCCGCGCGCCCCTAACCGCACGCCCAACTCGCCCGGTACGATTTTTTAAAAATGTACGCCAGTACACGGTCATATCCAGAACCTGTTGTATTAATAGTGAACAGTAGTTTAAATGTACAATATAGGAATAATAATAATAATAGTAATAATAATAATAATAATAATAATAATGTTATTTGTTTTACGTCCCACTAACTACTCTTTTACGGTTTTCGGAGATGCCGAGGTGCCGGAATTTAGTCCCGCAGGAGTTCTTTTACGTGCCAGTAAATCTACCGACACGAGGCTGACGTATTTGAGCACCTTCAAATACCACCGGACTGAGCCAGGATCGAACCTGCCAAGTTGGGGTCAGAAGGCCAGCGCCTTAACCGTCTGAGCCACTCAGCCCGGCAATATAGGAATAAGTAAATAGCAAGCGATTTCTCATGATAAGTGAGGTAGATACATAAGTGTTTTTTTTCTCTTTTTTTCTGCAATTTTGCTGTACGTCGCACCGACACAGATAGGTCTTATGGCGACGGTGTGATAGGAAAGGCCATGGAGTGGGAAGGAAGCGGCCATGGTTTTAATTAAGGTACAGCTGCAGCATTTGCCTGGCATGAAAATAGGAAACCACGGAAAACAATCTTCAGAACTGCCGACAGTGGGGTTCGAACCCACTATCTCCCGGATGCAAGCTCACAGCTGCGCATCCCTAACCCCATGGTCAACTCGCCCGTTACGGTTTATTTTAACTCGCAAAGTTAGAGACGCGTCTCCCTGTCTGACACGTGACCAGTGAGATAGGCTACATAAATAACAAAAAATAAAATATTGAATAAATGAAAAAAACTCAAACAAGTTACTATTCTGCTATGCTATCCTACTGTACATAAAATATATAATACACAATATAAATTAACATTTTTCTTTCTGAGTTCAATAATATAACACCTACGAAGAAATTAAAATACAATAAATTTCAATAATAATATTAATAATAATAATAATAATAATAATAATAATAATAATAATAATATAGATAAACCCACTATTATTTACAATTGAATGTCCAATTCCAGAAATTTATCAAACTGACGAAAGTGTGGAGCGTTATCAAATTAGTGTGTCACCCGCGAGACTCCTTGTTCTTTCTTTTTTTTTTTTTTTTGCTATTGGCTTTACGTCGCACCGACACAGATATGTCTTATGACGACGATGGGACAGGAAAGGGCTAGGACTGAGAAGGAAGCGGCCGTGGCCTTAATTAAGGTACAGCCCCAGTATTTGCCTGGTGTGAACATGGGAAACCACGGAAAACATCTTCAGGGCTGCCGACAGTGGGGTTCGAACCTACTATCTCCCGAATACTGGATACTGGCCGCACTTTAGCGACTGCAGCTATCGAGCTCGGTGGACTCCTTGTTAAGCCACTACAAAAACATAGTCTATAGTATATGAGAGCTCACACGGAGAAATGTTGTTTTACAGACAGATATAAGGGTACAGAGTCGTAGGGCACTGACACGTAGTCACTATTCTTATCCAAGCACTTGTTCCAACGGTACACCAAGAAATCGATACCGGAATGGAAGAAATTTGCGTCCACTCCTTGAAGGCACGTCATGATGATATGCTGAAAGAAAGTATCGCCGTTGAATCCCTCACAACCCAGGTGATCCTCCGACGGTCCTAAGAGATGCAAATCACTGGGTGCCAGGTCAGGACTCTAGGGAGGATGGTCCAGATGCTTGTTTTCCTCACTAGTGGAGGGAGGGGGTTGCGCAGATAGTGCTGTCAGTTACTGCGATACACTGGAACATATTCGGGTAACAATTCTTAGAAAACGACCTGGACTTCACTCAACAGGCGTTGTATTGCTTCACGACAACGCCAGGCCACAGGTTGCAAACAGAACGCGTGAAACGTTATGCCACTCCCGGTGGGAGCTACAGGACTATCCTGCCTTAATCCCCCGATCTGGCATGCAGTGACTTCCATCTCTTCGAATCGTTGAAGAAACACCTGGGTGGGAAGCGATTCAACGACGATTCGGCCGTTCAGCATGCCGTCATGAGGTTGCTTCAGGGAATAGACTCAGATTTCTTCCATTCCATCATATTTTCGCAAAGTCCATCTCCAAAGTTTAACTCATCCATTGTAAACCACGGATGTGTTGCTCATAGTTTAAGATGTTCCTGCCCCAAGAACCTGCCACCCTAGGCGGTGGACAGTTTTGAACTCGTTAGAATGATTCTTCTGTACCTCACCTGAATTGGATACCCCTTGTTAGAACTTCTGTTCGGTGTAGATCATAGGTTTCAGTGAACGATATAATTGGCAGCAGTATCTAGTGTGCTCCAACTGTACATGCACGTGAACAAAGGAGTTAGATACACGAGGGAAAGGATTTCTTGACCCAAATAAGGGGTTTGCTCTACCAACAAGAAACACTTCTTAACATGCTCACAGCATTCCGCCAGGAAGTCTGCTCTCCTGACTAGGCGAGCTAAGTCTCTCTGCATTTGGTGAGTTCTGTACAAACCACTTTGTTAACAAAGGAACTAGTAAGTTGCTAAGGAAATATTTTCCACTCTATGGTAACTTTACTCAACCTATTTCAGCCTTGTTGTATTTCCAGTAGCAAGACCGAACATTTCTTTCTTTCTTAATCTGCCTACCCTCCAGGGTTGGTTTTTCCCTCGGACTCGGCGAGGGATCACACCTCAACCGCCTCAAGGGCAGTGTCCTAGAGCGTGAGACATTGGGTCGGGGTATACAACTGGGTAGAATGACCAGTACCTCGCCTAGACCGAACATTTACGTGCAGTAAAAGTAAGACAACAGAAAACAATCGCTAATATTCGTTTCTATAGTAACTGAAAAAGGAATTCCATTATCTGCTGCAGTTTTAGTGTTTTTCCATTTCTTCAAGAAGAAGTTCCAATATCCTGATGTTTTTCTATTACGTTACACTGCCTCAAGGAATATCTTACGGTGGCACTGGGATATAACTGGGGTAGGACTGGGAAGGAAGCGACCGTGGCCTTAATTAAGGTAGAGTTCCAGCATTTGCCTGGCCTGAAATTGAGAAACCATGGAAGACCATTTTAAGGAATGCCAACAGTGGGATTCGAACTCACCATCTACCGAATGCAGGATCACAAGTGCATGATCCAAACGGCGCTACCAATTTACTTGGTGTGTAAATGTCTATGTGGTGGTGTTGTAAATACAATGTTGAGCTAGTATTAAGTGAAATTGCCGTTCAATATTCTTTTATTTTCAATTTTTTACAAGTTCCTTTACATCGCACACCGATAGGTCTTATGGCGACGATGGGATACAAAACGGCTAGGCGTGTGAAGGATGTGGCCGTGGCCTTAAGTAAGGTATAGTCCCAGTATTTGCCTAGAATAAAATTGAGAAACCACGTAAAACCTCCTTCAAGGCTGCCGACAGTGGGGTTCGAACCCACTATCTCCCGAACGGAAGATTACAGTTGCGCGCCCCTCACCGGACGGCCAACTCGCTCGATGTTCATTCTTCTGTAAATGGTAGTGTTAAAATTTGAAATTGTTGGAATGACAGCATCGAAATAATATTTGTATTTCTGTGCGATTGCATTTCATTTATCATGCTACAGTACTTGTAATGAAATATTCCGAGTTATATTCAGTAAATGTCTTGTGAATTCATGTGAGAGTGCGTTACCGATATTATGTTGCACTTCTTGCAATCAAGCACAGTACACGGCAAAATAGTCAGTACTGAAATTCTTCATCATCATCATCATCATCTGTTTACCCTCCAGGTTCGTTTTTTCCCTCGGACGGAGTGAGGGATCCCACCTCTACCGCCTCAAGGGCAGTGTCCTGGAGCTTCAGACTCTTGGTCGGGGGATACAACTGGGGAGTATGACCAGTACCTCGCCCAGGCGGCCTCACCTGCTATGCTTAACAGGGGCCTTGTGGTGGGATGGGGAGACTGGAAGGGATAGGCAAGGAAGAGGGAAGGAAGCGGCCTTGGCCTTAAGTTAGGTACCATCCCGGCATTCGCCTGGAGCAGAAGTGGGAAACCACGGAAAACCACTTCCAGGATGGCTAAGGTGGGAATCGAACTCACCTCTACTCAGTTGACCTCCCGAGGCTGAGTGGACCCCGTTCCAGCCCTCGTACCACTTTTCAAATTTCGTGGCAGAGCCGGGAATCGAACCCGGGCCTCCGGGGGTGGCAGCTAATCACGCTAACCACTACACCACAGAGGCGGACCAGTACTGAAATTACAAAATTATTTTGGACTTCTAGACAACATGTACTCTAAGGTGACGATGGCATGTTGTGTGTATTTATCCCAGTTTTGTGGCCGGATGCTCTTCCTGACACCAACCCTATATGAAGGGATGTAACCACTCTTGTGGATTTCTGTAATAGTTCATAGTGTAGTGCGTTATGTGTAGATGATGAAATGTGTATTAAAACGAACATGTGTTCAAAACGTGTACCCTTCTGTCTTGCTTATTGTTCACAATGGTCCTGTAGATTGTCAAACATGTCGATAACCACAGGTTACCGTAAGAACACTTGTACATTTCTCTGCTACACGCAAAAATATAAAATCGTGGATATGTGTTTGGGCTAAAAGGACGAGACAGTGAGCGCTGATTAAGCACACAATTTTATGGGCATAGATATTCGCAAAATACGTATTATGAGAAAAATGATGTTACCTTCGATAGTATTATCGTGTGTAGGAGTCCGACTCCATGGCTAAATGGTTAGCGTGCTGACCTTTGGTCACAGGGGTCCCGGGTTCAATTCCCGGTAGGGTCGGGAATTTTAACCATAATTGGTTAATTTCGCTGGCACGGGGGCTGGGTGTACGTGTCTTCTTCATCATCATTTCATCCTCATCACGATGCGCAGGTCGCCTACGGGAGTCAATTCAAAAGACTGCATCTGGCGAGCCGAACATGTCCTCGGACACTCCCGGCACTAAAAGCCATACGACATTTCATTTCATTTCACCGTGTGTAAGGGGCTTTGCGGTGATTTAGACGAAACGCCAGTCAAAGACTGTGGAAACTCGTTTAAGACACGGCGCCATTTTTATCTACTTTGTATAGAAGGCAGAGTTCCGGCACACGATAATAACGTGAGGAACCTACTACTACCAAATGTTTTAATTCCTTCCCTGAAGGGGGAGGCGGGCCTCCTATACAGCGACACCGTCTCTCCGGCCAGGAGATTTGTATCGGAGAAGGAGATGTGCGGAGAAGGTGAGAGGGTTGTCGGCCGTGGAAAACCATGGAAAACCACTATCAGGACAGGCGACGATGAGGACCAGCCCCTCTCCGTCTCGGCTGGCTGGTCGGAGTACAGCGCTGTTGGACCACGGGCCAGCCGTGGTCACTTGTGGGCCGAAACCCACTCTGCATGATGACGTAGTATAGATTGATTACGAACAACGATGTTGGTTCTCTGCGTATGCAAAATTGTCTACGCTAAATTGATGAAGTTAATTATATGTAGATAGGTCTCAAACCTAAAAATATATACAAAAACATGTTTACAATTCAGTATTTGGGCTACTCCCTTTATTTACTTTTATAGTCATTTGACCGGATAAGGAATGGCGAGAATAGGAATTGTGCCGGTTGCCGAAGCCCGTCGCACTCCTCTGGGGCAATGATGAATGACTAACAGATGAAATGAAATGATACTGAGGAGTGTGGGTGTGATGAAAGATGACAAGAAAAATCGGAGTTCCCGGAGAAAAACCTGTCAAGCCTCCGTTTTGTCCAGCATAAATCTCACGTGAAATGACCGGGATTTGAACAACGGAACCCAGCGGTGAGGGGCCCGCGCGCTGCCGCCTGATCCACAGAGGCTCCGCTGCATTTACTGTAGTAAGAAATACGAGTAATAATCCAAGCATTCCCTACAAGAACCTCGTAACCTCGATTAGAGGGTTTTCCACTTGTCTTATCACTGGCAACCTCTTTTCCGCTACTGTGCAGTCCAAGAGTTCGCTACAAGAACTTCGTAACCTTGATTAGAGGATTTTCCACTTCCCCTATCCCTGAATCCTCTTATCCACTGCTATACAGTCCAAGAATTCGCTACAAGAACCTCGTAACCTTGATTAGAGATTTTTCCACTTCCCTTATCCCTGACATCTTTTTATCAGCTACTATACAGTTTGTGCGCAAAATGATAGCATTCTACGATTATACCGCGAAAAGGAGCATGGTAGTTGCCCAACATTCGGTAGAATACGTTACGTTCTGTGGCTAGCGAGACGGGAGTATTTGTTTACAGAACAAGTTCTTTCGAAAAATATTATCTGAAGTAACTTTGAGCCATTTCATTTAATTTATGTTTAGAATATATTGACTGAAATAGCCTAAAAAGTGTAATTCAATTTCTTTTTAATATTAATTACCATTCTTCTTGGATCCTTGTCAATTCTTTGAAATCGGCATGTTGTGTGTATTTATCCCAGTTTTACGGCCGGATGTCCTTTCTGACACCAACCCTATGTGAAGGAATGTAACCACTATTATTGGTTTCTGTAATAGTTGATAGTGTGTTACGTTATGTCTGGATGATGAGATGTGCATTAAGAAGGACATAAAGAGTCAATCCCCAAGTCACAGCAATTAAGCACATGCAGTTAATATACACGGCCTGCCAAGAAACGAACATCCTCTTAACCAAAGGCAGAATGCCACTACGTTGACAATTCAGCCAAGGAACAAGACAAATATAAGAACTATATTTATTGCATTTTTTAAATGTCTTTATCTGATTAACCTCAAATGAAAATCAAGTATGTGGAATGGTAAATTGAATTCTACAGCAATAATAATAATAATAATAATAATAATAATAATAATAATAATAATAATAATAATAATAATGTTATTTGCTTTACGTCCAACTAACTACTTTACGGTTTTCGAGAGTTTGTCCCACAGGAGTTCTTTTACGTGCCAGTAAATCTACCGACACGAGGCTCACGTATTTGAGCACCTTCAAATACCACCGGACTGAGCCAGGATCGAACCTGCCAAGTTGGGGTCAGAAGTCCAGAACCGTCTGAGCCACTTAGCCTGGCCCTCTTAACCCTCCCGTCCTAATTCATTAAGTGTATTTTCGAAATTAAAAGGAATAATTATCTATCTATATATAAAATAACTTGTCCTGACTGATTCATCATTATGTCCAGTAATTTTGGGGATAGATTTATTTTACAGTGCAGGTGCTCACTAAGGAAGGATTTTTGGGTATTCCGTGGCTAAGGAGGTGAAAAGGGGGGGGGATGAATTCTTAAAATGAGTATATCTCAGATACTGAACAGTTTAAAGACGTGAAAATCAGTATATTGAATCTCCTTTAAAATAAGGAAACACGTATTTTTTTTTCCGAAAATACACTTTTAAAAAATAATAAATAAGTGAAAAGTGGTTGATTTTTTTTTTTTGCGAAGATACTTGTATCTCAAAAACGGATGATGTAACAGACACGAAAACTGGTATTTGAAATCTCCTTTAAAAAGAAACACGTACTTTTCGTTTTTGGAAAATCCCATTAAGGGGGTGAACAGGAGTGACAAACGGGGTGAAATTTTAAATTAATATATCTAAAAAACGTAACATGTTACAGGCGTGAAAATTGGTACTTGAAATCTCCTTAAAAAGTAAAGAAACAAGCATAATTTGTTGTTGGAAAATCCACTTAAGGGGAAGTGATAAAGGGGGTGAATGTTTAAAATCAGCATATCTACAGCATATATCATAAACTTAACCTGTTACAGACGTGAAAATTGGTATTTTTAATCTTTTAAAAAAGAGACAAGTATTTTTTTGGGGGGGAGGGGACCCTTGATGGGGCAGTGGACGGAAAGGGCTGAGTAAGGGGTTCAGTTATTTTTATTAGGATTCTGATATCTCAAAACCTGAAAATGTTACAGACGTCAAAATGGTATCTGGAACCTCCTTTAAAAAACACGTATCCAAAAATCCACTTAAGAGGGATTTAAAAGGAACTGATAAACGGGTTGAATTATTTTTTTGAGGATTCTTATATCTCAAAAACCGAAGATGGTACAGACGTGAAAATTGGTACTGGAATCTCCTTTTAAAATAAAGAAACGCGTACCGGTATACTTTTGTTTTCGGAGGACCCACTTAAGGAGGGTATGAAAGAATTGAAAAATGAGTTGAATTCTTTGTATGAGGATATTTATATCTCAAAAACTGAAGATGTTACAGACGTGAAAGTTGGTATTTGGAATTTCCTTAAAAAATAAAGGAACATATTTTTGTTTACGGAAAATCCACCTAAGTAGGCGGCAGATAGAAACGACTGAAAATGAGTTGAATTCTTTTTATGATGATTATCTCAAAAACTGAAGGGCAGTGTCCTGGAGCTTCAGAATTTTGGTCGGGGGATACAACTGGGGAGAATGACCAGTACCTCGCCCAGGTGGCCTCACCTGCTATGCTGAACAGGGGCCTTGTGGAGGGATGGGAAGATTGGAAGGAATAGACAAGGAAGAGGGAAGGAAGCGGCCGTGGCCTTAAGTTAGGTACCATCCCGGCATTCGCCTGGAGGAGAAGTGGGAAACCACGGAAAACCACTTCGAGGATGGCTGAGGTGGAAATCGAACCCACCTCTACTCAGTTGACCTCCCGAGGCTGAGTAGACCCCGTTCCAGCCCTCGTACCACTTTTCAAATTTCGTGGCAGAGCCGGGAATCGAACCCGGACCTCCGGGGGTGGCAGCTAATCACGCTAACCACTACACCGCAGAGGCGGACATAGCACAAGATACTAGACATAAATATGAATGGAGGTTTCACCTCGATTTTTATCAGAGGTCGGTACTGCCCTCTTTAAACAAAAAAATTCTGTCTTAATTTTAAATAAGAAGTGGTCTTGCAAACAATACACCCCTAGGAGGTTTTGACTGTGGGTGAGGAATTATGTAAAAAAATACGCATTTATATGAAACCGCTTGAATTACGAAGTTAAAATTGGAAATGTTATCCTAGGTGTTAAATAACAGAAGGTTTGAAACAAATGTAATCCCTCAGAGAGTTAAATGAGTGTTAAGATCCGAAAACTAATATTTCCATTCTTTCTTCCGAAATGGTTTAACGTACGAAGACAAAATTTCCAAATAGTGGTACATACTTTAAACCCTAGATGTGAAATAGGAAATATTTTTAAACGTTCCGTCCCTACAGTGTTAAATGAAGTAAGCTCCAGAAACGATATTATTAATCCATCCAAAACCGTTTGACGCTGTAATTGTACTTCCTTTTATGTCCTAGGTGTAAAATATCGTATGCTTCAAAATATTTCTCCCCTAAGGGGTTTAGACGGTGTTTATCTCTCAGAAATCCAACATTCTTCCGAAACTGTTTTAGGCAAGAACTTAAAATTTTACATGAAGTGTGGTCTTCTATATTCTTCTGTACGGGGTTCAATTGAGTGTTAGATCAGAAAATAAATAATAATTCTCCCAAAACAGCTTCACATACGAAGTGGGGGTGTATTTTACAAACACACCGAGCTCGATAGCTGCAGTCGCTTAAGTGCGGCCAGTATCCAGTATTCGGGATATAGTGGGTTCGAACCCCACTGTCGGCAGCCCTGAAGATGGTTTTCCGTGGTTTCCCATTTTCTCACCAGGCAAATGCTGGGGCTGTACCTTAATTAAGGTCACGGCTGCTTCCTGCCCACTCCTAGCCCTTCCCTGTCCCATCGTCGCCGTAAGACCTATCTGTGTCGGTGCGACGTAAAGCAAGTAGCAAAAAAAAAAAAAAAAAAATTACAAACTCAGCCGACAGTGGACTTTCCAAAACGAAAACTTTGAATAATAACTTTCAGTTTAAAACCGTAGTGAAGCACGGGTATTTTGCTAGTTTCCTATATTTTTGTTAATTTATATATGTTTTCTACAAATCTGTATAACATATTTTTGTATCTGGAAAGTTTAACCGTGAATATCTCTATTCCATGTTTGCAGGGATCGGGGCTTAATGCGAACTTTTCAGTTGACTAAAGGAATCCTCCAATTTTGCTAGTAGAACTATTACGTCGACAGTTATCAGTTCAGTGGTTGATAGAACTCCACGTATCCAGCGAACTGCGGTGTCGTTTTGATGTTGAGAATTCGCAACAGTTGTGACGATTTGTTGTATTGTTAAAAGGTTTTTTTCATTGTAGGATATCTCATTTGTATGCTTATGATTGAATCGAAAGCACTGATGTGTACTCTGGTATTGAACTGCACGGGGTGAATTTATTTCTCTGCAGGGGGTAGAGGATCAAACACAATCTGTGATGGATTAGCGGTTAGAAGGATCGGATGTCATAGCTTTGTTTGTGTGAATTTCAGTTCAGCAAAAACGACAAACCACGATGTGTGTTAGGTGCATTTCTCTCTGCCTGTTACATGCATTGCCGGTGAATTGCAAGCATGTCACTCACCAATTCGTTATCAGTAACAGAGAAATAAAATATTTCCTGGCTCCCGTTTACCTGGAAACTTGATTCACAGAATTGACATCGGGCTTTGATTAAAACCTCGTGGTGGCCATGTACCGTGTATCTAGTTAGCGTATCTTGTGAAGCTGAAAATTCCTTTCCCATTGCTTGTCACAGTTCACTGGAATGATTTCTAAAACAAAACCTGCTTTCTCACCATGCTCAGCACAAAAGTTTAAGGTCGCTACTCACCTAATGAATTGTCTTTTGACTTCAATTAACCCAAGGCTCACATTGCTGTCTCTCCCTCCCTCTCTCTGTCTCTAGAGCTCTCAAGGGAACTTTTTGGGTTGTACCAGACCGACGGCAAGAAACTTGTTACGATGATCAATTAAGACAACACAACATCACTGCTCGGTTGCCTTTATTACATATTGTAGGTTGCCCACAGAATGAGAGAATCTTTGATTCTGAGCAGGGATCTGGCAGTTTCCTCGTTTGTGCTAAAAGAAGATTATACAGGATGCGAAAAACAAAAGCTGCCAGGAAATTAGAAGAATGAAGCCACGGGAAGCCACCTTCAGGGATTCCGGCAATTGAGGTTTGAACCCACCATATCCCACATGAAAGTAATGAAACAACGTAGCCAAATAACTCGGTATAAAGTAAGTTGCCTATTATGTTCACAGGCTTGTCCTAAACTAATTGAAAGTACTTCAGTTCCTGTGCAGCCGGTATACAAGCTCACACACAAGCTTGCTTATGTGCGATTCGACTAACTGTCTGTATTTTCTAAAAATGTAGTGTTGTAACTAGTGCGAATAGAAAATAAAGGCTCAACAAAACTCAATTAATAAAGTGTTAAGTTGGTAATTAGTTTTAAGCACGGCTTTTTTCCTTTTTCCTAACATTCCACATTTCTCTCAGTTTCCTCAGTCAAATGTTACCTTTTTCTTCCGCTTTTACCCACAGTGAGGGGTCGCGGGTGTCAACTGTGTCGTACATGTGCATTTGGCCCTGTTTTACGGGAGGATGCTCTTCCTGACGCCAACCCTTTGTGGGGCGTATTTCTGTGGTAGTTGTCTGAATATGAAGAGAAGATTGTTGACAGAAACACTAACACCCAGTCCACGAACCAGAAGAATTAATCAGATATGATTAAAATCCCCGAGCCGACCCGAGATCCTCTAAACCGAAGTCCTCAACGTTGATCACTTAGCCTAGGAGTTAGACTCAGTCGAATTTTACATAAAAATAAATTATGGGAAAACTATGTCTTCGTAGTCAAAGCCGTATAAATTCTCTTTCTTCCTAGCCATTTTCTAAATTACCTTCGGTAGGCCACTTTGTATGGATTCAGCGCGGTATATTTTATTTTTTGCATCCGGGAGATAGTAGGTTCGAATCCCAATATCGGCAGCCCTGAAAATGGTTTTCCGTGGTTTCCCATTTTCACACCAGGCAAATGCTGGGGCTGTACCTTAATTAAGGCCACGGCCGTTTTCTTCCAACTCCTAGGCCTTTCCTATTCCATCGTCGCCATAAGACCTATCTGTGTCGGTGCGACGTAAAGCCCCTAGCAATATATATATATTCCTTTTCTTCAGGACATTTTCTCAATTACCTCGAGTAGGCACTTTGTATCGGTTCAGCCCAGGTTATATTCCTTTTTCTCCAAGCCAGTTTCTCAATTACCTGGGGCAGACACTCTATATGGATTCAGCCCAGTTTATATTCTTTTTTCCTCCAAGCTATTTTCTCAGTTACCTGGGGTAGCACTTTATATGAATTTAGCCAAGTTTATTATTATTATTATTATTATTATTGTTATTATTATTATTATTATTATTATTATTATCTTAAGAAAGTTTTCATTCCCTGCCCTGGAGGGATGGGGAAGGCCACCTAGAAGGGAACACCCTCTCCCTGGCCAAGATATGCGGAAATATGGAGGAGGAGAGAGAACATTTACCAGGTGGTTAAGGTGTGGTGTGAAACTGAACATGTGTATTAAGACGAAGAGAAACACCCAGCCCCCGAGCAAGAGGAATTAGACAGCCAATGTTAAAATTCCCGGCCCGGCCCTCTCAACCGAAGGCTACTACGCTTACCATAAAGCAGAGGAGTGGAACATTCAAAACCCTGCATGATTTCTCTACATTTCCTAACTTACAGAATATTCTGCCTTTGCTGATAAAGCGATGGCCTTACTTGTGGTATCCAGTCCTTGCCGTTCTCACTTCCTACATTTGAGATTTTATTAAAAGAACGTAATGGGCCTTCCGGACGTGCACGCCCTCTTTCTGACTTGCAAATGAAAGAGATAATGCAAATAAAGTGAGAGATATGTATAAAAAAAGAGAACGAACCCAAAGATAATTTCATTTCAGAAGCAGCGTAGTTCAGTAGATTAATTTTATCGCAGTCTTCCACTTGCTGTGATATAGAAATTAGAATTTAATAAAGATGAGCAGTATTCATTAATATTAATGATTTCTCTGGCAGAACGAGCTAATTTAAAGGTGTATTAATTACACTCCGCAGGGAATACGCTCAACTCAGGTTGAAAGAAGGAACGTGGCAACTTCATAACTGGTGTCTACACCTATTGCCGTTCTTAGGAAGTAAATCCGCTTCCAGCGCGATCTACAAAGCCGCATTGGAAGTATCTACAATTGAAACTTTTGACTGGATTCGCTTATACCAGGGATGTCCATTTATCGTACCAAGGGTACGAGTAAAAAATAAAGATGTTATGAAGATTAGTTGAATAATAATATTAATAATAATAATAATAATAATAATAATCAATGTTTACATGGTAAGCGAAGGATATTTGTCGACGAGATACCTCCGGTTCTTTATTTTGAACGTGTCTTCTTTTTATTGGAATAGCTGACTCGTTGGCTGAATAGTCAGAGTACTGGCCTTCGGTTCACAGGGTTCCGGGTTCGATTCCCGGCCGGGTCGGGGATTTTAACCTTCATTGGTTAATTCCAATGGCCCGGGGGCTGGGTGTTTGTGCTGTCCCCAACATTCCTGCAACTCACACACCACACATAACACTATCCTCCACCACAATAACACGCAGTTACCTACATATGGCAGATGCCGCCCACCCTCATCGGAAGGTCTGCCTAACAAGGGCTGCACTCGGCTAGAAATAGCCACACGAAATTATTATTTTATTGGAATAGCTTCAATGCAACCATTAAACAGAGGTTTTGTTTATCAAAATCTGCCTAATCCCAGAAAGCATTAAATATTACTTTTTTAGCAGACTCGGTTTGTTCACTGCATCTTAAAGGGCATATTATTATTATTATTATTATTATTATTATTATTATTATTATTATTATTATTATTATTATTATTATTATTATTATTATTATTATTATCGTTATTATTATTATTATTATTATTATTATTATTATTATTATTATCATCGTTATTATTATTATTATTATTATTATTATTATTATTATTATTATCATTATTATTATTATTTAGCTTATCCCAGGTATTTTTCAGGTCGCTGGAGCGGCCCAGGCCATTTCGGTTTGTGGCCAGGGATTTGAGGCCGGATGCTGTTCCCAACGTAATAATATTTTTCTGGTGAAAATTCCAATGTGGAATTAACAAAGTCTCGAACCTCAGTCGCTCAAGTGAAGAGCAAGCCTCATGCCACTGATGTAATCAACCTCCCCCTTGAATAATAATAATTTATGTTATAATTTTTGTGTTTGAGTTTGTCTTAATACATCTCCTTCATTGATAATACACGTTGTTTTAAGAGAAAATACAACTAAGCAACAATCCTCTACTCACATTACCAACCAGTAAAGAAATACACTCCAGTTTCAATATCCCTCACATCGGCCTAGCGCTTGGAAGAGCATTCAGCCGTTAAAAACTGGGCTGAATCTACACGTTTAATAAGGGGATCATATTATTATTATTATTATTATTATTATTATTATTATTATTATTATTATTATTATTATTATTATTGTCCGCCTCTGTGGTGTAGTGGTTAGCGTGATTAGCTGCCACCCCCGGAGGCCCGGGTTCGATTCCCGGCTCTGCCACGAAATTTGAAAAGTGGTACGAGGGCTGGAACGGGGTCCACTCAGCCTCGGGAGGTCCACTGAGTAGAGGTGGGTTCGATTCCCATCTCAGCCATCCTGGAAGTGGTTTTCCGTGGTTTCCCACTTCTCCTCCAGGCGAATGCCGGGATGGTACCTAACTTAAGGCCACGGCCGCTTTGTACCGTACCCAGGGGTAAATACCCTCTAGGACGATGCCTCCATTCCTGTATGAACATCCGACTAACTCAGGGTTGGGCAGAGTGTGGGTTGGTCGTCGATTGTATCAGGATAAAAAGTCGAAGTTCTACACTAAAATAGCAATCAATGACAGGAAATGGAGGTATAACACGAATGAGAAACAATCATAGGGGGTAAGATGGATTTATTAACAAATATCCCCGATCAAATCACACGAAAATAATAAAATCAAGGGAAAAAAATTATAATTTGTAAAAAATTAATCTCAAAGTATAGAAACAAATCGAAATTAAAAACGTTAATGGAATGATAATACAAATCTGACATTTAAAGGAAAAACAAGTTCAACAAAGAACATTTATAAAAATCACGACTAAATTTCTTCTTATAGTCCAATGTTTATGTTATATGGCAACAAGTGTACGCAAACACTGCCATTTGGTATTTCCGTATGGAGTTTCACACTATCGCATCCCAACGATACGGTTTCAAATTTAAGTTACTCCCGAGAGTCGTCAAACTATTTCCGTAAAA